>NC_056752.1:42331875-43003750 GCF_018687715.1 Carya illinoinensis
TTTTATGGTATAATTGCAGAGGACAGGTCTGCTTGGAGGACCGATGAAGAGTTTGGACGAGAAATGCTCGCTGGAGTGAACCCTGTTATCATCAGCCGCCTCCGGGTAAAATAAGACACTGACTAGCTATCAAAGATAATGAATAATTTCAAATGCCTTTTCTTTCTTTCCTTTTTTCGGCTTCAGCATACTGAAATGCCTGTCCACAGGAATTTCCCCCAACCAGCGAGCTGGACCCTAAAATGTTTGGGAATCAGACCAGTACAATACGAGAAGAAGACATAGAGAAGAACCTCAATGGGCTCACTGTAGATCAAGTATTCATCATGCTTTGCATATTTCCTGACTATCTACATATCAAACCAATATGACAACTAATTTTCTATTCTCTTGTTACAGGCAATAAAAAATAACAGGCTGTTTATATTAGATCATCATGATGCATTGATGCCATTCCTGGCGAAAATAAACTCAACGACCACAAAGACCTATGCCACGAGAACCCTCCTTTTTCTTCAAGATGATGGGACCTTGAAGCCACTGGCAATTGAGTTAAGCTTGCCACATTCCCAAGGGGAGAATCACGGTGCAGTTAGCAAAGTTTTCACTCCTGCAGAAGAAGGTGTTGAAGGTACTGTGTGGCAGCTCGCCAAAGCCTACGCTGCTGTAAATGATTCTGGCTACCATCAGCTTATTAGCCACTGGTACGATGCGTGAGAATAATACTGAATGGTAGCAGAAAGTAGAAGATTTGGTTCTAACCTAAAATACTACCAAACTGCTTCTGATTATATTTTTTTTCAGGTTGAACACCCATGCCATCATAGAGCCTTTCGTGATTGCGACAAACAGACAGCTGAGTGTGCTTCACCCGATTCACAAGATTTTGCAACCCCATTTCCGAGACACAATGAACATAAATGCCTTGGCTCGGCAGATCCTCATCAATGCTGGTGGCGTGGTTGAGAGGACAGTCTTCCCGGCTAAATACGCCATGGAAATGTCCGCTGTTTTATATAAGGACTGGGTGTTCACTGAACAGGCATTACCTGCTGATCTGCTCAAGAGGTCAGCATGCTTTGTTATTAAATAATAATTTCAATAGTTTTGAATCTTGATCTCTATTCTTTTAACAGAAATAATTTGGATCCACTTTTTGCTTCTCTTTAGAGGAATCGCAATTCCAGACTCAAGCTACCCACATGGCCTGAGACTTCTTATAGAGGATTATCCCTACGCTGTTGATGGGCTGGAGATCTGGTCGGCAATCGAGAATTGGGTGAGTGAATATTGCTCTTTCTACTACCCGACAGATGAAATGGTCCAAGAAGATTCTGAACTCCAATCATGGTGGATGGAGATCCGTAATGAGGGCCACGGTGACAAGAAAGATGAGCCATGGTGGCCTGAGATTCAGACACGAGCGGAGCTTGTCCACTCCTGCACCATAATTATATGGGTGGCTTCGGCCCTCCATGCTGCTGTCAATTTTGGGCAATACCCTTATGCTGGCTACCTCCCCAATCGCCCAACGGTAAGCCGCCGCTTCATGCCTGAGCCAGGCACACCTGAGTATACTGAGCTTCAGTCAAACCCTGACGTAGCCTACCTGAAAACAATAACAGCCCAGTTCCAAACCCTCCTGGGTGTATCACTGATAGAAATTCTGTCCCGGCATTCATCTGATGAGATTTATCTTGGGCAGAGAGATACTCCTGAGTGGACTTCGGATGCCGAACCACTGGCAGCATTAGAGAGTTTTCGAAACAAGCTGATGGAAATCGAAAACAGGATTATAGAAATGAACAATGACAGTAGATGGAAGAATAGGGTTGGGCCAGTCAAGGTACCTTACACCTTGCTCTATCCTAATACCTCAGATTACTCTAGAGAAGGCGGCCTCACTGGCAAGGGAATTCCCAACAGCATCTCAATCTAGAAATCTTTGGGTTTGAAAGTGAAAATGGCTATTTTTGAAGCATTTACTTTCTAGGAAGTTGTGTCAAAGTGAAAGATTGTCTGAAATGTTTCTGTATGCTCAATTCTCTCTCTCTCTCTCTCTCTCTCTCTCTCCTCTCTTCATCTAGCATTAATGTAGTCAAGTAGTTGTGCATTGTGTTACCAATGTCGTGATTGTATTGTGTGGAATATATGGGCAGATTTGCGAAATTATCCCCAAATGTTTATATTTTGAACCGTATAATTGTCGAAATTCATATGGGTAAAGTGCTCCAATGGTTATGCAGAATCAATCAAAAGTTTGGACACCATACTGACATAGGACCGTAGTACCCAAGAGACCATTTCATATAATAGAGATGCCTACTAGAAATGAGGATTGTCGAAGATATTGCTCACCGAAGATCCATGTTATTTTACCATTTTTTTTAGGGTAGTGATATCTTAGTACTTCCCACTGCTTCTTTACTATCCAAGCTTGTGTGCATTTATTTCTTTTTATCTTCTTCCTTTTGTTCAGCTCAACTCAATTCAAAATTTGACCTAAAATGCCTATTAGAAACTTTTCTCAATTCGAGATTTAAATTTAAGCTTTAGCAACACGCCGCACATTTTTTCCTTGCACCCAAAACAGCCCGCCTTAGCTAAGTGCGAACTCCCCTCCCCACTGATGGCGAGCCACTATAAATGGTGTCCTCTACTCTCGCACACGAACTCTCTCTCTCTAAAGCCCCCTTTGAGTCGCTCTCCTCTTTCAGTGGCCCGAGTGATCATCGCCTATAGTACCAGAATCTATAGAGGACCAAAATTAGTAATCAAGATTGTCTATCTAGGCACGGCCTGGGGAAAAGTTTTCCACGCCACATTACTAGTGAAAAAGAAGCATTGGGTAAAACTTTAGTCCTCCATATATCTTTATGATTTAAAGAGGTCTTGTTGGGCTCTTTTAATTGCATTAATGATCAAAGTCAAAAACTTTGTTTGTAATCCATGATTATGTCAGTCAAAATGAGTATTTTTCATCTCGAAGTCTTGCTTTCTACATGCAAGTTTCACCCACTGAGCCTACAAGAACAAACTTAAAAAGATAAAACCAGTTCCTATCGAAACATTACTAGTGGAATGCCATTCACACTCTTTTCGACCAATACTGATAACCCGTTCCAAAAATCCCTCAAAGAGATAAACAAATAACAAGTCAACATTACACTACAGAAAGCACTAAAGAAATTGTGCCGAAATTGGGTCTGCGATTAAGAGGAAGAGAGGTGCAAAAATGAAAGTCTGAGATTGTGATTTTGAATTTCAAAAGGAAAAAAATGAAAGACTTTTTGAGAGTGGAATGACTGTTAGAAGCTGAATCAAATTTCCAACAAAACAGAACAGATGGCAGAGGGGCGCATAAGGGAGAAGCAGAGCATAAAGGAAAAAAATAGTCATGTAGGCTTGTGTAGTAAAAATGTACTGGGAAGTAGTAAGGTATCATTACCTTATTTTAATCAATCAATTAAAAGCAGTCATATCATTGCCACTTTCTGTGATACTACTAGACTTTTGATTGCATTTGATTACGCGAGGCCTAGCCTCCCCCTTTGCTTGCGCTGAAAGGCCGAAAGCCTGAAACTAAATTCTCTTACTTTTGCATGAATGGCCTTATGTCAAATAAGAATGTGGAACCTCTCACTTTTAACGGAGCTAATTTAAGACAGAGTGGGGAAGGAGCCCCCCTTAGATTGACTACAAAGAGAGAGGATGTATTCGAGTTTTTAGAGAGTTCATACTGCACACTTTTCATTTATTACTTAATTGCCTATGCAAAGTAGTATGAAATATTACACAAGGGTTAAAAAAAAAAAAAGATCTCGGTTTTCTTCGTATTAGAACATAAAGCACTCATTAATTGACATTTCATATCTTTTGCCAAGTTCTTCTCGAGTCACATTCACATTTATAGGACATATGATGCATAATACTCCCCAACTCTCTAGCTAGTTATATACGAGGCGTGACATTTCACCAACTTGTATTTCTCATCAATCCATGCACATGACACATGTCGCCGGCTCAATATGAACCCGAGAGACACTTATCAACCGGAATGGCTAGCCTTGTTACAAGGGATCATGTCTCAATATTGCTGCATGCTTGAGACTTTTGGTCGAGAGCGTAGGCAAATATTGAGGCACGTACAGGGCAAGTGCAGCATGGTTTTCGAGTATCCCAAACCCGCAATGAAAGTACTAAAAAGTGCAAGAAGAGAGAAGGAGAGAGTACTCAACTAACACGTTCACGCGTGGATAGATATTTTTCTAAATTAATGTAAGAATTGGTTTAATTTAATTCACTATATACGCCCTACAACTACAGCATATAATGTTGTCCACGTAGAAGTTTCATTTTTATACAAGGGTAGTGGGGGTTTCAAATCCAGGATCAGATATCATCAAATCATTATACTCTTAGAACAATAATACAAATTTCATATGAATATTTTAATAATATTGTGTCTTTCTCTTTTAAAATTAATTGAATAATTCAACTAGGGGAAAGAGTTAGAGATCAAGATCTCATGTCCTCTATATATCTATATATAGGAGTATCTACAGTGCAAAATCTAAAAACCAGGCAAGAAATAAAGTCAAATTAGTTTATAGATTTTAATTTTTATCCAAAAGGGTTAACGAACCCTTGAAGGCGATTACTTATTTAATCTTCACCATCAAATCAGAAAGGCTTTGTCAAGCAGAGACAGAAATAAAAAATAAATAAATTAAACAAACAAATAAATAAATAAATAAAAGGACTGGCTCTCCAGCCTCTCCTTTGTCGTGAAGTGCTAAGATGCTGAGGACCGATCGGTACGTATCAAAAGCAGACATCCTAATTGGTCCAAGGCATATCACCTTATCTACACCAAATACCCACCACCCATCCAAAATCCTACAAACTCCCCCCCATACTAACATCCCCAACCTTATTGATCCCACACAACCATCATTCCCGTTATCAAGCAGCTTGCACCAACAATCATCCCCTTATCTCCAGCCCTTCATGGCCATGGCAACCCAAGCCTCCCTCTTCACCCCTCCCCTCTCCGCCTCAAAGTCCGGGGACCGTGTCACCGTGCCATGGAAACAATCCTCAACCCTCTCCTTCACCAGTCCCAAGCAACTCAAATTCTGTGTCTCCCAGCGCACAATCAAGGCAGCTGCTGGGGAAGCCGCCGAGGCACCCGCCGAGGCACCTGCCAAGGCAGCTCCGGTGGGATTCACTCCACCTGAGTTGGACCCAAGCACTCCCTCGCCGATTTTCGCCGGCAGCACTGGTGGCCTGCTGCGGAAGGCTCAAGTTGAAGAGTTTTATGTGATCACTTGGGACTCTCCCAAAGAACAAATCTTTGAGATGCCCACTGGAGGTGCAGCCATAATGAGGCAGGGTCCTAACCTCCTCAAATTGGCCAGGAAGGAGCAGTGCTTGGCCCTGGGGACTAGGCTGAGGTCTAAGTACAAGATCAAGTACCAGTTTTACAGGGTGTTCCCCAATGGGGAGGTCCAATATTTGCACCCAAAGGACGGTGTCTACCCTGAGAAGGTGAACCCCGGCCGTCAAGGTGTCGGAGTGAACTTCAGGTCAATTGGAAAGAATGTGAACCCGATAGAGGTCAAGTTCACCGGCAAGCAAGTGTATGACTTGTGAGGTGTTGGATTCTTATGTTGTTGTGATGTATTTATTATTTACGGGACTGTACGTCGTTAATGTTTGAACCTTCATTTTGTTTTTCTCAAGTTGCTACATCAAAAGGCTATATGTTGTATTATTGTTTGTTTATGCTGTTAATTAGCTTAAGATATATATCAGTACCTGAAAAATAACCTAGAATTAATGTGACATCTGAAGATGCGCGCTACTGAAAATTGAATTGAAATGGGATTTTCCTGTGAAACAATTATAGGATCAGATGAACTCAAGTCGTCCTGAGAGTATTGGAAACTCTTTTAACCAAGAGCTGCAAATTACATGGATCCTCAAATCATTATTTTGTGGATAAATCTCGAAAACTCGTTCTTGTACGATATGCTCCCACGATTGAAATTCAAGACCCTGATTCTAATACCAGCTATCAACTCATTTAAAACCAATATTATTAGAAGAGACACACTCAAATCTTCTATTCATTTGATATTGCACTCCCCAATAAGACTATTTTAGAATGATTCTAATACTTGGTTGTGGATGATCTTTTATATTTTCTCATATTTTTAATTTTATCTTGGAAAACCAATTACCTAGGTGGTTGTTCAATTTGGTTGAATATTTTTCCACTTTACTCCTACGCTCAGAGAGAGAGAGAGAGAGAAGGATTTTGTCAACTGGTATCACAATTGCAAAAGGAAAAATTCTCCAGTGCGAGGCGAGTGTCAAGTCCATATGATATGAGAAAAAAAATATATATATATTCAGCACAGCACTATCATTTACAATACATCACTAAACTTTACTTTTTTCATTTTATATAATGACTTTTACAATATTTCATATATTAATTTATCTATTTTTTCTTCGTATCATTTAAATAATTTATTCTTTTTTAAATATTTCATTTCTACCCATAAATTTACAATATCCATTCTTTTTATATTTGTAATTTGTTTTTATATATAATGTAAAATAATTCAGTCCTATACATGTAAAATGAAAATATATAAGCCAATTAAAATTAAAAATAAAATCAAAATATGAAAATTTTGGTTTAAAAATATTTCCAAGATATTTTTTTGAATAAAATATATGTTTTAAATGATGAACAATAAAAAAAATTTACTTACATAACATAAATTAAAAAAAAAAATTACAGGATGAACAGCATCCACTACATGTAATGGATGACTAGAGCTAATTGTATTTTACAATTTATTTTACATAATAGGGTGGAACTCCTTTATAGAGTAATTCTTTAGAAAATTTATATATATTTTTATAATCTAAAAGCCATTAAGAGTGCTATACCAAACACCTGCTTTTTTTATTTTTTTTTATTTTTTTTATTTCATAATATAAGTTTTGGGCGTGCAAAGCTTTCTTAAGAAAAAAATTATTATTTTAGAATCTAAGTTTTTTTCCAGTAACTTGTTTCGAGATTTGTACTGTAGTAGGAAACAAGAGTATCGTATGCATATAACAAATGAGTTGCAAAGAGAGATAGCTCTCATATTTGCAAAATAGTTTTTCTACTCAACAATATTATACTATATATTTAAAAATAAATAAATAATACGACATAGTATAGAACTAAAGAGTAGAATTTCCCTTTATAAAATCCAGCCACAAGTCCTAATTTTTCATGTGAAGAATTTTTCAGTGAAATTAGTTTTATTAAGAGCACTCACATCTCATTCTGCATCTGTTACATATACTTATAATTTGGCAAAACTTTTAGGTTTTCATGAAAACCCTCACTCCATCCCAATCTTTAAAATGGGGATGAAATTTACAGGTGTTACAGAAGTTCCCTATATGTGGGGAACGACTATACATCTGCATCGCTTCCTCACGCCAACGATTGTCCCCTTCATCCCGCATCTTCTTCTACCCCCCCTTCGCCGCAACGCAGCACCAACGGTAAATCTCTCCTCACCTGTAAGTGATTCTCAGTGTTTTGACTTTGAACATGTTTCTCTCTTCTCTAATTTTTGCCTATTTTTTTCCATCTCTCTCTCATTCTCTATTTCTCTCTTCCCCCGTTTTCTTCCTCCTGATTTCTCTTGAGCTTAGACTGTAAGTTTTTGCATTTTACTCCTTGTTCGGCTGATCATTATTTGGTACTTTCTTTTGAACTATCCATGCGTTTCTATATACTTGTATATGTATGTGTTTTAATTTTTTGAACTTCATTTTGCGATCTAGGGTGGATCCTTAGAAACTCCCCCTTTCAGTCAATTTGCTTCATTTTCTCGTCTTCTACTTTTCATCCTCTCTCTCATCTTTGTTTTTTTTTTCTTATTTATGCCTCAATTTGATATCTCTTAGCTTTTCTTCGATTTGTTCTGTTTTGGTTGCTCAGTAAATGGTGGAAATGGGACAACGATATTTTTTTTGTTTGTTTATTTGTTTAAGTTTCATTCTTATTTGATTCTTTTTTTGTTGTACTGATTACAAATGAAGTCTGTTTGGTTTGTGAGGAATTGATATGAGATGAAATTGAATTTCTCGGTTTGTTTTGGATAGTAAAAAGAAGATGAAGTAGGGTCAGCTGACTGAAAAAGTTTTTTTTTTTTAATAAGTTTGGGTTTTTAGCTAAGATTTATGTTTTAATTTTCCTGACTACCAAACATAATTTCAGTTGCTGTGGGGATGCTTGGAACCAATTCTTGTCATTTTGATTGAAATTATGTTCTCTCTACTTATGATTTAAAAATTAATTCATTCTAGATTTGTTGTCTATTTATACACTTGCTGCAAGCATGATACAAGCGCACTCACATAATTACATGCGCATACATAAATCATCTATAACTAGTGAATGGGGAAACATTGAATGCTTACACACATATATACACCATACTTATATATAAATACCTACAACAATGAATGGGTGAGCTAGGAGTATAATTTTTCTTGTATAGGCTGGCCTGCATTGTTGGGCAAAAGCCTTTCTGGATTTAGATTTGCATTTCTGATGGAGTGGTTATGTGCTATATTGTAGCAGTTCGAGCTAGATTATGAATGTCTCTTGGTGTCTTGGAATTGTAATTTTTTTTTCCCCTTTCACTACCATTCAAATTTTACTTCCATTAGTTGGTTATTTGAATATTAATTGATTTTATTGTAAATAATAAACCAATACATAGATTGGAGTGCATTATGACTCTAAAGCAAAATAAGAAAGTATGAGCATTGTTGCATGATCACCCTGCTAGTATTGTTCCTAGTTGTTTTTTGCTGCTACTGTGGATCTATAGTTGAATTCAATATACGTGATTTATGTTAATGCTTCTAAGTAAGATGGGAAGAGGTAAAACATTGATGTGTATAACAAAATATGAATGTGCATGAAAATTATTAAACTAGAGTGAACTTTTGATTGTACTAGTTTTTTTTGCTGTTGGTTTATAGTAATTTGTTGTTCAGATTTGTCTTTTGTTAACTTTCATATCATATTCAATATTATTTTATAAAGATGTTTTACTTATTAAAATTTTATTTTTTAGTGAAGATGTTTTAAGCACAATTGGAGTTGCCTTTCTCTTTCCTTCTCTTAAATATTCAAGCTTCATGAGTACTATTATCATTCATCAATTTTTTTGGTGCATGCTTAGCTAATGATGTTGTCATATTCCATTCATAGAGACTCTGAATTTCCTACCAGTTGAATAAGCACAAACCTATTCTGTTTTGCTACCTTTTTCTTTGTGAGGATGGAAAAAAAAAATAGTGAATGGGGACTTTCTAGAATGATTTGATAGTGGTAAATTAATTGTATGGCTGAGGCCTTTCTGCTTTCAATTATTTTATTTTAGGGTAGCGCTCCCAACCAGTCGGGTGGGAATTAAGCATTTGCACCTGCCAATCAGGTGCTGCCACATAGGTGTCTTAAGAAAGTGGACGTTGCACCTGCATACAGGTGATGAACCGACGTCCCTCTCCTTCTCTCTCCCTTTCCCAACTGCATTGAATTGACGTCCCTGCACCGAACACACCCATATCTCGCCCCTACAAAAATCGGTCATCTAATCTCGCCCCTAGAAAAATCGCCATCGCCCTTAGAGAACCCAAATAGATCAGAGAGAGAGAACCCATAAACCCAAACAAATCAGAAAAATCGTTATCATTCTTGGTTGCTACACATCAGGAAAAATCGCCATCGCCGATACTCCTTGCTATAGGTTTCTTCTCAGATCTATACTCCACCTACAGATATCATCAAAGTTTTCACCTTTTGATTGTATCTTCTGCTCTCCCTTTTTTAAACTTCTTATATATCCTTTAGAAACAATGAGTTTTCACCTTAAGTAAGTCTACCCGTATGTTGCATTTTTGTGTACTTCTTCTTGCTTGAAACTAAGGGTGTCCCAATTGAAGAGATGGGCAAGGTTTGGAAGACGCACGACTCACTATTATTGGTCCAAATTCATGAGTGAGGATGAGCACCCTAACGTCTATATGGGTATGGCGGCAACCGAGGATATAAAAAGTGTGTGATTCTTCCTCTATTTTTAGTTCAATTTTTGAGTAGCAATACATACTATCTATGCAAGGAGAGCTGATCTCGTCAGAATATCTCGTTGAAATCGTGTTCCGATGGAAGGGGAGATGAAGGGTTTTGAAGGGAAGGGGGTTGTGATTCCTGCTTACAGGTGTATGTGTTTAGTGCCTGCACCTCCTACGTGGTCATTGGTTATTGATTGGTGTCAAAATCAAATTTATATCCAATCGGCCTTGAGTTTTTCTCTTTATTTTATCATTTAAGAAAGTTGTCCCTTCCTTTGGTTCTGAACTTCTGCTGAGGGGGCATTGGGAGAGGGAGGAGTTGGTTGTCAATTGGCAATCAAGATTTATATTTCAGGTTTCTTATTTGGTTTTTCTTTTTTCTAGTTGATTAGTAAATAAGAATCTTATTTAGTTTTCTTTTTGTACTATTTCTAATTTTCTTGACAGTTAGATGGGGCTTATGCTGCATATGATAAACTATGATAAGAAAATCCAAAATACATGAGATCATAATGCCTTGGGGTTGCTCTTGTGTTAAGGGAATGATTAAAATTACTTGAATTTTGATCTAATTGTTTGTTTTTTAGCAGAAAATGCACAAAATCCAGTTATTGGATTTATAAACCTCTGTACTGTTTGCATGTACACGTGTATGTATATGCGTGTTATATTTCTCTTGCTTCTATTTTTTTTTTCTCCGCTACAACCAAATGTAGGGATGAGAATGCAAATCGTGACATGGGTTTTTTTTTTTCCACCTAGTGTGGAACTTATTCTATTTGGTTGCATTTATTTTTATGTTAAATTAAGTTCTTAGTTATGTGCACTTTCATAGTTATTTTCAAAGGGTAATTTGTTCTATGTTGTTGAGTCATTTGCAGTTTGTGGTATCTCTCGGAGGAGGGGGCTGTTATTAGACTGTGATTATAATGTTATAGTACGAGTTAATTTACAAGTGTTAATGGTGTCCATCGATATGGTGGGATAATCATCACCCGGATGACTATATTGCAGTTTGTGGCACTTTCCACAAAATGCAATTTAGGTTCGGGTGTGATTTTGCAGTCATTCGATATTGGACTTCTTACTTAGGCATGCTGTCAATATTTACACCATTCTGAGTTCCATTTATTAATATATTCTATATAAATTGACTGGATGTGAATGCTCTTATTAGCATGTACTGTGATTTGAATTGTGTTTGGTTGTTGTTTTGTGTTATATTGTGATAGAGAAGTAATGTGTAAATTAAACCCCCTCGGCTGTGATGATGACAAAGCCTAGTGGGGATATAGAAAATTTATGATCATTTTCTCAATGGCTAGGTAACCCAGACGACCAACAAGTAGTGACAACATGTTGTTGCAACTATAAGAGGGTGGCTAAATTTTCAAGATGTCACCATTCGGTTCTTGAGCCAGTGATGGATAAACCCCATACTTCATAGTTACGTGTCTAATATTTCAATATTTTTTAAGAGATAGATTTACAAGACTTTGGACATATGTATTTTACCAACCTCCTAAGTGAATATTCTCAATTCGACCAAACTTACCTTGGCCAAAGTGAAAACTCTCCTATGACTATTGAAGACTCTCCACCCCTACCCTACAACGATCCTATTGGCATTAGGAAATCAGTCAGGGGTGCGAACTTCACCCCCGAATAAGACAAGTTACTTGTCTCCGCATGGCTTAACTGTAACCTTGATGCCGTCCAGGGAACAAACGAAAAACACTCCCAAATATGGAAAATTTGTTTTGAATACTTCCAATAATTTAAAGAAATCACAAATGATCAGACCATAAAGTCTTTAATACATCAGTGATTGGTTATTCAAAAGGCGACAAACAAATTTTGTGTGAAACTAGCCCAGGTTGAAGGGTTGAATCAAAGTGGCATGACCGAGAAAGACAAGATAGAATTTCCATACTCTTACTTGTTTTACGAATAAATTCTTTTTCCTACATTGGTTTAACATGCCATTTTTTGTTTACATGTAAGTTTGACAAGGCCAAGGTTATGTACCAATTACTAGAAAAATGCTCATTTCAGTTCAAGCATTATTGGCACCTGTTGAAGGACCAATTTAAATGGATTTGACATTCTACAAAGGAGGATTCAAAGCGAAGGAATACGATGTCTCCGTCCCCGACCCCGACTTGATGTTCGAGCGCTGTGGTAAATTCTGTCTTTGATCTCTAGACGAATAATGTGATGGATAATTACGTGATAGAATTAGAGCTACCAATACGAAGGAAAACTGAGGAAAAAAAAATGAAAGGCCCAAGGCATGCAAACAGAGGAAAATTTTGAGGTTTAAAAGATGAAGTATACACTTTTGGAGGAATCACGCACTTAGGAGAAATAGTTTTATCGCCTTAAGGTGGAGAAGATGCAATATGACAAGGAAATAGAAGAAAAAAATTACGTCTCGAGAATGAAAGATTGAGATTGGAGGCTGAGAAGATGGTAATTGAAAAGGAAAAAAAGCTCAATAAAATCCGTCAAGAGGACGAAAGACTGAGATTTGAGGCGTGGAAAGTAAAGCTCTTGTTGAAAGAAGCAGATCAGCGCATCATGATGATGGACGTGAGTGCCATGCCAGAAATGCAGTAGTTATATTTCCAGCAACTGCATAGGAAAATCATGGCGACACATAATGTTGCAGTTGATTTAGATTGATTGAATTTTATTTTATTTTTTTGGAAAAAGATGTATTTCTTTGTTTAGTATGTTTCAGACAATGATAGATTAGTATATTATTAATACTAAACTTTTGTTTTTTTTTTTTTATATAGTTTAAATTGATATTTTTAAGCAAGGAAATTGGTCATTATAATTTCAAAAACAATTACAAATTACCTCAAATATAATCACCGTTAACATGAAGGAAATACAAACACAAATTTAATTACCATTAATATAGTCACTACTAACATGAAGGAAATACAAATGCAGTGGAGATTAACTCAAAATAGTCACTACTAACATGAAGGAAATAACATATTATAATGCGACATGCCTAATGTTGGAAATATAATAGTCATTGATGTTCAATTAGATCTACTTAAAGCTGATAATGTATCGAGTTGTCTCTAATATAATGATGATGCTGGATGAAGTCCGTAAGCTCAATTGTATGATTGTGCGACAATTCCAAGACTTCATCATCAAGTTTTTTATAATCAATATTCGAACCCTTACTATCATCACACTTGTCTTCAATGATCATATTATTTAGAATAATGCATGCTTTCATTATATTTGTTAGTTTCTTCACTTTGAACATTCAGGAAGGTTTACAAATGATCGCAAATCATTATTGAAGTATCCCAAATGCACACTCGACATCTTTTCTTGTGGATTCTTGTGCTTTCACAAAAATTTTCTTCTTATTCCCTAGTGGTGATGAAATCATCTTCACAAAAGTTCACTATTTGGGATAAATACCGTTCGCAAGATAATACCTCATAATGTAGTCGTTGCCATTGATTGTGTAATTGACTGGAGAAGCACGCCCTTGAGCAAGTTTTGTAAAAATAAAAGATATCTCTAGCACATTAATGTTGTTGTGTGAATCAGGCATATCAAAAAATGCATGTCATATCTAGAGATCATATGAAGTAATTGCTTCTAAAATAATAGTTGGTTCACGGATGTAGTCAAAGTACATATATTTATAAGCTGCGGGGCAATTTTTCTACTTCCAATGCATGCAGTCAATGTTTCACAACATTCCTAAGAATCCTCTTTGTTTAGCAACAACAAGCAGTCAGGTAATATCATTGGCATTTGGAGACCGCAAATATTCATCTAAAAAAATACTTACCATTATCTCAGAAAATTTTATGAGGCATTCCATTGCGGTTCTTTCACCTATACATATGTATTTATCCATAAAATTTTCAGTAACCCCATATGCCAGCATTATAAGTGTTGCAGTTATCTTTTGCATAGAAGATAAACCGAATGTTCCGTCATCATCTCTTCTCTGGACGAAGTACGGCTCATAAGACTCTACCTTATTTAGAATATGGAAAAATTGGGGACGGCTCATATGAAATCTCATTCGAAATAGATTCAAGAGATATATTGGATTTTTTACAAAATAATCACGAAATAGACGCTCTTGCACTTGAATATGATCACGCCGAATAAACTTACGACGTTGGCGATTGTCATGATGCCTCGATGACTGTCTATTAGCCTCGTCATTAAGAATAACATCGCTCTCATTTTCAGATGATACGTATGTGAGCAATTTGCGAAAGAATGAACGAGCCATTTCATGAAGAGAGTGAGAGATCAGAGGAGACTGTTGAATTTCGATTTTATAGATCAAATGAGATTTGAGTTTGTGAGAATGTGAATGTTAGCAGATACGAATTTCGGTTTAAAAAATAATATTGTATTAGGTAGTCAAAATTGTATAAATATTTAGTAGAAATTGATATTTAAAACGAAAATAATAAGACAAAAGAGTTAGCAGTTAAGATTGTAAATGTAAGTGAGAGAAAAAATTAATAAAAAAATAATAAAAAAATATTATTTAATAGAATAGAGATAGGGATGAAGAATGAGATATATGAAGTTTTTAAAAAATAAATGAAATTTAAGAATAAATTTAGGAGAATATAATTTTGATTTAAATCATAAAATTTTTTTATAGAGAATTGAATGAATACCCTATGCAGTTCGGCTAATGATTCTCTTAACAACTGAGATACGTTGGGCTTTTGGTTCGATCCAAAACCCCTGATGCCTCTAATGCGGATTCCAAATAAAAATAATTCTAATTTGTTACTACAAAGTACAAATCCTTCATAATCCCCTCGGTTAAAATAATTAACAAAATGCCAAAGCACATGACCATATCAAACCGTGTATATGTTTCCCTATCACCGGACTATGATTGGAAAATTAAAAAATATATATATATATAAAAGCCCATCAATTATTTAAGCATATATAAAAGATCGTTCCCTGTGTATAATGTATATATATTTAAGGAAGGAAAAAGCAACATCGATGTTTTCACTTTTCCCCAACCACCATCGTTAGCGAGATGCATATAAATAAAATGAATAAACCAGATGTCTCACATATTAGCCATCTTTTTTTTTTTTTTTTTTTGAAATGACATCTCAATATCATTAATAATTGATCAATTACAGAGTTTATCTATCAAGACATTACCTGAGATAATCTCAGGACCCTCCTCGATCATTACAATCTCACTCTCATAATGGAAACTTAACTTAGCTAACTGATGTGCTACATTGTTTGCTGATCTTGGTGCCCACGAAACTGTCCAATCTTGCCTTCGGTGCAGCAATCCTTGTATGTCTTCCACCACTTGCCCATACCACATCCAATTATCCCCCTTTGTGTTCACTGCTTTTACCACCACCTGTGCATCACCTTCAAGTGTAACATTTCTAAGATTAAGTTCCTCACACAGCTCTACAGCTCTACACAAAGCCAAACATTCAGCTAAGACAGGTTTAGAAGAAAATGGTTTGTTCACAATTAAAGTTGCCAAGATATCACCATGATGATCTCGCACAATCACCCCTATACCCATCTTCTTTGCAACTGTATCCACTGCTGCATCCCAATTCACTTTTACACAGCCCTCATTCGGTTTGCTCCACTGCTGTACTCTAGACAGTGCTAAGCCTCCTTGAGTAGCCCCTTGCAACCTGTCCTGTACTTCTTTAAAGTGGACCAATAGCTCAGTCACCTCTTGGCCTATATGTCTTGGATCATCCAGCTTACCTTGATGCAAGTAGTTATTTCTTCTCAACCAAATCCTCCACATAGCCACGGCTACCCATTGCAACTCACTTTCTGTCAGCTTGTCTGATAAACTCCCCCATAAAGCCATAAAGTCTCTTTCAAGCATACAACACTTCTGAACTGGGCTTAGATTATCCATCCAAACATCATTGGCAGCCGGACACCTCCATAGCATATGAATAACTGTTTCTTCCTCAGCCTTGCATATCATGCACATAGGATCCTTAAGAACCTGTTTCGAGAACAAATTCTTCTGAACAGGTATAGCATTGTGGCATGCCTTCCATATAAAAATTTTTACTGCCTCAGGTATCTCTAGTCTCCATAATCGTTTCCAGCTATTTTCCAATCCAGACTTCATAGAAGAGTTTCCCTCCTTCAGCCTTTGTTGTTGCACAGCCAAATAATAGCCACTCTTCACTGTATAAGTTCCATCCGTTGTGTATCCCCAGTAGCATTTATCAGGATGTCCATACTTACTGATAGGTAATTGACAAATCTGTTCAGCTTCCTCAGTCTCAAAAATATCTTTGACAAGTTCTTTATTCCATCCCTGACCATCATTGTTGAAAAGCATATCAACTGAGGCATCTTGATCTAACACCCGTACTTGAGATTGGACACTGAAGGATGTTGGGGATGGAAGCCATTTGTGTCCCCAAATCTTAGTCATCTGACCATTACCCACCCTCCATCTCAATCCTTCTTTCAATAGACCCATTGCCGAGTATAAGCTCCTCCAAATCAAAGATGGGCCTCTGCCTAATTTGGCCTCCAAAATATTCTTCTTTTTATAATACTTATCGTGAAACACTTGAGCAACCAAGGTAGAAGGGTACTGCATTAAACGCCAACATTGTTTTGCAAGTAAGGCTTCATTGAACCTCTCCAAGTCCCTAAACCCCATACCTCCTTCATTCTTAGGTTTTCCCATTGTACTCCATTTTTTCCAGTGTATTTTCCTCTCTTTCTCCTTACTTCCCCACCAGAATCTGGAAATTAGGCTTGTAATGTCGTGACAAAGCTTTTTGGGTAATCTAAACACATTCATAGTGTAAGCTGGCATTGCTTGTAATACTGATTTAATGAGTACTGCCCTTCCTGCTTGAGTCAAAAAAGAGGACTTCCAGCTGCTGATTTTCTGCCACACACGATCCTTAATACCTCTAAAGCTGCTGATATTAGCCATCTTTTCAAGACAACAACGCATGTCGTCTCTTAACCCATATTTTTTAATTGACACGACAAGTAGTTAGTGGTGCACATCTTTTCCGATGTCCTTTTATGCAACATCAAAGATAAGATCATGATAGCTTAAATTAATACTGTTCTCCAACACATCTGGCTAACGCGTGAAGTAAAAGAACAAAAGTTTAATAGTTGAAATGCCCAAATGATGCTATGGTTTTGGCGGTTGAAACATGAAACCCAAAATATTATTATTTTTATTATAATTATTATTATTTTAAGAAAGAAAGCAGCTTTATTGGTGTATTACAGCCCTACAATTGGGTGAATATGCTTCATTATATATGGACAACCCATTTGCATATATATATATATATATATATATATTATGAACACTAATGCGCATTTACATGTACATACATACATACATACATACATCCATACATACATACATACATACATGTAGATATCTACACATGATTACAATATATAGTTGTGTACAACAGGATCCAACCCAACACTTGAAGAAGGTCTTGACCGTGAATCAATTAAGCACCAACGGCCGTGATTGTGAGAATGGAATCGATTTCGCTTTTGCTACGGCTGATCCTTTCATCACCACCATTCATTCCGCTTACCCAAATCTCAGGAATTGCATGTGCCAAGTCTTTGACATTCTCAACTGCATAATCGGCTTCTTTGCTTTTCAAAGTCTTTCCGACCTTCACGCAAACAAATTGAAACTCAATTCATAGCTTTATAATCAATCTAGGATTATTTTAATATTAAACTTGTTTGGAGATGCCGTCATTGTGTTTATGCTGAAGAACCCACGTGGAATGATGTAATCTTCCAATTTATTAAGAGTTTTACACTTCTTTTCTATCCAATAATGTAAACTTTTTTTTTTAAACATTTTTTTAAATAACAAAAATTATAAAATCATTAAAAAATAATTTCTTAAACATTAAATTAAAAAATTAAAAATTAAATATAAAGTAGATGTATACTATTTCGATGGTTCCATCATTTATCATTTATTAAAGCAACCCTATATGTTTTGGCTTCGCGTGACACTTTGGTTGCAAGGATTAGACAGCCACTATTCCCTATCTTTCGGCCCCGAATGCAAGGGTTAAAAACCCACGTTCCACTTAATTGGAAGAGAGAGCGTACAGGTGGCCACGTATCAACTATCAAACAAGACAATCTAGACCATGGTAGCGTGTAGGTGTACGCTAACAACTACTGATTTGATATAAAGTAAATTTAGTTAAAATGTTAAACAGCGTGTAATTACCAGAACGGTTCGGAGACCCAAGTCTTTCCCGGCAGCGACGTTGCGAACGTTGTCATCGAGAAACAACTGCAATAAAAAAGAACAAAACAGGAATGGCCCGCGTTGCGTTTTGTTAAAGAAAGGTTCGCCTCACGATCATTGAACGACAAGGACTTCATTAATGAGAAAACCGTAGTCTGTTTCGAGGTCGTACCGTTCGACGAGGATCAACGTCGGCAACATCCAGCGCGATCTTCATGGCGTCCATAGATGGCTTGAGAAGCACTGGGTACTCGTCGGGCCGGGTCGACTTAGAGAGGTTCGGGTTCATTGTCTCGAAGCATATGATTTGCTCAAAGCAGTCTTTTAATCCGAGCCGATCCAAGACCTTAACCGCGTGATTCCTATCCGAGTTCGTGAAAATCTAAAACAGATTTGAAATACTGATTAGGATAAATTTAGTCAAAATCAAAATATTGATTGTGTGAAAATCAAGGTTTCCGGCGCATACGATTTTTCGTTGGGTAATGTTACGTAGGAGGTTTCGCAACTGAGAATCCGGTTTGATCAAATCATACGGCAATCTTCCGTGTACGAAGCTGTTGTGAAACAGTCTAAAGTTAGCAGCCACAACTTTCTAAAAGGTGAAAATTTTTGGAATGTTCAAAAGGGTAACTAGTGGGATAAAGCACTACTAACCCATGGTAATCATCGGCGTCAATGTCATACCCCAAAACCTGCAACAAATACGAAAGTACACAACAAGTAAATCGTAGGAAGAGCAAATTGTCCCAAAGAAAGATAAAACAAAGTTTCTTTGTTTAATATTTCTCAGTTCTTTTGGGTCGAGAGTCTAAACTACCCGCAAGCCAGCAAGGGAGCTGCCGTACGTTTTGAAAAGCTCATATCGGAGATTCGAGGCCTTGCTCTCTGGGAATCCGCATTTCTCAACAAGATAATCTGCAGAAACAATCAGACACAAGAAATTTTCAATCTCGTTTTTTTTTTTTAGGAAACAAAATAGCAGTGAAATACAGTAGAAGATGAATATAAGATTTCGCACCATCAATATTTTTCCTAAGAGCTTCGGCAAGTCCAATCTTGGAAGAGTACAGAGTGTCATCCAAATCTGTCTCAGAGAAAAGCCCAATACAATTAATAACCAGATATTTCAAAGGAAAAATAAATTTCATGGAGAGAGAGAGAGAGAGAGAGAGAGAGAGAGAGAGAGTTACCGGAGATAAGGCAGTCAAAAGGAGAACTAGAATCCATGGCTTAAGAGAAGGTAGAGAAGCTAAAGGTGCTGTGAAACCGGAAGCGAAGAAAGCTAAGAAAGTTGAGCAGGAATGGAGGTTAGCTAAGACAGTTGAGCAGAAATACAGGGGCCTCGGAGAAAGGTGGAGGACAGAGGTATTTATAAGGGAGGGAAAGGCCAAAAGACGTGGGCGGAAAGGGACTAGCTGACTCAGAGAAAGTCGTTCTAAAGAGTATATAGGTATTTTCTCTATAATTTAGAGATTTTTTTAAGATTTTGCCATAAAAGCACCCCACATTCCGTTTCCCATTTTACTATCTATGTTTTCAGTCTGTACAGGAAATCCCTATTTTTGGAGACTTATTGTACATCCGCATCGTGTATTTGGCTCTTATTTTTCCCCTTTCGTCCCGCATGTTCTTCCCTCTCGCTAGGGTGAACGGTTTGCTTCCTCCCTCACACTTTCAGCACCATCGATGCACCAGTGAATCACCGAATAAAGTAAAAGAAAAATTTCCTATTTCGATTCTTTGGTTGATTGTCTTCCCCGATTACCCAACTATTTTTCTTCTCTGGTTGTTTCCTCTCTCAATTTTTCCTGTTTATTTCTTCCTATTTTTCTTCCTCTCGACGCCATGGGAGAGCTGTGAGACCTTAAATTTCTCTTCAAGGTACACGGCTTATTGCATTTAGTTTAGGTGTTTGTTGATAAGGAAATCTCTGATTATTTCTTGCTCGCAGCTCTCACAGCTCATCTCGGTATTGGGGGCAAATCGCCTATAAGTTTCAGGTTCTCTCTCTCTCTCTCTCTCTCTCTCTCTCTCTCTCTCTCTCTCTCTCTCTCTCTCTCTCTCTCTCTCTGTGACGCCCCTAAATTCCGTTTGGGATCGGACAGACATTTGAAGCGTCGAGACATGCAACACAAGGTTATCTGCCCCCGTTCATGACATATAAGATGCAATGTTCCTAACATGCATCTAACATTATGCAATATTCGCAGTGGATAATTTTTTTCTTTAGCAATACTATGCACCAAATTGAAAATATCCCAAATGCTTAAAACATACTTCATACATAAAGACCTATTGAGTAGATCACAACACTAGTCTAAAATGGTTATGATCCAAAAAATACTAAAGATGCAACTCCATTGTACAAGTAGTAATTTACGTTAACTACTATATTAACATTGACGTCGCACCGTCGCTTAGTCAACTGTGTCTAGTTGATCAGCTCCTGATTCTCCTTCAGGTCCTGTAACAAGATCTACCATTCGGGGGGAATGGTAGTTGGGACTACCAAAGTGAGATTTGATTACAAATCTCAGTAAGTTAACAAAAAACTTCCACACAAGCTAATGATGTATGCATGACAGTAAAAGCATAAATGCATAATCAAATTCATAAGTAATTAAAGCATAACTTGGCGTATAACATAGCATAATTGACATAACTTAAATTGAAACATGAACTGAACTTGACTTGACATGAACTTGATCTGAAACTTGACTTAACATGAAAAATACATACTCCACAGTTGTTGTGGCCCCATGTATTCTACGTGTAAATACATACTCCACAGTTGTTGTGGCCCCATGTATTCTACACAAACTTGACTTAACATGAAAAATACATACTCCACAGTTGTTGTGGCCCCATGTATTCTACGTGTAAATACATACTCCACAGTTGTTGTGGCCCCATATATTCTACACAAACTTGACTTAACATGAAAAATACATATTCCACAGTTGTTGTGGTCTCATGTATTCTACGTGTAAATACATACTCCACAGTTGTTGTGGCCCCATGTATTCTACGGAAACTTATTTTTTAACTGCTTAAATACATACTCCACAGTTGTTGTGGCCCCATGTATTCTACGTGTCACAATTGCTGTGTCTCACGTAGTGTATGCGCTATAATTGCTGTGACCCCATACATAAGTAATCAAGATGAAACGTGACTGGAATACGAAAGGACTGAAGCCCTGACGTAACATAACATGACTTGAATATAACTTGAAATACATGACCAACTTGAGATAAAAACATTTCGTAACATGGCATAACATATAATAGACAACATATTTAACATGACATACTTGCAACAGTGAATATTACATGACTTGACATACATGTAATATATGGCATACTTAGCATGACGTACTTGTAAGGTACAGTAATACATGACAGAATATATTATGTAACAGATAAAAATTGATGAAAGAATAAATTCTGTATAATAGACAATTACGTGATAACTTGGCATGGCATGACATATATGATAACATACATACATACACTGTAGTTCCTTTACTTAGCACACATACACAGTAGACTGCTAGTAAGTTAAAAGCTAACTTACCTCGATCTCCGCGTTTCTTATAAAACTTTAAGTGCGACCACGAGGAACTGTAATTAGTGATTCTAAAAATTAGAACTAAATCACTAAATATTTGAAATATGGAAAATACTAATTTAAAGAGTAAAATTTTCATTTTACTCTCTACATATGGGAAAATGACCGTTTTACCCACAACTTAAGGATTTTGCATACTAACTCCAAAAGTTTCTAAAATTTACATTCCTAATTTAAATTTTGTCCTAAATTTAAATATTAACTCAGAAAAATTTAAAACAAAACACAACTATGAAGAACACACTATGGCCGAAACATCTATAGGCCATTTCCCTTTATTTTTGTTGCAATTCCTTCCAACTTCAAAACTCATGCTTAAACCAAAATTTTACAACAAACATCTTCCAATCCTAAGTTCAAAACCATACTTAAAACATCCATTTAGAAAAAGCTAATAATCAACACCAAACTTTTTTGTAAAAAGATCCAAGCACTTGAATCACAAGTTTTGACCTTAAATCAAAACATCTCCAAGAATTTCAAAAATCAAATCTTACTTCTAACATATTCATAATATCATCCTAATATCAACCATGCTTTAAATCATCAAACTAAAGTCACCAAAATCACAAAATAACATTTGGAGTTTTTGGTTTTACACTTAGTCCAAAAACAGAAACTTTTTTCTCAACTAGTTTTGATAAATATCTTGATCTATGACTTATATATATATGATCTTCAAACCAAACCATCATATGGTTTAAAAAGATGTCCTAAAATATATATAAGCTTCTAATTCAAGATCACATGGTTAGAAATTAACCAAAACATAAATTTATCCAAGAATATCCACACTTTGGCTTATTTGAATATCTCTTTGCATAAAATTTCATATCTTTGAAACTAACATCAAATATCTTCAAAATAATAATATAACATGTATATAAGATACTTAGGATCCTCCAATAAAATTATTAAAGTCATTAGAATAGGTTTAGACCACCAAAGAGTTAAACTTTCTCAAAACAGAAACTGTTTTTCTTCTTCCAGTTTCTAAGTTTCTAAATCTAAGAAAATCTTTCATCAAAACCTTTAATCATGAAAAAATCCTCAACCAATAGTCACATATACATGTTAACAATACTCCATAAAAATTTCGGACCAATATCTATCCATTAGCTTGGTCAAAAACTCCAAACTATAACATATTCTCCAGTTTATTTTTCAGAATGACCTTTCTATAGTTTACACAATATTTGACTGACCAAATGATCTTCAAATGAGGCAAATAAGATATCCATGTAAACTAGACTCAAAAAGGAACAACTTATATGAAGGAGACTTTATGATAAAACACTTACAAAAGCTTCGAAATGGGTGTGCAAAAGACCTCCTAAAAGCTGTCCGAGAGAGAGTGTTTGATATTCTTTCAATGGAAAGTGTAAATGAAGATAATTTCGTGGGGAGAGGTGGCTGGAGATACTTATGGATGAGATATGGAAGATATGAGGCTGGAGTTGAGAGTTGAGTGTAGTTTTCTCCTACCCAAAATATCTATAAACGATTATCTCATAATATTCTATCCAATAGTATCTACAAAAAATCAACTTAAGATATTTTTATCTAATAATATCTATAAAAATCAACTCAAAATATTTTTACCCAATAATATTCATGAAAATTACCTCAAGATATTTCTTTTTATCCAATAATATCTACAGTTTTGAACAGAAGTTTTGTCCGAAAAATATGAAAAAAAATGTTATTGCGCCATAAGACTTTAAATAACCCTCCGAGTCTAATGGCACAAACCATAATACATTTTGACATTTCTAACTATCTCCAATAATCAAAAACACACTTCTAATACCATAGTAAATAATAACACTAACTATGTAGTTAGACAAAAACCTATACGATTAATGGATTCATAAAAACTTATGGGGTTTTCACGAGGTTCTTAAAATTAATAGAAATTTCACAATTGAATTTCTAGCGGGCTGTTGCACTCTCTCTGTGCGTTACTTTGTGATTCTGTTGGCTTTCTTTCATGCCTTAACTCGAGGAAAAGGGGAGGATCCATTTGATAACATGGACCTATATGAGCATCACATGCATTTGTGATTCTGTTGGAATTTGTTGGCCGATAATAAATCCTATACGAAGGAAATTCTCTTTCAGAATTGGATTTGCATTTGGACTTGTTTGATTATTTAGTTTATATATATATCATGTCTTGGCTGTGTGGTAGAGGAAAATGTTACTCATATGCCCCTTTGTTATGAATAAAATGCATAGATTTTTATTCACTAAACATGGCGCTGATTTGCTGTGATGATGTATTGAGATGGAGGTTTCATTGATTGATAGCACATATTGGTGGAACCTCTTCATTTTGGATATTGTGGACCTTGATGAGTAAGCCTTTTAATTACACTTTTGGGGGATTAATCTTGTAGTTCTTGTTATGTTTTTATTTTTAGTTCTTGGTTTCTTTTGTGGTTATTGGTTTCATGAATTTGATTCGGCATCATCAGTAGTTCTTGGTATCTTTTGTTTTAATTGGAAGGAAGATTGTGGAAAGAGTTCTTGGTTTCATATTCTGGACCAGCTTTTGATAAATTCCAAAGGTTGAAATTTCGGTTGCTTTTCCTTATAGTTTAATGTTCTGTTTTTATTGTAGTTCTTGGTTTCTTTTGTACTTCTATAATTTCATGCATTTATAAAAAGAAAATTTTGTAGTTCTTGGTTTCTTTTGTTTTAGTTATACATGTTTGTGGAAACAGTTCATTTTGGATAATGTGGAGCTTTGTCATTTAGGATCTTAATTACACTTTTTGAGTACCTTTTCCTTGTAGTTTAAACCGAGTTTTTATTGTAGTTCTTGGTTTCTTTTGTAGTTCTTGGTTTCATGAATCTGCTTTGGTTTATTTTGTAGTTATTGGTTTCTTTTGTTTTAATTACACGTGTTTGTGGAAAGAGTTCATGAAACCATATGCTGCACCTTTGTAATTAAGGATCAAAGGTCAATTGTTTGTTGCTTTTCCTTGTAGTTCTAGGTTCTGTTTTTATTGTAGTTATTGGTTTCTTTCAACTGTTCTATAATTTAATGAATTTGTTTTGGTTTCTTTTGTAGTTCTTGGTTTTTTTTGTTTTAATTATACATGCTTGTGGGACCTCTTCATGTAAATCTCTTCTTTACTCAAGGATTTGCTGCTTGTCAAATGAAATGGTTATACTTTGTAGTTCTTGGTTTCCTAAGTAGTTATTGGTTTCCCTTGTTTTAATTATACATGTTTGTGGAACCGGATGAGGATTATATGAATTCTTTACTAAAAGGACCTTGCTGCTTGTCAAATGAAATGGTTATACTTTTTAAATTCAATGTGCATGTGTAAAGCAGTTTACTTGGATGTAAAAATTCTCATTTCACAGCTTAGCTCTTTTTTTCGTAGTCATCTCTGTTTTGTTGCTTTGCCATATATATATATATATATATATATATATCTATATATACTGTCAAATTTGCCTTAACTTGATATGCCCCTTTCCAGACTTGGAAAAGATTTAATTTTCAGCTTTAGGAGGTGGACATAAATGTAGTTATATAAATGTATGAGCATCGCTTTTTCCATAGTAGGTCTTTTTAAATCCTTTTAAACTGCTTGATGACACACTTGAGAATGCACGCTCGACATCTTTTCTTGCGGATTCTTGTGCTTTCACAAAATTTTTCTTCTTATTCCCTCGTGGTGATGGAATCGTCTTCACAAAAGTTCGCCACTTGGGATAAATACCATCCGCAAGGTAATACCCCATAGTGTAGTCGTTGCCATTGATAGTGTAATTGACAGCAGGAGCAGGCCCTTGAGCAAGTTCCGTAAAAATAAAAGATCTTTCTAGTACATTAATGTCGTTATGTGAACCGGGCATACCGAAAAATGCATGCCATATCCAAAGATCATATGAAGCAACTGCTTCTAAAATAATAGTTGGTTCATGGATGTGGCCAGAGTACATACCTTTCCAGGCTGCTGGACAATTTTTCCACTTCCAATGCATGCAATCAATGCTTCCGAGCATTCCTGGGAATCCTCGTTGTTCACCAACCAACAGCAATCGGGCTATATCATTAGCATTTGAAGACCGCAAATATTCATCTGAAAAAACATTTACTATTGTCTCAGAGAATCTTTTTAGGCTCTCCATTGCGGTGCTTTCACCGATACGTATGTATTCATCCATAAAATCTCCAGTAACCCCATACGCCAGCATTCTAAGTGCTGCGGTTATTTTTTGCATAGAAGATAAACCGAGTCTTCCGGCATTATCTCTTCTCTGGACGAAATATGGCTCGTAAGACTCTACCTCATTTAGAATACGAAGAAATAGGGGACGGCTCATCCGAAATCTCCTTCGAAATAGATTCGAGGGATATACTGGATTTTCTGCGAAATAATCACGAAATAAGCGCTCGTGCCCCTGGGCATGATCACGCTGAATAAACTTACGTGGGTGCCTATTGTCACGCTGCCTCGATGACTGTCCATTGACCTCATCAGTATGAACATCGCTATCATCTTCAGAGAATACGTATGTCAATAATTTGCAAAAGAAGGTACGAGCCATTTGATGAAGGGAGTGGGAGATGAAAGGATAGAATAGAATCTCTGCTCTATAAATGAAATGAGACTTGAGTTTGTGAGAATGTGAATGTTAGCAATATGCTAATTTATAGAGAAAAAAGTTACCGTTACACTACAAACAAAAAATGTTACCGTTTGAGAGAAGACAAAAAAAGTTACCGTTAGAGAAAAGACAAAAAATATTACCGTTGAAAAAATGACAAAAAATGTTACCGTTGTAAAAAGGACAAAAAATATGACCGTTGGAGAAAGGACAGGTAATATTACCGTTACAACCAATTTAAAAAAATAAAACATCAATACGTGACTACGGATCCTCATTAATCTTTAATTGATAAAGAGTACTCTTCTAAATAAAATTTCCATCACGTTAGAAAATGCATTAATTTATTAATAAAATTTACTATTTTTATAATACGATTAATGATTTGAAAAAATACTGTATTGGGTAGTCAAAATCATATAAATATTTAGTAGAAAGTGATATTTGAAAAAAAGATAATAAGAGAAAAGAGTTAGTAGTTAGGATTGTAAATGGAAGAGAGAGAATAAAGTAATAAAAAAAGAAAAGAGAAATATTATTTAATAGAATAGAGATAGGGATGAGGAATGAGATGTATAAGGTTTTTAGAAGATGAATAAAATTTAAGGATAAATTTGAGGAAATGTGATTTTGAGTTCAATTATAGGGATGGGAATGGGAAACCGGATGGAGATGCTCTAAGGAGCGGATTCGTTAGCCGAGTAGATTGTCGGGTCCACACGTAATACCCAATCAGAATTATTCTCATTGTCGATAATACCCTTCCCCGTTGTCAAAATATAATTACTCCTTATTTAGAAATTTTATTAATATAAATTTATAAATTAATTTTACATTATATCTATTATTATAGCACTTCTCGAATAATTAACTCTGACTTTCCACGATGCCTAAAGATGTACTTTTTAACTAGTTTCAGCTCTCAAGTGGTTATTATAAGATCACAGTTAGAAGTAACCATGTTTTCTATTGCAATTAAAAAAATGAAGATCAGTTTAAGTTTTACCAACCTTAGTTTTGGTATGGTTTTCTTTGAAAGTGGTGTTATTTAAGGAAATATAAACTAAATATTCGAATACGTACTCTTTGTACGTTGGGTTTTTTTTATTATTATTTGAAGGCTTTGAGGTTTTTGTACTTTAATGTTAGTTTTCAACGAATATATGAATGAGTATTGCTACCATATCACCTTAGTTATATTGCTTATTTTGTTCTATTAACGTGGCACGGTGTCACGTAGTGTGTATATATATATATTCAAAACAAAATAGATAATTCTGAAAATACAAAAAATGAACTACCAAAATCTTAGGTTTCATCTATCTATTTTATATTTGTATTTTAATTTTTTTTATTTAATAAATCATGTGATACTACATCAATAAAAGCAAAATGAGCGAAATAACTCAGGACAACATAATTGCATTCCTCTGTCAAAATTGTAGGGTGGAAAATCCGTTCACCCGATCAACGAGAGTGGACTCAAGCGAGGGAAGACAAATTGTCAAATACCAGCGCTGAGGGCGGTTAGCAGCCTCAATAATAAGAATTAAATTCGTATTTTCCTTTGGGTAAAGAAATGGGACGTTTGAACTTTCTTCCTTTGTAAGGTAAGGATACAACGCCACTATAATTTATCACATTGATTGAGGGCGTTCAAGTAAACTCGTGTTGGCAGCACGTGAAAACATGCATAAGCATTAAGCACCGACCTTGGAAACTTCAAGAATTTCTAGGCATGTGAAAGGCGTGGTGATTGGTAGAAAAATAAATAAATAAATCTCATAACCACGAAGGTTAATTAGATGCCCATATTCTCTTCAAAAAAGAAGATGCCTGTCTTAAACAATGACCAAAGGCGCTCTTTTGGGTCAACACGCTTCACCCTTTGCGAAACTTAATACAATCACATTGGTAATTCCTTTCAAAATATGTGTAGATGAATAATACTACAGACACCATTATTTTTTTATTTTTATAGTTATATCTTGATAAAGAAATATTTTTTTATTAAATAAATTTTAAAATAATTATAAAAATTCTCTCCATTCAAAATAAAGTCGAAATCGAGTCCTTTGACACGACATCAACTGACACGACATCAACGTGCTGGCATAGTGAAAAAAAGTACTAACAAGATGCTGGCCGAGGCACAGAAGATGATCTCCTAACAAATTATTCAATACCAAACACGATTGATTTCTTTAATTAATAGTTGATTATGGCATTGTTTGCGATACAACGCCACGTGGGCTGGGATGTGTGTTACTGTTGCAGTAATGAATTTGTATGTATTTCATTGATTCAAATGATGCTATTATAGGATTGCCTTTTATAGACATGAGCTACAGCAAATAGAATATTTTAGAGCTAATGCTATGTTCTGTTTTGTACAGAGGCTAAGGAGCACTACGCTTGCATGCCATGTATGTATTACAGAGTTTGTTACATGGAGCTGCTCAAATCCTTTTGTTGTTAGTTTGGAAAATTGAAAGTCTATTTCAGTGTGTTTAGTTCGTGCGTGGAATACAGAATTAGAGGAAAGGTAGGTAGCACTCATATTGTTACAATAAAGGAGGGCAGCACATGTTAGATTTACTTACCCCAAGGTCACAGCAAAGATGTTGCAACCATATGATTTCAGCTGTGGTGTTTGCAACAACCTTAAACTCTGCCTCTGATGATGAACGAGTGAACATCGATTGCTTCTTGGATGACCTGAATGTGAGGTTGTATCCAAGAAAGATAAAGTAGCTATTAGTCGACCCATGATTGTATGGACACCCTGTCCAATTGGTGTCGGAAAATGTAGTGATTTTGGAGGTGGGTGATGATGACAATTGCAAGCCAACAATTGAAGTATGTTTGAGATATATGAGGATGCACTTCACTACTTTCTAGTAGGGGACCTAAGGGGTATGCATAAATTGGTAGACTTTGCCAATGGCAAAGGCAATGTCTGGCCGTGTGAATGATAAATACTATAAGGAGTCCATAAATTGCCTTGTTTAACCTGCAAATGTGAGAGGATAATGGGGATGTGAGAACCTAGGGGGTTGAGCCATAAAAAGGGTCTCATGCAGTGGTCCATGCAGAAAGGCGTTTGCACATCAAATTGTTGAATTGACCAATTTTGAGAAATGGCGAGGGCAAGGACAGTGCGAACTGTGGTAGCCTTAACCACAATGCTGAAAGTCTCTTTGAAGTTGATCCTGAACTATTGAAGGAATTCCTTAGCAATGAGGCTTATTTTTCGACATTCAATCGAGCTGTTGGCAAGCCTCTTAGTCCTAAATACCCATTTACATGTGATAGTATTTGGAGCTTGCAAAGCTAGTACTAAAGACCAGGTTTGATTAGCAAGTAGGGCATAAAATTTCTTAGCCATGGCATCACACCACTTGGGGTACTAATTGGCAATAGTATAAATGGTTAGTGTTTCAGAAACAAAGTTGAGGTTTGTGACAATGACTTGTGGTAAAGGCCATTGGATGGTGCCATCACGAAATCGTCTTGGACGGAGGGAGTTGGTGCGTGAACGAATGATCATCGAGTGTGCATGCTACTGAGATGGTGGTGGAGACGTGCTATGCTGAGGAGATGAAGAAGTTGGGGACGAGGGAGGAGGACCAAGAATAGAGGATGAAGAATGAGAAATAACTGTTGGAGGATTTGAAAAGAAATGAGGAAGGGCGACATGAGTGGGCTTATTGGGAATTTTGGGCTTAGGAAGAGTCAAATAAGGGAAACTGACCTTATTAAATTTTACATCTTTAGAAATGAATGTGCGGCCCGTGGAAATATGGTGACAAATGAAACCTTTGTGAGTTGGGCTTAAGCAAAAGCATGCATGATAGGGAACGAAAAGAGAATTTGTGTAGATTGTAGGCAATGATTAAGGGCCAACATTTTGACCCAAAGACATGTAGTGTAGATTAATTAGGATGAGCTTTGTGCAGTAACAGATAGGGGGAAGAATTGTTTAATGTAGATGAGGCTGATATGTTAACTAAATATACTGCATGAAGAAAGGCATTGAGCCAAAAATGGAGAGTGAGGAGTGTGCAAGTAGATCAAGGCCCGTGTCAACAATGCGACGGTGCTTGCGTGCAACAATACCATTTTGTATGGGGATATGTAATTCTATGGGTGATGCCACATGAGTCTAAGTAATGAGAAAATGGCCAAAATTCTTGCCCCCAATCCAATTGAAATTGCTTAATTTTTGTGTTAAATTGAAGTTCAACATTATTTCTAAATTTTACAAGTGTATTGAAGGCTTGAGATTTTGATTTTAACAGAAACAACCAAGTATACCGTGAGAAGTCGTCCACAAATATAATATAAAACTTGCAATGATTAGTGAAAAGCATAAGGGGAAGGCCCCCATAAATCAAAAAATATAAGTTGAAAAGGAGCATTGGATTTATGTAGACATTTATAAGTTAGAAACTGATGGTGTTTATCCTAAGCACATGCATTACAAAAAGGAGTTACAGTATACTGATAAGGTAAATTATGTTGCTGAAGGATATAGGTAATAAGTTTGATGGAAGGATGGCCAAGTCTTGAGTGCCATAGAGGAACCGAGAGAAGATTGGTTTGAGCTGATGGTGATGGAGCCAATTGTGAGAAGGAGTATAAACCATCATTTGTTGTCTCGTGAAGAAGCATCTTCCCCAATTTGCAGTCCTTAACATAGAAAGAGTTAGTAAAGAATTGGAAGAAAACGTCATTGTCAAAACATAATTGATAGACTGATATAAGATTCTTTTAAAAAGAAGGGACACAAAGAATTTTATTAAGTAAAAACTAAAAGGAAGAGGATGAGAAATAAACAGAATTAGAGTGTGAGATGGGCACAGTTGATCCATCACTAACGTGAAGCTGCTCATCCCCACGGTACTCAATAGCATGCAAATTGAGGTTGCCTAGATCACTAGTTATATGGTTTATGGTAGCTATATTAGGACACCAGGTGATATCTAAGGGGTAACTTAAGGAAAAACTTGCAAAAATGGGTGGGGCAGCACTATAGGCTTGGTTGAATCGGTAAAGGCAAGTAAGGGCATAGTGGCCTTGGTGATTGCAAACTTGACAAACCAAATGCTGATCAGTAGGAGAAAAGGAATGTTGACTAGTGTTACCTGTAGTGCTAGCACGACCACGATGTGATTAAAAACAACCACCATTGCATCCATATATGAACTTTGACCACTACGAGGCCCTCGGCCAATTGAAGTAAGGGAAGAGTTTGTTGTAAGATTGGCAAAAGCTTCCATAGGGAAGGTACACATATCTAAGTGATGAAGCAAATGTGCTTCATGGGCCAGTAAGTGGCCAAGCAGTTCCATAGGAGAAATGGGTTCAAGCTGAGTAGTGACAAAAGAAACAAGGGCATCATAATTCAAGCCAAGGCAAGTGAAAAGGTAAGGAACAAACTCGGCAGGAGGTAAAGGTCGACCAAATGCAGCCATGAAAGCCAGACGGCTCGAGCAGAATCACAACCAACCACTTGGGAGATGAGGTAGTCAGAGAGGGAAGAAATGAGGGCGGACATAACTAGCTGGTCCTATTGGAACCATATATCGTGAGCAAGGTTTGGGGTGTTATCATCGAGCTCAAGTTTGGGTGAAGGGCAGGTACCATCAACGTACCTATAAAGGCATTGGCCACAAAAGTAAGATACTAGTTGCACCTTCCATAACAAGTAGTTATCAGCGGTGAGCTTGAAAGAAATGGCGTGAGAGAAGTTTGGGTGAGGAAGGGTGGGAGAAGTGGAATCACATGCGGAAGCCATGGACGTTTAGTCCTTTAGGTCTCTGATACCATGTTGCAGTTATGAATTTGTATGTATTTCATTGATTCAAATAATGCTAATACATGATGGCCTTTTTATAGATATGAGCTACAACTAGGGGAGTTCACCGACCTGGAAATACCAATTTCCGACCCGACCCGAATATGTTTCATACCAATTAGGAGATTACCAATTACCCGAATTCTTCTTCTTATTGGGAGCATCGACTTGGCTGGCTAAACTTTGGGCCCTCTCTAAGACCACTGCCCAGTACTCAAATGAGTTTCAAGAATTCAATCCAAGCAAGCAAAAGAAATTGAAATGAACCTGCATACAGATCACCCACTTCTCTACTTCCACCTTCTGTTAGGATTCTCTTTCACGTGGGTTAGGGTTTGACTGCCACTATATCCACCTTGCCTCGCGCTGCTCCACCGCTTTGTCCTCCATCTAAGCTGGCGTTTGACATTATATTATACATTTACAGATTTCGGGTTTTGAAGAGCAAAAATAGGGGAAAAAACTATAAACAGAAGAGAGCCTGCAAGACCTCCCTCCACCTCCACAAACTCCACGCCCACATCATCCACAAAGGCCTCGAGCAAGACCACTTCGTTGTCACCCTTTTCGTCTCCCTCTCCTACTCCCTCTCCACCATCTCCTACTCTACCAGCATCTTTAATCGTGTTCTCAGGCCCAGTAACTTTCTCTGGAACTCATGGGTTTATACGTCGTTTCATTTATCATCCAAGAGCTCTCCTTCAAGGCTCCGATGGAATTCTTCATGGGTTGTCGGTTTGCGTGCGACACTCGAATGCAACCTGAATGCTGCAAAATATGATGATAGCAGAGAAAAATAGAGTACATCGACTACCCAAAAGGAAAACCCAAAAATACAAAAAAGAAATAAACAAAGAAGATGCTTAAATCAGGTAACGGGTAATACTCGTTTCTGATTTTAATCACAAATGGTTCGGATTTTCGGATCGGGCAACTTCAAAAAATAGGTCAATTCAGGTTTTCGGGCTTTTTGTTCAACCCTAACTACAACAAATAGAATATTCTAGAGCTAATGCTACGTTCTGTTTTGTACAGAGGCTAAGGAGCACGACCCATGCATGCAATGTCTGTATTACAGAGTTTGTTATGTGGAGCTGCTCAAATCCTTTTACTGTGAGGTTGGTAAGCTGAAAGTCTTTGCAGGGATAACTTTGCCCTTAACAGTCACCCACCATACATGTAGCCCATCCAACTATGTAATAATGCAACATCTCCTCTTTCTAATAAATTATAAATGATTCGATCGGGGATTTGTCATCACAAATGTGTACGTATCATCTATTTTTTATACTGTAATTGTAATGCATATATACCATGGGACAAATTTAAAAAGTAATTAATTAATTGATTTGTTGCACTAATAAACAATATTAATAACAGGTGACAGCTGCTTTTTCTAGTCGATTATATTGGCGGACCAAATAATTATAATGCTTCCTCAACGTCAACCACCACAACCCACTTCGAGAGCGATAGACAGATGACATGACAACTCAGTGAGAAAAAAAACATCTTTTGCATGGCTTGTTCTAGATTATTTTTCCTACAAATAAGCTAAGCTAGCTGGGAATATAACTCCATTTTAATCTACAATTAAAAAAGTAGCTAGATCGGTGTCATTGGCCCAGTAGAAAATCATCAAAACGCATGCGAATGAGAAGTCAATCCGCTTTTGGGTTTCCTTTTCTTTGTTCAATCAGGTGGGCTACAACCCAATCAAATATCTTGTCGGGACGGACAGAAAGTACTGATGCTAAACTTCTTGCTCAAGCTGGATTTTCAAGAATTTTAGCACCGATCGAGCAACTGTTTGGATTGGTCATGATGACCTATGTAGGCTAGCAATTTTGTCCTGAGTCTCACACCAGCTCATAATTTATTTCAACACTCGAGAATCTTTGAAACAATGAAACAATCAGCTTTCTTTTGTTTTAAATGTTGCTCTTATGTGCATCTTTTTCTTTTTAGAATGTTGGTGGTCAGTCGCACGAAGTTCTTTCCATGCCAGTTAGAACAGAGTTTCATCCAAGTGGTTAATGATTTCCTGTTAATGTAAGTTGAATGCATTTGTTTGTGTTTTTTCTCAATGATCGTAATATCTTGGTCGTTCTTCTCATAATCTGCACAAACTACTCAGAATGGTGAAGGCTAATCAAGATCGATGTCCTTTGACACAAAATAAGTAGTAATTGGCGGTCCGTGTTCCATATTCATAATATAGGTTACACAAAACCACGAAAATGAGGAACACAAAGCAATACATTAATTATATCATACCTTTAAAGTAAGTACAAAATGCAAAAAGAAAGAAAGAGAAAAGAAATAATATAAGATAAGATAAAACCCAAGAAAGATTTTATGTTCTACTGCAGTCTCATGTTTCCCTTTGGTTTTGATAGAGCTTTTGTTCTGGCTCCATTTCTCATTCTTGAGCTTTTTTGTAGGCACTACCATGACCATATATGAACCTTGCTGTTCCCTCTGTGTAAACATGAGTCTCGTTGTCCAGCCTGTTAAATGCTCCTCTCAAATCAGTTGCTGATAAAAATATATTCAGAACTGGAAATTACATATAAAGGTAAATACTATCATCCTTACGAGTTCCGCACGGCTTTGCTCAAGGTGGATGCCGATGAAAATGTTTTCCCATCAAGGTATCTGTTCTCCCCTTTGATCCTCTGTTTCATCCTGAGGTCCAACTCCTCAACACTCAGCACAAAGGGAGTATCAGAAGCCTGCCGTTCAATTTCAACAATTCTTAATCCACCAAATGAATTTCAAGCAGTTTGTCTAATACTTGTATTGTCAGATAAACAAATCATTTATAAACTATCCTATTTTCTATAGAGAGAGTAAAAAGGATCTCAAGAAAGATTGAAATTCATAGGATTTTGTACAGGGATTGGCACATAGAAGGTGTTGATTTTTCATACCATGACCCATCCCCAAGTATCAGCAAAAGAAGGAACGTGAGCTGAGTAAGGCACAACATCTGCAAGTGAAAGGAGTAAGGTGAACCGTCCGATCTTTACTATAAGCTCCAAAATGCGAAACAATCAATGCTATTCAAGGTTTACTTACATTTGAAAACCTGTTTTAAAGTGTTGTAAATGCAAGAGAATACTTCCGTATGGCTGAATATCCCAGCAGGCCCTGCCTGTATTGATTAAGATACATAATCTGGTTAAAATGTTTCCTCCGTTGTCTCTCCACACACCTCAACAAGCGTATAAACACACAGACAGACACACCTGTGTGACAAAGATGCCACCCTGATTAAGTCTAGGCTTGACAGTAAATTCGTAGAAGGATTTCGTGTAGAGTTTATAACATGGGCCTCCCTCAATTGGGTCAGCCAGGTCTCCTATGATCACATCATAACTCTCCTCTCTGTTTTCTAGCTCAGCCCTGCAGCAAACCACGATAACACATGGTGGCTATAATATTAAGACAAATAACGATAACAAGAAGAAGAATGGCAGCCATGAGCTGTAGGTAGAGAGTGGGACCTGGCATCATTGATAACCAGCTCAAGCCTTGGATCACAGAAAGCATCTCTGTTCACAACTAAGTATGACTTGCAAAACTCTACCACCTCCTGCCCCATGGAAGACAAATTGCAGAATTAACTTTTTGTTTTTGTTTATTTTTTTGTGGGCTGTCATGAAACTTCTATCTTAATCACATCCATTTACGGCTAGAAAAGTGTCTTCTTTGTCTAAATACTTTGTAAAAAAGGTCAGACAAGGTTAAGAATTTTCTATCCAAAAGATTTTCTTGGCTGCTTTCGCTAATCCTCTTCTTGTCTTTTGTGTTGACAAGACAAATGAGCTTTAGCAACAGCAATACTGAGAAGACAAACACAATTCACGTTCACATTCTATATACGGAAAAACTGAAAAACAAACTTGATAATAGCCGTTTTATTTAGAAATGACTTTAAGAAAAAGATCCTAAAAGTAGAAATAAGATCAAAATCCTAGAAAAAATAAATAAATAAATTCTGTCGTGAAAGGGCCAAGAAGAAAACCCAAATTACAACATATGGTATAGAAGAGAATAAGATAGGAGTTTTACCTCATCAATGTCACACATGATAACCTTTTTTGCAGTGTTATGTCTCAGAATTTCTCTTGCTGTGGAGCCTTCACCTCCTCCCATAATAAAGATGGTGCTTGGACTAGAATCAAATACAAATATTAGATTTCAATGGCGCCATTGGCCCGTTACACTACTCCCTCCAACCCAATAAAAAAACAATGGGAATAAAACCAAAAGTAATGACAAGTAATAAGAGGTAAAGGTACTTGGGATGATGAAGAAGTGCTGGATGAACAAGGGACTCATGGTAGATGAATTCATCTGTCTCTGCACTTTGAAGCTTTCCATCAATGACTAGAGCCTATTTAAAAAACAACGTTAAGCACAACAAAACTCAGAACTTCTACAAAAGAAATATTGCATCTACATTTTCTAAATTAGATTTTTGTTGATTAACCTTTCCAAAAGGTTTTGTGTCCAAAAGCGCGATGTCCTGGTACGGCGAAGCTCCTGTATGCAAAATACTGTATATATAAAGAAGAAAGTAATCAGTATTTAGTTAAAATCTTGTCTGGTTTTTTCATGACATCCACGTTAAGCTGAAAGACTTTTATGCTTTGTAAGAATGCAGCCCTTTTTTAACTTGAGAAAAAGCTTTGCTAATGATATCATTAAACTACTTTCCACCTCCCAGTGTGGCATCTTCGAAAGAATGAAATACTCCAAAATGCAGAATATCGACCCAGCAGACTGCTTGGTCCGTGACCTACTACGGTAAAGATTTGGCTTTTTTTACCATCTTGAAGGTGCCCGATCGTGATTATGTCCATGCATGAATCTTTTCATCGGGTCATGACAACTAAAATCTGCGGCTTCATCGCTGATCTAATTCATCTTTTTTTTCAAATCAGAGGCTCAAAATTAAAAGAGGCCGCCAACCGGCCTGTAGAAAAGAACAGAAGAAAAAAACAGTACTGGGCTCTTACACTGGTTTATTGTTTTGAATGCGCCAGTTTATATTAATTGTATCCCGAACGGAAACAAAACTTACCTTGACGCCACCTTCCCTGCTTTGTTACTTACCTTTCAGAAGTTATTCTAGCTACTCGCATTTGCTTAATAAATAAATAAAAGTAAAAAAACTGAAAAAAAGAAAAGAAAAGAAAAAGAAACTGAACGAAGACCTTGTAGAGTTCTATGTGTATATAAATATATATGATCTTAAACTAAATATAAATGAGATGGAGTATGTTAAACTATAAGCAACAATGTCAAGCTGCTTGCATATACCTAATGAGAGCAAAGGACCATCTCAGATTCTCTTCAATCTCTTCCTCGTACCAACAGCTCTTCCTATACCCATTTAGAGGAAAGACTTTTCCATGAACTCCATTACCATTGGAAATACCATTGGAACAAGAAATATCTCCCATCTTCCTATAGCTGATGAGAAAGAACCTCAACACACAGAGGGGAGAGAGAGAGAGAGAGAGAGAGAGAGGCAAGTGATGGGGAAATTTAGAAGGCTTGGTGCACAATATAAATGGGAGGGTGTCTGCAGAGTGCAGGGTATGATATGCGTTTGGTATGTATGAGTAGGGAGATTTATCGAAGTGTGTGCGCTCGAGGGTGTAAAGGAACAAAAATCCTGATGGATTTTCGTGACGGGAAAAAATACAGTATGCGTGTGATTTCTAAGGTTGATTTGCTCGCGTGGTTATAGTATCCTTATTGTCTTCGTCCTCTTTTATTCATAATATTCATCATATTGGACATACGTGATAATCTTTTCCATGTGCATGCGCAGCCATGGAAGCAATGAAACCAATTGATTTAACGTGTATGATTTGGTAGGGTTAAAGATTGTCTAGGAACCTACCTAGCTATATATGCTAGCTCTAGATACGGGACCCTTGTGATTTTTCCAATGCGCAATCGATCGACGAGTACTCGCATACTCAGTATGATCATATATGGACAAAGACAGCATGGATAATGCTGAGATGGCGAACAATGTACAAAGAGTTTTATTAGCGGAAGGAAAACAGATAAAAAGAATGATGATTGAGGGGGTGACATTTACCGGAAATTTTGGATATTCCTTGCTTCAGAAAATGTGATCAAAATCTTGGTTGGAGAGAGAGAGAGAGAGAGAGAGAGAGAGAGAGGAATACGAAGTTGCGGAGAGCGTGCAGCAGAAACCATCATCATATTCTCTTTGTTGCCTTAAAAGATTGGGGGAGAGCGTGCTGTGCCAGGGCGCACCACTCATGATCACCATCACAATCAAAGCAGCAATCCTCTCCACCCCCACCATCATAGAAACAAAGAATAACGACACCCTTTAGAACTGTTCCGAGTTCAACTATACATACTGCACACACATATATAATTTTTTATCATGCTTGTCTTGCCACGTTTCATAGGGCGATCCCATCTTTTGATCCACTTTGTGGGTCCAGTGGGACCGGATGCCAGGTTCTAGTCGTGATGTAAGATGGCATCAGCCTGATGTGCCTCTGGACCATTGGTGGACAGGGAGGGTTCCATAGAGGAGTGGTGTTTTTCTTCAGTCACGCACGCCAACCATGAATACAAAGGCAAAATCATTCCTTGTAGGGTTTCGGGGGGGGATAATGGATTGCACAGTGATCATGGGTTCCGAAGGACCCCTCTTACTTCCGTCTCCTGTTCCCTAGCTAAGATACCTTACTTGTTGGAAATATCTCTGTCCCTATTCGTGACCTGTAAGAATCATGACAAATACATTTGCCTATCTACTACTTTATATTATAAGTTCAATTACTATATCGATGCTGCAGCCACTTTACTTGTTATAATATCTTATCCCCCGTTTTCTGTTTTTATTGCACCTAATATCTTAGACTTCTGAACGTATTACCATTTTTTCCCAACTAATCTCCCCTGGCCTTTTAATACAACTGTTGGGGCTTCATTTGCACACTGTACGCGTACAGTATACCATTAAAACATGAAAACATTTCCCATTTTTAATGTCTTGTACACTCGAAAATACTGTATCAAACATTATTATTCTTTTAAACAAGTTTTATAAACGTGAATTAATATTAAAGTTGAAAGAATGATAGCCAGTTGAAAATTAGGAGAGAATACAAATTTTATGGATTGTTAGATACCTTAAGCTGAGACACGCAACATCCATATATATATAAGATAAATCAAAGTTGCACTAATTGTTATACCTAACCTCACATGCTACGCATCTTTTAAGGAAATTTATACCTAATTAACTTTTCCTTTATCAGTAAGGTGTTCATATTTACAGTTCTTGTAATGCTGGCCTTAATTTAAGCAGCATGTGCAATCCATTGATCTATGATCTATCTCACGTACGGTACAAAAAGGACCTGAAAGAGTAACTCGTTTAAATGTTATTGAGGTGGAATAAAATGAAAATTTTATAAATAATAATAAAATAATTAGAGTTAAAATATTGTTAGAATATAAGTTTTTAATATTATTTTTATTTTGAAATTAAAAAATTAAATTATTTTTTATGTTTTATTTAAAAATTTTTAAAAAATATAATAATTATGTTAAAAATTAAAAAATATCTATTTTTATAATATGTAAAATTTAAAATTTAAAATGAGAGAAAATAAAATAAAATAAGATAGGATTAAATTGGACAGGACCATCTTGCAGCAAACGGGGCCTAAAACTTGAGTGCGCTGTGTCAGGAAACAAAAATTGCGAATTCCAGGTAGAGTTGGACTGTGTCTCCTAGGGTTCCGTGCTAGCAAGTGACCCAACTTTTCCTTTCCTTTCCTGTCTGATGAACAAGAACTTATTTATACAAAAAGCTAAGGAAAGAGTGAAATAAGGTGGTGTTAAGTTTAAATAATAATATAAGATATTTTATTAAAAGTTAAATGAAATATTTTTATAATATTAATTTTATTTTAATATTTGAAAAAAATTAAATTATTTATTATATTTTATATAAAAATTTAAAAAAATTATAATAATTAGATAAAATGATATAAAATGTTATAATTTAGTATTTGGTAATCAAATTAGTAAGTGCATATATTAGTTAGTAGGTTTATGTTATTCACGCATTCATATGAACGAATAAATTAGTAAACACCATATTTTGATTCAATAAATATTAAGTAATAAAGAAATTATATAAAAATAAATTTATAAATTAATGTGATTTTATGTGATCGTTTTATAATAAAAATAATTTTATAATTTATTTTTATATAAATTTTTTTTGTAGCTGAAATATTTCAGGTCCGTTTTTAGTGACTCATATTTTTTTATGGTAACCTAACATACATAGGGTAATAAGTTGCTACTTTGTCATTTAGTGACTACTTTGTCACGTTTAGTGACTCACATACGTAGCTACTTTGTCATCTTCATGGTAACGTAACATGTGTTTTACAGCACAAGTCAAACCTAATTTCAACTAATCGATAGGTTAATAAGATTTGCCTACAAAATTCAACGGGAGCTCAAAATTCAGAGCATTATCATTAGTTTGGGCAAATTTTGAATTAGATGTCGTTTTTTGCATGTTAGCTAATAAATTCAAAATTAAATACGCGATGGGTTAGTTGCCATTCTCTCCATAATAATAAAATCTTATTATTATCTTCTTTTATTTTTAAATATGTTTTTAAGTGCATATATTAAATACCTCAAATTAGCTTCATTTTCAATTATATTAGTTTATAAAACAATAACCTATACATCAAAATATATCCAAAAACGACAAAGCATCAAAATACATCAAATTAAATAAAATTGAAATCTTCCTCAAATTACATGAAGAAAAAAACGTTAAAAAGAATAAAATGATATAAATAAAAGGATGGCTAAGTTTTGTTGAAACATTGTAGGTCATAACCAAAGTTGTAACGCCCTAACAGAAGGTCTAAGTTACAAGGCCTATATTCTAAAATGATTAGTCAATGATGTAATTAGAGCCTTTATTGAAATATTATAAAGTGCAAGATTTCTCATTTTCAAATAGGAAAATATTATAGTCACAAAAGGATTACACAAAGTAATATTATAAATTGATGTGGCTTGATGTGACTCATTAGATTATAAAGTTATTTTTATTATAAAATAGATCTAATTGATCAAATGAAACTACATCAATTTGTAAAATTAATTTTGTATAATCTATTTGTGACTCTAACACTTATCTTCCAAATAAGAAAAAAATCTATTCATCGTCAATTTTCTAATCATTATTCTCTCATTATCCCATGATATGCTATTATATGATAATTTTACAAGTGAAATTTAATAAATAATTTCAAATAATCTAATAACATATCATGAAATTATGCAAAGATAATAAAAATTAAGATGATGCGTAGCATTACTATCCAAATAATATGGGATCCTATAATTGGGCAACCGAATGGGCCAGGGTTTAAACGGTGCAGCCTTTATTAAGCCCAACACACTATCAGTCGATCTTTTCTTTCCTTCTCTTTTCTTTTACTTTCAGGCTTTCCGCCCAACAAAATGATGTATGGAGTTAGACGTTGATCGGACGGACGCATGCATTTTCAATGTTTTGTTTATCAGTTTATGCGAGAGAGAATTAATGCAACCTCATAATAAATTAAAGGCCAGGCCTCAAGGGCCACGTTATGCGAAGTAGACGTGGTCAAAGCCTTCCTTTGTTTGGTCAAATATTTCCGGCGTTTGGACTCTCTCTTCAACTTCGGCCGAATTTCTGGCATGGGCCTAAACCTTTCGCATGGCCTGTTGGTTCTCAGAATGATGAGATCCGATATAGACTATACCAAACATGATATTTAGATGCGATGAGTTGGGCCACTGGGTCTTCCACCCAGGACTGGATATTCGAGTGAGTCCAATAATATCTCTAGCATCAATTAATGACCTGGAGAAGGAAATGTAGCGCCGACTTCTGTAGTTGTACCAGGGATTTATATCTGAGCTATTTGGGCCTTACATGGACTTTTTATTGAGGGGAATTTGGGTTGGGCCAATCTACAGTGTCACTCCAGCCCCTCATACTCTCGAAGCTGAGGGCAGTCATTCCCTGAGCATGATCATGTTTGAACTGGATTAAATTATTCGAATTATTGCCAATAAACTCAATTTCAAGATCATTGTTGAACTTTTAAATGATCATTGTGTTCATCATATTCATTATCTTCTTCAAACATATTCACATAGTCATATTTCACCGAGAAAAGAAAGACTTCATTTGTTTTTTTATTCTATTTTGTTCCATATATTATTGGGCCATGTTGCTAAAGGTTAGGCCTTTGCCAAAATATGGGTAGCGAAAGAGAAAATAAGCCAAGCCCACCATCTAGGAGACCGGAAAGAAACAGATCCGAGTCAGTCACCCGAGCCCAAATAGCTTACTCACAGGACGGTGACATCTGTCAGCACAAGGTTTCATCTCCAGGCCGCCACGCAGTTCTGTCTTCTTTTTCTCGACACTTCTCGCGGGCATCCAAAAAATGTTGTGATGTATGTGGTTTCGGATCGTGCGCGACTCGTATTATGCACATCTGACCTCACATCATAATTTGTGAGACGTGGCATGAATCAAGACGGCTCTGCTTTTGAAATGAAATCATCGAGAATGTTCGCGTACAAATCGTCAACGTGATCTGCGTCTGAGTGCTCACATATTGCTGTTTTCACTTCTGTACAAAATAATAGCTCACTATTTTTCCTACTCTCTCTGGGAAACTCTAGAAGTTGAGAGCCTTTCCTATATGGTTCATCGGCAATCTCTCTTCAGACTTCAAGCACGCCGTGTCTCGCAGCTTCCAATTCAATTACCCCGTCTTTTGTCAAGAGCTCCTCTCACTATCTCTCTCTACTCGTAAACTCTCAGGGCAGTAAGTACCTCATTTCCTTTTTTGTCTTATTTTGCTTTGCTATTACGGTCTTCCACGGCTAGTAACTCTCCGTTCTCTGACATGCTTCCTTCTTCTTTTCTCGTCGTTCTTGGTATGGGAGGATCCTTCTTTTACGCTCTGTTCTGCTATTTTAATTTATTTCTACTCGATAACATTACTCTCTTGAGGAAATGGGTCGGTTTTGTTTTAGTGTTATGCTTATGCGTGTGGTCTTGTGGGGTTCAAATCAATTGATTGGGCGTTGAAAGACCTTGAAGGTGTTTGTGGGAAGACGTACACGGACTTTATTTTTACAATCCGTTACTCTGGAAAGCCATTTAGACCTTAGAGGTTTTAATGTTCTAGAAGGGTTGTGGCTTTTGGCTTAATGCTGATTCATTGCCTCTTAAGTGTGGCTTAAGAACCGTGCTTACTAAAAATTACCCGAAGGCATCATCACCCTGAGAATTGAAAATAAACACCATTAAGTCCAAATATTAGTTGTGAAGAAGTTGGTTATGTCCTACTAGGTTCCAGCTCCACATGAATAACTTAGGAATTTGGTGCTTCTAGCTATGTCTTGTTCAAGGAACCTGCAATCAATGTGACTCGAGTCATTTCTGGGCATAACTAGCTCTCATAACTACGGCGGTAAAAATGAATGTCCTGTTTAGGAAGAAATACGCTTGAACATACCATATTCTTAAACTTAAAAGACCAATAAAGCATACGTTCCAACAATGAAAGGATTGTCCTCTTAGATATTAAACAACATTTTGGGGGTATAACATGTTGGAATAACCCCTTGACCAATAGATTGAGCCTGGTCTTGGCTGTCACCCAACGTGGGACTTACCCAGTCGTGGTCGCATGGATATTGCAACAATTGTTTAATGCACATTCTCTCACTCCATAAGACCATATATTGAATTTATTTTGAGACTTTGAGTTAACTTTTTGTTGAGAATTCTTGTTAATTGGAAGTCGCCAAGAAATTGGCCTCCGGTGGGGAGTTTGATCACCAATCTATACCGCGCTCGGCTGGTAAGGGAATCAAATATATTGTCATCGGGAGGAATAGTGCTTTTTGAGGAGACAAACTGAATCAACGCTGTTTAGCGTGTGAATTGAGTTTGTAGGCACTCATATAAGGTTGAAAAGGCATTTGTTTTTTTCTCAATTTATGATTTTTTTTTAGAATGTTGTGATTCATTGCAACTAACGTGGAAGGTTATTGGTGGCTTCTAAAGAAAGATAAAAGTCAACAGTTCAATATTAGGATTTTTTCTGTTGGTGTAGATTACACTCGAAAGGACTTGCTGACAATATTATTTCTGCTACATTGAATCTCTGTCGTGTTGTTAGGACACAGTATCTATTACAAGCCCTTTCTTCCAGTGCCGCGTCTTTTGTAACTCTTTTCTAGAAAATTTCTCATACTTGATGGAAAGGCGTGGCAAGTTTAGTCATCCCTCTATTTTTCCTAATTAATACTATACTTCATATTCCCATCTGATTTTCATTTCACTATGTAAGATTATGATAAATGTGCCACATCTTATATAGTAGAATGAGAGTGCCATGGTAGTATGCTTTATAGAATTTTCCTTTCTCCCTTCCATCTAATTCAATTTAAACAAAATTTAATTTGAGAATGTTGTGATTCATTGCAACTAACGTGGAAGGTTATTGGTGGCTTCTAAAGAAAGGTAAAAGTCAACAGTTCAGTATTAGGATTTTTTCTGTTGGTATAGATTACACTTTAAAGGACTTGCTGACAATATTATTTCTACTACATTGAATCTCGGTCATCATGTTAGGACACAGTATCTATTACAAGCCCTTTCTTCCAGTGCCGTGTTTTTTGTAACTCTTTGCCAGAAAGTTTCTCGTCCTTGATGGAAAAGCGTGGCAAGTTTAGTAATCCCTCTATTTTTCCTAAGTAATACTATATTTCATACTCTCATCTTATTTTCATTTCACTATGTAAGATGTGATATATTTATTGTAGATATCCATGATAAAGGTGTCACATTTTACATAGTAAGATGAGAGTGCGACGATGGTATAATGTATGGCTAGTTTGTGTTTCTTACGTCAGGTGAAGAATCTGATATTTCTTGTGGTCTGTCATTTATATTCCCATATAGCTAAGTCTGCAATGGTTGTCCGCTGAAAACTTTGTTCGCTCAAGTGTTGAGTGATACCTTCAGCCCTTGTAAAATTTGTCAAAATGCAGGAATGGCTGAACCAGCATACACCGTAGCGTCTGATGGTGAAACCACAGGAGAGGAGAAATCATCTTCTGCTTTTCCAGAAATTGCAATAGGAATTGATATTGGCACTTCACAATGTAGTGTTGCAGCCTGGAATGGCTCCCAAGTAGAGCTCCTTAAAAACACTAGAAACCAAAAGATGATGCGATCATATGTAACTTTCAAAGATGATGCCCCTTCAGGGGGGGTCAGTAATCAACACACCCATGAGCTTGAAATGTTATCTGGAGCTTCAATCTTCAACATGAAACGCTTAATTGGAAGAGTTGATACCGATCCAGTTGTTCATGCGAGCAAAAGCCTTCCATTTTTGGTACAAACATTGGACATTGGTGTCCGCCCTTTCATTGCAGCCTTGGTTAACAATGTCTGGAGATCCACCACTCCTGAAGAAGTGTTGGCAATATTTCTGGTGGAATTAAGAGCAATGGCTGAGATTGCATTAAAGCGGCCCATAAGAAATGTTGTTCTCACCATTCCAGTTTCATTTAGTCGCTTCCAGGTGACCCGTATCGAAAGAGCCTGTGCCATGGCTGGCCTTCATGTCCTAAGACTGATGCCTGAACCAACAGCTGTGGCACTGTTATATGCACAGCAGCAGCAACAGACAATACATGAGAATATGGGAAGTGGATACGAGAAGATTGCACTGATATTTAATATGGGTGCTGGCTATTCTGATGTCGCTGTTAGTGCTACAGCTGGAGGAGTTTCGCAAATAAAAGCTCTGGCAGGAAGTGCTATAGGAGGAGAAGACATGCTTCAGAATATGATGCGACATTTGTTGCCTGATTCAGAGATCATCTTCTCGAACCATGGGATCAATGAGATTAAATCAATGGGCTTGCTTCGAGTAGCAACCCAGGATGCAATCCATAAGCTCTCCTTCGAGACCAGTGTACAAATTGATGTTGACCTGGGAAACGGGTTAAAAATATGTAAGGTCGTGAACCAGGAGGAATTTCAGGAAGTCAACAGAGAGGTGTTCGAGAAGTGTGAGAGCCTCATAATACAATGCCTGCGTGATGCCAAGATAGAACCCGATGATGTGACTGACATAATTGCCGTGGGAGGTTGCTCATTTATTCCAAAGATAAAGAATCTTATTATGACTACATGTAAAAGACAGGAGCTTTACAAAGGGATAAACCCAATGGAAGCTGCTGTCTGTGGGGCAGCACTAGAAGGAGCAGTGGCTTCAGGTATAAATGATCCCTTCGGGAGTTTGGACTTATTGACCATTCAAGTTACACCCCTTGCTATTGGGATTCAGGCCGATGGAAACAATTTTGTACCCATTATACCTAGAAACACTACAATGCCAGCACGGAGAGAGTTAGCTTTCACAACTGTTCATGATAATCAAACTGAAGCGTTAATTGTTGTATATGAAGGTGAAGGGAAGAAAGTGGAGGAGAATCATCTTCTGGGATATTTCAAGCTCGTGGGTATTCCTCCAGCTCCCAAGGGAGTTCCAGATATAAATGTGTGCATGGACATTGATGCCTCAGATGTGCTGAGAGTACTGGCTGGGGTTGTGGTGCCAGGATCTCAACAGCCTGCAATTCCTGTCATGGAAGTTAGGATGCCAACAGTCGATGATGGGCATGGCTGGTGTGCAGAAGCACTGCACAGAACTTTTGGGTCTAGACTGAACTTAGTTACAGTTCAGAAGAAGATGCAGCAGTGAGATGTAAATGTTTAGTTTCATCACAATTTATGTTGCTATGGTTTTTCAGGTTTCCAGTGATCCTGGACATCGATTCTGTAAGAACTGTTGAAAGGTTATACTTGGTTTACATACTTAAATAAATGTGGACTCCATGTCATGTAATGATTTCTGTGTCAGCTACATTTTGTGTAATATAGTTTCGTGGTTGGCATTTTGTTATTACTTTATGATGCAGTGGAATCTGGATGGTTAATAAATATAAATTTTTAGCTGCTGAAAGTCACAAAACGGATTATTTTAAAGTTCACGCCATTATTTTGCAATTACAGAAAGGAATTGAAGTAGGGCCTTTCTATTATTTAGGTAGTATTTAAGTATTAGATATATAAATAATGTAGAGATGTGGAGGACTTGCTTGCTAGTAAAGAACAGCGAGATGGTTACGGTTCACTGATGGCAGAGGTGCTGGTTTGTTCATTGTTTGTTAGAAGTCGGGGTAATATTTATCGAGCTAAGTTGGCAAAAGCCATCTCTATTGAAGCACAACAATTACAGGCATTCGATGCATCTTAAGAAGTCTTACAAGAAAGAAAAGTTCATTACATAGTGGTATTCATCATGAGGATTCTTTTCTTTCACTAGTTATTTTGACAATAATAGTGAATATAAACAGGGCACCTCTCTCTTTATTCATTTTTTTTCCCCCATTATCTTCTACTTATGCTTTCTCGCAATGTTAATGCAACAGTCCTTTTTCAAGGTGCATTTTTAAGTTTATGGTTTGGCTTCGGTCCCGTTAGAATTGGATTCATTAGATGAGAGATACGTGTCTTTTGTCCGAGCCTTACCCTTTAGCATAAGACTTACCTTCGATACAGTTTCCGTTAGAACTGTGGATTGTGAATGAGAGGTGTCCCACAAGGGTACGTAGAGACTGCCCTCTGTTCTTTCTATACATGAATGAGAGACAGTACTGTAAAGAACAAACACACAAGACAATGTAAATAACAAGAAAAGGGGGTTCTTATTGTGCCCCCTCCCACAATCCCACAAGAATTCTGTTTTTCCTTTCCAGTATGAACTCTAATTCAAGCTGCATTCTTTTAAATCCTTGAGCACAAATTTTAATTTTCTTTTCAACATTTTGTGTCTTCTGCATTTGTTGGGAGTTTACCTCCACGATTATATTGTTGGCTGATTCTAACTAAATGTTCCTGTGTTTTTGGGATTCGTAGGTAGTCACTAGATGAAGAGGGTCCCTACATTAACATTATTGATAGTTGTATTGTCATTAACATTATAGATTAAGATAATTCCAACATCATGGACGAAGTGTCAAAAGATTATACATTTTATGGGTATCCACTTCAGATCAATGTACCCCCTACTTTGCCCTTCTCTCAGACCCAACCCATACATCATCGGACTATGCTCTGTTTCAATCTCAAACACCAAAGTTATAGATGGTGGTTACAAGTAATACAACCACTTTGATGCTATGGTCGATGCTTTTGTGGCGGCGATGGTGAGAGCGGTGGGCAAGGATGTCAAAATTGTGGTGTCTGAAATCAGCTGGCCTACTGAGGGCAATGAGCCTTATACAACCATTGATAATGCCAACATCTACAGCACCAACCAAAAGAAGCATGTGATGAGTATGGGAGGCACTCCGAGAGGGGCAGACTTGAATTTGGAGGCCTGCATATTTGCCATGTTCAATGAGAACCAAAACCTAATACGGTTGAACACAACTATGTATTTACCCCAACCTTACTAAGTACACCGATTATGGCGTTCAAGAAAACAATTTTTGCCCTTTTTGGAGTATAATATGATGAATAATTAAGAAACATGACATTTTTAGTGGATTGCTTGATTATAGTATTAGCCATTTGGCATGTAATGAGGTATACAGACGCTCAATGATCAAACCCATTAATCATTCTGCAAATCATCAAATCACCCACGTGGCTGGCTATATATCATGCAGATTAATTGGGCAGCACTTGAATTTGGATTCTAAAATGTTTTGTATGGATATATCAAAACGATGAACAAGACTTTGCCATCCGACGGATGGTGTTCCAGGAGTTTCACATTGGAATAGGTGTGAATGCCATCTATTCTATGTACAAGAGAACTATAGTTGGGGAAGCTTATGTGAAATCCCAGCCATCGTCATCATCGCTAGTTCACAACCCTTGTCCATATTCACCAGAAAGGCAGAGAGAGGTGCTCTTTCGCTCCAAAAAACCATGAAAAGGACACCTTCAGACTCACAAACAACAAAGAATAAACTCCAAACTCTTTAAACAGTATATTATAGCAGTACAAAACACTGCCTGCTGAATGAACCCTACACTCTGAACTCTGAGGGTAAAATACAAGGCCCAAGCTAGGAAGTGGTGAAACAACAGTAGACTCCAAATGGAAGGATCCCAAATGTCTTACGTCACTACTAAGCAAAAGAGCCTTGATGCCTAAACGACACCGGCTTCACGACAAAACACCATCTTCAGAACCAGATGTATATGTGTCTACAAGCAGTGTTGATCTGTATGGTATCATGTCAATTTCAATTCCCAATGTTATGCAACTGTACCGTTTTTTTTTATTTTAATCGTATTCTTAGAATATAAACTGTAGAGGCTCCGTTTTGACTTCTCAAACAAAAAAACCCGACACATATTCCTACTAAAACTCTGCTACAACGTTGAAACCAACACATTAAAATATGAGATATCAGCAAAATAGTACAAGAACAACGCTACAAAATGAAAGTTTTCAAATCTGAGTTTTTTTTTTTTTCATTATTATTATAAACAAAGTCCAAGCAACGACGTAATATAATAAGTCCAAAAGATTCTATTACCTAAAAAAAAAAAAAAACTCTCGTTTTCACAAACAACAAAAAATAAGATTTATATATCAACTTTGAATCGAAACAGAGGCATTCCTTTCAACTTTTTGGTGCTTCTAGTACAGTTCTATTTCCCACCATATGATTTCCAAAGCAAAATGTTCTCCGTCTGGACCACGCTGTCTTGTTCCCATGCATGATGATGCTTTGCACCCAAAACGTAGACTTGTGAAGCCACAAACCTCAAAATAGGGCATGGTGCACACCTTCTCACACCCCACCTAGCACGTCGTCGTCGCTGTGACTTTTCTTTTTTCCTCGAAGTTGAAGGCAGAAATAATTAATAAAATTATTAGCAGTACTGTCATGGAGATTGTTAATTCATTATGTACTTTTTTTTTTGGCCTTTCCTTTTTCTCAAGTTCCATGCTAGATCAGAACCGTTGCGATACGGACACGTGGCGGCGTCTTAGGTGGGGAGAAACGATGGAGATTAGTCCACCAAGTGGGGGCCTCATCTTTGACCTGTAAATCATCTCATCGTATGGCCTCCTGTAGAACTTCAAGAATGGCAAGAAAGACTCCCGAGACCTGTCGTTACGGCTGATTTGGCAATCCTTGCGGAAAAACATGGCCGGTGATTGGAGGAATGAGGGCCGTGGGGTGCGAGGGTGGGAGATTTTGCCAGGCTCACTGTTGGTAGTACGCTGTGGCAACGGGGTTGAAGGGAACAGAGATTTCCTCGTTGGCCTAGTCATGTTGCTTCCACCGTAGATGCTCGCAGGTGGAGTTCTCGCAGCCGGTGATGCGAACGAGAAGGATCGAGCGTTGAGTGGGGAAATTAGTGCGGGGCCCAAAGAAGATGGTGTCGTGGGACCTACTTTCGAAGCTGACGTGTCAGTTAAGCTTAGGTACCAAGGTTTCAGCGAGTCAAAGTGGTGCGAGACCGTGAAGGAGAAACGGGAGGACGAGCATGAGCCGATCTTGGCCGTTGATTTCAAAGACGAAGGGTCAAATCGAAGGGACGATGCTCGTGGTTGTGGGTAGGATGAGAAATCGTTAAAGTCCAGGGATTCTTCAAAATCTAGTGACGATACAACAATCGTGGCCGTTGATAACTCAACGAACGGCCTAGCACCCTGCATCCATAGAATATAGTAGATGGTCAACAATATTTTACTCAACTCCTTATCAAATTTCTAATCAATTTGAAAATAATGTATGATCAGACATCTTCTGCATTTTCAATGCTGGAAACAAAAAATGTCAGCCTACCACATCTAATCTACACACTTGACGACTTTTGATTAAAGACAAGGAAAACCTCAACAATTCAGCTGAATTTCAACTAGTTTATCCTACTCAGTTATGAATTTTTAAATTAAGGTTCAATAATTTATGGCGGGATTGTCGAAACCCAGAAAAAGGAATGTGAAACGGGCTGTTTTAGAATTGACTGGATGATATAATGGTGGCTCAAGTACTTAGAAAACTAAAGAGCAATTATACAAAGGTGGTCCACTCAAACAGTAAGAAACAATGCAATATGCCAACATCCAAATTCAACGGTAATATTGGTACAAACTGGACTCCATGGACCAGAGAGAGCTGCCCTCAACAGGGCATGGGTTTAAACGCTTTTACGCACCTTCCATAGATAAGAGAATAGAGATGGAGGATCAATGACAAAAGCCTTGTGCAGCCTGCCTGGGTAGTACTCTGCCACAATTTTCAGTGTAGCCAGCAATAAATTCATAAAACCCGATGCAGACCTGAAAAAGCCTGCATTGCATCATGCTTTCAAAGTAAGCTCGGTGCTTATATATCCCTTAAATAAGATTTGCTCACTGGAATTAAATTTAAAAAAAAAAAGGTTTTATTTTTATTATCTCTACTGGCAAAGCAAAAAGTAGAATCCCGGGTACTCCCACTGGAGATCATTTGTTTAAGGAAGCTACAGCTTTGAAATTGACCAAATCTAGGAGAGTACAAGCTCCAATTCCCAATAATACCCCCACACTGCCGAAACATTATTCGGCCCTCGACCATGACAGTTCAGGGGCACTCCAGACACTTTCTTGAGAATATCTCAGAGACTGCCGGTGCTCCGACATGGTGGCGTGCCTAAAACCATTGACCAGGCTGCCACGTACACAGTAGCATGCGTACAGATTTGAGGTCAATATTCTCAAAATGGCTAAAAGTAGACATCAATTTCGAACCCATATGAACTTCAGAAGGATGGTCATGTAGTTATTCTGAGTAAACTTACTCGCGTCGAGAAGAAGAACGAAGTGCTCGACGTTTTTTGGCATGGTTTGGATGGCAACCTCCAGCGTGAACACCAGCAAACGAGTAAACCTAAAAGGATTAAAATTAACCAGAAAGAAGAATTATTATGAGTAATATTGTGAGAATTGTTACAACGTTTACGACAAAAACTTCCAGTTTCATGTCTGGATACTCACAGTTTTTGGGAATGGAATTTCTGGTAATCTTGCTTAATCCGGAAAATCTGTAACAAAGGTAGAACAAGTTTTTCTGAGTCCGATCTCGACTCACTGTCTTTTATTTTCAACAAAAAAACATAGAGCAAGTAATTGGTGAGTTACCAAAATAGGTCTGGATTCTTCATCATGACCGGCCACATAAGCAACGCCTTCGGCGATCTCAGCAGAGAACTCATCCGCCATCAAGTGATCTATGTCCAAAATGAAACAAGCCAACAGAGAATTAAAAAACAACCATAGACTTACTTCAATTTTGAATTATTGTTATTTTATTTTTTGGTGTAGTGAGGAAGTGACTTTAATCATTATGGGGAATTTAACTTTAACGCTTAATTCAAAGTGGGAAAGCAAGATTCTTAATTTGCTCATTGAGACAAAAAGAAAAGAAACCGGTAACAAAAAGGCTGGTTGCAAAGACGGGTGGGAATAGCTTTTGAGGAGGAGAAAGAAGGAAACGTTTACCTGTGCCAATACCATCTCTCCAGGAAAGGCAAGCTCTTAAGTTCTTCGCAGCTTTTTTCACACTATCTCCTTTTGCTTTCAGAAACCGTTCTACGCAAGCCTTGTTGCAGAACTTCTCCTGTCGACAATAGTGCCACACATTAGTGTAAACTGTAAAGCCAAGACAAACTCATAACCGAGTTCCAGAAAATGATTAGCTTGTCCATCTCAAGTACATGGAACAACTCGAAGAATTTAACGAAGAAAGATACTTTTAGCTGAACATGCTAGCTACTATTTACTCTCTATAGAATGATCTTTCTATACAGTTAAGCAAACCACGAGATCATGCACGATGGTTCTTTGAGGGAAAAAAAAAAAAAACTACAGAGAGAGAGAGAGGCAGCAACAGTAACACATACAGATCTTTCAAACAGAGATGCTCATTGTTTCAAAGACGTAGCAAATTAAGTTCGGTGACAAATAGCGTAATAGTAAGAAAGTGAACCCAGCTCCCACCTGCTTTACTGTAAGGGGGGCTTGTTTTCTGAGAAGCTCCAGAACAGCTTCAACCCTGGCATCGTCTTTCTGATCCTTCTGCTCTTTCTTTCCCATTTCAAGAAAACTTACGAGTCTCCAAGAAAACACGAATATACCAGACTTCTGCTTCACGCAACCATAAAAAACTCCGAACTCGTTGCAGAAAGAGATGGAGAGAGGCAGAGATATTGATATTGAGATATAGGGTTCAATAAAAAGTGAGGGCAAAGAGCCCGTATTTATAGCAAACGACGGCTAATAACGCCGTTATAAGCATATATACTTGCGCATGCAGGCATTTAATAAAATGCACTCTCAACCTCAGAACATTATTGCTTCGGTCAATGCCAATATGTCATCGCGAAGACGGTACGATGGCGATTCGTAACGGAAAACGTCACGGGCCCAACCCTAGTGGGACCATCAGTCGGTGATGGCCTCCTTAATTAGTACTTTCCACTCTTGCCCCTCCTCCTCCGTTTAATCCTCCTTGGTGCTTAATTCGAAGCGCATCCATGCTTGGTTTTGGAAAATGGAGTTTCCATTTTTAGACTTATAAAATTTTATTACGTATAAGTATAGTTATGTATTAATCTATATATTAATATTTGATTTATTTATATTTAAAATTTAAATTTATTATTTTTAATAAAATTTATTTTTTAACCAATCACATTATATTGATATATAGATTAATACACAACTATACTTACAACTATATTTTTTCTTATATATATGTGCTCCGTCACAAGGGTGTTACAATTTACAACCCCATTTCCACGAAGGAGACATGAAATTGGATTCGTGAGAAAAAGACATGCAGATAATGGCATTTGATGTAATTACACGAGAGAGAACGTTCTGTGTTGGTAAATTTAAGTAGGGTTATGATGATAATTTACTGACTAAGCACTGTGATGCAATTAATAATGAGACCAAAATAAAATCGAACACGTGGAGTGATATACGGAGATAAAAAATAATAATAATAATAATTAATTAAATGGTCACATTCACACACATGATACACACAGTAGTAGTACTGTTTTCAGACAGTTTTGTATTTGCATTTTTATCTTTAAAATTACATCTTTTAAAAATTAATTTTAAAAATAAAAAAAATAATTTATACATTAGATTATATTTTTATTATATTTTTTTTTGACCAAATAATAAAAAAATATTATTATATTTTTTTTCCTAAAATTTGAATAGTCTAATAAATTTAAGTCAAATTTAATATCCAAGTCCAATAAATTCAATCTATCATATATATTTAGCAATATAGAAAAATCCACACATACTTTATGTGTGGTCTAATTTTATACAAATTCATAATTTGGACAAGAAAAAATAATAAAAATAATATTTAAAGAAAGAAAATGACATCTTCAAAGATAAATAATGATTATTTATAGTTATTCAAAATTATAGATATATATAAGCTAATGTAGATGATTTTAAGGGAAGTTTATTCAAATTTGAGAATAAAGATAAAGATAAATAAGTCATTACTAGTGCTCTTAATGTTTCTTTTTTTTACTGCCACTTTTGTTCCCGAGTTAACTTCTAAATAATAATATTGTATAAATTTTTTTGGGGGTAAATTTAACTATTTTTTAGGTTGAGATTAATTTAATTTTTTATATTAAAATATATGAAATAAATTAAAATGTATTTAATTTTTGAGTGGCACTACAATCACAGCTGGGAGCTCTCAATTATCGCTAGTTATTTTGGTATTTTTTAAAAAAAATAAATTACAACATCATTAAAAAGTATTTCCTTAATCACAAAATAAAAATATATATTTACGGAAGCTCCCATCGGAGCGGGTGGGACTAACATTATTATATAAAATTAAAAAATAAATAGATTTATTCAATAATTGGTTTGGAATGAATTAAAATGAGTTGAGATAAATTAGTTTGGTTCAACAACCAAATCAAACATAGGTGCGATTTGAATAATGAGATGAAATGAGATAGTTTTAGATGAAAGTTAAATATTGAATAAAATATTGTTAGAATATTATTTTTTTAATATTATTATTTTGATATTTAAGAAAATTGAATTATTTATTATATTTTATATGAAAATTTTAAAAAATTATAATAATAAGATAAAATATTTTTACTATTCAAATATGACGTCAATGTAACAGTAGTATGCTTTGCTGTATAAATCATACATATCACTCATTTTATATTATTATTTTTTGTAGAATTTATTTGACTCAAAGGTATAAGTATATATATTTGAGATATTTTCTAACATATTCTTTCTATTTCAATATGTAAACAAATGGGACTGATAATTATTATTATTATTATTATTATTATTATTATTATTATTATTATTATTATTATTATTATTATTTTCTAATCAAGCTTGTTAATTGGTACTGATAATTAGTCAATGTAGGGTTATTACATGTTCAAAGTTGTGAAAACACGAGGCATTGCACATTAACAAAACACGTAGTCCCATAAGTCAAAACATTGATATTTGTCTTCCATTAATATTTTTATTTTTTATTTTTAGCTTTCCACAAGTCCGTTGTTGTCACGGCGAAGGCCCCTCCGTGTTTGCATGGCAATTAAAGAGCCACTAGGGAAGCCCAGGACATTCTCCACGTGTCCTGTACTTTTGTAATCATTTATAAGTAAATTGGACAAAATTTTATACATTACAATATTTTCATTTCACTTTCATTTTACAAAAATATTACTTGCATTGACTTTTATATATTTCATTAGTGTGGTTAGTTATATATTAAAAATTTTAATTAAATCAATTACATCAATAAAATATATATAGAATACATCAAAATGATTATATATAATATTATTTTTTATTTTATTTTATAAGATATAATATATTTATTATTATTAAATAATAAAATAAATATATCTTATTTTATATAATAAAATAAAAATATGCTATACAATATTACCTAATAAATGGCCACCAAATACTGCAGAAAGGCGAGTTTGTAGAGGCAGAGGATGATCATAAATAGGGTAAGGCATAGGCATAGATGCAATAGGTATATGGCGAAAGCGTAGTTTAAGGATGTTAAGTCGAATTTCCCAAAGCCAAAGTTGTAAGCTTTATGGCGAAGGGGGCGAAAAAAAGGGAACAAGTTGTAAGCTTTATCGTGATGATTAAAATAATAACATAAAAGGTGGTATTCAGCTAACGATTTGTTACATTTGTACTCATTCAAATGTGGGAGAGATTCTTCTCTTTACCTAAGCTTCTTCCCTTTTTTTTTTTTTTTAATTTAAAAAAAATGTAAAATCATTATTAAAAAAAAAAAAACTGTGATATTCTTCTCTCGCTCTGATATTATCTGCGTGTGAATATCCAAAGTATTTGAGACGGGATGATCAGAGAGAGTTGGGCAAGAGATGAGGACTTTGGGGGATATGATACTGTTGGTTCGCAGACCTCCCACGTGGCCTCATTGTCCTAAAGTTGCATCCTTATTCGTTATTCCCCAGCTCTCACCTACCCTTAAAACAACCTTATTTCTTTTTGTTTTTCTTTTTATTTCTAGTTTTTTAGTACTGATTTCAAAATTTGAAACATTACCCTCCCCACCTTCTGATCTCACACCACCCCACCCCCTAAACTATATCATTATCATCGTTGAATCATGGCATTTTTAAATTCAAATAACCTATTGCTATTGCTTCCCTCTCTGGCTGCTATATATTCTCTCTCTCTCTCTCTCTCTCTCTCTCTCTGATCTCTGATCTCCCCCTATTAAAAACGAGATAAGGTGAAAAAGGGCAACAGTACTGATTTCGTTAAGTATTAAATGGAGTACATAAAATAAGGAAAGTTGCAGTTCATATGGGAGGCTTCTGTCTGTTGTTGTAACTTTATATGGTTACGTACGTACATGTAATAGGGGATATTGTTGTCAACATGAGAGACGTGCTAGCTCAGCTGGGCGGGTATTTCAGAACTTGTGAGCAACTGGGCGGTCACTCATTAACTAAATCGGCGTTTAACACAGGCAGGAGACCGGCAGTACTAGTTCATGTTTTGTTAAACAAGATTAATGGTTTAGAACGTCTGATTTTGATGCAATTTTCTCTGACTCGGATCGGGATTCATTTATGTTTGTTCGATGTATTAGTCTATAAAACTAAAATGGTACGTGTGAGATAAAATCCGGCTGGGTGGCTGCAATCATCACAGAGAAAGTTGCCTGGCCTGTCACACTTTTTTTCATGATCTCTGATCTCGTCCCTACCAAATGATCACACATGATAATAATTACGTTGTCCGTCTTCATCGATCTCTTATTGGGAATTTTTTTAATTAAATTGTGTCGCCACCTCTCGTGGTCTGTATTTTAAGCTTTCTCATATCATCATGTGTAGCTTGTCATCATGCCTAGTCTTTTCCCCCCCTCTGAAACGTGACATGATGAGTAGTGCAGTCTCCACTAGTAAATCCCTATTTAACATGTCACAGCTAGCATTTACTGAAAATTCTCTAATTAACGCTTCAGTACATGATATATTACACCACGATAACAGCACCCGTTGGTAAATTATATTGCTCCATCAGAAAACCCAAACCTCAATCAACAATGAAAAAAATGTAGTCGCAGCAATACAAATTCTAAATAGACAAATTTCATGCAGTTTTTTTTTATAAAAATGTGAGTTTTATTTTTTATTTTTTTAAATTACACTTTTTTTATAGTAAAAATCATTTTTTTATAAGAGGACTGCCATTTAATTGTAATTTATTTGAAATTTTAACAAATCATTTCTCTATTATTTATATATATAAACAGTATTAACATGAATAACTGCACGTTAAATGTTGATCATGTACAATTCATATTATCCGTGTAATTTATATGAATAATATTAAAATATTAAACATGTTATAAATATCTTATACTAAAAAATTGATAGAATTTCAAGATTGGGACTATATATATGTGTCGGCAAATTGTAAGACTCGGTCAAACCGATCGACAACCGATGTTTAACGTGTCCACGTAGCCATGGCCCATGCATATATATATATATTCAAATCAAGATGGAAACAGGAGACTTTTCATGACATGAGAACCATGCAAACTTCATACTATATTACTTCAATATGCCATGGTACGTCGTTAATGCATGTTGTTCATTATATATAATATATACGAGCATGCATGTGGATCATACGATATATTGCGTATTAATCTTTGCATATATAAAATGAGTGACCGAAAGTCAAAAAATGATCATCGATCAGTACTGCCTAATGTTTGAAAAATTGACATTTATATGTTTATATATATTTTGAATATATATATTTTATTGTGTGGTTAACCAGCTTTACCCTTTCAAATCTAAAAAGGGGAAGTAGTACTGTTACTACGTAAAGCTGAGGAGGGAGTTCTGCCTGTCTGTAAACGTTGTGAAAAGGCAAGGCAAAGAACGTGTGTGCAAGTTGCGAATGGAATCAACCATCATTTTGGATTGGACATTTGCGACACAACCGAACAAAATATTGAATCTTTAAGGAACCGTTACAAAGACAACTAAACAATGTTGACTACAACCTCAGGCTCACATGATATCACGATGCTTTGCTTTGCTTTGCTTGGGGTTGGGGGTAGGGGTCCCGTTGCCTTTGTGACTGAAAGCCAGCCCCCACCATTGAGGAAAAAGGTTTGGTGCGCCCACAGCTTTGGCCTCCTTAATTTCTAGCTTCTTGATATTTTTAGAAACTTTAATGGTTATATTTAACCAGCTAGCTAATTACTTTTTTAAGCTTAGCTAGCTAACTAGGCTGACTCACATTTTAGAACAAACCAAAAAAGAAAGTGAATTAATTCAGTTAGGAAAAGGTCGAGGCAAGGATAAATATTCATTACCAAATAGACAAAGGAAAAGTACTTGATCCGTGGCTTTTGATTCCAAATCTTGTGACATACCCAAATGATCCCTCACTAATAATCGTGTCTACCAAAATCTTCGGCTCAACGAACAAATTATAACCGGGTGTTTCAATGGACGGCCCGTGGGTTAATTGCATTGTCTAATTTGGTATCTTATATACAGACATCAATATTACTCTTTCTTATAAGACAAATGATATTTATAGTCATACCTAAAGTGTGTAAGTCACATGCATTATTATTAAAAAAATGAATAAATTTAAGACTTACTTAAAAATAAAATAAATATTTAAAAATAGATCTTATTTTTCTCAAAGAAAATGTGCAATTTATACTCTCTAACTATATATAATATTATTCAGCCAATAATACAATAAGAGAAAATAATACTGTTAAAAAGTATTTAAATTGAAAATTCCTATTTGTAAGTTCGTGTAAAGAATGCACTTTACACAGTTAATTAACAATGTATGATTTGATTTTTAAAAGAAAAATTAAAATTTTGAATATTAAAAATCAAATTATTTAATAATATATTTTATCAATAGAAAAACTCTTTTATATTTTATCAATTAATTAATTAAGCTGCTGCTGATCACAGTAAACTATGATTATATATATGATGAATAGAACTTAATTTACTACTTTGTGCTATTGTGGTTAAAACAATAATCCAACTCCAAGCGCCCTTTTCCTATGATTAAGGGACGTTTTTCTCGATAATCAGTGATTAGGAAGATCACAACTGTCAGGGAATGCAAAATGGAGATCAATAGGTAGTTTTGTAGGTATATAGGGTTGTTAAACTAATACAACCAAATGTCAATGCCAGACAAATTTATATATATATATATATATATATTTCATAAGAGTACGTACGTACTTTGTGGTCATTACCTTCTTTTTTTTTCCCAATTAATATATTATGTTGTTCTTGAGTGAATGAGTAATTTAACGGTAATACTTGATGATCAAGTTATTGTTTTTTTGAAAGGGAAATGTTCGTCCAACTTCCACAATATTATATATATATATATGTTCAAACATTTAAAAGTTGAAATTCATGCTTTAAAGCAATGAAGATGTATACGTTCCCAGAAACAATGAGAGAGAGAGAGAGAGAGAGAGAGAGATGTGGCATGGCTAGCCGTAAAGAACACGCTTGTTCAAGTGAAAGTGCTTCATGATGATAATTGAGTTCTTGTCTTTAGGCTTTAAAGCTTTTTTTCTTTCTTTAATTTTGAGACAGTGAACTGACGGCACGATTAGACAAAAGCAGCATATCTTCAAGTTATTAAAGTAGATCACACCAACGATTATCTTCAGGTACTAATTACTAAATCACATGAATCATAATCTTTAACCTTATGCTCTATATATATCAACTAAAAAGTCGTTAGGGAATTAGCTCTATGTTCATAAAAATAAAATAAAAAAAAAAAAACTGTTTTATTTGAATTTCAGATTTTATATAAATATCCTCCATTTCATATTTTATAATGTGATGGTACTTGCTTGGCTCGACGTAAGACATTAAATTTATTTTACATAAAATAAACTTTACAAATTAATGTATTAAATCAAACCGCATCATTTTATAAATATTAAGTTATTTCATATAGAATTAACATTTATCTAATAAAACTTAGACTTTGTAAGTTTTAATAAAATCAAATTTTAAATTATAAAAAAATTTAAAAAAAAAAAAAAAAAAAGTGCATGGTAATAGCAGGATGGGGAGTGCCAACATAGGGAGTAGAGAGTATCTTAGTTGTGGGCTGGTGCATTTGGAGGCATCGGGAGATGAGACATACATCTACACACAATGATGGAAAATGCTATAAAAATGTCAAAACTCACTCAGATATACGAATGTCTGATGAATCTGAGACCCACAGATCAGAAGTGCAGCCTCCTTAAAGCCTGCGATCCCCTGCCTACGGCTTTCATTTTTTCTTTTTTGGACTATATATCATTCATTCATGCATTTCCTCCACCGTACATGCTTCCCCTTGTATTTTTGCCTCTTGTTTTTTACACCTTTTTAAGAGACAGTCTCCGTGACTTCTAATTGTATTCTTGTGATTATTATGTTCACATTTGTTGGTACATTTTTTTTTCAGACTCTCTTCAATTCTCTTGTCTCTCTCTCTCTCTCTCTCTCTCTCTCTCTCTCTCTCTCTCTCTCTCTCTCTCTCTCCTGCGATCAGTACAATTTTAAGATCCATGAAAAACACGTTAATATGATTGTAACCATTGATTCTACCACTGCTCGATTGAAAAGCTTAATTCCTGTTCTCTAGCTTCATAATTTTGAATATAAGAAGAAGATGGTGATATAATATTTTCCTTATATGAGAATGTTCCTTTCAAGTTTATGGATAAATCCTATTCTTGGTTTCTAAAAAAAGGGATTTGTTTAGGGCCTTGGCCAACACTATTCCTGTCCATTCAATTGGGCTCGCTGATATTATATCCAAGTAGGTTGTAGCTAGGCTAGGTGAGTAGAATCTCTGTTTCAGTAATTGGCCCAAAAACATTTAACATTAGCTTTCTTTCCGTTTCGCCGGCCCATAAACTCATTAATATATGGAAAAAGTTACATTATTATTTTTTTTACTTAATTATTAAGAAAGTGATTTTTTAAAAAAATATAAAAAAAAAAATTAAAAATAAAGTTTAAAAGTGTCAAACGGTAATAATAAGCAATGTTACTCTTAATATATTACCCAAAATAATCTCACTAATAAAAAAGGATATATATATATTTAAAAAAAAAAAAAAACTTCAATCTTCACGAGAAAGCTCGCCTTGCTGGCCCTCTGGTTGCATAAACTTGTGTATTTATGTTTATGATTTTTGTGAATCCAATTTGAGACTTTTCATTGGTTTTGTTAATGCCGAAATTTGCATAATAGACAGGAACGAGTGAAAGAATTATCTCCAATCTATAATGGTGATTCGAGCTTTGATATAGTACTCTTCACATTCATCTATAAAATAGTAATAAACAAGCTAATAGAAATAAATAAATAAAGACGTAAAGATTTACGTGGTTGATATAAAAACTTATGTCCACAGATTGTTGGAGGTAAAATTTATTATAATAGGTGAGTTTACAATCTCTCATAACCTCATATATTTTTCAATATAATAGAGGAATTCAAGGAAGATTTTTTGGAGTCGTTATATGTGATAGAGTTTGTACGTAAGGAGCTTCTATGGATGGAGCTTGTGGAGAGTTTTTTCCCTCCTTAGCTTGTGGAGAGTTACTTCCTAATATAGAGATTTATGTTTCTCCTTAGAATAATGAAATCCAACTTGCATTGCGAAGTCTTTTTCTTTTAGAAATCTAATCTAATTTCTTTTGATTTATCTCTTACTTACCCTATCTCTTTATTGTTTTATCTCTTAATTTGATTTTTGACTTTATCTAGAGGCTAAATTATAGGTTGCTAATTTGACCCCCGTAGGTTTAGATAATTTTTTTTATTAAAGATGTCAAATTTTGCATGTTACCTTATTTATTTCAAAATTCTGCATTGGATTAACCACAATTCTTTCTATAATAATACAATATTCTTATTATTTTATTTTATTTTTAATGTTTTTGTATACATATATTAAATTCATCTAATTAACTTCATTTAATTTCATTCTCATTATTTTAAAAAACAATCGATCCATCAAAATACATCCAAAAAAACACAGTCAAAATATATGATCAAGAGAGAATTTTGATGTGAAAGATCGGGTTAGGGACTTGGAAAAGAAATTTCAAGAGAGTTCTGAAGAAGAAGTTGGAAAGAGAGATGTGAAAGACCACTTGGGAGAAAGAAATTTCGAGAGAGGGGAGAGAAGATACCATTGGAGGTAAGGAAAAGAGAGAAAATAAGATAGTTGTGCAATAGTTCCATACAAAGTTGTTAAACGATTGTGTAGATCATACCCAATATGACTTCCTAGTAGTTCCATGGTGTAAGCAACGTTTTATCTCATATTAGCCCTTTTTTTGTTTGGCATTGAGAAGGCATCCTTCATCCTTCCTCGTACATGGTTTATTTTTCCTTTTTCCTTAAACTCCCTCTTACAAAATTTAACAATTATAACATTAGAAGATATAATTACACAGTTTGAAATGGTCAGAAAACAATAATATTGTTAGGTGGTCTTGGAGTCTTGGACATTTTCTCAATTTCAAAAGTCTCAAAAGGTAAGACTTTCCTTTACACTTACAAATTAACTGCCAATTCCTTCTATAAACAAAGTGGAACAATCTCAACAATCTCTCCCTTACATATCAGGCATTGGGTTGGAGTTCATTTCTCTCGCGAATTGTGGGGCCTAAAACTATTAATAAACTTGGATTCTGATACCAGTGTTAGGTGGTCTTGAATCTCTGTCAACCTCAAAAGCTAACTTGCTAATTCAAGAAGTGAGACTTTTCCTTTTTACAAAATGGAACAATCCCAACGGGTGGTTTTAGAAAAATAATGGAAGAACGAAAGGCATTGTTCATCTAAAATGACTAGAATTGTAAATAAAGTACCACAAAGGAAAAGGAAATATAATTCATTTTCGATAGATATAGTTATCTTCTAGAAATTTGTATGTTTCTGCATTATTTTATCTAATTCCGCACGTCCCCCTACCTTTTACATTATCTAAATTGTGGGTAATGGCCCAGTTTGTTCATGAAATAGACAATATCTTCCAAAAGTAGTGTAACTTTTTTAAAAATAAAGAAGAAGCATGACACGCCAAAATTCATGAGTGAGCCAATGTCTGAGTCAGCAAGCTACATCTGACACAAAACACTTCTAAGGCACCCGCCCCCAATGGGAAAGGTGGACTTATGGAAGACAGACACATCATCATGCTTGTAGGAGACTCTTGAAGGAAAGCTTTGTCTTTTCTTCAAAAACACGAGGTGACTCAAAATAGAAAAAACAAGGAACCCCAAGGATGTGTATAATTATGGTAAAAAATCACCAAAATCTGATCTGAGGTGGAAGGTATTTTTAAGTGAAAAATGGGTACTAGGAAAAGGTTATTGTGTTGGTGCAAGTGTGAGAAGCACTGGTGATTGGTGGGGTGGCTGAGGCTTCTTCTTCTACAAGGCAAAAAGGGGTTTGAAAGAGACATTGCACCAAGAGCAAACTGTGATACGCATGATTAGTCTGCAAGGGAATGTAATGTTAAAATGTCTCTGAAAACTGTGACCTAAAAATGTTCTTCACCCTTGTCTAAGCAAAACCAACAGTCTCCCTCGTCTTAAATTCCTCCCAATTGTTTTTAACCCACATGAGACTCCACACCCACTTCTCCTAAATGGGGTGGCTTCAATCCCTCCTCTCTCCAGTCAAGAAGCTCTGGTTTCGCCTGCATTCAGCTCAAAGAAAGAGTAAGTACTGCTTCTAATATTGTCTTTGTACTAATCACATTGCCATATGGTTTCCTGGAAACACATGAACTACTGTCATTTCTCCCTTCCTCTCAGAATCACAAGGCTTTCTTCTTCTTCTTCTTCTTCTTCTTCTTCTTCTTTTTTTATTTTTTATTTTTTATTTTTTTTTTCGGTGTTGTTTTGGATCCTTTTCATGCATGCATTTCTTACTTTCTTCCCTATATGTTAATCTTTTTTATATGATTTTGCTTTTGGGTTTTCAGGAAGAGGGATATACATTTTGTATGAGGATGTCAAATCCTGCCCCTATGAAGATGTGCATGTCCTTTGGTCAATACTAGTGGAATCTAATGCACCTTCGCAACCTAAAAAATGAGGGCGCCAATGCACAGAGTTGACAGAATATGAGAAATTTCAAGTTATTTACACTTCTCCCTTTCTGTCAAGTTTCAGCTATGTACATAAAAATATTTATGACATCTTCACTCATATAAAAAAAAATTATAATATTTTCTTTTTGTGTATTTTGGGCACCCCAATTACTCCCTTCCCCTCCCCTGCCATATGAGATACGCATTATTTAGCATACGAGACCATCCGTGTTTATGAAACGTCTTTTATTTGTACATGTTCTATATGCCTAATAACTCTCTCTCTCTCTCTCTCTCTCTCTCTCTCTCTCTCTCTCTCTATGTTTTTATTTTTCTTGGTTTTGGTGAGGGAGGTGGGGGGTGGGGAAAGTTAATGGCTCTATTTCTAGATGCATATTAGGCTGAAGGTATAACTCGTTTCTACTTCTACGAGGCCTCCTATTGTTGCTTCGTCTGTTTCAGTGGTTGAGGTGCCACTTTGTTTCTTCCTTCCCTAGAGTTTAGGGGACTAAAATTTCTTGACGATGACATATGAAAACTACAGAATCGACGGAAAACCGACAATGTTTTCACGTCTTGATATTGCTCAACTTAAAGCAATCTCAATAGCGCTCTTGATTTTCTTCCTAGATACTAAAAAAATAAGTAAAGAACGTTGAAACATAGCTTTCCAGTGCCACGTAGGGATTCAACAAAGTTCTCGTCGACATGCCTTCGAAAAAAAAAACTGACAAAACATAATGATTACAATGATAGGCCGTATAAAACATATCTAATTTAAGACAATAAAAAAACAGATGAAATGTGATTAGAATAATAGTCCTCGTGGCAAAATTATATGAAAAACAAATGGAGTTGGTGTGATTTTAGGTCTTGAGAACCTCAAGAAATGTCTGGTTGCGAAGGAAAAGGTAAGGTAGGTCAGCCAATAAAAAATAAAAATAAAAAGGAGATTTGGAAAAACTTTGGTGAGGCTGTATGAACCCTACACTTTTATTTCTCTGATATGGTGAAAGGAACCCAATATGTTTTATGCTAAAAACTTGTGCCATTTGCAGGCACCAGTTACTTGAACTTTTACCCATACTTCGTAAGCTATTTAGGTAGTGTTTGAGTACAACTACTCCACCATATTGTATTAGTTTTTAAAACCATTTTTCTTTTTTTTTTTTTCTCTTTTTTTTTTTGTGCGCGCGCTCTATACCTGTAGATTCAACCTTCAGGAAGCTTTATAAGATGTACGAGCCTTTGAAAACCATTATCTACCATTCCAAAGTCGTGTAATTGAATTTCCTATATTTTTTTTTATTTGGAGAATCCAACATTCCATATCTGGTCAAACAGGTTAGCTAAAACTCTGTCCTGCTCACGAGTTACAATCGCGTGCTCATCTTACTTCATTCATCATCGAAAACAACACTATTTTCTTTTTTTTTTAGGAATCCCGTAATGTACTTGCGTAAGCATGTTTTCTGGTACAAATCCAGGCAGGCGATACGCTGGTAGCTTGTTCTACGGAAATTCTAATCCACGTCTATAGGAAATTTAGACAAGTTTAAAGCTACGACCAAAGTAAATATATAGAGAAGTAAAAGCATACATAGGATTGTTAACCATACAAATGTGTTCGTAGAGGCATCCCAGATCCTTTTGGTGAGATGCACGTGCTACGAACCGGACGCTGCGTCACTGGCATTCTTAGGGGGCAATGAAAGATGATATCATCTGGCAGAGGAATCCAAAGGAATTATTTGAGCTCTACTTTCTTGAGTTTGCCCTAGCAATAAAATTAAAACAATGAATAATCCTGTGTAATTCAGTATTTTCGTCCAGTGAAAACAGAAAGGTAGTGATTACCATCGCCTCTTGTGGATAATTAAGCATATTCTTTCAACTATCATCAACTTAAACTATCAAACAGGTTAGAATGAGACCTTTTTTATATCTATTTTGTGGGAGAAAAAGTAGAATTTGAGACAATGAATGGGTACAAGAAGGTTCTGTTGAACTCAAGATACGCTACTGTAAATGTAGAAATTGTGAAAACTACGGTATAAAATGGTTTTTTTTTTCCCCGAACTGAAGATATGGTAGTGTATATTTCCCACCCCACTCGCTCATTTCCACAAGAATGATATTCCACAGATCCGAAATCCACCCCTAGAATTGGAATAGGGAACTCTAAGGTATCACAATCCGATTCCCTGATAACCATATAAAGTTTCATTAGCACGAAATGATTGGGCTAAAATCGGTGCTGCTACTAATATTTTATAATTAAGCCATCAAATAAATAGCAAACACATTAAACTTATATACCTAAACCAACATCAAAGCATTATGAAGTTTGACGACCAAACATGTAAAAGCAATGGTGTGATAGTGCCGTTCCCTCAATTTTCTTGAGTAAAGGGAAAATTATATAGGCTGCAGTTACTTACAACAAGAAGGACATAAGCATTATAAGGATGAAGAAGAGGGGTGGACAACCACATTTGGTAGCCAATTTTGAAAGAAGGCATGAGAATCTTTCTCTGCAGGTGAAAGGGCACCAAGAGGAGTGACAGTAATCTGAAATAGAATCAAGATACCAAGTTACTGATGGTTGGTTTTCTTTTTCCTTTTTTTTTTCTCTGTTTTTTTTTCAATCAAATTTATTGGGGCTGAAATAAAACCATATAGATAAATTTTATCAATCATAGAAACATACATATCCTTCCTGAAGAATCCGGCGGTCCGTATCATTGTCGCCATGTTCAATACCAATCACCTACGACATTTGAAAAGCAGAGTTATATATGAAGAATTTAAACAGAAAAAAGTGATACACTTAAATATCAAGCAAAAGATCAGGAAACTTTTCCTCTGTATTATTTTTAGGGCTTTCTAAAAAGAACAAAGCTTTCCTGCATGTTTATAACAAGTAACTCAGCAATCACATTTGACACGCTCATTTTGTTCCAAGATGTCATCCTCAAAAGCATTAGTCATTAGATGAAGAGTAACGCTACGTACAGCTGTGAAGTGTGCAAGCGTCATGCAGTCATTTTGAAAAAGGGTGAAATCCACTATTAAAAAATTAATTTTGTTTTCACGTGGGTCCCGTGATTCACTTTTTTCAAAGTGATTACGCAGCGCTTGCACACTTAGGATTGCAAGTATCATTTCTCTTAAATGAAATGATATAGATCACAATCTTACAAATAGCTGAAATGATATGGTTTGACAATTTATATATTAAAAAAAAAAAGGATGCGAAATCTAATATACCATCCAACACAATCACATTCTCTTCCTTGAAAAGAAATTGTCTTCTATAGAATATCCTGAGTGGGTCGCATCTTAGGGCTTGTATTTCAGGTTCATGAAGATGAAGCCCTCCCTCCACTTTCTATTAGCGGGCGTGATTGCCTAAATTTTTCCTTCTTGGATTATACACTTCAACTCTTAGGCCATAACACATGAAAATTTTTCATTGTTCAAGTAGTAAAATTCAACCCTTCATGGTCTAGACTGAACTGAAAATGGCTAAGTAGGTAACAAAATTAAGCCAAGTGAGACTCACATGACCGGCAACCAGGTACATTTACGCCACAAAGTCATTTGTGTTCAAAACCATAGATTTACACCATCATCTTCACCACCAAAGGTTATGATACCAATGGTAATAACATCAATAGTAAATATGTTCTCCTCTCTCTCTCTCTCTCTCTCTCTCTCTCAACAAACTTGTGATTTGAAAATCAGTTATAAAACGAAAGCTAAAAGTATTCATGATCAAAAGAGAGAAGCTTATGCTTCAAACAAAGACAGACAAAGCCTTTTTCATTCATTCATCCATTCATATCTTTTCTTTCTGTTGTTCCGAATTTTGAAGAATAATCCTTGATCGAGTCAATGTTTGCAGGTCTATAAGGTTTTGTCAATAGGTTTTCGGGCTATGTTGGTGAACTTGGCCAGTATACTTATTTCAAATATCAGGGCGAAATTGATATTCATATCGCATTATGGCATCGATTGCTTGCATTTTGTACTGAGTTTGAAGTACAGAATGACATATAACAAATTTTGAGCAACGTGAAGATGGCAGAAGTATGAAATGTACATATTTTCTTTTCAACACTATGGTTGGAATACAAATACTAGGGCAGAGGCTCGAGCATTGTTGGATAGGCTAACTTTATGCCAAGATTTGCAGCTGTTTACGGTGGACATGGAAACAGATCCTACGCTGGTGCATTGGCGGTCATCAAAACAGGGAGTTCATCAGTATGTTAGGGGAGATTGGGAGCAGAATATACACGTGGCAGCTTCCTTTACGATAACTCTAAGTCATACTTATAGGGAGGTCAATCAGGTGGCTCATTGGTTGGCCAAACATGGGGCAAGAGGTTGTACAGAAAACTTTCTAGATACTAGTGCTTTTCCAAAAGAAGTAACAAGAATCTTGAGGGTAGATGACATAGGCTTGTCAACTTCATGTTGTAAATAAATTACGGTTTTGTTCTGTTACACAATTAGATAAAGTTTGGCATAGGTGGGTGCATCTTGGTCATGTTCGAAGAATGTTTTAATATGTTACCATGGTATTCCTTCGCTACTAATAAAATTACAGGGTCTCGTCCTCTTTGTTAAAGAAAGTACATGTTTTCTTTCAAGCAGAAAATTGGCAAGCAAAAGCAAACACAGAAGAGTACAGTGGATATCTTTTCTATTTTTTAAGTAATCAAAAATTTGCATCAAGAGTTCAGTGAATATCAGAGTAAGATTAACTTGGCCAAACAAATGGACAATGAATTCTTAATATATAGAGGCAGATGGATAAAGAAATGCACATACTTCCCTCCTGAACAAAGGATCTTCTGGCGATATAGGTGATGTTTGAGTTTCTGCTGATGCTTCTGAGTTAAACTCCATAGTCATATTTGATGCCATTTTTTCTCCTTGCATATTAGAAGTAACTTGTGTCCATCCCATTCTGAATATGCTTGTACCCTGCTTAGTCAGCTTATACCCCTTTTTAAGGCACATGAGACAACCCAAAATTACATTACAATCTCACTTAGTGAATGCCCAACAGAAACACTGGCATTCTTATCATGAAACAGTTCAAGGAGTTCCTAATAGATCACACAAAGCTACATGGCTAATCCATGAATATATACATGCCTATAAGTTGCATAATGAGGTTAACATAACTGCGTCAGGTCATCACATTCAACAGAACACTAACTCGTGTTTAAAAATACTAAGGAAAAAACTCATTAAAATGATCAGACGAACTGACATATTCCAGAAACGCTAGTCCTAAAGTTATCCTCTTCTTCAACCTTCTAGATATGCTACTCTCTTGCATAATTTAAAAAGAAATGACTTCCTATGAGAAAAACAATGGCTATTCATATATTCTCTTAAAATTAACGTTCAATAGTGATATGTGCTCAAAAAAGTTTAAATTTACCTTATGATTAGCAACATCTGTTGGTAGATCAATATTCAAAAAGCATCTATGAGGATAATTTCGATTCTTGATCTCATCCAGAATTGCACTTATGATCGGTAAACAAGCCTCAGCAGCAAGTGTATAGTCATGAACATTGCTCTTACCTCCAACCCTGAATGTTAAGAACACAGATCACTAGTTTAGGAGAAAAGGAACTATTTACCATGATAGTAAGATGGATTTAAGGATGAAATGCAAGAAAGCTGAAAGAGTTTTTAGCCAAAGACTATAATGACCATAATTGTTGCCACGTCCATTATATTCAGCCTCAACTCCTATTATACCCATGAAATTTTGTTTTTGATGAACAAGAAATTTTATTGAGACAAGTAGCAGGGTAAAGCCAAGTAATAGGAAGTATACAAAAACTGAACCTAGTTACAAGCCAGGAACTAGTAAAAGAAATACCCATGAAATGTGTGTGTGTGTGTGTGTGTGTGTGTGTGTGTGTGTGTGTATTTAGGACTATTGGCATACATGCATGTTTACATACCAATCGTATGATATAGAGACAGAAGGTACACCATTGAGAAAGGCCTCTCGAGCACCAGCAACTGTGCCAGAGTAAACTCTGAATTCCAAACAAAAAAATAATCAGCAAAGATATTAGCATAACCGACCAAAGAAATAAATTACACAGTATTAACCACTCACTGAACTCTAGCAGAGACACTAGCTACTTGAACAGAGAAAGTGGTTAAAAATGGATATTTTTAAAGTTTCATGAGATTTAGATCATTTCAATCTCTCTTTTCAACAGTTTTGGAAGGACATGCTCCCTCGTTATCAGGTGGGCTAGGAGAAAGTCTTTTGATAACAGAGTCATTCCATTTTTTTCATAGCAGTCAATGGCACAGATCCACGTCATTCAAAAGCACAATGAAACCACTGTAATAGTGTTCGAAGAATATAAACCAGCCTCTGTCACAAATCCAAACTTATTCAATTAATTAGAAGTCCAAAACAAAACACACCAAGATATATATAGACTGTGTTGACTTTATATTCAGGTATCCTTTTTACATTTCCTTTATCTGGCTCTTTAAAGGGAAGATTCTTGTCCCATATTCTTCCTCCCTTTCTATTTTTAAGAAAGATCTTCATTTTGAAAAGAGAGAGGGGCATTTTCACAATTCAAAATTTCAAAGAGACGGCAGAAAGGAAGACTAACATGTGATAACCACAGTTGCTTCCCATGTTTATGCCGCTGACCACCTGTGTGCAGAAAGAGACAACATTAGTAGCGAAACAAAAAAAAAAAAAAACTTTAATTACCACATGTCTAGTCGAATGGATTCTAATTTGAGTTTTAAGTGTTTGCAGTAATCATCTCAAGTCCCAACGACCCGTTGTTGAGGTTTTGGGGAGAGAGAGTGTGAGAGAGAGAGAGACAAGAGTATTGAAGTTTTACGCTGTCCAAACAGAGAAACAAGTCAGCTGAAAGCACAACTAGGGACAAACAATTTAAGCATATAAGTAAAGCCAGAGATTACCAGATCAGAAATTGTAGGAAAGAGTGCTTTGGAGATTCCCAAAGAAGCAGAGTCAGCCGGAGTTCCTGCAAATCATATCCAAGACTTGAGCCTTTTGAATATTTATCAAGAACCATCAGAGGAATGCAGGATCAAAAGGGGCGGATCATCCCCTATCTGTCAACATCATAATTCTGGCTACACTGGTTAAAAGCACAATGATCTCCACTAGTTGATCATTTCTTAGGGCCTAATAGTTTTGAGTGAGACATACCCCACTTGATGAATTAGAAGATGATATCAAGAAGGGTGAATTCTGTAAGCACATTGCTAGAGGTATATGGAGTTCATTACAGTATAATCATAGATCCATAGTTTTATCCATACAGCATTCATTTGTGTTTTTCAATGCCATACTCTCTTCATTATAACTACCTTAATCTCTTTGTTCTCCTCTACAAATATAATAATATGTTTAAAAGAAAAAAAAAATCTTTTAAGAAATTCATTAATCACCTATGGTGCTGAATTCCTACAAATATATGAAAAATTACAAGGAAATAGTTCCAGCTCACACACAGCAGTAGGAAGTTACCAAAAGTGATCACGCATAGTAAAATTATATCACAAAATTTATACTCTAAATAAGAGTCGGAATATCTCTACTGATTCAACATGCTCTTCCAATGGTGATAGTGCAGATTCCACCAGCTAAAAATAGATTGTGATATTAGCTCAAAATTGAAAACACTGGAAGTAGTGGAGTATGGAAGACGCTACATACCACAAACTGCAAAGGCTGTTGCTCCATCAATATGTACTCGTTTGGCAGAAATTGGGTGACGCCAAGTGATACCATGGCTAACAGCTGACTTTTCCCTGAAAGTGGTGCGATAATGACAGTAAATGACTCCAGATTGAAAACTCAGTTCATAAAAATGGGTTTTGGTATCCAAAGTTAGAAACATTTCTGCTATTTTGACACAACTGACAACAATAACTCGCAGGCTGACACGAACGCTTTTGGAGACGTGATTTCATATAGAGATTATTATTATTTTTTTATAAGTAAGAGATCGTACAGAGATTATACATAGTACCATCACTACCATGCACAATAGCGCATAGAAGTTCATTTAATAAATTAGTTTATTAAATCATCCTGAAGCTCCGTTTACATCACATCTGATACAACTAAGCAGTCAGACTAAAACAATTATATTATCGAAAGAAAACCGGTTAAACGGTTATCCTTCATCATGATCTCAACCACAAACAAAGACTTCCACATGAAAATTCCAATAAAACAAAAGTGAATGGTGATAATGCTATAGGCTATTGCGCAATTCATAGTCACAGAAACATCGACATAAATAACAGCAAAAGGGCCACAGAAGACTCGTTATTTACAGCACAGCCATCGAATCTGTTGGCAAGGCAAGAATGTTCGTGCAGGCAGAGCACTTTCGTAATAGATATATGAGCGTTGAAAATCGAGGCCAGAATTAAAATAATCAGAGCTTAGAATTTCAAGAATCCAGTTGAAGATAATAACTACCACGGGAGCACAAACACGCCCCCATAGATATACAAATAGATATATGCACAGAGGGAACATGGAAACAGTTACGCACGAATCCGGAGCGCAGACTTGAACATTGTAGCGATCCGTGGAAACGAGAACGCGAACCAGGGCTCGGAGACCTGGCGCGTCAATTCCGTCGTCGTTGGTGACCATGATTGTGGGCCTGTGGATGTTCTCCATCTTTGGCCGAAAGAACTCAGGGCAGAGACGCAGAAGATTGAAGTGATTTTGAATGCTTGCGAGAGTGGCTGGGAAAGGGAAAAGGGTCAGGGACCAATGGGCGCGTCTTGCGTACGCTTGCCAAACTCGAGCTTTTACTGTATCTGTAATCGAGTGTCATGCCTCTTTGGTCATTTTCGAAGTTGCTGTTACAAAAAAAAAAAAAAACATTGAAGCTGCCTTTTGCGTTTTAAACATGGAAAAATATGGGAGAACAGTTCCTGTTTGGGAGCAGCCGGGCGCACACTATACGTGGCGTGCATTAATGATGAAAATGTCCCTGCTGTACATTCCCTCCCTCAGCATTCTCGTACATTTGATTTTTCAGAAAGAGAAACAGAGCTCGTGTTTCCCTCCTCTCTCCCGAACGCAAGAAATCGAAATCCCCCTACAGGCTGTATACCAACAGTCTTCCCCCACTGTCCCCCTCGTCTCGCACAAACTCCCCCTCCCGAATCTCCTCATCCGTTTGATTTCTTGCGTTACTCTTGAGAAACTGGGCGCTCGAGTTCCCTCCTCTCTCCCAAAACGTGTGTTCTCGGTTCTCGTATAGTATAACAGCACTCTCCCCCCGTCTCGCACAAGCTCCCCGTCCCGAATCTCCTCAGCCCTCGAAGTCAAGCAACTAGGTTCCGCAACCCTCCCCACCAGGACCCTCAGCCCTCCCGAGGAGATCAGTCCCTATGCCCTAGGTCCCTAAGTCCACCAACGCGAAGCCCTTAGTCCACTGACGCGAAGCCACCCTCAGTCCACCAACTCGAATCCCTAGGATCTGTGGGAAGGTAAATAATCTGTGATTCTAGGGCTTGGGCAAAATAATTTTTTTTTTCTCTATTTGCTTCATTATTTTTTGCTCCCTGTATTTGGTAGAAACTAATGGTGAAATTCAGTTCTTATGTCATTTTCTTTGTAGGAACTGCAAATGCTTCAGGAAGAATCTGACATTACTCGCCATCCAGGTTATAAGTTCAAGCTCCTTCATCACAATGTATCGTTTATTTTGTCTAATTTCTAACTGTTATTTTATTTAAAACAATGTATATTTTAAATATTTGAAGGTTATTAGTTTGCACATTCTCGTTCACAAAACTACTTTTGACATCACAATTTTATTGTGATGAATACTGTGATATGATATGAACAAATGATATTCACAACTTTGTTGCTTGGCTAATTGTAGGCTAGCATTCAATGATTCACAGTTTGATCCAAACAGAACTGCTTGACTTGCAACATTTCATTTCATAAACTTGACAAGTTTTTGAGGACTTTTGATGCTTGTTTGTTTCAATTGTTGCTCCCAATATATGTTCCTCGGCAAGTTCTTCTTATTTTCGAGCTTGATTGTAGTTTAATGCTTGCTGTTATTGAAGCCAATTTCACTAACTTTTTTTTTATTATTTTAAACTTTAAAATTCGCAGATAATGTTCTCTTATATTAATTTGCAATTGATTTAAACTGCAAGGTACCTCCTTACCATTTTAGCAAGAAGTCTCTCTTTCTGTTCTGTTTGTGCTCCATTTGGTGTGGAGTAACTGGTGGATAGCTTTTTATTCTAAGCTAGTTGTTCTTGAAATTCTTAAGATGGAAAAGAATAGCTATTCTTCTTCTTTTTTTTTTTATCATATTCTTTCTACTGGTGTTTAGGTTATTGTGCCAGTAGACTTTCTGTGTTCTATAGTTTCTTGTCCATGAAGTTCTTCATAAGCCCCAACGCCACACCGATTCTTTAGCTTTATCAAGGTTTTGTTTTTCTGATTTCAGTCAATTGGGTATGTTCTTTTCCTCAACCATTATATATATATTGATTTTTGATAAATAAACAAATTAGATATTGAATGCATATTTTGTCATGCTTCCACTGCAAATGAGTGCGCCTCTGGCTCTATCAAACCTTTAGGTGTCTTTGTGGATATGGGTGTGCTCAAGATTTTTCCTTTATCACCATTGTTGGTTACTTTATCTCAACAGGTTAAATGTACTCCTAATTTATCTGTTCACATGTGTCTATAGGAGTCAGTGGGTGATATCTGTCAAACACAAAAGCAACATTTAGCTTCAGCATTCCTATAACAAGTTTGAGATGGTCAGTAACATGCAACTTATGTAAATAAAGTTTGTAAATCTATAAGTGTTTTAATTAAGATTGTTTTTCCTATCAAAAACAAATCTTATTCATACAAATAGAGCATATTAAGTTTTGCTAGAATATTGTTTGGCATTTTATTTCCAGAATTTTTCAGATTTGTGTTTGTGTTAACAAGGAGGTGGCTTCCAATTAAAGTTTCATCATTAATCCTTTTTGTGTTCTTTTTCTGGTTTATGATTAGACAGATTGTTTGAATTATGGCTTTCAATAGCTGATCTTCATTTATGTTTATGCCATTTTTCAGATCTGGTCTTCAAAAACCATTTAAGGTTTGAACCCAATGGTGTTTAAACAATAGCCTTGAATTATATGAATATATATTTGCTATCCTCCCTCTTCTGTCAACAACTCCCACATCATTCACACATGTGAAAAATGACAAACATGCCTAACACACTATCTCTCTCTAATCATGGTTGAAGGTTCTTAGGGTGTCCCCATGTAAATTGACAAGAAAGAGGGATAATGTTGGTCGTGTGTGCCAGATTGGGCTCATGCAAATATCTTGAGTAACTTCCTTTACAAAAACTGTACAAAATAAGACTTTGTACTGACACAACCCATGTCAACACACTATCAAAGAAGCTACAGTCACCATCTACATCAGTCCCTTTTTTAACTATATGAGACTTGGTAGTATTAAATGGTTAGTTAACTACCTGAAGTTGACCCCTGAGCCCAAACATATATGCAAATAATTAGGCTCTTTCCTACCCCTTTTACAGAACTAGCTGTGGTTGTGTTTGGCCACAATGAATTTTCATCTTAAACATAAAATTCTCATCTCATCATTACAATTTTCTCAAATTCCCATACAAAATATAATAAACAATTTAACTTTTTCTTAACTTTTTCAAATCCCAATACAATAATAATATTAAAATATAATATTTTAATATTTAATCTTAAAACTCAAAATTCTCATCTAAGAATTCTTAGTGGCCAGGCACTTTTTCTTCACAACTAGTTTTATTTTTCCTCTTTTGTGTGTATTATATATAAGACGAAGTACACAAATATTTTAATGAACTCTACAAAGGAGTTGAAAGTTTTCTTCCTGATCTCTCCAGATCTTATGTACTTTATTTGGATTAACCTTCACTATAGCTGGAAAGAAATTCTAGATTTACCTCATTTGATATCCTTTTATTCAATTGGCTCGAGTTTTAAACCTTACTGCAGGTCCCCCCGCGTTAACATAATGATGTCTTGATGATTTAAAACACTGGAATGTAAGTTCCCAGTGGCTGCACATTCTGAAAAGAACCTCAATAAAACCAGTAGACTTTACTGGTAACATGGGTATTCTTTTCCTATTTCATAGATTTTATTTATTGCTATAGAACCCGTTTTTTTACTTCTCACACGCACAAATTTTCTTCATTTTTTCAGAATCAGTCATGTCAGCATCTCAATCATCATCTGTACTTAATGATTTTGGCATGGAATCTCCAACTTATTGGTGTGGTTTGAAAACACCACTAAAGATATCTCACACGTCAAAAAATCCTGGAATGAGATTTTTCGCTTGCCCAAACTATAAAACGGTAAAAGCAATTTGATGGTTTGCTTTGTTTTGTTTTGCCTAATGGTTTGCTGTTTGGGGTGTATTAAGACAGTAATAATTGGGAATTAATACTGTGTGTAGGGAGAAGCAAGGTGTGAATTTTTTGTTTGGGCCGATATACTTCATTTGCTAGAGGAAAATTTCCGTGCCCGTGAGAATAAGGCGACAAGTATTTCATGGAATGATGTATTACAGCGCGAGTATGCTGTTCGGAAACGGGAAGATAAAGTCAGAGAGATGGCAAAGAATCTGAAAAAGCAAAAGTGAAAACTTTTGTGGTTGTACTGGATTCTGACATTTGTAATAGTGTTTATTTGGTTCGGATAAATTATATGTAAAGTACGGTGTATGAATGATTTTTGAGTTTTGCATGCTCCTTTTGATGGGCACATGGTTTGTGGACCAAGACCATGTATGTAAATTGGATGGTGTTAACCTCACTGTGTAAAGAACTTCAGTGCAATCAAATTGTCTTAAAATGGCAATTAGCTAAGTGTTATTTAGTCACATTGCTCAAAACACAGATGAGCATTAATTTACATTCAGTTCTTATGCAATTCAAGTCTTGGTGTTGGCATTTTTTGATCCTAGTCTGATTTGGATGTTATTGTGGATTTTTGTTTTTGGAGAAGGTGGAATTATTCCAACATCTTAACAGAATAAGTAGCAGCATTTTGATCTCATTTGATTGATTATTGCTTAGCTGCATTTATGAAGTTCAATGGCAACACCCTTGGAATGGTAGTTCTAACATCCTGATGGCACTTCAAGTTTTACCTCATCATTGGGTGAGATCCGGTCCCACATTCATATTGTGGATATGGTAGAATCGAATTTATAAGATGTACATAAAAATTCAGCCCACAAACTAATTAGTCATTCAACATATTACCATGTACAATAACAGCTATTAACTGTGGCTCCATTTTCCTGCTATACAAGTTCAGCTTTGCATACATATCCATTGGACTGTACAATAAATTCCTACTCCGAGTCTTAAAATGAAAGAGCACGTCATTCTGAAAACCAGGCACATCACATGAAATGGACATTATACTCAAGCATTCAAAATCTTTGCAACTGTTTTGAAAATTTGAGAGTTCTCTGGAAGTTTGCTCCTGGACAACTTCATCTTAACTATAAACCTATAAACAAGCCGAGTTCCTCTGCTTTCTGCTTCTCACCAAGTCAACAGCTACAAAATAGCAATAAATTAGTTTTTCTTTTTGGGTAATGTAGCATAAAAAAGAATGGCAAAATCTCAGCCGAGTTAGTAGAAGCTAAATCTATAAAAATCACTTATACTCACATATCCAGGTTATATGTAGCTTTCAGCCTAGACACAGCAGCCCAACTTGTGGAGGACTCTACAAAATCAGCTTGTGGCAGTAGCCTTGAAGATACATATCCATCGCTATACTCATACCACCCTTTTTTGGTTCCTGAAATAAATGAAGAAAACCATGTGTTTTAACATGATGACAATACTGCTAGATACCATCTTACAAAGCCAAATATATTCACATAAATACAATTGACCGATAATCTAATAATGACCCATCAAGCTTCCTTGGTTGCAAACTTAAAATATGATCTTGAAACTTGGTTCATAATTGTCAAAATCTCAGCAATGAAGTAGTCAGCCAAATAACAAGGATTTGGCTGTAAATATCTCTCACTGCCAAGCTGTTCTTGCATTTACAACAAGTATTGAATGCAGTAACCAGATTATGATATCTACTCATAATCTGATTTTAAAACGCCATAGCAGCTAGTGAGCTGTATTAGTTACAAAGATCCCAAAACTAAGCTTAGGGGTTACAAAGATCCCAAAACTAAGCTCATAAAAACTGTAGCCATACTATACCCTATTTTAATTACATGTCAATGCTGAAAACTAGGTATTCCTGATAATGAAGACTGCCAGTTCCATTCTTGCACTCTTGCCAACTTACTAGCTAGACAGCCCCTTAATCCTCAAGTGTATCCAGTAGGAAAGGCCAGGTGATATTAGAAAAACCTATCATTAACAATAGGTTTTTCCACCATTATGTAAGAGTAGGAAGGTCCACTGCCAGAAAGCAAAGTGCATACAGCCCCACTGTCAAGTAAAAGGATTACAGGGACAAAGGATTACAGGGACATACAAAACCAAGCACTAATAATGCATGCTTTTTCTGTGGTGCAATTAAAGTTGAATGTGAATTGCACCATCACCTGCAAACTTGATACTTATAACCAATAATAAAACGGCCTTTCCAGTTTCCATATATAGCAGAAAAATCACTGCATACCTGAGAGTGAAGAGTTAACTAAGAAAAGCAATAAATAAACATCATATATAACAAAAAATGCCAGATTCAAAAGCAACAGATTGCACTATTTCACTAAATATGGTACGAAGTAAAAACACCAAAATATCTAGACATAGGACATCATTAATATGTAACCATCCAAAAATAGAAACATATTTCACAAAAACTAACAGTTATCAAGAAACATACCTTGTGGCAATAGATACCAACAAGCCAGCTATTTAAGATTTTGAGAATCAATGCTTGCATTCCTTTCTTCTCTCTCCTCACATATTCCAAATAGTTAGTGTGAATAATCATACCAACCACTCGGAATTTAATCTTCCATCGCTTTCCATGATGAAACCATGTCAGATGCTCAGGCTCCTCGAGAACAACAATGTCTGCCTCTTCATCGGGGATGATTTTTGAGATATCTCCAAACTATAGCAAGAATGCTCCCTTTATCTTTAGAAAACTACACTACAAGTGATGTCATGGATTATTATCATTCTCTAAAATTGAAAATAAGAAGGAAAATAGCAGAAGAACGTGTTCTTAATAATGTAACTAATGTTTGTTCTATAAAAAGATCAGAGAACTCTGCACATACCCAAAGGTCAATAGTTTACCCTCAATGCCCATCGAAAATATCTATCAATCCCAATAAAAAAGAAGTTATAGTTGAGTTAATATCATGTTTGAATTAGATAGGTAAATCAAGGGGAACGTAATGGCATAAAGACTTTATAGTTCATGAAGAGCTTGTTACTTTTAAAAAAGAACTGAAAGTTCATGAGGAGCTGGTTTTGTGGAAGTTCCATGCCCATTTTGGCATGTTCAGATTGAGGAAGTTTTTGAGAAATATCTTTATTGGAGTTTGGAAAAATGGTGTGGTCCATCAAAATGATGTTTGGAGAGATAAGTTTTTGTAATGCAAATAACTAGATGAAAATATTTGTTATCAACGTTTTCCCACATGCAAATATCTTCAAAATTAAAATAAAAATACAGAAACCTTATGTAGATACCAAAACACATTGTTGGAGCTTAATGGCACTCTTGCTTGTCCAAATGGCAATAATCCATCCAAAAAACCTCCTCCCTTATCTACACCAACACCCATTTCACAAAAAGAGGAGACTCTAACAAAATGAACTCTGAACAACCAGCAGGAGATTGATCTACCCATCAAGTATTATATAAAAATTCTGTAATGCCTTAAAGATATAAATGAAGAAAATAATACCTGAGAGTCGTTACTATCACCCAGGTCAATAAATGAACTTGGTTAAGGTTGACATCCCGGGCTCTCACCCAATTCACTTTCATCTATTTGGAGTTTCCTGCAAGTCTAAGTACCAGGCAAAATTTTCATATATTAGCATTAGAACTACTAAATATCAAGTAGGCAACGTGTTTCGACAAGTATTACCTGTTTTTTTCTCTTTGTTGCCATCTTCTCTACAGGTGGAACCTTCCTTTTATTTGGCGGCCTCCCTTTCCCTCGAACAACGTTCGGGCTTAAAATCTATTTACCCTTATCCAACACCACCATTGGGTTGGCCTTATTTGATTGGAATGTCGAGTCACACGTTGAACCTTCACATGTTTTATCAAACTCGTCAACATAGTGCAGAAATGCATGGACTTTGTCAATGTTTGAGGATATTTTTGCTGCTAATTTCGAACATCTTTGGATCATAAGCTGGTAATTACGCGTGTCTGAACTACCCCGCAGGTCATCATAACTACTTCTGATTAATGTGTAATGCCTCTTTAAGTCCTTTCTCCGTCGATCTAGGAAATATACATCTGGCAGCACATTAATATTTTTCAACTGACAAACTCTAAGTGCATGCTTACATATAATTCCCCTCATCTCAAACAATCCACAAGTGCATTTTACCTCACACTCATCTTCGTTATAGTAAACTGAGTAATGAACTCTTTTGGTTTGCTCATCAAACGCTATTTCATCCAACACATCAAATGTTAAAATGCACCCTTGTGTGCTTACCAACCAACAATTACAACACATTAGGCACATCAACTCTCTTTGGACCTCCTTAAACTTTGCATTCGTGTAGACTTTTTGAAACTGCTTCTCAATGTTGAAAGGAGAGATGCAGGGGATAGTTTGGTTGTTAGAATTGAAATCAGCCGTTGTCTCGACCTCCACTTTCTTTCTAAGAGCATTATCGAATTGGTCCACAAATTCCTTCAATGTCGTCCCAGCATGGACATACCCGTCAAAGAATGCATTCATACTTTCGGACCTTTGCGTTGTGCTCATACCAGCCCAAAATACACTCTTGAGGAAAACTGGAACCCAAAAGGACCTTTCCTCATATAAGGACTGAAGCCAATTGTTGCCAAGCAGATCATATTTTGCAAGTAGTTGACCCCAACGCTCCTCAAATTCTGTGGTGGTCTGTGAATCATATAATGAAGACTGAATGTCCGTCTTCAACCCATAGTTGAATTTGGCGTGCGATCCTAACTTCTCTGGAAGTTTGCGCATTATATGCCATAAATAATATCGATGGCGAGTTTCAGGGAATACAGTAGCAATAGCATTCTTCATCGCTCTATCTTGGTCGGTTATGATAGCTTTTGGCGCCCTACCCTTCATGCAATCCAACCACATTCGGAATAACCAAACAAAACTATGTGTGTCCTCGCTTGATAGCAATCCCGCCCCGAATAGTATGGACTGGCCATAATGGTTAACACCAACGAATGGAGCAAACGGCATACCGTACCTATTTGTTAGGTACGTTGTATCGAAGGATACAACATCTCCAAAATACTCATAGGCGGCTCGACTTCGTGCATCAGCCCAAAACACATTCCGTAGCCTTCCATCATCATTCACGTCCATGTAGGAAACAAAACCATCATTCTGATCTCTCATTCTTTTGAAGTACTCATTAAGTGCATCGCTACCTCCTTTACCCAACCTTAAATATCTAGCTTTGTCAATGAAATTCCTACAATCTTTCTCTTGAAAAGCCAAATTATCATAACCCCCCGCGTCAACAGCAAGAGAATAAAAATTCTTATTCATTCGTATACCGGCTCTATCATTCAGCTCGAGGATTCTTTGACTGTATTCATCTAGATGCTTGTGCGATTACAATAGTCTACTTTTCTTGGGGCTCACAGTAATATGGTTGTGAGAATTCTCAACAGTGGTGAAAACTCATTTCTCATTGTTGTTCAACGTTGCATTTACCTTCGCTTTACAACCCGTTTTAGTTGTTGCCCGTGGCTTCGACTTTCCGTCACGGGCACAACCAATGGTCACATACACAGGCCTCCCCTCATCATCTCTTTTAGTCCTCTATGTCCTTACACCAAAACCCTCTTGCTTGGCATACTGTTTATAGTAGGTAATAAGATCTTTCTCACTGTCAAACTCCATACCGGATCTTGGTGGTTCAACTTGTACCTCATCATCCGGGACAACAGTGGTACCCTCTAAATCTTCATTTATGTCGAAGAACATTTCTATGAATGGAAACATAATGATGAATTAGCATCAATTCAATATCAGAAAAATAAACAAAGCATCGAATAGTGTAATACCATCAGCATCATGACAACTTGCAACATTTGCTTCATTTTCAGATTCTACACTATTTGGTGTCATCGACGCGGGAGGCGTTTCTTGCCTCAAGTCTTCCGGATTACTTGACGATTGGTATTGAGTATAAAGTGGCATCTGCAATTCAATAGCAGCACGACATTAGAAAAATTTTAATTACTTTAAACAAATGAATTAACATGAAAGCAATTTGAATTTTGGGTAACAAACTCAAATATACCCCGAATGAATCTTCAACTCTAATGAAATCCTCCAAACTACTCGGCGGAGGGTAGGGCAAATCGTGAAGATGCTACCATTATGCAATTACTTAGATGAATGAGCACGTCAAACACACTTTAATAGAAAATAAAGTGTCAACTTGCCTACTCACATGCTCGACATTTGGATTTCCAAATACATTCTGATGCATGTAAAAGGGTTGTGAAGTCGACGTCGAAGGTCTGCGTGCCATTCTATCTTCCTCTTCCCCCATCACACTAAATTTAAGTCAGTCTTCCAAGGCTTTAAAGGCAAACCAGAAAAGAAGTTTTATTCCCATTAAAGTCTGACAGTTAATATAGAATCTGACACTTAATAAATTGTTTCAAATTATTGTCACAAATAGGTTTTTTTATAAGATAGTTATTAAAGCAACCTATAAATTCTTGCAAATATCCAACACTGTTTATTTGGATGTTATTCACATTTTCTAAGGTTATCTCTTTGACCTATAAAAAAAAATGAAATAGCAGCCTGATTTCTAAATCAGCTTATGCACTTAAATAAGAAATCCAAGATTGAGCTCGTGCCTCACAACATGCACACAGAAAGAATTTATTAAAGAGGATAAAGCCCTTTCAGTGGACTTGAAGACAACAAGAAAAAGAGCAATTGGCTAATGTTAGAAATTATGCAAGCAGAATTCAAAAAGCAAGTGGCCTGGAATTTCCATGTTACTCACCCAATAAACCAAAAATTGAAAGCACATATATTCCATTCTTCTTCCAAAGAAAATCAGGAAATAAGGCTCTTTCAAGTAGTGTAGAAAATGGCTTCATCACCTTATATATAAATTAATACTCAAGTATTTAGGGAACGATTGCACTTTGCATCAGAATGTCCAGATATCAAGATCTGGATTTAATATCAACGTAATGCTTTCCAAGGGTTTCCTTCACATGCATATAGGTGTTGCCTACAAAGAATTTATCTTCATATAATTTGAAACAATGCCTCGTATTGGTAAACATAATTTATATACTCAGTTTAATTAATGCTGCAAACTCTACTTTTTCCCTAAATTTTGTAAGTTAGTCACGGACACTATAGGTCTTCAACCCACAAGCTCACATCAACTCTTTTCTTACAAAGGATAGAAGATGCCTTTTAGTTAAAGATCAGAGAAAATATTACACATATTTTTCAATTTTTAAACATACAACCATGCACATTCTTGCTAGTTTGCTTGTGAAAGGCAAAACAACTTTGGGGCATTAATCGTAATTTAAATAAAAAAAGCTAATACAACATCCGGGCTGTCTTCAGTATTGGCAACTAGCATATAAGACCCAAAGTTAACACTTAACTTAGAATTTTGCATGAATGGAACTAGTTCTTGAATAATTTCATAACCAACTCATGTCAATGCAAAGCTTACATCATCCAAAACAGTGGCAACTTGAATATAATTTTCGTGACTAGCCCATTTGATACACCATAAAATACAAGAAAGAGAATGAAGATGTTACAGTTCATTTTGCATTTAATTTCTTTTCAAGTAGTTGTTCTTTAGTCTCTTGTTTTTTAAGCAAAATTCAAATAAGGGTGATAATGAAGTTATCAAGTCTCTTGATTGCTTAGTTTACTTGACATGCTATGAGTTGTATGTTGTATAGGAATTGCTGAGTAGTAGACTACTTCTTTTCTACAACACTTTATTTTTTGGGTTACGGCTACATAAAGCCATTGTTGAATAATAATAAAACCATCCATGAAGATTCTTATGAATTCTTATGTACAATATAAACTTTTACAAATAGTTTACAGGCAGGTGATAATCATTCCATTAACAAATACCTGACTCCAGCTACCAGGGGCAGTGCATAATCTACCACACACTTCACTCCTATAAATCAAATGGTAATTAAGCAGCTGGATTTTCAGAACCATTGTGAAGCCGAATATTTCAAGGCTGGCAGGTTAGAGTCACACCATTCCCAGTGCTTCGGTCCATTAAGGTTATACTTCCAGATTCTGAATGTTAAATCTTTCTTCCATTATGAATAATAAGATGTGTTTAACTGGAATAATATGAATGAGAGTAAAAGAAACCAGAGGATAGAAAAAATCCCAAAGTACTTTTTCCAAGCACTGCAATTTTTTTTTTTAAGTTTCAAAGAAAGGATAATCAATTCCACAAATATACCACGTTCATCTAGTCCATCAAAATGGTCATATTTAGTGTCCATTCTTTTCGGCATTTATATGCTCTCTAAGTAGAGGACACTGAACATCATGCAGCACGAAGATGAAAATAAAGGCTATAACTATTACTTATGCCCATCATGGATAAGGTTCAAGCTTAGCCCACCACTTCTCTAAAACTCCAATAAAATTTTTGAATATAAAGTAAGAACAGCTTACCCATTATTTTAACGAATGATGCATGCTCTGCACTATCAGAAGACCCAGCTAGCAGTACTAAGTACTAACCTTGTAAAAGGCACAACGAACGATTAACTATGTGTGAAAAAGACGCAAAAAATTGATTCGAAATACAAATAATTATCTTCAATCAAACAATGTATCAATGAGATGTTTGAAAACAGAGGTCGAAACCAGAGGTCAAAAACCATGCAAAAACTGATTTTTTTTTCCATGCCCTAATCCAAAATATCCATCTGACAAAACCCAAAAATCACCTCTCCCATTACACAAAATGAATGTAATCATATGCAAGTTCATTGGTCTGAAAGTGTTTTACCTCCATATGATCAACGACGGCGGCGAGGGACGGGGGTCTTCGCACTCCAACTTTTTGCTCCGTTCAGTGATTTCCAGGCAGTGGCGGCTCTTTCTTGTATGAAGTAGCGTCGCTTGGTGTCGCTGGGCAGAGACACGGTGTCGCCGGTGGCGCTGGGCGGAGGAAGGTGGCGCGGGGCCGAGGGAGGAGGGGTTTTATGACGCCCCTAAATTCCGTTTGGGATCGGACGGACATTTGAAGTGTCGAGACATGCAACGGAAGGTTACCTGCCCCCGTTCATGACATATAAGATGCAATATTCCTAACATGCATCTAACAATATGCAATATTCGCAGCGGATAAATTTTTTCTTTAGCAATACTATGCACCAAATTGAAAATATCTCAAATGCTTAAAACATACTTCATACATAAAAATCCATTGAACAACTAGGATCACAACACTAGTCCAAAATGGTTATGATCCAAAAAGTACTAGATATGCAACTTAATCGTACAAGTAGTAATTTACGTTAATTACTATATTAACATTTATGTCGCACCGTCGCTTAGTCAACTGTGTCTAGTTGATCAGCTCATGATTCTCCTTCAGGTCCTATAACAAGATCTACCATTCGGGGGGAATGGTAGTTGGGACTACCAAAGTGAGATTTGATTACAAATCTCAGCAAGTTAACAAAAAACTTCCATACAAGCTAATAATGCATGGATGACAGTAAAAGCATAAATGCATAATCAAATTCATAAGTAATTAAAGCATAACTTGGCGTACAATATAGCATAATTGACATAACTTAAATTGAAACATGAACTGAACTTGACTTGACATGAACTTGATCTGAAACTTGACTTAGCAGGAACTTGCTTTGAAACTTGAATTAACATGAAAAATACATACTCCATAGTTGTTGTGGCCCCATGTATTCTACGTGTAAATACATACTCCATAGTTGTTGTGGCCCCATGTATTTTACACAAACTTGACTTAACATGAAAAATACATACTCCACAGTTGTTGTGGCCCCATGTATTCTACGGAAACTTATTCTTTAACTGCTTAAATACATACTCCACAGTTGTTGTGGCCCCATGTATTCTACGTGTCACAATTGCTGTGTCTCACGTAGTGTATGCGTCACAATTGTTGTGACCCCATACATAAGTAATCAAGATGAAACGTGACTGGAATACGAAATGACTAAAGCCCTGACGTAACATAACGTGACTTGAACATAACTTGAAATACATGACCAACTTGAGATAGAAACATTTCGTAACATGGCATAACATATAATAGACAACATATTTAACATGACATACTTGCAACAGTAAATATTACATGACTTGACATACATGTAATAGATGGCATACTTAGCATGACGTACTTGTAAGGTACAGTAATACATGACAGAATATATTATGTAACAGATAAAAATTGATGACAAAATAAATTCTGTATAATAGACAATTACGTGATAACTTGGCATGGCATGACATATATGATAAGACACATACATACACTGCAGTTCCTTTACTTAGCATACATACACAATAGACTGCTAGTAAGTTAAAAGCTAACTTACCTCGATCTCCGCGTTTCTTATAAAACTTCAAGTGCGACCACGAGAAACTGTAATTTGTGATTCTAAAAGTTAGAACTAAATCACTAATAATTTGAAATATGGAAAATACTAACTTAAAGAGTAAAATTTTCATTTTACTCTCTACATGTGGGAAAATGACCGTTTTACCCATAACTTAAGGATTTTGCATACTAACTCCAAAAGTTTCCAAAATTTACATTCCTCATGTAAATTTTGTCCTAAACTTAAATATCAACTCAGAAAAATTTAAAATAAAACACAACTATGAAGAACACACAATGGCCGAAACATCCATAGGACATTTCCCTTGATTTTTGTTGCAAATCCTTCTAACTTCAAAACTCATGCTTAAACCAAAATTTTGCAACAAACATCTTCCAATCCTAAATTCAAAACCATACTTAAAACATCCATTTAGAAAAATCTAATAATTAACACCAAACTTCTTTTGTAAAAAGATCCAAGCACTTGATTCACAAGTTTTGATCTTAAATCAAAACATCTCCAAGAATTTCAAAAATCAAATCTTACTTCTAACATATTCATAATATCATCCTAACATCAATCATGCTTTAAATCATCAAACTAAAGTCACCAAAATCACAAAATAACATTTGGAGTTTTTGGTTTTACACTTAGTCCAAAAACAGAAACTTTTTCCTCAACTAGTTTTGATAAATCTCTTGATCTATGACATATATAAGCTTCTAATTCAAGATCACATGGTTATAAATTAACCAAAACATAAATTTAGCCAAGAATATCCACACTTTGGCTTATTTGAATATCTCTTTGTATAAAATTTCATATCTTTGAAACTAACACCAAATATCTTCAAAATAATAATATAACATGTATATAAGATGCTTAGGATCCTCCAATAAAATTATCAAAGTCATTGGAATAGGTTTAGACCACCAAAGAGTTAAACTTTCTCAAAACAGAAACTGTTTTTCTTCTTCCAGTTTCTAAGTTTCTAAATCTAAGAAAATCTTTCATCAAAACCTTTAATCATGCAAAAATCCTCAACCAATAGTCACATATACATGTTAACAATACTCCATAAAAATTTCGGACCAATATCTATCCATTAGCTTGGTCAAAAACTCCAAACTATAACATATTCTCCAGTTTATCTCCCAGAATGACCTTTCTATAGTTTACACAATACTGGACTGACCAAATGATCTTCAAATGGGGAAAATAAGATATTCATGTAAACTAGACTAAAAAAGGAACAACTTATATGAAGGAGATTTTATGATAAAATACTTACAAAAGCTTCGAAATAGGTGTGCAAAAGACCTCCTAAAAGCTGTCTGAGAGAGAGTGTTTGATATTCTTTCAATGGAAAGTGTAAATGAAGATAATTTCGTGGGGAGAGGTGGCTGGAGATACTTATGGATGAGATATGGAAGAGATGAGGCTGGAGTTGAGAGTTGAGTGTAGTTTTCTCCTACCCAAAATATCTATAAAAGATTATCTCATAATATTCTATCCAATAGTATCTACAAAAAATCAACTTAAGATATTTTTATCTAATAATATCTATAAAAATCAACTCAAAATATTTTTACCCAATAATATTCATGAAAATTACCTCAAGATATTTCTTTTTATCCAATAATATCTACAGTTTTGAACAGACGTTTTGTCGGAAAATATGAAAAAATGTTATTGCGCCATAAGACTTTAAATAACCCTCCGAGTCTAATGGCACAAACCATAATACATTTTGACATTTCTAACTATCTCCAATAATCAAAAACACACTTCTGATACCATAGTAAATAATAACACTAACTATGTAGTTAGACAAAAACCTATACGATTAATGGATTCGTGAAAACTTATGGGGTTTTCACGAGATTCCTAAAGTTAATAGAAATTTCACAATTGAATTTCTAGCGGGCTGTTACAGGTTTCGCGGGAGGAATTCGAAATTTTGTGTTTCCTTTCAACCAACCGAAATATGTTTTTACATTTCTAAAACGCACGTTTGAAAACAAAAACAAAAAACAAAAAAAAAACAAAAAACAATAAAAATGACGCCACGTATGGTGTGCAGAGTGTGCAGTTGTACAGTGGCGGATGCGTAGTCTTACTCTTTAAACATTATTTTGATTGACAAGAATAATGCATGGGAACATTCTTCGTTCTTTCTGACACCTCAACTAGCCAAGTCGCAGGTGGCATCCGACCCGGCTTCCATAAGAAAGGTATTGGTTCGAATCCCTCTCTAAATTTTCTAATATTAAAAAAAAAAAAAATAGCATAGTCTCAATAATTATTAGAAAAATAGCATATATATAATTTTTATATAATTATGTTTTAAATGACAATATTTTTTAACGTAATATATAAAAATTTAATTTATATAAATATTCTCGTTTTAAAATATTATTGTATAAAAGATTATAAAAAAATTATATATGTATCATTATTATAATTGTTAATCGCTTTGAAATAAATACTGGAAGGTAAAAATAAAAAATTAATAAGGAAGTGTGTCAATAGGTCCGCGGTTGTCGTAGTGCTTGATTAGGAATATTTTTATAAAAATAACATTATTCGAAAAAATATTCTCAACACATGATTGTATTACACATATTCATATCAGAGCACTCGCAACGGGTTATATAAAACCCAGATTCTTGTATAATTTGAAGAAAAAAGTCTAAAAACGGAGTCCAATGGATGATTTATTTCATCTGTAAAATCTATTTCGCTACAATACTACCGCTACATATAGCGGTGACGGTTTAGAAATGTAAATTATTTTTTATTTATTTTTCTCTCATTTGTGTTTTAGGATATCTTTGATAATTAAAAAAAATATTTGAAATGAATAAATAAGAATAAAAAATATAATATTTAAATGATATGAAAAAATAAATAAATAAGCCGACGTATGGTATATTATAAAAGTTAATATATAAAATAAAAAAGTAAATTTTAATGATGTATTTTAAAAAATAAGATGAAAGAGCCATTGGGAGTGCTATGAGCCACCAACCTCTTTTCTTATTTTCTTTTTCTTGTTTTATATTTTTGGTCAATCCAAAGCTTTACTTTCCATGTATAGTATAGATGATAGGGCATAATTGTAACTTCCACCTTTTATTTAGAAATTTGTTATAGATATAAAAAATATATATATAAAAGTAAATTTATAAATTAAAATTTTTTTATTTGATGCGTTAGATTTAATTTATATTAAAATCAATTTAATAATTTATTAAATCACATCAATTTATAAATTTATTTTTATATAATTCTATTATAACTAATCTATTTATCTATTTTTTAAACACTTACAAGTCATTTCACAAATCAATAGAAGAGATTCTTTCTTCATTCATTCATGATGGCATAGAGCCATTAAATTAATGCATCTAAGAGTTTTGCTGGGCTGCATTTTTTTTCTTTTTATATTTTTTTAATATATTTAAATATTTTAAAAAATAAAAAATATTTTAAAATAAAAAATATATTAATATATTAAAAAAGTAATTCTTTAATTATTAAATAAAAAATTAAAAAAATTATTTTAAAAAGCGATCAAATGGAGCGGTTATATTAGATTTAGGTTTTGTTTGGCCACTGAGATAATATGAGAATTTTGTGAATAGTGTTAAGCTGATATGAGTTAAAAAATTTTAAGCTGAGTGGAAAATTTCATGTGGGTCCCATATAGATATGTTTGGAAGTAAAGTTGAGATGAAAATTTTAAACATCTTGAAAATGGGAAAGTTGTGGGTCCCACGACTATTATACCAAAAATATATAATAAAACACTGTGCAATAGCATCACTCGGGGTACCACTGGTGTAATATTCTACACTGAGAAAGAGTGTTGCAGGCCATAAAATTCTCGAATGCTGATCTTGTTCCCGACGAAGCTAGAAAAAATTTTCTAAAAGCTCCTCCTCGCCCCAACCAACGAGCTACTCTGATCCCAAGCTGAAGATCGAGGTGCTCCGATCCCCCTCACCAACGACCTACTCCGAACCCCCTGCCCAACGAGCTGCGTCTGAAACAGCCTGAAAAATCCAGCTTCAAGTAGAAATTAACACCCCTTAACTTCATTCTTGCAACAACCGATTTGGCTACTAATAACAATCAAAATTTCCATTTCATTATAATTTCGTGCTTGTTCTGTTTCAGTACCCCTGATAATCTCGCATTTATTATTTCCCCTATCTCTAACTACCTTCATTTTTTTGCATATACCTTCCCCATTACCTTGTTTTTTTTCGAAATGATGATCTAGGTATGCCCAGTGTGAGTAGACTTGGTCTATGGCAACCTCTGTATGAGTATTTCTAGATTATAAATAAATGGGTCATTATTTTTTGCTGTCTTTCATGTTTTGTTGCCGGAGAAAAATGCCCCAAAGAGAGCAAGGGATTTATGCGTATTGCTGGTCAACGATCCACTTGGTATGACTCTTTTTCATATCCAAGTGGATCTGAGATCTCTTTCGTATCTTCATTTAGGGGTATATATGGTTTTTCAATTTATGTTGCATAACATGTTTATGTGGCCGTAGGAGCAACAAAACCATATCTGGATGGATCACTTCTGCTGTTTTGTTAATAGTCTCATTTATGTTCACTTCTTTTCTTCAATGTTGGAAAATAAGATGAGTTGTCGAGCAAATCAAATCAATTCCTAAGCCCTAGCAATAAAAACTATGTGATCCATATTTTGGCCTTCTTCTGTGTTGTTTTCATTTCTCATTTTTTGATAGACTCAGAAATAATAATCTTACTACTCTTTACTGTTCTAGATTTATCACATCTAGAACAAACCAATTCTAGTATGTTTTATAGATTGTTATGATGACTCTATATACTGTAGTGTTGGTTGGTGAAGATTGAACAGTCAATTGTGTGAAAAATTATATATGTGAATTCCCTCTTGTTTTATCCAAACCTTATTTATTTTGTCCTCAATTACGGGTCTTTCTTTTGTTATAAGTAAAATAAAACTATATGACAGAAGTACACATATGTGTTTGTTCATTTCCTACAGCCAAGGGGTCCTCAAATAAGTGCATTGATTTGATAACAAAATAAAAACAACCACTAGGGCAAGGTTATAGATCCTTTAACATAATGTGCTAGATTTGATTTTTATTATTATTATTATTATTATTATTATTATTATTATTATTATTATTATTATTATTATTTTATCTTTTTCACTTTTATCCCTTTGGTTTTGATAAACATATATCTGCCACTGCTCTTTGGTCCACCCATTCGACAAAATTCTTTCACACCATTTGGGATTTATTGATTCTTTTAACTGGCCAGGTGGCTGAGATATGTAATTAAAGAGTGAAAAAGGCCATAATTGGCTAAACAGGGTCCTCTGTTTAAATCAATTGTGAAAACCTTGGCATTTTACTTTTTGTAGTAGCGCTCTATGTGAGTTGTTTTGTTGATGAATATGCCCTCCTTGTCTGATTTAGGATTGTCCATTTTTTGTAGACTTGAATATCATTATAAACAATATGATTCAAATTTCCAAATCTTGTTTGCTTCCAACATATTCAGAAAATTCAATTTAACTCTGGGCTAATACTTATTTGAAATTTTGTATAAGATAAAATTGGTTTGCAGCAACCTCAGTAACTAAATGCCAAGTTTTTATTATTTTGCTTTCTACATGGTTCCTTGTGTTTGAATCTTGTGTTTAAATTTGTATTTGGTTTTTTAGAACTACAGTCATGCCATCGTCTCAATCATCATCGTTGCTTAATGACTTTGTACTTGAATCACCAACATGTTGGTGTGGTTTGAAAACATACCAAAAGACGTCCCAAACAAGGAAAAACCCTAGAATGAGATTTTTTGCTTGCCCAAACTATAAGACGATAAAGAAAATTCCAGTTTCTAAAGTTTTTTCGATATAATTTGCTTCTTGTGGGTGGCTTTTTATCATGTTAATTGGGAGTTCGTACTGGGTACAAGAAAATGTGAAGTGTGAATTCTTCGTTTGGGCGTATACACTTCATTTATTATAGGAGAATTTACGTGCAAGAGCGAATAAGGCGCCGAAGACGTGGGATGATGTATTACATCACGAGTATAGTGTCTAGAAAATGGAAGAAAAGTAAGACAGAGAGCGAAGAATCTAAAAATTCAAGAGCAAAAATTGTTATGTTTGTACTGGGTTTTGACATTTGTAATAGTTTTTGTTTGGTTTGGATAAAGTTCATTGTCAAATTTAGGTGTATTGATTAGGTTGTGCATATTAATTGTATGCAAATTGCTCCCTTTTTGTGTTTGTAGAATTTTCCCTAGCAAGGGATTTGACTATTAAGAGTAGAATCTTATTTACCTAGCAAGTTGAGTATGTCACTAGCATAATAGGGATTTGAACTACTGCCTACAAATTATATCGCCAATATTAATGTTATTTACTTTTTTATCTCATATTATTTTTTGTTGAGGGAAAAATGAGTTGATTGACATATTCTTGTGAAAACCTGTATAAAATAGTGTTGTAACAAGTGTTGAAGCACATTGGCTTGAAGTGTGCTCATCAATGGTCAAAACAGATATAATCGCTCAACCCTTACTTAATAGGGCGCTCGAGCGAGGTCAGACAGAGTTGAACGCTTGACATTGAGCTCGAGCGAACTCAGGCAGATTGGAATGCTCAATACTCACTCAACACTTAGCTCAAGCGAACTCAGACAAAAGTGTCGCTTGACATTCGCTCGATCTTCACTTGAGCGAATGTTCCGCTCGAGGGTTTAAGTCCGCTCGAGCGAATGTTGGTTATAAAAGTCTCCCAAGGGCCACTCGAGCTCATTTCGCACAGTTTCTAAAGTTTCTCCCTTTTTGCTCGTTTGAACCATTTCTTTTGCCCTTGGAGTGATTTCTTTTGTTCTTCTTCATGTAACCTTCTTGAAATCACAATAAGAATCAATCTCCTCTCTTTATCTTTGAATTGGTGAATTTTTTAGGGGTTTTCTTTGGTGTTTTTCTTGTGGGATTTCGGTTTGCTCTTTTTGGAGTGAAATCCTTGAAAACCCTCCGTCATTTTGGTTTGTTGAAACACTTTTGGAGTGTTGATTGTTGATTGTTTGTATTTAGGAGGCTCTTGAAACTCCCAAAGGGTTTTGCCCAAGTTTCTCACTTGGATCCACTCCAAGTGTTTGGTGAAATGCCTCAATGAAGTTTGGCTTCTCATTTTCATCATGCATTGGCATAACATTATTCTCATACTCATTTCATGTCTATCCTAGTGTTATGTTGGATTGTATAGAAGTGTTTGGGTCTTAAAAGCAATTGTGAAGCAATGGTATTAGCTTGGCATGCACATGGGTCTTTTTGGCCTAGGCATGGACCATTGGTTTGAAAAATGGAGAGTGGGAATTTTTTTTTTTTTTTGTTTGGTACTGACTTTTAGAAATGGATCTCGAAAAATATGCATTTTGCATTGGCATGCACCGTGTCTTGCAGGGTTGGTTGGAATTTTTGTGTTATTATGATTGGCATGGTTAGTTTAGCATGTTCACCACATGCTTGATGAAATGCTCGTATAGACATCAAGCACTTTAGTCATGGTTAGTTGGCATGATTGGCATGAAGGTCAAGGTTTGGATTTTATCATGATCATGCATTTGACATTTACACATGCATTCATCAGGTCTTCACATTACCTTTAGCCTTGTCTAACGTCACTGACTCTATCTATAGCCAAAAGCCATGTCTCGACGTGTTCGTCCTCGCCACAACCCCCTACACCTGCTCAAGCCTATTTCCATAATGCACGGGCACAGGAGTTGTATACTCAGAACTTCTCTCATCGTACTCCTATAGTTGAGCTTGACGTCTCTCTAGGTTAGCTTACTGAGACCATCATTCCTCACATCTTTGAGTCTCGCTAGTAGCAGGCTTTGACCATTGGTCATCCCACTCCTTCTATGGAGTTGGTTCAGGAGTTTTACTCCAACATTCATGCCATCTCTGATGATGGCTCTTTTGAGGTTAGTTTCCGAGACATTTTCTTTCGAGTGACTCCGGGCATGATAGCGGACCTGCTAAATGTCCCTCGTGTGTCACACCCGGTGTATCCCTATACACGGACATCTTCTCTCAGTCCACATATCATTGCTGGATGTCTATGTGGTGGGTCTAGTAATTGGGAAGGGAAGTCCCCTCTCTTGACTGTACGTTTTACACTTGACTATCTCATTCTTAGTAGGATTGTTCTTACCAATCTATATCCTACTGGACATCAGAGTGATGTGGGTCTTGACCGCGCCACTCTTCTATATGCTTTGATCAATGGTGTCTCCATTGATTTAGGGAGTCTTCTGTGTCGGGTCATTCTTAAGGCTTTTCAGTCCTCCAAAAAAAGGACTAGTTTGTTGTTTGCTTGTCTAATCAGTCGTTTAGCCCTTTCTCAGTCAGTTGCTTTTCTGGCACAGGAGCTTAGAATTGCACTAAAGGGTCCTATTGGTCATTTAACCGTACAACTTAGTTGTGCTGACACCACCCCGCACCCTCTCCTTGTTGAGCATCCTCCTGCTCCCTCCTTTCAGCCTTTGAGCTCTCGGCCATCCAGCTCTCAGCCGTCTAGCTCGACACCATCCACTGTGGCACCCGGTTTGATTGAGCCCAGCTTTCAGCAGGTTCTTGAGTACCTAGCCTTCCTTGATGTCCAGTTCGATACCCTCGATGCTACAGTTCATAACCTAGATGTTAAAGTTGATAACCTACAACAATTTGTGACCCAACGCTTCAACGATATCGAAGAGCAACTTAATGAGGATGATGAGGATAGTGGTAGTCTTGCAAATGGTGATGATTGAGACCCTTTTCCAGTTGTGACAAAAAAGGGGGAGTAGTACAATACTCAAATGCGGGGAACTTAGTACTAATTTAGGGGGAGTGTTAGTTGTTAGTAACATATTTTTAATTTTGTGAACAACAGTTTTTGGTTCTCTTTGGGAAATTTTTGTATCTCATTTTAGCTGTTGTTCTTGAACTCAATATCTGATTATACACATGTGCAGAAATTTTTCTTTCTAAAACTTGTACTTGTCGTGTCTATTCATGAATTATGGTTTGTGATTTGTAAACAATTTTTTGTGCATAATTCTATGGGTATGTTTAACCGTTTGCTAAGTGTGTGCAGAAATATTTCAAGGTGTTCAAGAATATGAATCTAGTGATGGGTGTGCTAGGAATAGGTCATGTGTATAGGTTAGAAGTTTTGTCACAGAAATGCCAAAAGGGGAGATTGTTGAGAGAAAAATGAGTTGATTGGCATATTCTTGTGAAAACTTATGTAAAATAGTGTTGTAACAAGTGTTGAAGTGAAAAGGCTTGAAGTGTGCTCATCATTGGTCAAAACAGAAGTACTCGCTCGACCCTTGCTCAACTTGGCACTTGAGCGAACTCAGACAGAGTGGATTGCACGACCCTTGTTCGACAAGACGCTCGAGGGAACTCAGGCAGAGTTGAATGCTCGACAGTTGCTCAACACTGAGCTCGAGGGAACTCAGGCAGAGTTGAACGCTCGACAATCGCTCGACACTGAGCTCGAGAGAACTCAGGCAAAGTTGAACGCTCAACAGTCGCTCGACACGGAGCTCAAGTGAACTCAGGCAGAGATGAACGCTTGACACTGAGTTCGAGCGAACTCAGGCAGATTGGAACGCTCGATACTTACTCAACACTTAGCTCGAGCGAATGGTTACAAAATGTCATAAATGTCTTTCAACATTCCATCATGTACATTAACATATTATATATATGGCCTACATTCGAAACATATGTTTGAAAATTCTCATCTTGTATTTGTACGCTCTTGAGATTTGTCAACAAGAACATTCATTGGCCAAATCTATGTGCCCACATTGGTAAATAAATCGCATCCCTCATTGCCCCCATTGCTTGGGCCGATTCACTGGACATGTTGACCACATGAGATATTTCCCCCAATTCATTTTTAGTAGCCATATTTTACATTTCTGACCAATGATTCATTACACCTTGAATGATTTTATCATTAGGAGTCATCATTTTTATCATGTTGTGTAGTATAAAACATGCAGTAACGATCATGCCTTGCCTAACAGGGCGATAGGAAGGCATGGCATACAAAATTCGAAACCTCATTTTCAACAAAGAGAATGTGCTTTCAATAACGTTTCGTAGCAAGACATGTTGGTAGTTGAAATAATCTTTATATCCCCGAAAATCACCTTTATTATAACGATCTGATCGGTGATATCTTTCTCTTGGATAAGGTGGCATAAATATTTCAATGCAAGGAAAAGCCACATCAACAAGATAATAATAACCTACCACATTATTAAATCAACTAGAATCAGTGATTTTCCCAAATAAATAACTAGAAAGTCCTCTATGGAAAACATTGTTTATTTTATTAGCAAAAATAAATTGTACCTGGTTCTGGCCATGTAAATTGGTTATCAGGTCTACTCAACGCATCCATGAAAATGAGTGCATCGTGGGCTGTTCCCTCCCACCTAGTATACACATATGTGAACTTCATATCAAAGTCACATGCATACAAGACATTTTGTGCAATCCGGCCATGTCGATTTCTAAATGCGTTACCTAGACGAGCGAGTGCAGCAGCTGAGATCATTATGCCGTTCATTGCCTCAAGACAATTCTATAAAATTGGGATTATATAACTATAATACTTTTCTCAATCATAACATACATATAACATTATAGGTATAATTAAAATTTCCTTGTATTTATTTATTTATTATTATTAATTTTTACCTAACGATTAATGTAATGATATGTGGCATTATTATTATTTTGCTTGATTAATGATGTTAAAAAAAGAAAATATATGTTGCAGAATTAATAAACTTATATATGTCTTTTGGTACTAAAAGGGTATGTATATTGGTTCAACCTATCACAACCTTTTAATTAAACAAAAAATCGAAAGCTCAAGTCAATAAGTGTTTAACTGAAACCATGGATAGTTGTGCCAATTTCCCGCAACGTATGGATGGACCCCAGCTATGTGTAGGCCTAATCACACTCCTCTCTAACTCATGCAGTGCCCACATAACCATCTTTTCGTGCCGGTTAATAGTCTCACTTGAATGTTGGAAGCAGTCTGCAACGACACACTGACCTTGTCTATGACCAACAATAAGGCAAAAGATAGCCAATGATTCCTCCACCTCGGTCCTCTCTGTAGGCTCCATGATCATTGTTTCCCGCAACACATGGCATATATACTCAAATGTGGTAACTTCCATGTGAAACATTTCCATGCAGTTCCGAGGGTTCCCATTCAAAACACCCTGGATATATTGATCCCCCCGAAGACCAATATTGTGTTGGGGCAATGGGCATCGACCACCATTCTCATTTGTCATCCACATCAGCCACACTATGTACGTCTCATGTATTGCATCAGCATCTCCATATCCTAGCAAAGGATCATCATCATTCAGGAAGTCATCATCGGAGATTCTAAAAGGAATTATTGTGCGTTGAGCATTAACAAATTTTTTCAACTTAAGTAATAGGGATATGAGTAAAATTCTCATCTTCTACTTAATAGGGAAAGATTTATAAAAAAACTCATCAAAGTAGCAGTAGCAAGCCGTCATTGTCTGAATAAACATATATAATGAAATGGCTATAACCCTCTTTTTTAGTACGTAATTGCCTACGATAAAGGTGGCCAACTAAACGAGTGCAAATAATTAAACCCTATCACATTCTAATAAAACAATCATCAACAAGAATTGCTGCTATAAACTCCAGGCCCACTCTGCTCTGGGCTCTACAGAGATCACAATGAACAATCTCTGCAATGCCTCATCACCAGTTAATCTACTAAAAGCCTTGTTCCATTGATTAAAAGGTAGGCGAGGTTCAACTTCATCAAGCAACTGAAAGCAGCGCGTAAGGTTATCGTTGGACACAACACCATCAGTCTTCATGTTGTTGTCTCTACTGCGCTTCGAGGCCCTTCACTCCTCAGCAGCCATTCGCCTCGCCTCAAAACTTTTCTTAATTGCCTACAAGGTCCTGCTCATTTGTTCATTCATGGCAACAAAATGGGGAGGCTCTGCCCTTTGGCGTCGACGAGATCCACTACAGTATGCGATGGATAATGATCTCCTTGATTGCGTGGATCCGTACATGGGAGAAGGTGGTGATGGGTCCCCTTCATCATTTAGGGATGGTCCTCCTTGGTTTCGCAGCTCCTCGTTAAGTAGGTCCTCCTCCTCACTATTTGGAGTGTTCTCATTGCAACAGAACAACCAAAGATAGCACATAACTCTTCATACCGAGGGCATCCATTAGTCTTAAAATGATTGAATGAGTTTCTCACCTAAATAAAAACAAAAAAAATAAAAAATAAAAATTATTAACTAAATGTAAGTTTGGGAAAAAATTGAAGTTTGGAATAGAATTTTTATGATTTGTACCCTGATTGCATTTGCCCAGTGTTCCTAGCTTGCCACTGGATCCTTCCTATCTGGATCCCTGCCCAACCCTATTTGCCTTATCAGATCTGTGAATTCTCTCTACTTTCCTTTCAGGTGTGCAATTTTTCTTTTGACTTGCTCAGAGTTAAACTTCTTCGTCCCAAGATCGGACAATCGTTTAGTAAGCTGAACATGGTCATTGTGTAGTATCTTCTCACCCCTCAGTCTTCCCGCAATGGTATCTTCATACAAGAAATTAACGAGGACTTCCTCCATCCCATCATCCCACAACAGCTGATCACGTATCACTTCATTCGGGTCATCCATATGGCGCTATTTTGATGTTCAAAAAATAAACTGAGTACTATAGTGCATTTGAATAAAATTACCCATAATAGGCATAAATGTGTATTAGCTATTATACTGTTAGACATGGTAGATGTAGACGTTTATAGCTAATGATACGAGTATAATGTTCTATAATTTCTCAGTCATTTATAGTCGGCTACATAGGCATCTCAAGATGATTCCTATTATTTTAATACAAAGAAACACCATTATACGTAAAAAAAATAAATGAAAAAATGTTACCTGTCAAGATGATGAGCGCAAGTAGTAAGGCTACACAACATAAAACCATGTAATAAGTTAGAAAAAATAAATTAAAGTCATTATGAATTAAACTGACATCTGTAAACATATCAAAAAAGTTCTCATCAGTAAAATTCTGATTATACTGTAATTTGTGGAGGAAATTACAGTTTTCAGTCTCACATATTATTGATACTCAATTCCTGTAGTTACAGTTTAGCCTCATTTCTTTTGGAACTGTCTACGTGATTTCCATTGTGAAAGTAGTCAAATTCTTACTCATTACTAGCTGTTCTGAAGTGAGCTTGTTCTGGCTGATTCACCTATAACATTTAACTAAAAATAGGATGGAAGTATTGGAAAGTCAATAACTGAGGTACCCTGCTTTTTAAAAGTGCCAGCTTTTGTAGGTAGCTACCCCTCTCTTGATTCAAATTGCAGATAATAGATTTCAAGTTTCTGTTTTTCCTTCTTTGAATGAGGTAGCAAATATTTGTTTTTCAAGGAGGTAGCCCTTCTTTGTGCTTTAGTCCGAGTAGAAGCAAGTTTTGGTGTTGGCATATTTGTTTCAATGCCAATGCTTTCATAGCTACCACTAAATTAGCTGGAAATGAGTTCGGGGCCTTTTATTGGATTTTCCGACGGTTCCCTTATATTTATTTTCTTTGCTAAGGACTATGCTGAGATTTTGCAAGTTCAATGGGTCTTTGGCCAAATTATTTTGCAAGCTCTGGAGAAGAAGGGAAAAGATGGAATATGAAAAGGTACCTCTGAACTGCAATGCTGGTTGTATAGTTCCCAAAAATATTGATTAGGAGGTTTTGGCAAGGGTTGACCTCAAACGTCAATTTTTTTGTTTTTTGGAAGAGTTGGGATTCTGGGGATTTGGAAATAGAGCAAGGTGTTCATTTGAATTGGGAGAGAAGTGGTTGGATGACTAATAGAAAGTTCAGTTGGAAGAAGATGAGATTGTGGTGGAATCCTGGTGATATAGTAGTGGTATCAAAATTCATCACTCACGTTACCTACATTTACCTAGCAATTTCCTATTAGGATTGCAGATAATTGCTTACACTCTAGCCATGCACTCTTTATTTCCTATGTTAGTTTGTACTATGAATGCTGATATAGTGGTGGTGGAAAGAGTTTTTAAGTTACCAAGTTTGGACAAAGTTCATAGAGAACTTCAAATAAGATGGGTTTGAAACTGGACTTATAGCCAATTATCTGGAGGTAGTTCGTGGCATTTGTGAAGAAGATGAAGGAAGGAAAGGGTGCCCACAGGAGCCAGGAGCAAGTGGAGCGGGAAGTTGAGCATTTTCTCATCTATTTTCCTCTACCTTTGGTGTAAGAAATTGTTGTTGCTCATATGCACTAAGAATCTTAGGTCATGCATGCTTTTGAAGTTGGGACACTAGGGGGGTAGAACAAAGTCATATAGTGGCAAAAGATGGTCTCTTCCCTGTTCTTGAAAAATCTAGATATTTTCTTTAATTTTATCATGTATGGAAATGTCTAATGTTGTCTTATAAGATGGACAATTATAGGCTCTAGAAGGGTATAATGTCATCTTATCAGATGGGGATTATAGGGTTGGTTTTATCATGTTAAAACGCACTATCTTCACTCAAGATTCGATAATACGTAACTACAGTATACTCCTTCATCTCGTTACACTCTATTTGACATTAATGTCAAATAATCTTGTTCTCAAGCACGATCGTGCGTATTGGTGTGATTTTTTTTTTTTTTAATGATAACTTAGATTTGTGTGGACTTAGCAGTTTTGGGGCAACTTTCTAGCAATAATTGGCTAAGTCCAAACTTGCTTACCACCACGAACCGCCTCCAAAGGTTCAGAACTACAGGCGTTTGGCTATAAGTCCAGTTTTAAATTCATAGGAAAAAATTTATACATCAAACATTTTCAGTAGATATATCTAGCAATACCACATTCTAACCATATCAAACACACACATATATCGCCTTGTGCCTAACCATATCACACACACACACACTTTCAACCTAGATATTGTTACACAAATGAGTTCAGCAATATCAATAACAAGAATAAAGTGATCAATCTCTTTTGTGAGAGAGAGAGAGAGAGAGAGAGAGAGAGAGAGAGAGAGAGAGAGAGAGAGAGAGAGAGAGAGAGAGACAGAAGAAATAAGAGGAGATTCAAGATAGGCATGTCGATATTGTCTGAAAAATCTTCTTGTAAATCAATTCCTAAGCCAACCAAATTTCACCAAAAATTCAAAATTCTCTCAAGTAATAGGGACCAAGAAGGTTACCTGGTAGGACCTTGTCCTAGGACCTGTGGTGGTCCAGAACTGACGACGACGACGGAAATGAGATTTGTGAGCACAGTGTCTTTGTTGAAGATGTTCATGGAAAATTTTCCCCTCAGCTTGGGGTGATGGCTTTTATACACCATTTGGAATTTTACAACAAAGAAAATCCAAGTTGAATCGTACAGAGAAACCACGCCTGGCTACTGTGTGCACAGAGGTCAGATCACTCACCCTCAAAACTGACCGAAACAGCCTTTACAAAGAGATTCCGCTCTAGCTACAAGAGAAGGTGTCTGTCACTCTACATTTCTGTACGTTTATTCGCACGGCCTCACCAACGATTTCCGACCAATGAAGGTGAGTGATTCACCGATTTTGGGCGAAAGAAGCAAATTTTTGATAGAACCGAACGATTTCACATTCAATCAACGTGAGCTTCCAACCGATTTTGGGCATGTTTTGTAAAAATCGAATGAAATGAAAATTACACAGGAAAATCGTGTGTTTCGGTAAGCTCACCTTCAACCAGTTGATGAGCTCACTTTTTGGTCACCTTCAACCTCCATCCCATGCGTATAATTTGGAAACTACCAAGGCTTGCGTCCTGACCAAGAACAGTTAAGGAAGAGATAGAAACTCGGGAATTTCTCCATTTTTTGCTAAGGAATTTCATCTGACTCAGGGATAAAGCCATTGGTTGCTTCGGTTTTTGGTGAGAGAGAGGGAATAAACACAACGACCAGTCATTCTGGAACACGAAAGGACTGTGTAATTATCGGTCTTCTTTTTAGACGCAAGTCCATCAAGCTATAGTTTCAAGACAAAAAATTTTAGGTAGAGTTGTATGACCTCTGACCATTTGGTAATATGGTTTTAGCTGAGATGGAAAACTGGGATAAGAATTTTGTATCTTATCCCAATGGCCAAACGAGACCTTAGGTTCGATTTGGCCATTCGAAATTCTCATCTCAAACTTAAAATTCTCGTCTCACCATTATAACTTTTTTAAATCTCTAGACAAAATATAATAAATAATTTATTTTTTTCTTAACTTTTTCAAATCTCCAAACAATAATAATATTAAAATATAATATATTAATATTTAATCTTAAAACTCTAAATTCTCATGTCAAAATTCACAGTGGCCAAACCTAACCTTAAGGACATGATGATATTGTTCCTTATATTTTGATAAAAGTGGATATGCTCGATTCTTCTATTTTGTGGGAATTTGGCTTTTGCTCGATCTCCCTTACCTAAGGGACGAAGACTTGAAAAAATTAAATAAATTGTGCCTAGCTCTTCTTGCTGTGAGTAACTAGAGCAAATATTTCAAATTACTCATATTTTTAAATGAGCAATGATACAAAATCATTTTTATAACTCTTTAATCAACATGTTGAATGAAGAATAAATCTCTTTCATTAATTTGTGAAAGGATATGTACAAGTGTTTAAATAAAAAGTAGAAGTTACAATTATGCCCTATAATTTATGCTACACATAAAAAGTAAAGTTGTGCATTGACCAAGAAAATAAGGAAAATAAATTAAGGAAAGAGGTTGGTCGCTGATATGAATAGGTGTGCCATAATACTCCCTTCTAAGTTGTTACATAAAAGATCCGGAATGCTCAACTTGTAAACAAAATGATGAAATAACTCACAATCAAGTGCTTTAGTGAAAATGTTAGCTAGATGACTTGTGGCTGAAAATGAGTCAAAGAAATTAGACGATCACGAAACTTCTCATAGACCAAGTGATAATCAATCTCAATGTGTTTGAGACGTTTATGGAAAACAAGATTGCGAATGATATGGAAAGTAGCCTTATTATCATAGTGAAGACGCATGGGTTAAGGATGATGAAAAGCCAAATCTTGAAGTAAGAGCTTTAACTAGACTAACTTACACGTGGTATTGGCTATAGCACGGTATTTAGTCTCAGTGGAGGAGCGAGAGACAATGGATTATTTCTTTGTATACCAAGAGATATGACTTTCGCCAATGTTGATGAAGAAGCCCATGGTGGAGTGGCGAGTGGTGGGACAACTAGCCCAATCAGAATTTGAGTAGGCAGATATTTGAAAACTACGTTGGGAAAGAAAAAATATATCATGACCTAGAGAAGCCTTGAGATTTAAGGCGCAATAAATAAACCCAAGTGACTATAAACAAATCATTGACAATGGTTAAAAAATAATGAGCACCAATGATGGATGGTCTTTGATAACCACATCAAATATCACAATAAATACAATCAAAGGCAAACATACTTTTTGAAACCAAAGTGAAAGGAAGTCATGTATGTTTCCCCTTAGCACAAATATCACAATGTATCAAACTTATAGATTTAGATAAAAAATTAGGTAAGCAAGAAGAAGATGGGTGACCAAGTCATTGCCCAATATCAGATGGAATTGATCGATCCACATGAAGAACTGTAGGAGAGATTGATTTGTAGCAATAAAGTCCATTACACTCCTCACCCACTCCAATCAGCATCCTTGTGGTTAGGTCTTGAAAAACACAAAAATTGTGAAAAAATGATAACATAGTTCAAAGATTTTGTAAGCTTGTTAATGAACAAAAAGTACATTATGAAGAGGAAGAGATGGAGATAATGAAAAGTGCCAATATGAAATATTGGAACAATATCACCTATGGGTAAACAAACTGATTGAGTGGACTAAGAACGTGTGGATGAGTAAGAGGTGGTGGGTGGTTAGTCATATGATTGGATGCACCACTGTCTATTACCTAATTAGAATTAAAAACATAAGTCGAATTATAAATAGGAGAAAAAGAAGTACCAGCAAAATTGACAGAAGAAGGTGGAGTAGATCCGTTAACTGGTGATACTGTTCATTAGTCAAACTAGGAATTGCATGCTTGGTTGAAGTGGTAGGTAGGCCAGCAAATACCTAGTGCGCCATGGGCAGCCGAACCGGGTCCTTGCGTGAAGTGTTGCGGTTTTGATTTGAGTGCACAGGAAAACCATTAAGTCGAGAATAAGAGGATTGGGAGTGGCTGACTTTGCCACAATGTTTGTAGATGATAGTGGTATTTCCCTTACCTTTAAGATCATGTGTAGAATATGATTGAGCCCGATTAACATGCATAACAACGACATCCGATGTGGGTAAGGGAAGATGAAGAAGACATTGGGTTTCTTCTTGGTACATGATAGAATATACTCGACTGACATCAAGTAAGGGATCCATAGCCAAAATTTGGCTTCTAATTTAAGCGTATGAATAATTCAATTCCATAAGAAATTGGAAAACACGTTTAGTAGCTTGTAAACTAGCAGACTTCTTCAACACTTCACATGTGTAGTGTGGTGTGGTCTAGAGTGCATTGAGCTCCTCCCAATGTTGTTTAGTGATGTTGTAATATTGGGCAAGAGAGACGATGTCCCGGCGAAGGGTTCAATGTCGCCTTTCAATTGAAATATACAAGGGTTGTTATTTTGAGAGAATTGAGCCCCATGCTAAAGCCAAACTTCATGAGGCATATTGGAGTGTATAAGATTGCCCGCGAGAGATTTATCAATGTTGCTGAAAAGCCAAGACAAGACCATATTGTTGCATCTTTCCCATAAGTAGGTTGCAACAATGTTGTTGGTTGGTTTCTTGAGAAAGGAGTGCTAAAGCCAATGGATTACATAAAAATAATCTCACAAATTGACATAGATTTATATGATCCGTCATATTCTTTTTACAATAAAATAAACTTTACATTCTGACAAACCATATCTAGTCACATTAGTTTATGAGATTACTTTTATATACTCACTTTGTGACTAGGGTATTTCTTTTCTTGAGAGTGTCATCAACAAAGCAAAGTTTGGTCTTAGCATTAAGGGCCATCTTCATGGCTTTATGCCAGGTGGAATAATTGTCACCATCGATAACATATGAGATTAATGTGTAGTTTAGATAGTGAGTTGAGATGAAAATATTATTTTTTAAATATTATTATTATTTTAAAATTTCAAATAATTAAATTATTTTTTATATTTTATATAAAAATTTTAAAAAATTATAATGATAATACGAGATTAGAAGGTGCCGAAGCCAAAAACAGTAATGGGTGATCGGTTGACCAGAGAAAATAAGTAGAAGATACATCACTAATTAAAGGTGATGCGAAGGACTGAGGACTAGTGGAATTAGAGGCAGCCGCCATAGGAGAATGTGAGAATATTAGATGCTTGAATAAAATATGCAGGAGAATTGAAGTCATATTGCAATTATAGCCCATGGATTGTGGCATGTGAACTTGCACATCTACAACACCACATGGACTTCATGCATTGATGAAAAATACGGAGCAACCGATGAGGATTCTATCAATTGGGCGCACGTGATGCAATGATGGACGAACTGTAGATTTGACATCCAACTACAAACACATGATGTCTTTCTTCCAAAGAAGAGAGTTTGAGAGAGAGTGAGGAGTCTTTTGTGTACTATAACTTTAACGCTTTGGGTTGGTTAGTGCTTTTGGGACTCTTCAACTCGATAACGAGGGAAATGTAATATTTGTGTGGTGGCCGCTTCTAAGAAGAAAATGGGCTAAAAGTTAGCTATTTTTTTTTTTTGGGTCCCCCAAGCTACTACGTATATTGGCTAATACTTTTGGTTTATGGGAGAGTAGATTTGTATGAGTGGATCCATCGCCATACCAACAAAACCAAACCCATCTTCTAGTATGTATTGAAGTTCATGGAAGGATCACCAGACAATCTAAAAGTGTTCGAATTTCTAGATTCTTGATCAATTGCACATAAGGCAGGATAGACCATGCTCATCAATATCATATATGCCTATCCGTAAATTAAGAGAAAAAAAAAAAAAACATCAATGTAAGATTGTATGATGTCTGAAACTAGAATGTTATCTCGATATTTTTCTGTACATGCTAGTGATCTTTATTTAAGATACAATGGAATTATCCAAGAAGGAAAGAATTTCCTAGAATAAAAGCAGGAAATCTGCCTAACTCATTGGTAGGAAAACAGAAACTTCCTAAATAGAAACTTGCTAAACAATATCTACCATAAGTTACTCCACTAATACAATATCTCGATATCTACCACTAATTACTCAATCTCCATATTTATCAGGATTTCCACACTCCCCTTCAAGTTGGATCATAAATGTTGATCATATCCAACTTGCAGAGGAAATCATCAAAACTTTGTCTAGATAGCTCTTTGGTGAAGATGTCCATTGTTTGCTCTTTTATAGGAACATAAGTCATATAGACAATTCCTTCTTCAATATTTTCCTTGATAAAATGTCTATCCACTTCTACATGCTTGGTCCTGCCATGCTAAACTAGATTGAGAGAGATGCTTATGGATGCTTTGTTATCATAGTGGAGTTTGATAGGGAATTTTACTGTGACATGTAGTTCTTCCAAGAGTTTTCGTAACCACAGTCCTTCACACATCCCTTGTGCAACTGCTCTACACTCAGCTTCAACACTACTTCTGGCTAGTACATTATGTTTTTTGCTTCTCCAAGTTACTAAATTTCCCTATACAAAGGTGCAGTACCATGTGGTGGACCTTCTATCCTATATTGAACCTGCCTAATCAGCATATGTGAAGACTTCTACTTCCTTGCTTTCACATTTTTTGAAGAATAGTCCTTTACCTGGAGAACCCTTGAGATATCTGAGGATCTTGTGCACAGCTTCCAGGCCTGTTTCCTTTGGTGAATGCATGTATTGGCTTACCACACTCACTACGAATGCAATGTCAAGCATGGTATGTGATAGATAGATTAGTTTGTCAACTAATCTCTGATATCTTTCTTATTCAACAAGTCTTCCGAAGTCTCCTCTTCTTTTCCCTACTTTGATGGGAGTGTCACTTAGTTTACAACCAAGCATGCCAATTTCGGTTAGGAGATCAACAACATACTTGTGCTGAGGGACACTAATTCCCTTCTTTGATCTAGTAACTTCCATTCCCAAGAAGTACCACATTTGTCCCAGGTCTAATGGATAAGACTTTCTTCAACCTCTCCATCTCCACTAGATTATCTCTAGTTAGGATTATATCATCGAAATATATAATCAGAATTGCTTTCTTTCCATCTTTGGATTGTTGGAAAAATATAGTATGGTGATTGTCTCTGACGATGTCCTTGACCCTTTATCACCTTTGCAAATCTATCGAACCATGCTCTTGGAGATTGTTTGAGTCCATATATAGATTTCTTGAGTTTACATGCTCTGTTTTCTTCACCCTTCATACAAAAAGCTAGTGGTACTATCATGGAAACTTCTTCTAATTCGCCATTCAAAAATACATTCTTAATGTCAAGTCATTGAAGTGGCCAATCAAAATTGGCTACCAAAGACAAAAGTACCCGAATTGTATTTCACTTTGCCACAAGTGCAAACATCTCAGTGTAGTCAAATGCCATAAGTTTGTGTAAAGCCCTTTGCAACAAAACGGGCTATGTACTGTTCTACTATCCCGACCTCTATATTTCACAGTGAAAACCCATTTGCAGCCCACTGGTTTTTTCTCTCTCAACATATTCATTACATCCCAAGTTCCATTTTTTTTCAAGGCCCGCATTTCTTCTATAATTGTCTCTCTCCATTTAGGAATCTCTAAGGCTTCCTAAATATTCTTTGAAATTTTTATACTATCAAAGTTAGAAGTAAAGGCACGACACCTTGTAGACAAAGTATTGTAAGACATGAATCTTGAAATAGGATAGAGAGTACATAACCGAGTTTGTTTCTTAAGAGCAATAGGTAAATATCAGTAGGCTCAGATTTATTAGAGGATAACTCATGACAATTTTGAGTTATCACTTGGTTGGGATTAGAAAGAGACTCATGACAAATTTGAGCTATTACCTGGTTGGGATTGGAAAGAGACTCATGGTTGCTTGGATCTATTATCGGTTCCAACTCTCTTGGTGCCTTAGGTGTGAGATTCAACCTTAATTTTGGCTTTCTTGAATAAACAAGTATCTCATTGTCATTTTATTTTTCTGCATCTCCCCCTAAGTTTAAGTCTTTTTTGTAACTGGCAGCTTAGAAATGGTTGGGACAGATTCAGCCATAGAGAGATCGAAGTCCAAAAAATCCCAAGGCCAAGCTTCACTCAAATTCTCCCCCTGAAGAGATGGCTTTTGGAAGTAAGGAGCGGTCTCATAGAAAGTAACGTCAAGGCTAACAATCATTTTTTTGTGGCTGGATCATAACATTTGTAGCATTTTTGGGTAGGAGAATAGCCAATAAAAACACACTTAAAAGCTCTAGGGTCTAGTTTATTTCGATGGTAATCATGAATATGGACAAAGGCCGTACAACCAAACACTTTGAGAGATAGACTTGAGCTGAGACGAGAGGTAGGAAAAAATTTCTGTAATTTTTTTTAGAGGTGTTGCAAAAGAAAGGACACGGCTAGGCATTCTATTAATGAGATATGTAGCTGTTAAGATGGCATCTCCCCAAAATATTTTTGGCATGATTGTAGTGAACATCAATGCATGAGCAACTTCAAGAACATGTCTATTTTTTTGTCCGGCAACCCCATTTTGTTGGGGGTGTCGACACATGAACTTTGGTGAATTATCTCATACTATTGAAGATAATTTTCCAAGATACTATTGGAATATTTTGTGCCATTATCAGTACAAAGAATTTGAATTTTTGTTTGGAATTGTGTTTGAATCATGGAATGAAAATTGATAAACACAGAACGAACTTCAGTTTTGTCTTTCAACAGGTAAAGCCAACAAATACAAGTATGATCATCCATAAAAGTAACAGACCATCTTGTGTGGGAACGATTAAGAGTACAGAAAGGTACCCACAAATCACTGTGAATTATAGTGAACGATTTGGATGGTTTGTATTGGGATTTTGAGAAAGAAGTACGCTGATGTTTAGCGAGTTCACAAATTTCACATTGCAAAATCAAAAGACTTTTTATTCAAACAAATGGAAGGAAATAAAAGTCTCAAATATTGAAAATTTGGATCACCAATTATAGAATGCCACAACAAAAAAAAGTTCAATATTCTTAGGAATAGATGCATAATCACAAACAGCAATTTGACATTACTCGCTCACATTAGCCTCCTCAAAGTAGTAGAGCCCCTCACACTCCTTAGCACTGCTAATCGTCTTCTTCGATGATAGGTCTTGAAAGACACAATGAGAGGGAAGAAATTTAGCCTAGCAATTGAAATTTTTTGTCAACTATGTAATGGATAACAGATTGTATGATAAATTAGGAACATGAAGAATAGATTCTAGTGTTATAAAGTCAAAAATTTAGATACTCACTTTGCCTGCAATAGATGAGAGTGAGCCGTGTACAATTTTAACTTTTAGATTTCCAACACTAGGTGAGTATGAGGAGAAAATATTATAAGAATCAATCATAAACTCTATGATTGGATGGAATCAATAATCCAAGGAGTTTTGCACTGAGAGGTAGTACTTAACACTTTCAAAAAATACCTTTGTGGGCTAAAGAACCAAAAGGGACACTCGTGGCGGACTGAGCGGATGCATGAAGGGTAGAAATCATTTTATAGAGTTGCTCCAACTGTTTAGCATTAAATGCACTGCTTGGAGGGGGATTTTTGCTCTTTCCCCTTGAGGTTGCTTGACTTGATGATCAACAACAGTTTGGTAGCCACGGTTTCAGTTGTTCTGCCTTGGTTTCCAATAAGATGGTTTCCCATGTATCTCTCGATAGGTATATTTTGTGTGTCTAGCTTTTTAGCAATACTCACACCAAGGACGCCCCTTCTGTTATCTTGAACCTGATCACAAAAGTGCCCTGAGACACCAAGGCAAACATTTCAAGTCCAGTATGTCCAGCAGAGACAATCTCCTTCAACATTACCTTATGCCTATTTTCCTCTCGCCTCACCTCCGAGAAGATTTCGTGTGTTAAAGGTAGGGGACGTCGGCCAAGAATTCTTTGAACATCATCTAGGCCTTGGTTAAGACCTGCAAGAAATTTAAAAGCTCTTTCATTTTCGAGTCGCTTCTTGTATCGCACACTATTGCTAGTGCACTCTCGTTCTTCTTTAAAACTGAGGTCTAGTTCTTACCAGAGGGTTGCCATCTCCATGTAATAATCTGTGACTTCCCTCTCCCCTTATTTCATCTGCCATAGCCAAGTCTTAATCTCAAAAAGTTGAGAGTTTAAAATCATGACTGATCATATGGATGTTTATGCTATGCATGACTTGTCTTGATTTATCTAAATTAATTAACTTATCTGATTTATCTGACTTATCTGATTGATCTGAGTGGCTAACACACTTAATCCTATGTGTAAGGTTGTGGACTAACTTCCCTCGCTGTAGCAAATGAAGCAGACTATGCAGTACTCTAGCGTACTACAGTGAACTACGCTTGAGTCTGTGGCTTGCACATCCACCCTAATCTGAACTGCATTGGCACCATGTATCTAAATGACCATCTGATTTACTAATTAACTGATCTTATCTTATCTTGCACTTGAACTTAATATAGTTTATGTGTCTTATGTGATATGATATACATGAGATACATAGTAATATAAATAACTGTAAATTTCTGAATCTGAACATGATGCTGAATGACATTATCGGGTATTGTGCTAAGTGACATGCTTGCATATGACATGAGGTGCATATGACATGAGTGGTACATAAAAATGGCTAACAAATAACTAACTCTAATAATAATTTATATAAGTTGAACTATGATGATCTTAATTTGTGATCAAATTACTTACCTAGTTTTGCTACTTCCTGAATCTTACTTCGTAGCTCGTCATCAATACAAAGTATTAAATATCACCAAATCTATCTGAGAAAACAAGTCTTAATATTCTGCTTGATTGGTACATATCATGGAGAATAATTTAATACACACCAAGTTTCATACAAAAATCATTTAATCATAAAGTTAATTAAAAAACACTCTCTTCTGAACTACATTGGCACCATGCATTTAAATGACCATCTACTTTACTGATTAACTGATTTTATCTTATCTTGCACTTGAACTTAATATAGTTTATGTGTCTTATGCAACATGAGATACATGATATACATAGTAATATAAATAACTGTAAATTTCTGAATCTGAACATAATGCTAAATGACATTATCGGGTATTGTGCTAAGTGACATGCTTGCATATGACATGAGTGGTACATAAAAATGGCTGACAAATAATTAGCTCTAATAATAATTAATATAAGTTGAAGTATGATGATCATAATTTGTGATCAAATTACTTACCTAGTTTTGCTACTTCTTGAATCTTACTTCGTAGCTCGTCACCAATACGAAGTATTAAATATCATCAAATCTATCTGAGAAAACATGTCTTAATATTTTATCTGAGAAAACATATCATGGAGAATAATTTAATACACACCAAGTTTCATACAAAAATCATTGAATCATAAAGTTAATTAAACATATTCTAATATAATAGAATATTTTGACCATTTTATGTGACGCCCCCAAATCCCCACGCACGGACACGGGGAAGTCGAGACATCCGGATGATGACATCACGGGTCACTACCCTATCGACGAGTGCCAAGTGTGTGTATAAGAAACAAATGTGCAAAAAAAAATATGTAACGGATAGCAAAAGTCAAAAACTAAATACCAGAATTTTCATTGTTTAATACAAACCTGTTCAAAACATACACAATAAAATATTACAAATCACAAATATTGTTTCAAAGCCGACTATAAAGCATAACTCCACTCAAAACTCCGGCAGAGCCGCATCCTCGGGCTCAGCCTCCTCCTCCTCGAACTCTGCACCAAAATCTACGGTACCAAAAATGGTGCCGCAGGTAAGTAAAATCCAAACACCACTATATAAGAACATATTAACTCAAACAACATGCATGAGAGAATGCCAATGCACATAACCCGTAAAACCATATATTTTCCACGCACGCCAAAAATCTCATTTTGCCCAAAAAACGTATCTTTTTCCAACTCACGCCAAAAGTCTCATTTATCCCAAATCCAACTCATATCCAATAACCAATTAACCTGTATGCACCATGACCTCCCCTAGGGGTCATCCGCACACCCTGGCTTATGTGCCACATCGCGGGTAACGACCACGCGTGTGACATCTAAACGAGCGATGTCCAATTCCGCGCCCCGCGCGTTCGTAGCCAAGCATCCTCTAGCCCTCGCTAGCGAAGGGCCACGGAGTAGGTACGAGAGCGTTACCATCCCGTCCGCTCCTGTTGTCACCCAGCGACAACTCAGGGGACATTACTCAGTATATTGCACTCCCGAGTGAACAGATGAGCTCCACCGAAATAATATCCCATCTCGGTTTGGGGTCATGATACACACGCACCCAAAAATCCATTTATGCCAATAAAATAGGATTTTCTCACTTAAATAAAATGCACGTGCATGCACCATGCAAATGCAACATCAAGGCACAAAACAACAACCCAATCACAAATCAACAATCCAAGCAACTTTGTCTTCCATCCATCCGACCCCCGAACTCCTCGGACTCAGTCCGGAATCAACTAACCAACAGATAAATAATTATTGTAAGAGCAAAATATATTTAAATCTAAAAGTAAAGTTTGGAAAATACTTACAGCGCTATACGATATTTTTTGAAAGCTCGCGGTGTTGCAAACGGCGGAGGAAAAGCAACGTAACAGTGTATTTTACATGTGGCCGTGGGTAATAAATTACCCACTTTCGAACGGGGACAAACCAAGACACGAAATTGATAGGGAAGGGTCTTGAGATATTTATGAAACTAAAAGAAGTGAGTTTTGGCCGTAGGTGGCGGTGGAAGGCCAAAAATGGGCTAAACAGAGATGAGTTCGTGGGAGCTGTTCCGGCAACGGATCCAGGCCGAAAATTGGTGGGTTAGGTCGGCAAGAGGTAGGGGAAGAAGCTGTGAAGAGGTGGTGGCCGGAGGTGGAGCGACGGCGCCAGAAATGGCAAAAAGCCTTGCGGCTTAGAGGTGCTCTAGGTGGTGATCGGCCGGCCGGATGGAGCTGGAAATTGGTGGGGTGATCACCGACCGGAGGGGAAGATTTTGGTGGGGGTGGTGTCGACCACGGCGGCCGGACGGTAGTGGTCTGGGTGAAGGGGCTGGTCGGCGACGGGGAGAGGGGAAAAGGGGTGCAGCGCACGCGGGGAGAGAAAGAGGAAGAAGAAAGAAAAAGAAAAAGAAAAAAGAAAGAAAAGGGAAAAAGAAAAGATGAGGGAAAAGAAATGAGGTCCAGTCCTCATTCCGGAAACTAAAAACTGATCCGTCGAAAACGATACTAAAAACATAAAACAACTAAAATAAATTAAACACCACATCAAATAAAATAAAAAATCAATTTAAAATACAATAATTTAAAATAAAAGAACCAATATATTAATTAAGTTAAAAACACCCATTTAATGAAAATACACATAAAAGTGGATCATCACATTTTAAATTCCCATAAAATAAGTCATGAAAACCTTCTCTCTTAAAATAGGTTTATTTTCTTATAATTAAGATAATTATTCAACTTTACAAGTAATCTAATAATACCCATATCATTTAAATATTCTTAACATATTCCTTTATTTTAACAAATACAACGTTAATAGGATAAATATATCAAAATCTGTTTTAGTAACATAAAAGGTTCATTTCATACAATAGGCTTAAAGTGTTTAAAAAAGAAGATTAAAAATAAGTCTACTTGGTCCATAAATATTAATGGGACTTTTAGTCCAAGAATTAAGTCCGATAAAAATTCTTTAATCAACCATAATAAATTTTGGGCATGTCATTATTCAAAAATTGTAATTGGGATTTTCTATATGGCCCACCAATATAATTTAGGTTCAATAAAATTGTCCTTAAAATATTGGGCCTTAATGGACCGAGTCATTATAAGTCACAATTGAATTTTCTGACTTCTATTTTTTGAGGGAGGAAGTGTCGATTGTGGCTGGTTTTTTTGTCTCGCTGGTAAGGTATCCCAGTTTTCCTTTACCGTTGATTGGGCCATTCACGAAAATTCTTCCCATTTAGCTTCTCCACTGTGAGTTGAAATGATGAATTATCAAGTCCAATTGAATCCATGGTGGAGATAGTTTCTGTTTCACTATCGTGAGTTTCATAGGTTATTGACGCTTTGCTGTTGACAGTTTTCGTCATTGATAGCTAGGTTTAGAAAAAACACTAGCTCTTATACCATGAAATCAAAATGTTATCTTAATAAATTTCTGTACATGCTAGTGATCTTTATTTAAGATACACGAAAAATATCAACGAATGGAAGAATTTCTTAGAACTAGAATAGGAAATCGGCCTAACTAGTTGACAAAAAAATAGAAACATCCTAAATAATATCTACTATAAATTACTCCACTAATATAATATCTCAATACCTAGATACCACTAAATACTTCATCTCCATATTTTTCAGGATTTTCACAATGTCCACTACATGTTATGTCGCGGAATGTATCTTTGGAAATCCAGATGCACTAATTTCGACCTTATCGAAGAAAACAAAAACAAAAATAAACAATATATATATTTGATATTCTTTTTATTTCACCTAAATCTTATCCTTTCTTGGAAGTTGAAACAGGTGCTAGATATTGGTTTTATAAAATTGGTTTGGTCAAGTTTGGTTGTTTTCAAATTTGAGATTTCCTAGGTTGATGTTTGTCATCAAGCTTGAGGAAATGCTAGGATATTAGATGTCCTGTGGAACGCGGATATTTGCCATCATCTCCCGTCTTCATTTTTTCTGCGTTATTTGGGGCATTGTCTGTTTGTTTAATATATATCCAGCTTGAACGTGATGATCTCGAGGGAAACAAACTGTTGGCGGTCAAGACTTTTCAGCGGGGGCAGAACCAGTCGATGCATGTAAAACAAATTTATAGGTAGTGCTGTGATTAGGATGATATGAGGCTACTTCCTCGTTATTAGTAGGGCCTTAAAATAAAATCCGTCAACTGGTGTGTTCAATTCGGTTCGAAATTAGTCTGATTTGTTTTCGGTTTCTAATAATCAAATTAGGTTAGAAATCAATCTAGTTCTGATTTTCATATGATCGGATTGATAGATATATATTTAATTTTTTATATTATATATAAAATATATAATTTTTATATAATTTTTTAAATTATATGCTGATTACTAATTAATATAATATAAAATTCTAATTTTATTGTTCGTATCTATTAATCGTATAACATAAAGATAATATAACGTTTAAAATTAATATTATAAATTTTAATATAACATTTGATTATGATATAACATAATAAAGAGAAATTTTATTTATAGTCTTTACTTAGAGACTGCATGTATAGGCCTTTTATTAAATGAAAAAAAAATCATTTTATATAGAATATTTTTATAATTTTAAAAAATTTTAAAAATTAAACGATGACTATATGTAACATTACTCTAACATAAATTAATTTTATAATTTGTAATATAACATTTGAATTTTTATATAACATATAACTTTTAATTTTATAATAATATAACATAAAATTAGGAATGTGGCCTATGGGTCAATCATTTGCTTAACTTAAATTTTGTTGAAGATCTTATTGATGCATAAAATTAGATCAGCCGAATCGAATGGAAATTAAAAAAAATTAAAAGTTTCAATTTCAATACTTACACGTGCCTTTTCTCACTTTTGTAAGTATTTTTATGTAGTTATTTTACTGGAGTGAGCACTACACCTCCTTTGCCGCCATCATTAATATTAACTACCATTCTTTTAAAATCTTGTGACGCGATATTTAATTATTTGAAAAATATTGTTTATTATTGATATTTTGTATGTTTGCGATGACGTGTCGCATAATCGCATTAAGGGAAGGTGAAATGATGATTAAAATAACAATAAATAATATTTTCTAAGAGTGATAATAATATGCCACCCGTTACTGTTAGGCTAAAATTATTTTTTTATTTTTAAAAATTTTAAAATTTATTTTTTTATCATTTTAAAAATATTTTAAAAAAATATAAAAATATATCAGTATATTAATAGTCATTTTCTTAATTATTAAATAAAAAAATACAAAAAATGTCAAAATAAGATGTCAAAGTAATGTTTTCTATTTTTTAATATGATTTGCTTATATAAAATCACAAGTTAATTATTTTAGAGTTAAGGTCGAGTTTGGGTAATAAAATCATCTCAATTTATCTTATTTTATCATTATAATTTTAATAAATTTTTATATAAAATATAATAAATAATTGAACTTTTTTAAATCTCAAAATAATAATAATAAATATATTCTAATAATATTTTATTCAATTTTCATATAAAATTATATCATCTTATCTCACTAGACACCACCTTAATATAATAATATTTCTTACGTGCAACAATTGAATAGATTCAATCCCATGTAGAATCGAAATTGAGTAGATAAAGATTTTATGGGGTTAGGAAAATATTTGGCTAACAAAAATTTCTTAAAATATTAAAAATTTACAGACTTGTAGCTGTAGCTTAAATTGTCAAGTCATGTTTATCTTAAAGATTAAGATCTCACACATTTAACATAAGACATATCGATTTAAAAAGTTTGTTTTTACGCAAAAATATTGGTAACCAGATGTATCAAGGCAATGTTGTAGAGTGAAATCACTGAAATGGGAGCAATGCCTGATATAAAATGAAAATCAGTCTGAATGATATGACTATACTTTTTCAAATTCCTGTGCCTTTGGAATATAATTGAAGTTCTGTGGGCACGTCAAGAAAACAAGCCCAGAAGGGTCCAAATCTTGGTTACAAAATCAGAAAGAATTTTCCAACCAAACCTTACGACTCAAATCAATCAGAACCACGTCAATCAAAAACAAATGCAAAAGACAAGAGACTTTTTCGATGGACTGTAAGAAGATAGGACCCAAAGAGAAAAACCGAACATGATGGTAGCCAGAGGGAAAGCCCCGAATTCACGCGTGGACACGTAGTTTGCATTTGTTTCCTTGTTTTTTTTTTTTTTTTTGAAAAGGTTGTTTCCTTGTTGATGGCACGGCATTGCATGCCAGGATAGCATTTATTTCGCATGGATCATGTTTAAGTGACACTCAACGGGCAAACTTCATCCACCTAACGTTGCATTAGAATTCAGCACTGTGTGGATGAAAAATGATGAGTACACGAAACTTTTAGGAGTATCGATAATTGCAGAGTCCAAAAAGTTTAGTTAGGATTTTACCTTTTATTATAACATCAAGTTTTAACTAGATAATTTTTATTAAATTAATTATCTTAAAAATAAAATAATAAAATAATATTATATATTTTAATAATATTTAATAAATTTTTTTATATTTTACAAATATATTTCATATATTAATTAATAATTAAATAAAATATTTATTTTACTTATAAAAAATATTAATTAATAATTTGTAGTACTTTTATTATTGTCTAAAAAATCCATTTAATGAAACTAACTAATAACATAAATAAAAAAGAAACAACGTGATCATGTCCGGTAGATGCATACAACAGATATATTAAACAAATAAAAAAATGTAATGGATGGGAGCAATTAATAATAAAATAGTATAATGTAAAAATCTATAAAATAATCTTTTGGTATGTGAATAGTAATTCTCTAAATTTGTATTACAACAAATATTGAGATTTAGACCATTAGCTAATCTAATATTAAAGCTTTTTCTTGTATCTAATTAAAGTTTAGACTTATATTAATATTTAACTAAGCCATCGTCAATATTCTTACAAATATATTTCATAATTATGTTTTAAAATGAGAATATTATTATAAAATATTTTATTAAAATAATATTATTTTATAATAATATATTATAAAAATTATGGATATCAAGAGTTTTGTTATTCATGAACTCTATACATCACATATTATATAATTTTTTATTTTTTTTATTTTTTAAATTTTTTTTAAAAATTTTATTTAGTTTAATTTTTTTAAAATAATTGAATTTTTTATTAATCATCTATATATATTATATATTTGATAAAAAAATTAAAAAATAATAAAATAAATAACATGTAATGCATGGCATTTATGAATATAATTTTTCTTCCATTAACGTGGAACCGCTCCTCCCTCACTAAATGTACGGCTCGTCGTACTTTTCTGTTCCTAGCTGTAACCTACCTTCCGTACAATAAGCTCAAATTGTGGACCGCTCGGTAGGGTTTGCTACGTTCAGTCGCCAGATACAGTCGGCGTGCAGTCGGTTATATAGAATGAATAAAAAAATTATAAAAAATTTTTTTTATATTCAAAGGGACCTACATGAATTATAAAAAGTTATAAAAATAATTTTTTTTTTCATATAGGTCCTGTATTAATTTTTTTTTACAGCCGACTGCAAACCGACTACATTTATCGACTGTAAAAAATATTTCTCTTTCCTTTTTATCTTTTTTAAAGGGTAGACTGGCGTGTAAGGTGGTTTAGAAATAGGCAAAAGGAAATGGGGCCATAATACGTGTTATAATGTTGGTTGGTGGTGCCTTTACTTAGTTTAGGTTTGACAATAAATAATTTTGAGATGAGAATTATTATTATTTTAAAATTTAAAAAAAATAAAAATATTTTAATTATTTTTATATTGTATATATAAATTTATAAAATTTATAATAATGAATTGAAAATTTTGAATTTAAAATAAAAATTTTTATGTATCAAATCAAACCTTATTCTGGAGTTTTTGTGGGTCTAATGTCCTTTTACATGCAATAATAGTCTTTGAATAATTATTAAAGCATTATTTTAGTCCTATGTAGAGTAAATTTGGTAATTTGGTAGATTCTACCCAACCAAATGGCTTAATTCTTTCTATTTTGGCTAATTTGGTAATTTGCAAGTATCTCGTCCATTTATATTCCAAATAGCCGCAAAATTGTCACATTCAGACCTTCAAACACTGGTAATATTACAAATTTTAATTCAATGTTCCTGAGAAAATTATATTTAATTTTGTTAAGTTTAATTATACCTTTTGTCATGCTGACCTGTAAATTAATAACTTCGATGCTTTCACTTTTCAATATATATAAAAACTTGGATAGCAGTACGTACGTGGCACGTCATGATCAAGTTCGGTTTGAGTATATATATAGGACGGTGCTACAGGCACCGCTGGTGGCTCCCGCTGGGAGTCACCGTTAGGCAAAAATAATTTTTTGCCTTTTTGATTTTTTTTTTAAATTATTTTTTAATATTTTTAAACATTTTAAAAAAATATAAAAAAATTATAATAATATTATAAAAAAATTACTTAATCATTAAGAAAAAAAAAAAAAAAAAAAAAAAAAAAATAGGGCCAGCGGTGGCCCCCAGCGGGAGCCACCAGCGGTGGCCCTATCATTTTCCATATATATATATGGCTAACACTAATGGAGGATATGCATAGCAATTGCAAATGAGGATTTTATATTGAAGTCATATGGTAAGAAATTAATAGCTTGCTGGTTATGTTGGAAAAATAAAATGATAATTCAAGGAGGTTAAAATGGCTTTTCCTATTCTCCAATGCAATATTTTTATAATTTTTTTGAGTAAGACTCGACTATTTAGATCCGGAAATATTCACAATTTATTTTATCTTATTATTATAATTTTTTTTATATTTTTATACATAATATAATAAATAATTTAATATTTTTAAATCACAATTTAATATTTTTAAATATCAAAATAATAATAATATTAAAAAATAATATTTTATTTAACTTTCATCTAAAACTATCTCATATTATCTTACTATCCAAACAACTCATTAATGTAAAAATTTTAAAAAATTATAATAATTAGATTAGATGAATTAAGAATCTTAAGATCACTTTTATATCCAAATCGAGTATAAGAATTCAACAGATTGGAAAAAACCCTAAACGAAGAGTTAAAGTTTTTATTTTTCAATTCTTTTAAGAAATGTTCTGTACCGTTGAGATATGTTTAGTAAAAACCATATTTTATTAAGATACGTTTCTTAATTTTTATAATTTTTTAAGAAATTTTTAAAATAAATTTAAGGTATATTTTATTTTTGTTGTGAAAATAGGAAGTTACAGTCTTAAATAGACATTTGGTTTGAATAAAAATTTGTTGAGATGTGTTTTGTACTAGAATTTATGAATTAAAGTGTTTTAGAATATAAATAATTAAACTTATTTGTTTACATTATATGTGGTTATTTAATATAAAATTAGTCACACGTTCTCAGTTTAAATTTTGATTCGATGTTTAAGATGTTGTCTCACCTATCAAATTATAAAAAAAAAAAAATATATATATATATTTTAAGATAAAGATATTATAAAAAAATAAATTTATAAATTAATATGATATATCAAATTATAAAATTATTATTATTATAAAAAGATTTAATAAATTTTGTATAATTATATTAATTTATAAAGTTATTTTATATAATTTTTTAATATACATAATAATTTTTAATAAATAAATTTATCATTACCATGATGTTTGGATGAAAAGGTTAAAAAAAAACTAAAAAAACAACTTCCGAAAATTTCGCCTAACGGAAATGTAAATTATGTTTACCCAGTTTCTGCTTCGCTCCTTCCTAATCCTGTCAGCGTAGAAAACGATTAAATGAATTAATTTTAATCCATGAAAAAAAATTTTGGAGCATGGTAATCAAACCAACCATTTCGTAACTAGAAAGTTTCATAAGAATTTCGTGATTCAAAACTAAAATCTTTTTTCCTAAAACTTTTAATCCATAATTCTCACTTGTAACTCCAAACCACGTAAAACGTTGTATAGGAAAATAAAATAAAATAAAATTTAAACTTGATTGGTCCATGTCTTGCAAGCTGTTTTTGCAGGCTTATGGAGAGAGAGAGAGAGAGAGAGAGAGTGTTTCGTATTACAGCTCGTGATGAGATAGAAAGTACGAGCAAGGAGGGAAAGGGAGAGGCTGTTTTGTCAGGTTATATAGGGTCGCTCCCTAGTCTGTAACCTTGTGAAATCCCTGCCTCGCTGTCTCTGAGTAGTTGGCAATTTGCCTGTCTTTTGATGGACTCTCCAAGGCTCTCTCTCTCTCTTCTTCTCTGTTTTTCCTTTACAAAAATTTAAAGAAAATAAATATAATTGTTTTCTATATTTCTAATTAATGTGGCGTTCCCCATCTCTCTCTCTCTCTCTCTCTCTCTCTCTCGTTCAGACACTCACCCGCACACTGATACAAAGAACCGTTTGTGGAGCAAGAAAAAGATTGGCAAAAGATACTAGCAAAGAATAGAAACCAAGGAATGAATGGTGTTTCAGCTGTCGAACCGGATTACTCTGAGTTTGTTGAAGTTGATCCTACTGGAAGATATGGAAGAGTATGTAAATTCTTTTGCTCAGTTGTTGCCTTCTTTCTGCGTTTTTCATTGCCTGTTTTGGTGTTTTATGTTCCTTCTTACAAGCATGAATCTTTTTTTTTTTTTTTCTCCTCTCTAAATGAATTCAATGGGTCCTATTATGAGGTATTTGATTTTTTTTTTTTTTTGGCAGTACAATGAAATTCTTGGCAAAGGAGCTTCAAAGACAGTGTATGAGGCTTAATTCTCTCGATTTTTTCTTTGTCATATCCCTTTCATATGTCTTCAAGTTATCTACTTTTTTGACATTCTATGAATTTTTTTTTTTTTTTCATTTTTGTTGTCAATAGTATGGTTTTGCAAATAAATGGGTGTCTGGGGTTGTATTGATTGTTGTAGTTTTAGAGCCTTTGATGAGTATCAAGGGATTGAAGTAGCATGGAATCAGGTGAAGCTTTATGACTTCCTACAAAATCCTGAAGATCTTGAGAGGCTGTACTGTGAAATTCATCTACTCAAGACCCTTAAACACAACAACATCATGAAGTTTTACACTTCTTGGGTTGATACTGCTAAGAGGAACATTAACTTTGTCACCGAGATGTTCACCTCCGGTACTCTCAGACAGTAAGCATCATATTAAGTTCCAAAAAATAGAAATGCTTATCTGTCTTCATCTTTCTCGACTTCATGATTTGGGTTTATGATGCTTATTTATTTAAAAATTTTGTGTTTTCGATTGCTGGTTAGGTATCGGCTGAAGCACAAGAGAGTGAACATTAGAGCCGTGAAACATTGGTGTAGACAGATTTTGAAAGGGCTTCTGTATCTCCACAGCCTTAACCCACCTGTTATCCACAGAGACCTCAAGTGTGACAACATTTTTATCAACGGGAACCAAGGGGAAGTCAAGATTGGAGATCTTGGCCTCGCAGCAATCCTTCGCAAATCTCATGCCGCTCACTGTGTTGGTATGTTAGAAGTGTTCTAGATTCCCTCGAATATTGTCCGAATCAAAATTGCCACCATTTGTTTCTCATCCTATTTCCGGAAAATGAGCTGAATCGATGCAATGAAGTTCTAGCAATTCTGATTGTGCATATTGTTTTTTCCCTTTTTGTTCGCAGGAACACCCGAGTTCATGGCACCGGAGGTTTATGAAGAGGAATACAATGAATTAGTTGACATATATTCTTTTGGAATGTGCATCTTGGAGATGGTCACCTTTGAATATCCATACAGTGAATGCACCCACCCTGCTCAGATATACAAGAAAGTTGTTTCTGTAAGAACTCTAAAACTATGAACTCAAGTTTCATATAGAATTTTGTCTCCAACGGCAAATTACGAATAACGTTCTTACTATAGGGGAAAAAACCAGAAGCTCTTTACAAAGTAAAAGATCCCGAGGTGCGACAATTTGTTGAGAAATGCTTAGCAGCCGTGTCGCATAGGCTCCCTGCTAGGGAGCTTCTGAAGGACCCTTTTCTACAAATTGATGACTATGGATTCTGCTCAAGTCCAGTAGAGTACCGAGGAGATTTTGATGAACTGAGTCCTTTCCTAAGACAACCTCATTATGAAAGTTATAACATAAACCATTCTTTCATCAATGGGTACAGCAATTGTCTTGGTTATGCTGGTGAAAATGATTTGGAATACCATCCAATTGAGTTTGGAACGAGTGAAATTGATCTCTTCACTTGTCAAGAGGATGAGCATTTGGCAGATGTAGATATCACAATCAAAGGGAGCAGAAGAGAAGATGATGACGTCTTCTTAAGGCTCAGAATGGCAGATAAAGAAGGTTAGAGTTATATCTTTCATGGGTATCATAATTATTATAGTCCTTTCCAATTATTCCAAAATCCCAAATTTAACTTCTTGCCTTAAATTTTCAATCAAAACTCAGAATTACTTTCCTCCGTGCAGGCCGTATTCGAAATGTCTACTTCCCATTCGACATTGAGACTGACACAGCATTGAGTGTTGCAACAGAAATGGTGGCGGAGCTTGATATTACTGACCAAGACATGATAAAAATAGCAGACATGATTGATAGTGAAATTTCCACTTTGGTCCCAGAGTGGAATAGGGGGCTGGGCATAGAGGAAAGTCTGCATTGTACAAATGGAAATTCCGGTCACAATTGTGTTTCAAAAGATTCACTATTGGATTATGTTTCATCAAATGGTCCAGGTCCCAAGAATCTGCAAGTTCTTCAGTGTTCTAAACAAGGATGTGCTGCTATACATGGACGTTTCGAAGAGATAACATACCAAGTTGAAGGGTCGGAACAATGTGTAACAGCCGTGGAGCTTAAAACATCAAGCCAGTTTGGTGGCATCCATTTTGCTGATATCTGGGCTCAGAGAGAAGGTTTAGAACTGAGTTCACCAGGCTCGAAGGATATATGTTGCAATGAAGGAAACAACACATTGGACCAATTGACTGTTGAAAATGAGAGAGCTATAAAAATGGATGATCAAAGTGAATATGATGCAAGAAACTCTCTCTCCACAACCCGTTCAGCAGAGCGTACCCTCTCGGATGATAATGAGAATGAGATCAGGCAAGAGTTAAGATGGCTCAAAGCTAAATATCAATTGCAGTTGAGGGAACTCAAAGACCAACAACTTGGGGTGAAATGGAAATTGTCAAGCTTATCTCCGAAGTCTTTCCACTTTGAACATGAGAGAGATGATGGATTTTCCCCTCCTATGGGTTCACCCCAGCTAAAAAGAGAGAACAATAGACCACTTCTGAAACCTTTGCCCTCTGGGAAGAATTTCACTACAGATTTTCTCATTGATGCTGATAAGAAATGCTCCACTGTGGCAAACCGAATGACCGAAAACTCCGAGACAGTGAATGTGTCCTACAGTCCTGAGAACATGTCTACAGCCAAGAATTTCTACACGGGACCTTGGCTGCTTCCACACGCTCTTCAAAGGGCAACTTCTCTTCCAGTTGATCCTGTAGATGTTTAAAACACCAAACCTTCGAGCTTTCCTAGGCTGCCTCTTCTTAGTGAACGGAAGAAATAATGGTGATGGATCATGCTTGTACAACTCAGAGATGTAACTTCCACAGCTTATAGGGTTTTTTCCCAGGTTTAGATTGCATCGCTTGGGTATAAATGAGTTAATGTACATTTCCCGCTAACTTAAAAGGTAAACCGTATTTCAGAAATTTTCTGCTACGTCTCCCAGAAGATGGGATGAGTCATGAGTCATGACCCTCTGATCATTGAGTGGCATGAAAGAATTCATTGCTGCTCTTTGTGAGAATGGCATGTTGCCCCCACATACTCGGATACGCATACCCTCTCTCTCTGTCTCTGTTTGTTTTTTTGGCATACGGTGCATCTTCAAACGTCTCAAGTAATTAACATCTAAAACTATCAAAATTGATACCTTGTGCATTTGGTCTACCAAAATCTAAAATGTAGCATACTTATTACCGTCCGATTCCGATTGTTAAATGAATGAAAAATAGGTGACATGTTATAATGTTGAATTAAAAAAAAAAATGTTGAAAATCATATCTTAATGGAGGTGTGCATCGTAACTTCTACTTGTTGTGGGGGTACAATCACTGTAATGTCTCAGTTTTGGTAGTTTTTGATGTAAAGTGCAAAACTCTTGATAATTTAACAATGCAAAGTGTATTTTTCTCGTCAATTAGTAAATAATTGATAGGAGAGTTCTGTTTGACTTTCAGAATTATTTTAGAGGAGCATTTATTGATATTACAGAGTATGAAATGTGGACCAAATTTAGTCTACTCATCCATTGGCACACTAGACGTGCTCACCCACAGCACAAGGGATGGAACCTATCTATATATAGTAGATACCAACATCATATGCGGACGCCATTACTCAGGTCCACAAAAATGCTCTTGCATATTCTTAGTTCCCTGGGCACCTTCTAGTTCTAGATGTATGACCATAATGCCAACCTCCCCACCTCTACAAAGCGAGCAAAGTAGACGTGGACAACTTGACAAACATCACCATTATCAGCTCCAAGTCTCCCCTCGAAGATGGCATATTCTTTTTCCCCCATCCCTACTACCCCTCTGCTCTTCCATCACTTTCAAACCCGGAGAACGCACCAGCTTAGGACAATTATTAGGGCGGTTTGTGCTAGAGAGCAGCAAAAGTAGGCTGTACAAAAACGTCCACAAGCAGTCTGATGGTTTCTGTGGTCTGGCAAGTATGTATCATTTGCCTAACTACTGGCGCCATGTGATGCTTCTTCTGCTTGCCCAAGTTGCCAACTTGGGTTAGATATTTGGTTTGCTTTTGTAGAATATACAACACATATATACATATATACCCCTATAACTATTGCCATTTAAAATGACTGCGGGTAGTTGCCACATTGTAATTTGTGAATATTTTAATATTTGAGTTTGAAGTGTGAGTTTTCAGCTTTAGAGGCTCTCTTTTTATGAGGAGGCACTGTTTCTACCACTACTACTAAAAAGTTCGGTCACAGAAAAGTGATGATCGGATAACACCTGTAGTTAAAGTCCTTCACGACTCTACTCTCTTTTAAAAGGGTGTTTTAATAAACCACTTCACGTGGGTTCTACTCAGTAGTAATGGAAAGCTACATTAATTTCTAATTGAGCCGACCCATTAGTCATTATCCTTACCCTATTTACCGCATATGATTTTTTATTTTTTTAATTCTCATTAAATTAAATTAATTTTTCTATTCATCATCCATATATTACAAATTTAATAAAAAAATAAAAATAAAAAGTAAAAAATCATATGGTATATAATGTATGAATGATAAGTATTTTTTTTTCTTTTTAATTATTTATTTATCGTTTTTCATATCACTTTTTATTTATTTATTTTATTTATTCATTATAGAATGTGATAAGGCCTAAAGGGTGATCAATACCCAATATGGGCCGACTCTTCAGTTTTAGCCGTTTAGTATCGAGATTGTTATTAATATTATTTACGAAAGCAAACTTATTATATATATATATATATATATATATATATATATATATATATATATATTATTTTATTAGCAATATAATTTTTTTTCTAAGCTGATGCATTTCATTAGTAAGGAGAATTTTACATATTATGATATTACACCATCATTTCATTCATATCTCACTATGACAAAGTGACATAACTACCTATCAACTTTTGAATTTTATTTTTTAAAAGAATAAAAGATATCTCAAAGATGGGGGTCATGACCATTTTAGGCCTTAGAGTAGCAACCAATAACATATTGAACGTATAAAATAAAATCATGAGGATGACTACATCAAATTGTTACCTAGGATGCCCTGCTTATTTTCCTTCCTTCTCCTTGTTGCTACTCGTGCCGTTACCTAAGTTTTCAGTGAATCACTTCCTCCACATAGCTGCTGTCAACCACTGCCCAAAGGCTAGGCTACGATACCTCCACAAGCCGCAATAACCCACATTCAGCAATTTCTCCATGCCTCCTTCCATAGCCACTGATTCTCGTGACAGCCACCAAAGCTCACACCCAGCACCTATCACGCAACACAGCTTAAACCTCCACCATAAACCACCAAGTTGCCATTGTGAGACTCTTTCTACAGACCACTACCACCGTGAGACTCTCCCTATAGACTACTACCACCCAGTTGTACCACCACAAAGCCTCTATTTCGCCACACAAAAACAGAGCTTGTGTTCTCCACCGTGAGCCACAAAGTTGCCCCCAGTTGCTCAGCCTCAAAGCTACTGCGGAACAATTGCGAACCACCAAGATGGGCCAAAGAAATCGCAGCCTAAGTTAATTTTTGTTGAAACCGTAGCTGACATCTACAATTTACCAGCACCTAATGATCCATAAACCTACAAAAATTAGTATACAAAATCAAAGAGGAAAAAAAAAATAGAAAGCCTTGATGGGTGGGTTCAGTGAGAGAGAGACGAGGGTGAGGGGAGGGATATGGCTTCGGTGGGAGAGAGATGAAGGTGAAAGAGATGCTTTGGTGCGGTGCAAACGCATGTTGGGTATAATGGGTGGGCTACATGGTAGGAGCACATTGGAATCTATTTTCAGCTATTTATAGACTAACTTGTTAGAAGTTATTCTCTTCAAAGATCTTATAAAATGTCATATTTATAAAATGAAATGAATATTGAGATAGTAGTGCGACTTATAGCATTTTTAGTCAGTCAATAAAACTAACAAACTTATAAGCATATGTGATTTTTTTGAAAATAACTGCATATACTAGGATAGGTTTTGGATTAGTCATTTTCATTATAAATCATGTTCATTTTAGTTTGTAGAAAATACGTGGAAGCTTCAAGCTTATAAGATTGCCATGTGAAAAAATATCTTATTTTTATCTAAAAATGAAATTATGGATTAAATCAAAATAAGTGAGCGGATGACATAGGTGCCTAGGGTGCTACCCACCCCTATGGGGTAGGCCTACTCTTGCATGTGCAGGGGTTGGGGTTTTCCACCCCGGCACCCACTCCCCGTGTGGGGGCAGGGTACCTCATCTGGGTGCCGAGGTGCGGGGGCGAACACCCAATCTGTCCACCACCCACCTAGGATTGGGTCATTGGCCGCCTAATTAGAATGCTGGGCCCAAAACAAAGTTTAAAAAAATACAAAAAAAACAAACAAAATTTAATAATAAAAATAACAAAAAATAATTTATAACGATAATTTACTAAATTATATACTAATATTATAGTATACTACTAAGTTGCAACTATTAACTAATAATCATAACTAAGTTATTAGTATATTACAATGATAATTAAGAGAAAACTATTACAAAATTACAAATTCATCTAAAAATATTACAAATTTTACTATTGTAGCAACATTACAATTAAATAAATTAACAAAATAATAACATTTCATTCTTCAATGGAATTTGGGGTGGCCAATTGCCAATTGGTAATTGGTAGTAGAAAAGTGAGTTGTACTGACTGCTATGAGACTATAAAAATCGAGATTATAAAACCTGAAACATTAATAATTTAAAATGAAAACAAATTAAAATTATAAACATGAAACAAAAATTAAAAATAAAAACATATATTAGAAATGTAAAAATTATAGATATTAAAAGTACTAATCAAGATGAGATTGGGATCAAGATGAGAGTAATTATATACTTAACTACTTATATATTATTATTATTATTATTATTATTATTATTATAACATATATGCGGGGGCATGATGGGGTATTTGAGGGGTCGGGGTTGAGCCCACCCCACCCATCCCATCCTGCCTCCTCATTGGGGGCGCCAGATGCGAGCGGGGCAGTCGTTCCCTACATCTGGCAGATTAGGGGGGCCAACAAGGCACAAGGTGTAGGGCTCTGCTACCCACCCGTATAGGTGCCAAGAATTATTGACCAGATATTTAAAAAAAAAATTAACACCTGTTTTTATTCAATATTAAAGCTTACGAGAAGTGTTATTGTTATAACAAAATTTTACAAAATTAAATTAGTAATATTATATGATTTAATGTGATACATTAGATCTATTTTATAATAAAAATAATTTTATAATTTGAATTACTACATCAAACCAAGTTAGTTTATAAATTTATTTTATGGTATTTATAAATTTATTTTTTGGTCAAAATATTTCTCAAAACTCAGATCTGGACAACCCCAGTCCACAACTGGAGAGTAACTCCCCAAGAAGCCAAACACAACCGAAGGCATTTCACTCTGCCTTAACTTAAACCCTAATAATACTATCTGGTTTGTTCTCCCTCTTTCAAACGCAACTTCACTCAAGAGCGCTGTCGCCATTGCCAAGTAGACCAAAAGTGAAAGCAACTACCATAGTATGCGGCTCAACTTGCTCCTTCTCCCTTATTAAGGTCTCCAACACTTCCGTAATTGTCTTGTATATGATGCAATGCATGTGTTTTATAATAAGAGGCATTTATGCTTTTCTTCATAACAATGGTGGACAAGGCGGTGACTATTCAGACAAGGAAGTTCATGACCAACAAGCTCCTTTCCAAGAAGCAATTCGTGAGTAATACTATTCAAACTGGTTTCATATAATAACACTCTCTTTCGGTTTGTTTGATTGTTGGGAAGGTTTTGGAATAGAAATAAGATTATGGAAAATCCAAAAACAAACAATTTTACTCTTTGAATACAAACATAAATGATTTGTGTCAAAAAGCTATTACAGCTACAATTGCATTATGTATTTGACGTAGGTCATTGATGTTTTGCATCCTGGGAGGCCCAATGTATCAAAGGTATGGCCTTTTGAATTTCCATTGTTTATTTTCTTATAACTTCCGTTTTTCCATGTTCAAATTGCTTTTTTTTTTTTTTTTTTTTTCCATTTGTATTTAATCGAGTGGGGTTTTCAATTTTAATGAAGGCCGAGCTTAAAGAGAAATTGTCAAGGATGTACGAGGTGAAAGACTCGAATTCCATATTTGTATTCAAGTTCCGTAATCATTTTGGAGGTGGGAAGTCAACTGGGTTCGGGCTGATTTATGATTCAGTTGAGAATGCAAAGAAATATATGCCAAAGTATAGGCTTATTAGGGTAATCTCATATTAGATGCCGGGTTTTACATGTGATTAATTGATATTCCTTGATTGAATGTTTATATAATATGTGGAACACGGTAGGACCTTTTCTTTGAGATATCAATACCTTTATGATTGATTTTATTCTTTGTATAATATTTTTTACTTATGAAAAAAAATAATGTGGAACATATCGTTGATATTTTAAGGCAGGCTTAGCTGAATAGATTAACTCAAAATAGATTAAGGTGATTGATTGTCAACTTAAGTCGATTAGCAAATGGGCTGAGGGTTTGGCTGCATATGATTCTTTGTTTCGCTCTCCAACTCATTTGGTTGTCCTACTCTCGCCCCTGCTAAGATGGGAATGAGTTGGAAGAAAACAACCACTGCTACTGTAAATTGGGAAACTTTGAAATACGAATGCTTTGGATTCTTATAGAGACATTAATGTATTGATTAAAGACTGCCCCTCTATTTTTTTTTTTTTTATTGGTGAGAGAATTTGTGATGTCCCAATGGAAGGCCCAAATTACATGGTCTATACTTCAAAAAGACTAGTCAATGATACAATTGAAGCCCCATTGGAAACTTATACCACCTACCTTGAAACTCCAAGCAATGTGAGGTCCTATATACCACCTACCTTTATCCTTATCATATGGGGTATTACAATTTACCCCTCTTAAATTCCTGGTATCCTTATCGAGCATGTCCATCGTAGGCAATATGGCTTAAATCCCACATTTCTGGTTGGGATAGGCTCTGATATTATTTCTAACTTCCAATAGAAGGCCCAAATCATATGACCTATATTTCAAAAGGACTAGTCAATGATACAATTAGAGCCCCATTGAAACATTATAAAGAGCAATAACTTTTCATTCCCAAGCAATGTGGGATCATATACACTACCTATCCTTATTTTTATCATACGGGGTATCACATTCTGCTCCTTTTAAATTCCCGACATTCTCATCGGGCCTGTCCGTATCATATGGGGTATCACAGAATTAGACTTTTAAGATGTCATATTGATGTTGTTAGCCCAAAAGGTTTTGGGTGAGGCCAATGTGTTCTAGTTAAAATAATACTTTATCAATTGCAAGAACAGTGTGGAGCATACCAATATGGAAAGGTAGGATGAGGTTCCATAAATTAGACGATGATGATGCATGATTAGACTTTTACAAGGATAGGGTTTGAATTGTGAACAACTTAGGCGTGGCTCAAGATAGGGCCAAGTTGCATAAAAGGGACAAAGTTTATCCCAATTAGTTGGGATCAATGCTTAGCTAAGAGAATACATGTGGAGAAAATGATGACTTGATAACAAATTTGTCATCAGAATCTTCTTTAGCCATGTTTTGAACCTCCCCAAAAAAAAGAAAAGGAAAGCTTGGGCTCATTTATGGACATTTGGCTTGATGTAAAAAAGGATAAGAGAAGGAAGAGAAAGTGTGGGAGGGCATTGTTAAAACAATGCCTTGATAAAGAATTTGTTGAGGTAGCTTTAGCTCTCTTAGTTGGTTAGCTAATATCATTGGCCTTCGGATAGCACACCCGGATTCCTAACATCTTCCTTCTAGTTGACAACCCAAGGAGGGAACTCTGTTAGCCCATCAGTAGGATCATAGCTACCCTTATGTAACCAAGATGTTCATTGCTATACCACAATTTGGCCTCTCTTATCCTCAATGGATGAGGTGGTAGTAGATCCAGCCATTGCTATCAAACCTATTGGACATCAAAGGTATCAAACTATTTTCTTTTGCAAACTTCCCCCCAACAACAAAAAAAAAAAAAGTAGGAAAGCAAGAGAAAAGCATGGGGCTTATTTATAGACCTTTGCCTTGGTGTTTTTCTCTTAATATATTATGAGGGCATTGATATAATAGTAGTAGGAGGAGGAGGACCAACCAATTGAATCAAGCACCAGTTAATTGCATTGCTTGATTCAATTGGTTGGTCCTTGAACCCATGGTTGTTTTTATGATTTATTGTAAAATAAGAATATCCAAGGCCATTCAGAGTTATTGTCCAAGGTCATTCAAAGTTATTGTGAGTGACCTTGGTATGCTTGGAGAAAGTAAAGTGCTAGAGAAAAATTGAGGGAGAATCTAGCTTAGAACGAGTAGTCCCTTCCCCTAATTCAATTTGTCCCATGGTCTTTTCATAATGCAAAGTTATTGTCCAATGTTGTTCAAAGATATCATCCAAGGTCGTTCAAAGATATTGTCTAAGGTCGTTCAAAGTTATTGCAAGTGATCTTGGCATGAGTGGAGAAAGCAAAAGTACTAGAAAAATTGTGGGAGAATCTAGCTTAGAATGTTTAGTCCCTTCCCCTCCTCCCCACATGTTATGATAAATTAAGCAAGGAGAAACATTAATCATTATTTAACTATGTCCAAGAGGCTGCTAGTGACAATGGCAGCCAGCTATTTTCCGATTTAATCACAAGTCAACATCAATTATCTATTTCCCTTGAATCATGAGTTAATTGCAAGTTATCTCAAATGTGTTATGTGTGGCCCAATAAATGAGCAGACATTAATGACTTTTGCACATGGGCTACTGTTGCTTGTGTTTTCTTGATATTCAAGTTCCCTTATGCCTTTTATTTTGTATGGAGGTTCTTCTAACGCTCTAGTCTTAACAAGTATGTTAAATTCCATCAATTGTTAGGACTTATTGTTTGGCGCATCCTTGTTTGTCCTTTAGTATTTAGCTAATTATATTCTATTGTAATGAATCCATTCATGAAGTTTAACATTGGTTTAGTGAATTGATGTGCTGAGCTGAATTTGAACTAGCATAAGACTCCTTTCTTTAGACTTTGGATTGACTATGTACAAAATTTAGTAGACTAAGTGCTGTTATAAGCTTAAATAAGATACGACCATGGGAAATATTAGGAAAGACTTAGAATGGGAATGTTGGACTCTTAAAAAGCAGCATGTTCACTAAATAAATTTGGCCAAAATGAGAATGTTAAGATGGATGACAAGGAACGTTAAGGAAGATTAGATGAGAAAGAGTCATCCATACAAAGGTTGGGATGGCTCCTATTGATAAAAACAAAGGAAGTCGCTTAGGATGGTTTGATCATGTGCAATGGAGATCGGTTAGTGTAGCAATGAGAAATAGTTGTTAATTTAAGTCGAGGGAGTGAAAAGAGGTATGTGGAAATTTACAATTACATAGGTAAAAATATATACCTGTGCAATTGAGTTGATTTGAGTTATTGCTGGGGGGGGGGGGGAAGAGAAGAGTTGAGTCAATATTTATATGCAGTTGTTAAGTTGCAAAGTGTGTTCCTTTGTAAGAAACTGCGGCTCGAAGTTTCCTTTCTTACTGTGTTGCAAGAAGGATGCATATTTAGATAGTAATTCTGTAACAGCCCGCTAGAAATTCAATTAAGGAATTTCTATTGATTTTAGGAATCTCGTGAAAACTCCGTAAATTTACACGAATCGACTAAATTACATAGGTTTTAGTCTGTCAATATAGTTAGTGTTATCACTCACTATGGTGCCAGAAATGTGTTTTTAATTATTTGAGATAGTTAGAAGAGTCAGTTTATCTGACGAGCCTCGATCTACGTGTTGAAACTTATTCTACGTACTGTATCTCGATGGCGTGTTCTGAAAGTTATCTTGCGGATTTCAAAGTAAGATAGATATTTTAATGCTTATGAATATTTTAAATATTATGAAAATATCTATAGAAGATATCTATAGAAAATATCTATAGAAGATATTTTCAGTATTATTAGATAAGCTTGTTTTAATGTAGCACAATTATAATATTTTAATGAGCTCTGAAAATATTATAATTGTGGATAATATCTTATATTAAATATTTTAGTTGTTTTAAAATATTAAGAGGTTTAACTTTATGTTGAAAACTCTTATTTAAATTAAATGGTTTTATCCTCTTTGAGTAATTAACGATATTTCACATTTTAAATAATGATGAAGAAATATTATTTTATAAACTTTAGTTTATAAAATAATATTCTATCTTAATTTCTCTCAGTGTTTTATCTTAAATAAAACACTTACGCATTTTCAAATCAGTGTTTAAACTCATCGTTAGATCCTTTTGAAGATTCCGAAGCGTAGGACTGAGATTAAATACCCAAGCCTCTTTCTTTTCTTCCTCACTTTTTCTCTTTTTCTTTTCTTTCTTTCTCTCTTTTCTCTCTCCTCCCTTTCCTCTTCATGGCCGACGTACGTGAACTGATTGCTCCTCCATGTCCGTTCGGTTGAAGCTCCAGCCGGCGTCACCTCCAGCCGCCGTGCCTCACCTCCCTCACCGGCGTGTTCCTCCCTCACCGGCGAACACAACCGCACCGGTGGTGAGCTACACCGGTCACCGATTCTCTCTCCTCCTCTCTTCAAACAAATGGGTCTTAATGCTTTTTCCTCCTCTTTGGACCACCATACACGGCCGAAACGGCCACCAAGCACCACCATTGAAACCACCATGTCAAGGGCTTCCTCCCCATGTCCTTCTTTCTCCCTAACTATCCCTCTTTCTCTGATGGGTCTCCACACACACACGTTCGGTTGCACCGCCGTGCACCACCATCCACGGCCACCCATGGTGTTTCACCACCACCACCTTGTTCCTCTCATCACCACGAACTTCCCCAAGAAATTCCATGGCCAACGGAGCTATGTAGAGCTCTCACTCTCCCTCACTCTCCAAGGCCGAAAATGGCTTCAAACGGCCGATCCGCCGCCGTGAGCCACCGTATGGCCACCACCTCGCCACCACAGCTCCACCACATATTCATCTACCTTTCCCTAGCTTGCCATGAAGTTCTATGGCTTTCATCTACCTCAAGCAAACACCCACCATTCGGATTCACTGTTCACGGCATGATGCCGCCTTGCTCTGCCACCTCTGACCACCACGAGGCCACCATGATCCTTTCCAAGGCCACGCCTAGCTATTCTCAAGCCTGAACCGCCACTTTACGTGGTGGACAGCCACCGTACGCGGTGTTACCGCCACGTACGCTCTTCCGACGCTTAATCATGACGAGCAGCGAGCGACGCACGGGTTAGCCCGTCGATGGTATAACCCTCTATCTCTAGTTATTTACGTTTAAAGTAGTTGATTGGTTTGATTTTTGAAATTCTTGGAGATGATTTGATTTAAGGTCAAAACTTGTGATTTAAGTGGTTGGATCTTTTTACAAAAAAAGTTTGGTGTTGATTATTAGCTTTTTCTAAATGGATGTTTTAAGTATGGTTTTGAACTTAGGATTGGAAGATGTTTGTTGAAAAATTTTGGTTTAAGCACGAATTTTGAAGTTGGAAGGAATTGCAACAAAAATCAAGAGAAATGACCTATGGATGTTTCAGCCATAGTGTGTTTTCCATAGTTGTGTTTTGTTTTAAATTTTTCTAAATTGATATTTGAATTGAGGATAAAATTTACATGAGGCATGTAAATTTTGGTGACTTTTGGAGTTAGTATACAAAATCCTTAAGTTATGGGTAAAACGGTCATTTTCCTACATGCAGAGAGTAAAATGGAAATTTTACTCTTTAAGTTAGTAATTTCCATATTTCAATTTATTAGTGATTTAGTGCTAACTTTTAGAATTACTAATTACAGTTCCTCATGATCGCGCTTAAGGTTTTATAAGAAACGCGGAGATCGAGGTAAGTTAGCTTTTAACTTACTAGCAGTCTACTGTGTATGTGTGCTAAGTAAAGGAACTACAGTGTATGTATGTATGTTATCATATATGTCATGCCATGCCAAGTTATCACGTAATTGTCTATTATACAGAATTTATTCTGTCATCAATTTTTATCTGTTACATAATATATTCTGTCATGTATTACTGTACATTACAAGTATGTCATGTTAAATATATTGTCTATTATATGTTATGCCATGTTACGAAATGTTTCTATCTTAAGTTGGTCATGTATTTCAAGTTATGTTCAAATCACGTTATGTTACGTTAGGGCTCCAGTCCTTTCGTATTCCAGTCACGTTTCATCTTGAATACATTCAGTTTGTGTAGAATACATGAGGCCACAACAACTGTGGAGTATGTATTTAACTGCATTGTGATGTGTAGAATACATGGGGCCACAACAACTGTGGAGTATGTATTTACACGTAGAATACATGGGGCCACAACAACTGTGGAGTATGTATTTTTCATGTTAATTCAAGTTTCAGAATAAGTTCATACTAAGTCCAGTTTCAGATCAAGTTCATGTCAAGTCAAGTTCAGTTCATGTTTCAATTTAAGTTATGTCAATTATGCTATGTTGTACGCTAAGTTATGCTTTAATTACTTATGAATATGATTATGCATTTATGCTTTTACTGTCATCCATGCATCATTAGCTTGTGTGGAAGTTTTTTTGTTAACTTGCTGAGATTTGTAATCAAATCTCACTGTGGTAGTCCCAACTACCATTCCCCCCGAATGGTAGATCTTGTTACAGGACCTGAAGGAGAATCAGGAGCTGACCAACTAGACACAGTTGACTGAGCGACGATGCAACGTCAATGTTAATAAAGTAGTTAACGTAAATTATTACTTGTACGATGGAGTTGCATCTCCAGTACTTTTTGAATCATAATCATTTTGGACTAGTGTTATGATCTTAGTTGTTCAATGAGTCTTTGTATATCAAGTATGTTTCAAGCATTTGAGATATTTTCAATTTGGTGCATAGTATTGCTAAAGAAATAATTTATTCGCTGCGAATATTGCATAATGTTAGATGCATGTTAGGAACATTGCATCTTATATGTCATGAATGGGGGCAGGTAACCTTGTATTATATGTCTCGACGCTTCAAATGTCCGTCCAATCCCAAACGGAATTTGGGGCGTCACAAATTCTCTATGTTATCCAAGTTCCTTTCTGGTGAGATGATGCAAAAGATGTCTTTGAATCCTCAGCTACGCGTTCTATTCATAGAAGATTTTATCAAATCTAACACGCTCAGTAGTGCTGACTCATTTTTTGCTAGAGTCTTATATTTTGGTTGATTGGATTATCTTTTTTAATTGTGGATGTCGTTGGGAAAAAGAGAGAAATTTGTCATGTGCAAGTAAACGTGGTTCAATTAGACATGCCAAGCTCTTATAATGTTGTGTTAGATTCAAATGTAGCTTTGCCTTGTGTGGTCATGAGGAAGAACAAATGGCAGTATAGTTCTGCACATAAATTTATTATCTTCTAGCATATAAAATTTGTTCCTACAAATCTTCGATCCATGAGTTGATATATGCAGTGCATTGTTTTGTATTTATAAGAGGTGATTGTTGAATATGGAGTTCTCTCTCTCTCTCTCTCTCTCTTGTCATGACCTTCATCTTCCATCTCTTGTGCTTCTCGCCATAGATGATCCTTGATCCTTTTTCATTGTCTTCTTTCTTATTGTTTTCGATTTTTCCTTCTTTTTTATCTGATCGTTTGTTCTGTTAGTTCTCTGGGGTGTTTATGATTTGTTTTGTGCGATGGGGTCGTATTGGGGGTTACATATTGATCAGAAATTTTTTAACTTGAAAAAAGAGAATGCTCATTGGTGGAGGATTACTGAGAGTAGTCGGAGGGTCACTAAGTTCATATCCATTGATGCTGATGCTATGGTCTGGTTAGCTTGTACTATTGGAGATGGTTTAGGGATTGTTGGGTCGAGTGAGTTTTTTTAAAACTAGTAGGATTGGGAATCGAGTTATGGTTGTTCAAAGAGGTCTAAACAGACATTGAAGTTTTTGTCTTTATTGGAGTTTGGTCATGATAAAAGAAGGGGTTTCATTGTTGTTCCAGAAGGTATGAAGGGAGAGGGGTGGCGGAGGTTTGGTGGTTTGTTGAGAGAACTTGTTCCTTTTTCCTTTGTTCAGCGTGAAAAAATCAGGGTACCCGTGAAGGTTGCCTCTAATCCAGTTATTGTAGAGAGTTGTAAAGGCACTTTTGTTGAGGTAGTTAAGAAAGCAACGCCATGTATGGAGGGGAATAAGGTGGGTAGAGGTAAGACTAGTGAGAAGATTTCGTTGCTGGGTAAGCAGGTGCATAAGTCTGTTAATCTTTTAAAAGGTGATGGGTTGAATTCTGTAGTTAGTTCATTAAGAGATGGGAAGAACTTTCCATTGAAGGCTATGTATAAGGCTTTGTTGGAAATGAAGTCGAATGTGGACTTGTTACTGAGTTGGGTTAAAGTAGGCCTAGGCCCATTGGCATTTGAGTGTAATTTTGCTGAGGATGGGCTAGATAATAAGGAGATTGCTTTGGGCATAAATGGGTTAGAGAATGGGCTGGATATTGAGGATACCGGGAGAGATAATGGGAAGGTTGTGATGGATGGGCCGGGTTTGGTCAAAAGCCCAATAAGGGCTTGGAAGGCCAAGTCGATTTTCAGTATTTCAGGCGTATCGGGTTTGGCTTCTTCAAGCTCTACGGCCGCCTATTGTTTTGATGAATGCGATTGCGGCACAGACTTTGTCACCGGTCTCAGGCAATCCTTCTGGTGATTCTCCGATCAAAGTTCTGTCGCCGATGGTGGATGAGGGTGTTTTAGAGGTTCAGGAAAAAGAAAATGATGTGTTTTTACATACGAAAGATATGGAAGAAGGGGCATTGGTTGAAAATAATGATGGGGGTTCTCTCAATCAAGTAGATTTGTTAATCCCTTTGAATCCCGTTGTCCTTTCGAACATTATTGGTCTTTGAGAAGCCTCTATAAATGGTTGGGGGTCTTGTAGGTATTCATAATCTGGAAATGGTATGGGGTCTCATGGGAGATTTTGATGATTCTGTTGTGGTTTTGAAGGAAATCCAACAGTTGGCTTGTTTTTCTGAGTCTGTGCAGCGGGATGGGTCCTTACAGATGATGGTTAGAGAGGTTGATGGGGATAAAGATGACATTGGCAGTTATGTTCCTTTATGTTCTATTCATCCGAATCAAAATTCCAGTTTATCTTCGGATTGGGTGTTTAAAAAAGTAGAAGAATTACAAGAGTTTTTGGAAAAATCATGTGTAGGGTATGAAGAGCAGTTTAAGGCTCTTCTTATTGCTGTTGAAGGTGGTAGATCCACTGCTGTGAAGTCAGCGCTGAAAAGGGATAGGAAGCTAAAGCGGTTAAAAAGTTTCATTAATTATTTGGAAGTGCAAGGTACCATTTAGAATTGCATTCTTTGTCTAGACAGCATTTATTGGGCGGATTCTTACATCGGATAATTTGAGAAAGTGTGGGTTCATTATTTCAGATTGGTGTTATATGTGTAAGTGTGATGAGGAATCTATTGATCGTCTCTTATTATACTGTGAAGTGGCCCAGTTGGTATGAAGTTTTTAATCGGATAAGGGCGGCATGGGTCATGCCTAGAAGTGTTTAGGATCTTATGTGTTGTTGGAAAGGTATTCGGGGAAATGCTCAAATAGCTGCTGTGTGGAGAATGATACCTCACTGCATTATGCGGTGTGTGGTTGGAGAGAAACAAGAGGTGTTTCGAAGATATGGAGCACTCTTTGGCTAAACTGAAACATTTTTTCTATAGTACACTGCTTTCCTGGGTTTCGGCCATTATTTGTAACAAAGATAATCTCCATACTTTGCTTGTACTACTTAGCTACAACCTGACATGTTCTTTGTATTATGTATACCTTTAGTGTACTCAGGATATGCCTCTTTTATTAATAAAACTTAATTTTACCTATAAAAAAAATCCATTAATTATGATTCTAATGAGGGAAGTGTGGGGAGGGATAGGTCAAAAGGGAGGGGGTCTTTGTCTTCTAATGAAGCTTAAAATTCTCTCTTGGAATGTAAGGGGATCAACAATGTTAACAAACATCTTCGTATTAGATATCTTCTTCGAAGTTGAAAAGTTGACATTGTTTGTCTTCAAGAGACAAAGCTATGTTTTATAGATAGACATATTATTTATAGTTTGTGGGGTTGTTCTTTTGTGTGGTGGTGTTATTTAGCTTCTTTAGGTGTATCTGGAGGTGTGCTATTGATGTGGAATAAGAGAGTGGTGGAGCTGGTAGAGGAGTGCATTGGGGATTACTTAGTGGCAGTTTCTTTCAAAAACATTGAAGATGGGTGGAGGTGGGCTTGTGCAGGAGTTTATGGGCCTAATTTAGACTGTGATAGATGTTTTTTGTGGGAGTAGTTGGTGGGTTTGTATTCTTTATGGGATTTACCTTGGTGTTGGTGTGGTGACTTTAATATTGTTCGGTTTCCTTGTTAGAGAGATGGGGCTACATTGTCAACAGTTTCTATAAAGGATTTTTCGAAATTGACTTTTGAGTTGAATCTTGTAGATCTCCCTTTAGTAGGGGGCTTATACTTGGTCTAATAGTAAAGGATGGTCAAGATTGGATAGATCCTTAGGATCAATTTGGTTACGTAGTTCAGATGAGATAAGATGAGATATTTTGAATAGTAATGAATAAAATATTGTTATAATATAATTTTTTAATATTAATTTTGTATTGAGATTTGAAAAAGTTGAATTGTTTATTATATTTTATATGAAATTTTGAAAAAGTTGTAATGATTAGATGAAATGAGATTGTTTGGTTTTTGATAACCAATCCGAGCAGTTTCTTCTTTATGGGAGTCTCATTACCCGAACCTATGTCAAAAGAGGTTGGATCCTGTTTGTTCTAACCATCTCCCTATTTTGCTTGATTTTGGGGGTATTCATGGGGGTAAGCGCTATTTCAAGTTTGAGAATATGTGGCTTCAAGTTGATGGATTTGTGGAGAATGTTAGGAGTTGGTGGTCCTCTTATTCTTTATCTGATTCTCCTAGCTTTATTGTGGTTGAAAAATTAAAAGCTCTTAAATCTGATTTGAAAAAGTGGAATGAAGTCTTTAGATATATGGAAGTGCAGAAAAATCTTCTTTGGGATGAGTTGCATGCGTTGGAGGAAGGGGCTATTAATGAGGATTCATTCTTAAGGAAAATTGAGGTTGTGGATGAAATTGGGAAGGTTTTATTGTTGGAAGAAATTTCTTGGAGGCAAAAATCTAGGGTGTTGTGGCTGAATGAGGGGGATAAACGTACTAAATTTTTTCATAAGATGGCTAAGTCACATAGGCATAATAATGCCATTGAAGTCCTCCATTCAGGCTCTAATGTGTTACAATCACCTGAAGAGATTCAAGATCATATTGTGAAGTTTTATGAATAGCTTCTTGCTGAAACTGCATAGTTGTGACCCAAGCTTGATGGTTTGAGCTTTGATCAACTTGACTCTAATGCTGTAAACCGGTTGGAAAGGCCATTTGATGAAGAGGAGGTGCATCAGGTGGTGAAAGGTATGTGTAAAGATAAAGAGTCGGGTCCAGACGGATTTTCTATGGGTTTTTTTCAAGAGTGTTGAGATATAATGAACGATGAACTGATGCAGATTTTTAGGGATTTTTATTCTAGTTTTAAGTTTGAAAAATCCTTAAATGCTACTTTTATTGCTCTCATTCTGAAGATTGTTGGTGCTTTTGAGTTGAAAGATTTCCATCCTATTAGTCTAGTAGGAGGGGTTTATAAAATTCTTTCAAAGGTGTTAGCTAACCGTATGAGTATGGTGATGGATAAAATCATTTCAAAGCATTAAAATGCTTTCATTTTGGGTAGGCAAATTTTGGATGCTGTTTTGATTGTTAATGAGTGTTTGGATAGCCACTTGAAGGATGGTATACTGGGGGTTCTTTGTAAATTGGACATGGAGAAGGCATACGATCATGTATATTGGGATTTTATTTTCTATATGCTTAGAATGTGTGGTTTTGGGAATAGGTGGTGTGGATGGATTAAACATTGTGTTACAACTACTTGGTTTCTGTTTTAGTGAATGGTATCTCGTGGTTTTTTTAAGTCTTCGCTGGGTTTGAGACAAGGGTGTCTGTTATCCCCTTTTCTTTTTGTTATTGTTATGGAGCCTTTGAGTAGAATGGTGGAGGCTATTGTGAGGGGGGTTTTCTTGGTGGTTTTTCGTTGGGAAACAATAGTAATCGTGTTATTTCTATTTCTCACTTAATTTTTATGGATGATACTCTTATTTTTTGTGATGCTGATTCATGTCATATTCAAGCTTTAAGAGCTGTTCTGGAAGCTGTTTCGGGCCTCAAGGTGAACTTGAGAAAGTTGGAATTGGTTCTGGTGGGTGAGGTGAGGAATGTCAACTCTCTTGCGAAATTCTTGGGTTGTAAAGTTGCTTCTCTTCCGCTGAGATATTTTGGACTTCCCTTGGGGGTGTCCTTTAGGAGGGTTTAGGATGGGGTAATTGAGAAAGTGGAGCAAAGATTGTTGGGTTGGAAGAGGCTTTACTTGTCAAAAGGGGGGAGGTTAATTCTTATCGAAAGCGCCCTTTTCAATCTTCTCACATATTATCTTTCTTTATTTCTATTGCCAGTGAGAGTGGCTATTAATTGGATTGAAAAATTATTTAGAGCTTTTTTATGGGGTGGTTTAGGAGAGGAGAATAAATTTTATCTTGTGAATTGGAATAGGGTGATTTGTCCATTAGTGAATGGTGGCTTCAATGGTGTGGGGATGAGAGATCTGAATATTTTTAATAAGGCATTATTGGGGAAGTGGTTGTGGAGATTTCATAAGGAATGTGATGCTTTATGGAGAGAGGTGATTGACGGGAAATATGGGCGTGAGTGTGGTAGATGGTGTTCTAAGGAGGGTAAGGGGTCTTATGGTGTTTGCCTTTGGAAATATATTAGGAAGGGGTGGAACATTTTTGAAAAACATATCAAGTTTGAAAGTTGGAGTTGGTGATAGAATCCGATTCTGGTTTAATGAGTGGTGTAGTGAGAGACCTCTTAATGCTGTTTTTCCTTTAGTTTTCAGTTTGGTTGGTGATCAGCAGGTTTCTGTTTCAGAGGTGTTATGTCATGTGGATGAGACCATATATTGAAATGTTATTTGTACTAGAAATGCACATGATTGGGAACTTGATGAGATTGCAGATTTTTTATATTCTGAAAAGATAGATGCAAATGGGAGAGATCGGTTGCTGTGAAAATAGTTGGGGAGTAATAAAATTTTCTGTTAAGTCATTTTATAAGGTGTTGTATGCTCAACAACATGTTTTTTTTTTTTTTTTTTTTTTTTTTTTTTTTTTTTTTTTTTTTTTATCCATAGAAGAGCATTTGGAAGGTTTGTGTGCCATCTAAAGTTGCCTTTTTCACTTGAATTGCTGCACTATGGAAGATTTTGACCGTTGATAATTTGAGAAAGCATGGTATGATTATTATGGAATGGTGTTTTATGTGTAAAAATGATGGTGAGTCGATTGATCATCTTTTTCTTCATTGTGAGGTGGCTAGGGAGTTATGGATTTGTATTCTTGGTAGAGTAGGGCTGAGTTGGGTTATGCCTAAGAGGGTGGTGGAGGTTTTCGCCTGCTGGAACAGAAATCATAATAGCTCTCAATTGGATGTGGCTTGGAGGATGATACCATTGTGTTTATTGCGGTGTGTATGGACAGAAATGAATGATAGATGTTTTAACAACTAGAAAAGAGCAGCGGGGGATATCTGGAATTTCTTTGTGTCTTCTCTTTTTCAGTGGTTTTCTGCTATTGTATTAAAGGGAAAGAGTGTTCATGAGTTTTTGTTTTCTTTTTAGCTTTCTAGAATGTAATTAGGTGCCTCATCTTGTATGCTTCTTGTGTACATGGGCTCCGCTTAGTTTCATTCGTTTTAATATGTTGCCCAGATTACTAATACAAGAAGGGGGTGAATTGAGTTATATTTAAAAATTAAAAATTATAAATCAAATACACAATATAAAATATAAACAAAATATGAAACAACAATAAATATAAAGAGCAAGGGTAAGAGAGAAGTAAACTCAGTATGTTAACGAGGTTTGACCCTACTGCCTACATCCTCGCCTCAAGCTACCATTTGAGAATCCCAAAATTCACTATTCAACCTCATTCAGGTGGAGATAGAAACCTATTACACCTTTAAACAACACTGTTATAAAGGATCCATGTAGAACACCCTCTATACTTACAATCACCTTACACGTGGTGATTCATCTATTCCCTATGTAGAACATTTTCTACACGTAAAAGGGTTACACACACCCTTTTACTGATACAAGAGTTGATAGTGGGTAGGTTATTTGAAAACACTCATCAATGAGTGAAATAAGAACAATACAACGCAAACTATATCTCTCAAAATGAACAAGGGTTAAGGCTTAATGTTTAAAGAAGAGAGAATAAAAATTTTAAATGAATGTTGTATGCTCTTGGTGTTGTAAATGTGAAACTCTCAAATGATCTGTTTATAGGCATATGAGATTTCATATTCAAATTTAAAAATATTCACATGTCAGAGACAACATCATTCACTTTTTAAAAATTTAAAAAGATTCACATATCAAAAACAACATCATTTACTTTTCAAAAATTTTAAACCTAATTTTTTTACTTTTGCATATGACAAAATGAGCACACTTTACTTTTCAAATTTTTCAAACAAAATCATCTACCTTTTGCATAAGTAAAAAAAAAATCATTGACTTTTGAAAATATTCAAATAAAGCATGTACATGTAAAAGATGACAATCAATCATCTTTAATATTTTCAAAATTTTTAAATAAAATAATCTACTTTTTGTATAAGTAAAAAATATCATTAATCACTTTTGAAAATATTCAAATAAAGCATGCACATGTGAAAGATGACAATCAATCATTTTTAATATTTTCAAAATTCAAACCTTTAATCATATCATGTGTATGTGAAAGATGACAATCAATCATCTTTTAAAATTTTCAAATATAATTTTTTAAATATTGATGCACATGTTGAAAATATATTCATTTAAAAAAATATATATTTTAATGCTTTATGATAAAATATTAATTTTAAGCCTTAATCTTAATTTCGAATTTTTAAGAGATTTATAATATTACTCTATGACTTTAATGTGAATTTATTCCTTTCTTGCTCATGCTTAGTTCTTTAATATGCTTGATTCTATTGTATAGATAATTTAAATTTGAGACTTATTTATTCTTTAAATTTATTTATTATTATTAAAATCTATATGTAAATATATAATTATATGAAATTTGAAATTGTAAGTTCAACGCAATAAAATTTATTACTTAAAAAAAATTGTTCTTTATTTAGGTTCTGCTGAATAATTATTGCTTGTGATGGCAGAATAGACTGGATACCAAGGTGGAAAAGTCAAGGAAGCAGTTAAAGGAAAGGAAAAACAGGGCCAAGAAAATCCGAGGTGTAAAGAAGGTAATGAAGCCACCTTTGAAATTCAACACTCTCTCTCTCTCTGTGATTGGACTTCTCTATACACTCCAATTGTTTCTATGTCTCATATGTGCAGACTAAGGCTGGTGATGCTGCCAAGGGCGGGAAGAAGAAGTGAGATTATTATGATTACGCCTTGCCTATTCAGTAATGTAATAGCTGGATCCCAGAGGATGTTTATTCTTTTTATTCTGCTAGCTATAATTTTAGGCATCTGACTTCATTTTTGAGACGTAATATGCTCATTGCTCTGATTATAGAACTCTGAAATCTGTCTACCTATGCTGTGAGAATCTGATTTACCAGGGGAAAAAAAAAAAAATGTGAGAATGCGCATTCAGTCAACGCATTAACATGAAAGTGATGTACACTCCTCCAAGTCCTCTTGAGCCTCTTTTTTTGCGATCATTCAACATTCTCTACCTAATTCTGATATTGATAATTAGAAATGGGGAAGAGTTTTCTCTGCTTATTCGATTTGCTGATTTGGAAGCAATTAAGAATGTGGTTGACAAGAGTTCAGATTACCAAGACTAGAGTTGTGCATGGTTGGAAAAGGGCAAAAACTCCTGCCTTTACCAGCTCAATTGTGTTAACAACTAATGCATTAAATGATGCCAAATGCTTTTGATTTGAATACATTACACCATGCAAAAAAGAAAAAAAAAGACGACCGTCGCAGTGGTCCGGAGCCGTCAAAACTCAAAACGGTAAAAACAAAGAACAAAGAAAATGTACCTCTCCGAGCATAAATTCGTGAAAGTCGGCCCAAAGAGAAGCTGAGCTCAACGGGGGGGGGGGGTTGGAAGTTGAACAGAACAAGCTGCCCGGAGGCAGAGCTTCGGTTCGATACCGTTGTCTCAATAGAAACCCGTTACTTCACGTGCTGTCTTGCCGCGCGTGCATGGTATATTCGTCGTTAGATGGAAGAATCGGTTTTCGTAGCGAAGCTGTACGGCCAATTAAACTGCTAAAACAGATACCTACCGAGTTCATACTCCGCTTGATCTTGCCACGTTACCGTCCAAGCCAGCAATTCATCGGACAGTCCGACGTGGAACGATCGAGGCCGTTAATTAACAGTCCTGCCGAGCCTCGAATTTCCAGATTTGGAGGGAAAACAGAGAAAAAGATAAAAGAAAAAGAAATATTAATTAAGAAAATATATATACACATTAAAATGTAGAGGGAACCATGGGGAAAATACACAAAATAAATAGTAAGCAAAATATATAGAGAGAGACAGAGGACAATGGTTTGGTTTTCTTAAAGTAACATCACCAGCCAAATCCTCAATCTCTCCGCCCCGTTTCGCCGGACAATGGCTCCCCTGATCGGACCTTCCCAGAGGTGAATTACGGTCGAAGGAATCTTAGGGTTTTCCGAAAATAGGTACGCTTTTCCGAATCTTTCTACTGGAGGGTGAGGTTTTGGTTGTTTTCAAACGGATTATAAGCATTCGGATTTCTTCGCTTCAGATCTGGTTCTGTTGGCTTTTTTTTTTTTTTGGCGGGGGGAAGAGGATTAGGGTTTCAATTGATTTTTCCGGTATGAATTCGAAGGAAAATTTTGGGACTTAGGTCTTTTTTTTTGTGTGTATTGGATGTAGATGGAAGAGGGACTGAGATCTGGTCGTCCTTCGGGGCTTGTAGTGAAGAACAGGAACTCTTCAGGTTGTTTAATTGTTCGGAAGAAAACTGTGGATGGAGTGGGCGGGGTTGGTTCGGCGAGTTCTAGAAAGGTTTTCGAGTCAAAGAAGGATAATAAGAAGAAGAGGTTGAGGTTGGTTTTGAGCGATTCTGGCTCGAGCGACGAGCTTGTGCCTGTTCCTCGTAGAAGGGTTGGACCCGAAACTATAAGGGTTTGTAATGGTTTATCTGCTTTTGAAAAGGGTGCTGTAGATGAGAGTGGAATTGGTAGGAACAGGGGTAGGTTGGAACATGGTAGGCATTATGAAAAGGGGATGATTGGTAAGAATGGTTTTGATGAGAGCGATGGAAAGAGAGGTAAGTTGGATGTATTTGAGTTTGATGAGTATGATGGGGTTGATGGGGAAAGAATACGGAGGAAACGGTTCAATGGCAGTGGAATCGAAGTTGAGGGAAGAAGGTTTTTGGGACCAGTGGACATGGCCCGTAGTGGAATTGATAGGGAATATGAAACCGGGTCAAGTAGACGTGGCATTGGCAAGAGCAAGAATTTATACTGTGACCGGACGAGTGGCTTGAATTTGGGAGGTTGTGTTGATAATACTAGAGTTAAGATGAGTAGGGATGGAAATCAGCTTTCTCCTTCCTTTTTAGGAGAGAAATTAATGAGTCATCCCGATCAACCCATTAGAGTTCAGGGGAAAAATGGTGTTTTGAAGGTGATGGTAAACCAGAAGAAGAGGTTGGGCGGAGCTTTAGACAGTTTTGATCACCACAAAGCTGAGGGAAGTAGAAAGGGTTCAAGGACTGAAGATACTGCTAAGAGGAATGTAGTGATTCATTCTTCATCATACTCTGAGAAAAAACTTCTTGAGAAACCAGGTTCATTTTTCCGGCCAGAAAAAAGTCAGATGGCTTTGCAGAAATCATTATCAAGTAAGAATACTCAGGGAAGTGAGGGGGATTCGGAGTCGGACAACAGCGATACATCATTGAAGCTAAGATCAAAGAATGTGGAAGCTCATAGTTCTATAAAGAGGATAATTTGTGAAGAGGAAAAGACTCCATGTGAGAAGCTCCCACCAGCTATAACCAAAGATGGAAAAGTCAGGCGTGGTAGTGGCACAGAGAAGCAAAAACTGCGTGAACGGATTAGAGAGATGCTTCTAAGTGCTGGTTGGACAATAGATTATAGGCCTAGGAGGAACAGAGACTATCTAGATGCTGTTTACATTAACCCCTCAGGAACAGCGTACTGGTCAATTATTAAGGCTTATGATGCACTTCAAAAGCAATCTAAAGATGAGGATGTTGAGGCTAAACCTATTGGGGACTGTTCTTCATTTGCTCCTATAGCAGATGAGGTCCTCAGCCAATTAACTAGGAAAACACGAAAGAAAATTGAGAAAGAAATGAAAAAGAAGCAAAGGGATCACAGTGAGAGTGACAATGCAACAGAAGTGGCTGTGAAAAGATATCCAAGTACGAAGCGTGATGCGGAGAGCATGGACAGTTTTAGCCATGAAGAGAAACTAAGCTCCTTCATAAAGCAGGGCGGCAAGTCATTGAAGAATAGAATGAATGAAAATGGTTCTGCCAGCGTCAACTCAAGATTTCGGAATTCTAATTATATGCATGATGACACTGAAAAACCATCATCTGGATCCAATCCTCGGATGCCACATGGAAGAAAAAGTAGAAAACTTGGCAGATGTACTTTACTGGTTCGTAGTTCTAACAAGGGGCAAAATTCAGAAGCTGATGGTTTTGTTCCATATACTGGAAAGCGTACCCTGCTTTCTTGGCTGATTGACTCTGGAACTGTGGGATTAAGCCAGAAGGTGCAGTATATGAACCGTCGGCGGACTCGTGTAATGCTTGAGGGTTGGATTACTCGAGATGGCATTCACTGTGGTTGCTGTAGTAAAATCCTCACAGTTTCAAAGTTTGAGATTCATGCAGGGAGCAAATTGCGCCAGCCGTTTCAACACATATATCTAGACTCTGGGGTTTCTCTTCTCCAGTGCCAGATAGATGCATGGAATAGACAAGAAGAGTCTGAACGCATTGATTTCCACTCTATAGATATGGAAGGAGATGATCCAAACGATGACACTTGTGGCATCTGTGGCGATGGTGGGGATTTAATCTGTTGTGATGGTTGTCCATCAACATTTCATCAGAATTGCTTGGAGATAGCGGTATGTGTACTTTATTTCACTGCATTTGCACCAAGCCACGTGGTCCTTACATAATCCTACTTGTATCATACATTTCTTTTTGCAGTTTTTGTAGATTTCCCATGCCATTATTTTGTGTATTTTTTGAAAGAGCTTGTTAACAAAAGACATTGAATCATAATATCGTCTCTTTTTTGGGGGTGTGTTGGTCTGTTGAACTCAACAGAACTCTGTTGAGTGAAGTTAGATTTAGGTTCTGTGGCTGGAGGGAGTGCGCAGAAGGGAGGGGAATATTGTTTCATCTTCCACTTTAAGACTTGAGGGGAACTTGTTTACAGAAGATATTGAATCATTGAATGATGTTTCCTTCTGTGGTGGACTGTTATGGCGAACTCTGTTGAGTGTGCTGAAATATATAGGTTGTGGTGCTTTTAGGTTGTTTGGATGGATGGGTGGAGGCAGTGAGGAGGCTTTTTTTTTTTTTTTTTTGGGGGGGGGGGGGGGGGGGGGGGGGGGTGTTATTTATTTATTAATAAGATAAATTTTTATTAGAACAAGTAATTAGGCATAGCCCAAATACACAGGGAATATACAAGAGAAAACGCCTAATTACAAGCTAGGATTTAGAAAAAGAACCACATAAGGCATACAAGAATCATTTTCCACGACCCGTCCGCCCGGGGGGTGGGGCCGCCGGGGGGGGGGGGGGGTGGTGGTTAAGGGACGTTCTTAGAGTTGGTACTCTAATGTCATACTCATTTGCCAAGTTTTTCGGTAGCAATTTAAGGTCTATTAAGGGAAACACAGTTAATGACTCAATGGGATTGGTCATTTAATTGGAGTATATTGGTATGATATCATGATGAAGTGTAAACTGTGTTTCTATTTGATTATTTGAACTCACAGAATCTTTGGTATGGAGATTCTATGTTGGATTTGTTTTTCCGTGCCTTACTCATATATGCACAATTAATTAACTGTTAGACATCTGTTTGAGTTGTTTAGTTTTGGGCTGTCATAGAAATGTCTTACCTTGATTGTATGCTCCTTTGGCACTTGAGGCATTCATAGCGTTCTTCTTCTAACAGATGCTTCCGCCTGGTGATTGGCACTGTCCAAATTGTACATGCAAATTTTGTGGGGTTGTCAATGGGAACGTTTCACAGGGAGATGATAAAATGGCCTCCACACTACTCAACTGTAGTTTATGTGAGAAAAAATGTAATGATCTTTCTTTCTTGGTTTTGAGATTTCAAATGGACTGAGTTTTCTCTCCTTGTTTTATCACTACATTGACAATATTTTGGTTGGAATTCCTCTTTTGTAGATCATAAATTATGCATGCTGGAGATGGATGCTATTCAGATCGATTCCAATAGCTTAGTCACTTCTTTTTGTGGGAAAAAGTGTAAAGAGGTAATTTTTTAGGCTTCTGGTGCCTAATTACACTGAAGTCTTATAATAGTTCAAAACTCTCTTTTAAGTTATGTAATTAATTGTGAGTAGAATCTTGAAATGACTTGGTAACGTAGTAAGTTGGATAGAATATGACAAGTTATTATTCAACAATTTATAACGAAACATTGGTTAACGCTGTGGCTAGTTAGAATAGTTCTTTTCTTAATGATTTTCCTGTCCTATCTGAAATCGGGTGTCAATGACTAAATCACATGCTAACACCTCTAGATTTCAATCTAATGTTACATGACTTTGCCCTTTGAATTTCATAATAGCATATAGCACTAAGGTGCAGTCATGACATATTTGCACTATTTGGGAGGTTTTGTATATGATGACATCTTGTATGGGAGCTTTGTCCCTTTTGATGTTTCAGAAATACATCAAAATTCAGAAATACATCAATTTTTACTTATAAAAAAAAAAAAAGAAATACATCAATTTTCTTTTCTGGTTTATGTTAAACGTAGTAGTTGTTAGTATGGTTCTGCCTGTCTGTCTTATCAATTCGTAATTTTTGTTTGGTATTTCTGAATGTACTTTGTTGAATTTTACTCACGTTGTTTCTACAGCTCTTTGAGCATTTGCAGAAATATCTTGGAGTCAAACATGAACTGGAAGCAGGCTTTTCTTGGTCTCTTGTTCATAGAACAGATGAAGACTCAGATACATCTCTTCGAGGGATTCCTCAAAGGGTGGAATGCAATTCTAAGCTAGCTGTTGCACTTTCTGTTATGGATGAATGTTTTTTGCCAATTGTTGACAGGAGGAGTGGGATTAATTTAATACATAACGTTCTTTATAATTGTGGGTAAGCTCTAAATTTTGTAATATTGCTTTGACCAATATAATGTAGTATACCCATCTTAAGTTGGTATTCTTTCATTACCTAATAGAATATTTATTATATATTAAAAGTACAATATGTATTGCCGTTAGCTAGTGGATGAGAGACTGTTTGAATGAAGTATGCGATCTTAATGAACTACCAACTTCGACTCTAGGATTTTCTGTGATAAGCTTTTTAGCATTTGTTGAACTTCACGTCTATGACATCTAGGCTTCCTGAAATAGTATTATTATTATTTTTCTTTGTAGTGATGCTTGACTGGCTTAATGTATGTTTAAGTATTTTCATTTTAGTCATTTAATGATTCTCCCATTGGTTGTTTTATTTTTATGGCTGTCTTGATTTTTTTGGATATAGAAATGTACAAGTACAATAATATGCATTCACGTAAATGGGGGAATGATTCTTTTGTAGCTGTTTCCGAGAACAATGCTGTCCCTGAGAACAGTTTTCCCAAAATGCCAGCCTAAGTAAAATTCCCTTTTGTAAAATAAATATATAAAAAAGAAAAACTCAGATTGTGGATCTGAGGGTGGTCTTCCCTCCACTGCGTGTGGCAGGGGGAGATTTCCCACCCTGGTAGCAAACTGCAGTGGCTGGCAGATCCACCCCTCCAGCACGGTGTTGGTGGCGGCTCCAAGTGAGAATGGGGGAATTTTGCAGCCTGTGACCGCCGCGAGTTTTTTTTTGGGGGGGGGAGATCTCCCCCACATCACATGCGGCCACCGGGGTAATAGCTGATACTTGTATGTGCAAGCTCTGAAAAATATTCTGGAGTATTTAGTTGTAATAACTGATGTGTGTGCGTGTGTATGCTGATTACTTTTGTGGAGCATTAAGGAGAATACATTATACTCACCATAGATATTATATTTTATGTGAGAGTATGTGGTCCCATTTGTTTGATGTTTAAGTTTCCTTTTATTTTTTTTCCAGATCAAACTTCAATCGGATGAACTATGGTGGCTTCTATACTGCTATTTTGGAGAGGGGTGATGAAATAATTTCTGCAGCATCTATCAGGTGCCTACTTCCCCTATGATGATTTATAAGCTCCTGTTAAGGGGATGTCAAGCCTTTTTATATAAGTGTTTTGAAATGTTTGGATTAGTGTGGAACTAAATTCTTACCATTATCTTTTAACTGCCTAGTTACATTGTGGTATGAGGGAAAAGTTCTTTTGGAGGTCTTCAGATTTATGACTTTGGCTTGTATACGTACAAGGATTGTGATTCTTACCACTATGGTGTCTACTGCTTGGTTAGGTTCCATGGTACTAAGTTAGCTGAGATGCCGTTTATTGGAACTCGTCATATATATAGGCGTCAAGGGATGTGCCGCCGGCTTTTTGCTGCTATTGAATCAGTAAGCTACAAGAACCATGCCCTTGATGACTTCTCTAGCATGGACAAGAGATTGAAAATATTGCATCTTTGTTTACATTTTACTTGTTTGCTTTTCACGTATGCTACCGACTTCATCCTGTTTCTCTTCCATTTGAAGGCTCTCTGCGCTCTCAAGGTTGAGAAACTGATCATTCCTGCAATTGCTGAACTCATGCATACATGGACCATGGTTTTTGGTTTCACTCCTCTCGAGGAATCACTTAAGCAAGAAATGAGATCAATGAATATGTTGGTCTTCCCTGGTACGGATATGTTACAGAAGCTACTACTGGAGCAAGAGAACATCGAAGGGAATGTGACTACCAGCACGGGTACTAGCTGTGGTGTTTGTAGCCTTTCCCTTAACCTTAGATTTATGGCCTATTGTTTGAGTCTGTATTTGTTTCTTTCCAATAGGTGCAAAGCAAAAGGAGTGCAAAGGCAAACATTCTACTAAGCATGAGGTGGAAACTAAATCTGATATGGGACATGATTCTCATCGGTGTAACGGTGCTGCTTCAGATCATGCTAAGTTGATAACTGATGAAAATGCAGCCACGGGTAGTAAATCTGATAAGGATTTCTCAGCTGGGCATGATCCTCATGGGTGTGATGATGCTGCTCTGTGTCATGCTAATGAGATAACTGATCAAGTGGTAGCTTTGGATAATAAATCTGATTTGAATTTCTCAGCTGATCCTTGTAAGTGTGATGATGCTTGTCATCATGCTAATGAACAAACTGATGAAATTACAGCCACCGACAATAAATCTGAGATGGATTCCACCGCTGGGCATGCTCCAGAGGGATGTGATGATGGTAGTTTGCCATTTGCCAATGAGATAACTAATGATGTTGCAGCTGCAGATTCAAATTCTTTAGATGCTTCTTATGATGTTACAATCCCTGTTTCAGCCCAGGCGACTACATGTCGTAACTCTCATTCTGAGGACAAGTTATCTCAATCTGCATCTGGCACAAAATGTATGACCTCCTCTAATATGATTCATGATTCACTTGAGCTGGAAAATAAACCCGAAATAAATTGCCCTGTTGTAGATAATGCTGAGTCTTTGAAACAGAGTGAGATGGATGAAGCCCATGAAGTAAACATTAGCATCTGTCTTGAGCCTGTTCTTACTTCGGGGGGAATTTCTGCAGAGAACACCACCGAGTTGATTATTGGAAATCTAGATGTCTCTGATTCTTCTCAAAATGGTCCTGCTGAGGGTTCCTTGCAATTTAAATCTGATTCAAATCTTCAAGTTGCATATGAGAGAGAAAGCAGATTACATCCATTTGATGACAATTCTGTGACTGATGCACTTGAAGGAAAGACTTATTTATGACCATGATATCTGTAAGTTTCTGACTAACTATTGTGCATTGCAAGATTAAGGTCTCAATCAGAAGGTTTGGATATTTGCGACTTGATGCAAGTGATGTGGTTTCATGTGCACGTGAAGTCAATGGTGAAGTTGCTACTACAAAGCATGAATTTTGGAAGTTGGAGCTGTACATCTGAAATGTTCCGAGTGTGTGATATGATGTACCCATTCTGCTTCACGGTGTATATATCTGAATCTGCTGGTGCAAGTTTGAAGTTTCTCTCCATGCCGTTTATCATAGTAGCAGTTCGCTATTTCTAATGTCATTACATCACATGACATGAGTGGTATAATATTTGAGTAGATCTTCCTTCCTGGTTATTGGTACCTTTGTTCCCAGTGCAGGCATTATGTTCATAATAATATGGGTAAAGCCACAATTTGCTTCCCCCTCGTCCGCTCCTTTGTGGGAGCAACAAGACATGATGCTCTGAGTGGTACTTCAGAAACCTCTCTGACAGCCAACTTGTAAATGTTCAATTTGTGGTTAATGTTGTGATCTGAAATGAAAAAGGCTTTACTATTGGAATTTTCTTTGAGGCACGTAGTGAAGAGGATTTAATGCACAATATTCAATATTCTTTAGATCTGTAGTGTCATTGGACGTTAATAGTCATCTCTCTCTCTCTCTCTCTCTCTCTCTCTCTCTCTCTCTCTATATATATATATATATACACACACCTTATTTTATTACTTGTTACGCAATTGCCGTTATCTCAAACCTATATTCTAATTTCTGTTAGCATTTTTGTTATTTGTAAGTAAATAGAGGTTTCATTATTCATTTTCTGAATGGCCGTAACCGTTGCAACTATCCTGAATGGAACATATCAATATATCCTTATGAAGTACCCCGCAGTGTTTGGAGGAAGGAAAAATGATTGTGTGACAAATTCTGTGTAGGTCTTCTGAAAAATCAATGAGATTCACATAAAAAAAGGGTTTTACCTACTTTCATAAGATCGGTAAGACTTGGACACCAAAACCTGTATGCAAGATTACCTAAACCTAAATTCGTATGTAATATTATTCTAAAAATGATTAAATTGAGTAGTAAAATGATCAAAATTCTAGAATTAGGAGGTGGCTTTAAATTGGGTTCAACCTTCATTTGAATTAGGATGTTTAATGTTGATTATTAAAAAAGAATTGAATGATAGATCAATGATTCAATGAAGTGAAGTGCCATGATCAATCTTGGAAGTACAATGGGTTATTTTTACTATTCCTCTCAACCCATCTCATTTCATCTAATTTAATTATTACAATTTTTTAAACTTCTCACAAAAATAAAATAAACAATTCAACTTTTTAAATTTTTAAAATAAAAATAATATTAAAAATATATTTTAATAATATTTTATTTAACTTTTAACTTTAATATTAACTCATCTTATCTAAAAAAACAAACTAGCCTAAAGATTTTTGTTTGATAGAAAAATTTCCTTTTAAAAAAATAAGCAAACAAATGGTGTGTTTTTTTCACTGACGCCTTGTACGATTGATAATAGATACGGCATAGAAAAATTTTATATACCATATCATTATCTCATTTTTATTTCATTAAATAAGATATAATATATTTATTATAATTAAATAATTATTTATTATATATTTATTTATTATTAAATAATAATAAATACATCATATTATATATAATAAAATACGAATAAGATGATGGTACTGTATATAGCATTGCCCTACGGCATATCAATCTCTCTCGAGTCCTCGACCACTGTTTGTTTCGTTCCACGCTTTCCGCTTTCTGAACAATGGAGCTCGCTGCGCCTCCTCGTCTTGTATACTGTCCCAACTCATCTCTGCTGCCAAAACATAGTGTTAAGGTTTCTCAGAGACCACTCGCTTCCACTCCCACCTCTTTTGCTGAACACCCGTCTTTCTCTCTAAATAGTGGCCTACTCCTGAGGACGTCTCGGTACCCACACAGACTGGTTGCCCGCGCTGCGTCGGTCGCTGATAATGGCTCGACGATTACAGCTTCTCCTAGCGGCGCAGGTTAAAAAAAAATGACCCTAATTTTGCTTCTCTGGGTTGGTTTTTCCCTTAATTAGGCTCCTTCTTGTTTTTTTTTTTAATAGGTTGCCTTTTTGAATTCTTACTGTTTATTTGTCAGGGGTTCGGATTTGTGAGGTCAAAAGGGTCACAAAGGAGACTAATGTAGCGGTCAAAATAAACTTGGATGGTTCGGGGGTTGCTGAAAATAATACTGGGATTCCATTCCTTGATCATATGTTGGATGTTAGTGATTTCTCCTTCAAAAATTGCTTTAATTTTGTCAATTTATTAACTTTGTTGGTTTCTCAATCTGGGTTTGGCTGCTTTTAGCTGTAGATCACAATTTCAGTATTTATTTTTACACGTTATTTTTCTTCCGAGTCGATTATGTAGCTCGGTTGGTAAGGTATATGCCAATTACCTGGATCAGGAAAACACAATTAAAAGGACTTTCACTTGAGATGTATTCCTTTTTTTTTTTTGTGATTTTATTGTGCAATATTCGAGTATGACGTGCTGTTTGATGATTGTATCTATTTGTTTTACATTAGCAACTTGCGTCGCATGGGCTGTTCGATGTGCATGTGAAGGCTACCGGGGACATCCACATTGACGATCATCACACAAATGAAGATGTTGCTCTTGCCATTGGAACGGTACTGGAAAGAAATTTACACCTTATGGTTTCTCGTGGTGTGATGCAAAATTTGAGGCAGCCCCTAGTGTGCGTGCGTTTGTGTTTTATCTAGCATTTGAAAATAAAATATATGTTTATTTGATGGCATTCAAAGAGGCCTATTTGTTTCCATAATTTTAGTCATTTAACCAATTTTACATCTAGTCTTATTATCGATTTGAATTAGTTTTGCTTATGTATTAATGCTTAGCTGAGAATGTCACATAAACGTAATGGACTGGTCATTGTTGGTTAATTCTACTTGGTCTGCAGGCTTTTTTGCAGGCACTTGGGGATAGGAGAGGAATAAATCGTTTTGGTGACTTCTCCGCTCCTCTTGATGAAGCACTAGTACATGTTGTGCTGGTAGGTTCAGCTCAATCTTTCATATAAAGTAATTAGATATTGGGTTTTTTTGTACTGAAAAACTTCACCGATGTTAAGGCCTTGGTGTTGGTATGTGAAATAATTGCTTACTTTAGGACATTGTCTGTTCAGGATTTATCAGGCCGACCACATTTAGGTTATGATCTGCAAATACCTACTCAGAGAGTTGGAGCATATGACACTCAGGTAGGACTTTTAAAAAAAAAATACTTGCACACCAAAATTTTTTATGCCTCCTTTTTCTTATTCATCTCTATAGCAGTGGTAGAACTCCCTGCTGAGAGATATTGACAATATCGACATGATGTGACATCATGTGCACCTTTGGAGATTTTCTTCAATTTTATGTAGTTTAGCTATTGTTCTTTCACCTTAATCTTAAAAACTGTTACTTGAGGAGATAATTTGTTTTGAATTTTTTTTATTTGTAGTTGGTGGAGCACTTTTTCCAGTCACTGGTGAATACTTCTGGCATGACACTTCACATACGCCAGGTAAAAATACTCAGAACTTCTTAACTTTGTTATCTCGTATAAAATATCCACCTGAACGCGACAAGAAGCTATCAGTGTTAAATTGTCCAACTATGCTTGATTGTTTAGATTCTTTGAACAAAAACATGAAGTTTACTGGAAATGCCATTTTCTTGCACTTTTTATTTGGCTGACTGTATATATAAAATATCCACCTGAACGCGACAAGAAGCTATCAGTGTTAAATTGTCCAACTATGCTTGATTGTTTAGATTCTTTGAACAAAAACATGAAGTTTACTGGAAATGCCATTTTCTTGCACTTTTTATTTGGCTGACTGTATATTCTTATTTAATTTCTTATGCAAGTAGGTGTTTAAATTTTATTTTGAGGTTTTTATCTTTTCTATTTTTTACAACTCAATTTTGTACTTGTGAAAAAAAGAAACCATATAGAGAAGCTCTGCCAAAAAATAAACAAACAAACAAATGAAGGAAAGAAAGAGAAAACGAGTAATGGAAAGCAGCTCCAGAGTTCACAACATATAAGAATATGAAAATCGGCAACAACCATGTTGATCTTTTCATTCCAGTTTTATATTTTGAACAGTATGTTGATTTCGGTTGACAACAGCTTGCTGGAAGAAATTCGCACCATATAATTGAAGCAACCTTCAAAGCTTTTGCAAGAGCTCTTCGACAAGCAACAGAATATGACCTACGTCGCCATGGGACTGTTCCAAGGTTTGTTATTGTCTCATTAAATTTAAATACACAACATTATTGCCAGTGGTCTTTGAACGAAGTAGAATCTAACACACCCCCCCCCCCCCCCCCCCCCCCCAAAAAAAAATATAGGGTGAGGTTACAGGTTCAATCCATTGACTCCCAAGATTCTACTCTATTTTTTTATACATATTTTTTTATTTCTTGATGTCAGAGCTAGTTGCTTACTCTAAAGACATTTCCTTGGTTCATCGCATTCGGGATGTTACTTCCAAATATTCTTTACTATTATCTAAATCCTCCACAATACTTCTTAAGGTGGGGGGTTCTTGGAAGTTTCTGACCTTTTGCTTCATTGTATCTGTGTAAGAAACTCATTAAGAATTGTGTGAAACTTTAGTCATTTTCAGTTTTATTACTGATCTACAGTCATACTACTGCCATGAATCCTTTTGTATGGTGTGGTGAATTCTTTGGAAATTTGTACTCTTAATCTAGGTATTGAATATTAACCCACTCTAAATACATCTTGCATTTGGTTGTGCAGTTCAAAAGGCGTGCTCTCACGTTCATGATTTTTCATTATGATCATGCTAAAGGTGGATAATCTAGCCTTAATTTGGTGGTAATTTTGATCCAATATCCTCACTACCCCCAAGCACTGGTATAATCAGGTCAATGATCCCACATATATTGCATTTATTGATCATCGGTTGAAGCTCTGCCAAGTTGAGACAAAACAATACATACCTGGGTTACTACTGCTCGAGCGATGTGAATTGGAAATTATCAAGGGCTGAACGTTGATTTGTTGTATACCTAGCAGTGTATTGAATCTATTGATCAACAATAGTTGGCCACTCAGTTTAGTGTCATCAGTATGTTATTGAGACCAGTCGATCATTGAGGTCTTTGCAGATTTATCAATGTACATTCAATTTAGGGTGGTTTTGCTCCTGCCACTCACATTAAGCTTCCGCAGCCTCTATTCTACGGCTCTTGTTCTATCTAAGTATAAGATCATTTTAGGATTTTATGACGAACGACGAACGTCCCATTATTAATAGTTTGGAAATGACTGTACAACCATGTGTGCTAGCTTTCATGCGATGAGGTTACTACTCTCTGGCTCCAACATGTTGATGAACTCTTCCTGTTCATTTTCTAGTTGCCAAGTCTCCCGTGGTTGCCATGTCGATGCTTGTATATGAATTTGCTGCTTCCCGAGAATATATTGAAAATAAAGAAATCCCCAACAACTTCCAGGTAGCAAGCGCGCATAATTTTGATTGAACATCGAATAAAAATACATAAAAAGGTAGCAGTCTGAATCCCAATCCAGGACTTGATGGGTTAAGCTTGATTTACTAGATGTACATCTTGTTACATATTGCTCGTGTTACAAAAACCCTTCGGCTGTGTTCAGGTCATCCAATACCTCTGACTTAACCTCTTCTGGCAGTGGGGCAGATGGGCCTGCCTTCGAGTAGAAGCTGGCTAATGACCTAATTGCTTTCTCTAGCACAACATATGATTCCTACAGGTGAATCCACAGCATTGAAATTCGTTAGGAATCATCCAACTAAAACATAAAAGACATCCTTGTGCATTCCGAGTCCTACAAGTTATTTCAGAAGTACCTCTTGAGCCACAGTTTGTTGTCCCCTCCAACTGCTCAAATACTCTCGGATTGATTCCTTTGCTGCATCTGCAGTGCGTCTGAACTTAGCGATATCCTGGGGGTTTTCCTTTAAGGATTCGCGCAGTGTCTTCACAACCTCTCTCGCTGATTTCAAGTATGCCTTTGGTAACACTTTACCGGACTTGGTCTTTTCATTAGGATCAAACAATGATTTGAGGGCACCAGTAATCCCCGCATCCTCTTCCTCTTGGCCATTTGACTTATCTTCAGCCCAAACAACTGATGGTATCAAGCCATAGTTTATGGTCAGAGTGCTAAGGAATGATGCACCAGTACACACTATGATATGCCGGCGACTTGAAGGAGTTGGTTGAGGGGATAGCACACGATGACACCTTAGTTTTGTTTTACCTGTTATTTTAAAGAAAAGAGTCAAGAAAGAAACAAGGCAATGAGTGCTCAACATGCAAAACAGTGCAGGCTGAGGCACCAGTCTACACAATGAATTTCATGAACTAAGATACAAGATAGGAAGAATGACTGACATGCAATGCAGGTATATAGTTTATCAGTGAAGAAACTGTTGCAGTCTACATTTTAAGAAATGCAATCCGGGAATCATCTTCTTCTACAACATCTGTCCTTTTAGCTGTGACTAAATTCGAAGGTTGGAAATGCAGGAAGAATAATTCTAGAATGAATAAGAGTAAATACTACATCTTCTCAAGCTCACCATTCAGCTTGAATAGTTGTCAATGAAGGGCAGAGAACCGAGCCCACTTCATTCAAGCCGCTCACCGCATGAATTGCAGAAAAAGAACAGACATAGATATCTTGTTACTTACACTCATTGTCAGGTTTCCAGATATTCTCCATTCTTTTGGAGATTATGGTAGGGCTGGGGCAAGTCTTTGCTGCAAGAAAAGCTTCCATCTTTGTTCGCAAAAATCAACCAAGTTGAGTGTAGCAGCAACTGCTTGAATCGTGCAGCTACCCCATACTTGGACTAATTCCACCTTTACCACCTAAACGCATACATATGTACGCATATATCAAGGTTGGAAATACCAAAAAAGGGAGTAAAATCAAGAATGCATTGAAGTTTTTACACACAGTAGAACAGAAAATCAGCACCCAATTTAGAGATTTTGAGAGGCGAGCAGTGAACTGCCAATACACATTTAGAGAAATAAATTGATGCAAAGTATAAATAAATCAAGACAGAAAACAGTAAATAAGTTGGGGTTTCGGGAAATAGACTCCATGGCTCACCTGATAATGTCTGCGCTTTACAACATCGCTGCCTCAGCATCTCCTCCAAATGGGATGGATAATTGGATTTTATCCGCACGAAACTCGGAGTAATTTTCGTAAAACATTAGGGGTATAATAGTCAATCTGGCCACATGACTAGAATTACGTAAGGCCCTGGACTTTTGCATAAGGTGCCAACTTCAACAGATCCAACGGCTGTAGCAACTTGAGTAGATCTCCATCGCAGCTTCTTGGGCCCACTTTGTCTTGGGAGGCTGGGAGCGAAATAAGAAGTACAAGCATGAATGAGTCGTAGCATATAATTACCCTCTAGGGTTTAGTTTTGCGGCCTCCGTGCCCTTTAAAACCACCCTTCTTCGGCAATAACAAACTCTATCTCCACCACCGCGTTCTCGTTCTACACTCTACGCGATCGCTCCGATTCACAGAGAGAGATAGAGAAGAGAGAGCGCTAGCCATGGTGACCCAACTCGCTCCGATTCACTCGTCTCGCTTCTATTGGCACATCCTATTTTTCTTATATTTTATTTTGGTTTTGTTGTTGATTTGGGAGTATGGGTTTTGCAGTCTCTGGTAGCGAATGAGGAATTCCAGCACATTTTGCGTGTGCTGAACACAAACGTGGATGGGAAGCAGAAGATAATGTTCGCGCTTACCTCCATCAAAGGTATCGGTCGCCGTCTCGCCAACATTGTCTGCAAGAAAGCTGATGTAGACATGAACAAGCGGTACCATTCACTAAAATTTTATTCTTGCTACTATTTTCCAGCATGTTCTTCGTAGCTTTTGGCTTATGTTAGTATTGGTTCAATTTGGTTTTGATGGGCTTAGCGAGAGTTTAAGAATGCTATAAAATAGTTGATTTTTATTCGTGGGCTCAGTTGTGTGGTATTTGGTCGTAGGATTAATCTAAATTTTATGCCTATATTGTTGTCATTGGTTTCAAAGATATTAAAAGCTGTGCTTTGTAAAACTTCTTAGAGGACGAAGATTTCTCGATTACGCTTTTCATTTAATTTGGTTGTCTCGCGCTGATGTGCTTTAATGTTTATAATGTTCATCTATACTTCTATTCAGGCACTTGGTGCAGTGTCTTTTAGTAAAAACCCTAGTCTTCTTGATTTGTCCGGATGCCGTAACTTTTTTTTTTTTTTTTTTTTGGGGCGTGATTTTGTAAGGTGCAATTATATTTTTGAACTTCCTTTACTGTAAAGGTTAATCTAGTGTTTGATGCATTTTTCTTTATGCTTCATATATGTGTTTCATTCTCCCTTGTTTGTAAATTGTGGTGTTACGGTTACTGCAGAGCTGGTGAGCTGACGGCTGCTGAGCTTGATAACCTCATGGTGATCGTTGCAAACCCTCGCCAGTTCAAGATTCCTGACTGGTTTCTGAACAGGAAGAAGGATTACAAGGATGGCAAGTATTCCCAGGTTGTCTCCAATGCTTTGGACATGAAGCTCAGAGATGATCTTGAGCGTTTGAAGAAGATCAGGTATGCCTCCATTGATCTCCTTTCTTCTGTAATTCTATACTTTAAGAGTTTTTATTCCATACTCTAATTGCAATTCATTGATGTCTTGGATACTATACATTGGCTTGTAGAATACCTAAATCATTTAGAAGGTTTTATTTATTTGTACGTGTGTTTTTGTTTTCTTGTAAACTTTGACTTAGGAGATGCTTGGTGAATGAGATGAGATGAAAATTTTGTGAATATTAGTAAAATGGTTTGTTAATAATAGTGAAATAGTTTGAGTTATGATGTTTTATAGAGTTTTGGGAAAGAGAGAGAAAAAGTTGAAGAAAAAGTTTGAGTTATGAAGTTTGGGAAAGTTGTTATGATTCGGTGATTAGAAGAAAAAGTTGAAAATTTGAAATTAAAAAGTGTTTGTGTTTGAGTAATGCTTGGAAAGAAAATGAGATGAGATGAAATTGTTTCATCTTCCAAACAACCCCTTAGGAAGTTGGTTATGAGTTTCAGTCATTTGAACTTTGACTCAATTCTCAGTATCGCAAGTACATGTTTTCTCCATGATTCAAATCACTGTGGCCTGGTTGCAACTTGATTGGATGAATTTTAAGAGGAATAACTTCATTATATGGTGGGGCAAGTTAGTTACTGGTGTCCCAGCCTGTCAGCTGCCCTACCTCTTATCCTCCTATCACTTCTGTTTTAAGAAGATTTATGATGGTTTACCCTTTTAGAAGCATTTGATCTAGATGAGGCTTGCATGGCCTTCATCACAAGGAATGACATTGTGCTAACCTGTGTGCCATTATTTGTGTATGCTTGGATGGAGTGTTGGGTGGATGGCTTGTCTTCTGCTATTATGCGCGATTTGAAATCACGAGGAAAACATGCTGAAGCAAGGAGTTGGAAATTTAGTGTAAATGCGAGAGGGCGTCAGCACTTTATCTCATGAAAATAATCTATGACTAGCAGTTTCCCATTACAGTTGTTTAGTTAATGCAGAACTGGATGATGACAAGTTTGGTTTAGATCTTATCAGAAAAGTTTTAGACAAGAATCTGTCCAATACCTTACTGGAATTATGACTTGTTAATGACATTCATTTCATTGTCTGTTTATCTATTGATACATTTATCATTTTTTTAGTACTGCTTTTCTTGCTGGTGAAAGCCTTTATTCTTCATATGTAGGAACCACCGTGGTCTGCGACATTACTGGGGTCTTCGAGTGCGTGGACAGCACACAAAGACAACTGGCCGCCGTGGGAAGACTGTTGGTGTCTCAAAGAAGCGCTGAGTTTGTTTCTTTCTTTTGGGGATGTCATGTTTTTGTTGCGAATTCTATTTTGCCCTTTTTTATGTTTGTAGTTTTTTGGTGGATTTATGCAACACTGTCTAGCCGGCTTTCATACATACCTCTATTGAGGCTGTTTGATCTTGAGATTTTGCCATGTTACTGCATTAATCATTTATATAGTAGTTGAAGGTCACAATGACTTAGCCTTCTTAATTTTATACTGGTTTGTTTACCTTGATTAATGCGGTGGTGACTGGTTCTCAAGCTGCGATGCTGGTAACCTCCCAGCTCTTCTATTCCTCGGTGGCTCGCTGCACTGCCGGGCTTTGAACCAGGGAGATGCTCTAGCGTTTGGTATTCTACTTGAGGATCGATGCCTTCATTGCAAATGCCAAACATTTTAAACCATCAAACCAGAGACTGGTTGAGAAGCTCAAAACCATCTCATGCATTCTTCCCATTTTTCTCCTTTTGCTTTTGTATTAAGGTGGCAAGTTTTAGCATTTTAATGGGTTCTTCTCTTTTGGCAGTGGATTGTTGACTCTTAATCGAGATAGGTGAAACAATGAGCGGTGTTTTTTCTACCAATTTTTCACTAATGAACAATCAAACTAAGACTTTAGTTTTCGATCAACTTTTTTTTGGAAATTTAAAAAAGCCCCCCCAGATATTCGACCAGGAGGCCGGAGAAAAGATGTTTTAGTTGTCCCCTGGATTTTGTATAGAAAATCTACCATCTGGAGAAATTGCAACTAAGGTTCTTGATAAGCCCGCTAATTGACATCACAAAGGCGCTACTGATAAGCCTGCACAAAGTTACAAGCTAACTGGGTCTTTCTTAAAACATTAGAAACCTGTAGGATTTTTTGAGCATTTTCTAAGTAAGATATTTGGAGAGTGCATGTTTGGGAAATAAAAAGTTCTTATAATCTCATTTCTAAGAATCATCTAAATACAAAATATTTTTTAAATTTTAAATTTTAAATTTTTTATTTAATCATTATTTAAACACAAAAATCAATACAATTTTTACAAATTTCAAAACAAAATACAAAAATAATGCAAATTTTACATACTTCAAAATAAAAATAACATTAAGAATTACATCCAAATAATTTCTTAATTTTATCTATTCACTTTTACAAATTTCAATATAATACTTGTTTTAAAATATATTTTTCTAACTTTTTATTTATTCTTTCTCAAAATTTAATAAAACATCTTTCACTCAAACCATTTCAAAATACTTTAAGCATCCAAATATGCCGAAGAGTTTCTCAATATTTTGCTAGTTTCAATCAAACATTCTCACAATAATAAAATGTAAATATCAAAATCTTTTATTAAATTTTTATAATGAGAAATTATATTTACAGTCATAGAATGGATAAATATCATGTATTCTTTAAAAAAAATAAGTAAATATATAAAAATTAATTTTTTAATAATAGATCTTATTATTTTTCAAAATGAGTGTAAGATACTTGTACAATTATGACTATATCTAATATTATTATTTTATAATAAATGTAATCAAAATAACATTTCAAAAATTTTAAATCTCAAAATATTAGTTTCAGATTTTAGAATTTGGTATCTTATATAATCATTATAATTTTTTTAAAATTTTCACACAAAATATAATAAATAAATAATTTTTTTAAATTTAAAAATAAAATTATATTAAAAATTATAGTATATTTAATTTTTAGTTTTTATTTTATTTCATATCATCTATCCAAGATTCCAAACAAGGGCTGAATGCGTCGGGCAACTTGAACTTGAGTCCTCTCCTCTTTGAAATTCTTTAAAAAGTAAATTATAGAAGTTATTTTGGAAATTCCAGTCATCCCTGTGAAATATAAAAAGGACAAAGCCCTTTTGGTAGTCACTCTCTTCCTCTGCAAAACCGAACCCTGGTTCTTCAAGAAGTAATATCAGCAGGCGCTCTCTAGGATGGCCGGAGGTAATCAGAACAAAAGCGCATCCCATAAGCCTTCTCCATCCTCAGCCTCCTCCTCTCAACGCAAGTCTCGCTGGGAATCCGATAACCCACCCTCCGACTCCTCCAAAAAATCCGCTGACCCCAAACACAGCAAACCCCCATCCAACCCCACTTCGAAACCCCCGAGCTCACCCCATCACAAAATCCCCACCGACCCAAGTCATTCTGGCCATGCTCCAATCCGCTCTCCGGGACCTCCATTTCCCTTTCCCGACCCCGCCGCTCTGGGCCCTCCGCCTCCCCCGGTCTACGGTTTCCACATGCTCGACCGGCGTACTATAGTTCTTGCCGACGGTACCGTCCGGTCCTACTTTGCCCTCCCGCTCGATTACCTAGATTTTACTCCGCCCCGGCCTCCCGCGGGAAGATTCTTGCCTATGGGCCCCGGTCCAAGGCCCGAACAGGGCGGGTTCGATAACCGTTTTCCAGCACCGGCGAGTCCCGGAGGGTTTAGTAGGCATCAGGATTATTGGAACTCGCTAGGGCTCGATGGGCGTGGGACCGCTGAGGGGTCGATGAAGAGGAAGTATAGAGAGGAGGATGAGAAGGATGAGTTCGCCAAGCACATACCGCAATTCGCGCAGTATGGGCACTCCAACGGTCTTCCGGTGGGTCACGGCGGTGACCGGGGCGAGTCTTTTGCTGGAACCAGTGGCCCGTTTGGCCGGGGCGATGAATATAGGGCATCGAAGTACATGAGGGTTGGTGGTAATACGGGTCTTAAGCACCTTGAAGTCGATCAGAACGCATTGAAGAAGGCGTTTCTCCAATTTGCGAAGTTAATTAATGAGAATGCGACTCAAAGGAAGAATTACTTGGAGGAAGGAAAGCATGGAAGGCTTCAATGCATTGCTTGTGGCAGGTCTGCTTAGTTTGAGCTGGATATTCTTTCATACTCTTCTATTTCTTTAAAATTTCCTGCTTGGCTTGAAAAATCTGTTTTCATTTGGATGGGATGTTAGAACCTAGAGGAAACTACATTTCGTGCATTTTAAACTCTTCTTCGCAATATTATTATTTTTGCTCCTAATTAACATATCGCGTCATGCGTTGGTGCTGTATTCGTTTTGAGCTATCCATAAGTCGTACCAAATGGGTATACGGAGGAAGTATATAGCTTCATCTTTTTTTTTTCTTCTTCTTCTTTCCTTTCTGTGTTGCGCTAGGAGTTGGGATGGCTATTTGACATGTCTTCCACAATTGTATGTGCCTTCTATGGCCTATTAGACTGTGCAATAAAAACCAAGCATTTTGTTACTTATCTAAAAAAAATTCTGTAAGTATTGTTGAGCTGAGGCGTGAGAGATCAAATGCATTCTGCATAGTGTAGGTGTCAGGAATTAAAGTGAGATATAAGGAACTGTCAAGGTCCTCAAGGTGTTCGCAAGTCTGATATATATGTACATGTGTGTGTGTGTGTGTGTGTGTGTGTGTGTGTGTGTGTGTGTGTGTGTGTGTGTGTGTGTGTGTGTGTGTGTGTGTTTAGGTATGTATGTATGTCTGTATTGTGTGCTTGTTTGTTTTTGTTTTTAGTCAGTTAGCACTTTGGAGTTTACTTTTGGTATTTCTAACCAGGAGGTGACTTTTTTTTTTTTTGAGTAAAAGTTCATGGTAGCTAAAGACTCTAACCAGGAGGTGACTTGTTAAGTTAACTTAACTTGACAAATAGGAGATTAAAAATAGGCGTGGGAAATGTGGTACTGTGATTGTTCTTGCGATTTACCTTTTGCAATTATTTAGAAACTTGCTTTGGTAGATTTAGGGACTTCTTTTTTTAGAAGTAAAGATACCACATTTTATTAAAGAGCACTTGGGGTGCAACCCACATACACTGGTGGTATAGATGGGTGAAACACCTAGTTTAAAGAAAGGAAGAGGAGCGAGAATTCAGAAACACTACAAAAATCAAAGCTGGTATTGTTGTGGGCAATTGTCTACTTATACAAAGGCCAAGCATAGAAGTCTTTTTTACTCTTCCACTGATGTCTCGCAATCCTCAAAGCTGTGAACAATGCACTCCTTCAAATGCTCCCATTAAGCATAAAGGAGCTATCCTCCATACATCTACGCTCAAGATGCCTTCCAGTTTACCCCACCAACTCCAAGCCACCGTTAACTCTTATCACAAGCTGTGGAATAACCCATTCAGTCCCAAAAAGGTGGAAGATCACGTCCCACAAGGCCCTAGCCACTTCACCATGAAGCAGTAAATGGTTGAGTTTTCCCACACCTCTTAAGCATACAACAAAAATTGTACAGTTATCTTCATGGTTAATCAGTCACAATGTGAAATTGTATTACTACCTTTAATGTTGTGTCAGAAAGAGGGCCTTGGGGAATTGATCTTTGACATTACTTAGGATTTCATAGTGTCGTTTGTGGACTGTTTCACATGCTGGTTAAATTTGATCATTGCCTACAGTTTCTGGATGCACCATGTGGGTATTGGGAGGAAGTGCTTGTTGTCTAATGCTTAAGAGTTGTGTTTGTGTGTGTGCACTTAGAATTCAATAGTGTAGCTCACATTTTTGTTTTTCAAGGAGACTAGTCTCCCTTGGTTGGTTTTTCATGAAGCAAGGAATTGTCTCTTATTAACTTTGTCGGGAGGTCTTTTATTTGTAATTGCTTACATTTACTCTTAGAACCTTCTAGTTCTTATCCTAGTATTTTCATTTTTTTTTTTATACGTAAGAAGTAAATTTTATTGATACGAATGAAATAGGCATAGCCCATGTATACAGGAAGTATACAAAAGAACACCTAAATACATTCTAGATTAGGGACAAAAAGTCATGAACATTGTTTACATAAAGTACAATGGCTGAGAACCAAAGCAATAAGGTGTGCATAAAAAAATTCTGAAGCTCTGCTATTGTGCACTCCCTCTCTTCAAAGCATCCCTCATTCCTTTCTGACCACGTACACCACATGATACACAATGGAATCATCTTCCTAGTATGTTCATGCTTTGCATTGCCTTTGAAACTAGTGTTTACCCAATATGAAGGTTGAATTGTTAGTTGTATGATACTTGTATGTTGCTTCAGTTCCTGAGCAATAGCTTGTTTGGTGTCAGCTATTTGTAGTGCTTCTGTGAGGAATTTTGTTGTCGCTTATATCTTAGTTTTGTTTACATATTCGGTTGAGAAAGGTGATTGGAAGATCTATGCAATATGCATTGGTTCCTTTTTTCAGCTGACTTTTTATACTTCTGATGGTACCTTTAGTTGTTTGATAAGATAGTTGTGTATTTCAGTGGATTAATCTAACCATGAACCTGATAATCTGGGAAAGATTGCTCTGATCATGCTATTTTTTTTATAAGATTCCCACCATTCTACGTATCAGAAAAATAGGATTCCTACCATTATATGTGAAATAGTTACATAGTATAATGCTGAAAATTGGAAAATGGTGACTTTGATTTGTTTTTAGAAAGTGTTTTTGGATTGTAACTAAGATGAAATATCTTCCCCAGTAAAATGTAGGATCGATATACTTCATGTTTTGTTTCTTTTTTCTTGTATATTTTCCTTCTTCTAGATAGGTCATATGTAGCTGCTCAATTTATGCTATATGTACTTTTCTTGAGTTGCTGCATGTGCAGGTCTTTTGATTTTAATATGTATTGAGGTAGTTATAACTGTATTATATTTGTAACTACTTACATAGAAGTACATACATAAAGCACCAGATCATCATCTAGGTTGGACGATGCATTGGCAAGTTACTTTGGTGTATGTAATGATATGACACAGTTTTCAGTTATTTCTTTTCCCTATTAGAAAGGTGGGTGCATGCTGACAGCAATTAGTTGAAAATGGATTTAGGCATTAGTTTGGGCATGCACTTCTGTTTGCACTAGAAATTGTAGCTTTGATATGTGCTTCTATGCCATACTACTTGTCCTAGGACTATGACCTAATATTTAAGGGATTTGATTTGATTAGCTTGGAATGCACATCTCTACTTTTCCGATGATTATGACCTAATTTTTTAGGGTCTCGATGTAATTATTCTTTTATTGGTAAATAAGATTTTATTGATTGTAGGAATAGGCAAAAACTCATGTACATGGGTCATATACAAGAGCAACGCCTAGGGGTGATGTTCTAGTGATACAAAAAATTCATGAATGGTCATGCCATTAAAAGCAATTACAATCGACCATTGGAACAAAGTGTTAAAAAAGAAAGTTCCAAGTTCATCCAATGACTGCTTATGATCTTTGAAGCTTCGCTCGTTCCTCTCCCTCCAAAGACCCCACCATAGGCTGATAGGAACCATCTTCTAAATTGCGGCAATATGAGAAGTGCCTTGGAGACCTCTCCATGAACCTAAGGGGTCGATCATCTTTCTTGGCATCACCCAAGCTACACCCACCCTAGCAAAATGTCATTCCACAAAGTTTTGGCTATCTCACAATGTATTAGTAGATGATCAATGAATTCTCCACTCTTTTTACACAAACACCACATGTCCAAGGCTATGATTTGGTGTTTCCTTAAGTTGTTGATAGTGAGAATCTTCTCCAAAGAAGTTATCCATACAAAACAATATGCCTTAAGGGGCCCTCTGTCTTCCGAATGCTCTTCCACGGGAATGGATTTACATTATGCTTAGAGATGTATTTGTAGAAGAAGCGTACTATGAACTTCCCTTTTGCCAAGGGGCACCAAAAAAGCTCGTCTTCACCTCCCCCCCTCATAGGAACATAATAGACTAGGTTGTAAAATTCGGAGATTGCTCCAACTTCCCAATCATGGACAGTTCTAAGAAATGTGACATTCGATTGGGGAGTGCTGTTGGATTGGTCAAGGAGGTCCACAATCGAGGCTTCCTTTCCTTTTGCTATACCAATGAAGTCTCGATAGGCTTCCTTAAGTACCCTGTCACCACACCATATTTTATGCCAGAATTTGAATCGATATTCGTCACCGGCCTCAAAGTGGGTAAAACTAGAAAATTTTGTCCATCCTTGTCTGATGTGCTTCCAAAGCCCCTCCCCATATGACCCACTCACCTTGTTCGAGCACCAACCTCCCATGCTCTACCATATCGAGTCTAAAACTGTTCCCCACAAAGCTCCATGTTCTATGGGATATCTTCATAGCCATTTGCCCAATGATGCCTTATTAAAAAGTTGCAAATTTTGGTGGGTCCCGCACTGGAAAGGTATGTTCTCGGTTCGCTCCTTCTATATTTCTCTCTCTCAAGATCCCAACTGTTGGTCCCCTTGGAAAAGGATATAGAAACATAAGGTGCCCCTCAAGGTGGCCTTCTTTGTGTGGAGAGCTACTTTGGGTAAGATCCTCACAACTAATAATTTGAAGAAATGAGGGTTATTATAGCAGATTAGTGCTGTATGTGTAAGGGAGGGGGCGAGTTGGTAGATCATCTTTTGCTGCATTGCAAGATTGCACGGGCTTTGTGGGATGAGGTGCTAAGTAGAGTAGAGTTGAATTGGGCCATGCTGGGGACAGTGGTGGCAGTCTTGGACTGCTGGCCCAGCATAGGAGGTCAGTCCCAGATAGTAGTGGTTTGGAGGATGATACCACTATGCATCATGTGGTGTTTATGGCAGGAGAGGAACGCGAGGACTTTTGAAGACAAGGAGCGAACGCTAGAGAGAGTTGTTGGCTTTATTTTTTAGTACGCTTTGTAATTGGGCCATTGCTGTTGATTTCAATGGAATGGTCCTTCATGATTTTCTTGTCTCTCTTGCGCCTACTTAAAGGGGCCTTTTCTTGTATATACTGGGCTAGGCCTATTCTTTGATTAATATAGCTTTGTTTACCTATAAAAAAAATAAAAAAAAATAAATAAATAAAAAAAAAAAAAAGGGCTGCAAATTTCGGATACCCAAACCTCCTTCAGAAACTGGGGAACAAACAATGACCCATTTTACTAGATGAAATCTGAATACTTCTTTCATCCCTCGCCATCGGAAATCCTGCTGAATTTTCTCCATACGTTAATCCACCTTTGATGGAGGCAGAAATAAAGAGAGGAAATTAGTCGGTAGGTTGGACATGGTACTTTTGATGAGTGTGTCTCTGCCATCTTTGGATAAGTACATCCGCTTCCAACTAGCAAGTTTCCACTCCATTTTTTCTAGGACATCATGTTAAAGGGATATCGATTTTTAGTGAGCACCCAACGAGAGGCCAAGATATTTCATGGGTAAATGAGATATCTTACATCCTAAGATAGAAGCGATACTATTTACATTATGGACTTGCCCCACCAGAACTACATCGCATTTGCCCAAGTTCACCTTCAATCCAAAAACGCCTTCGAAGCATAGAAGGAGAGCCTTCAATACACATATATGATCATGGCTAGCCTCACAAAATAATACGTTATTTTCGGCAAATAAAAGATGAGATATATTGAGAGATAGAGAAGTGTGCAATAGAGATGCAATGTTTGATCTATGAGCACCACGTCACCCTTAAACCACATCTCTCGAGCATATAGAGTAAGAAGCTCTAATTGATTTGATCATAAGCCTTTTCCATCTATAGTTTGCAAAGAAGCCCCGACACTCCCAACTTGAGTCTACTATCCAAACATTTGTTGCCAATAAGCACTACATTGAGTATTTGCCTCCCCCTCACAAAGGCATTTTGGGGTGGTTTGATATTGCTTGCTCCACCACTATGCTTAACCTATTCACCAAGACTTTTGAGATAATTTTATACATCCCGCTCACCAAGCTAATGCAGCGAAAATCTTTAACCTCAACCACATCCGGATTTTTTTGGAATGTGGGGAGAGGCTTGGGAATTGGATTCTTTTTAATTGGTTCCCAAATTGCACAGGTGCTAATGTTTTTGGTTGATATAGAATTTTAAATTTTCATTCATTTTTGTCTAGATTATCCTCCGCCGTGCATTTGATAGATTAGATCATATTTGGAGGATATTGTCTTGATATTATATTATAGGCCATCTCCAATCAGTGTCTAATGAGTGGCTTATGGCATCAACGTCTCTATGAAGATCATATTTAGGTGTTATCATCTCTATTTTCTGTTAATGGCCATCTCTAATCAGTGGATACTCTTTGTAGCCAATTTTCTAATAAGTGGCTTATAACATCAAGGTCACTTCAGCTTGATACTTATGTGTTGTTTTCTATCTGGAATGTACAAGAATTGTTGAGCAATCGATGTGAATGGTTGGGTTTCATGCTTTCATTTCTGGTTGGCATTTGATAATATCGCTGACAATTCATGTTGTGTCGGATTCAGGTTGGAGTTTGTGTTGTATATCGACCCTAAAATGAGTCAATTCTATCAACCTTAATCTGCTGATTTCATGCTGGGTATGCAGGTTGTAATAAAAATTGTTATCTCTGAATATTGTGTGTCAGGTTGGGGTCGTGTCAAATCAAGTTTGGATTCATATATGAGTAGACACTAACCCAACTTAGTTAATGAAATGGATTAGATTCCTCAACTTTAACCCATTAATTTCGTGTCAGGTTCATAGGTACCATCAAAATTCATTGGCACTATCATATATATAATAGTGTCTCCGTGCACATACATACATTGATATGTGTGGCTAATTGCGTGTACACATGGTCTCTGTTTCTTCATATTTTTGTCACCGTGAATGGATTGTAATTTCAGAACATGCTGAATGAGTATAATAAACTAGTCAACTCTTCTTAATTGCTTGGTTCTTTGTGTGATGACTCATTCAGTAGTGACATGAGCAAGAGTTTTGTCCCTTTGCCTGGTTGTTTGGTTTTTTTTATTATTGTTTTTTTGTAATTCTGATAGAATACTTTGAGGGGGGTAGATTGAGCTTTGAGATGACCTAGAATATTTAGGCTTGAGTGGGTACGTGCTTCATAGTGGCATGTGGCATGGAAGATCTATTATAATAAATTTTAAATTTCATTACCTAGCTATGAACTGGCTTCATACTAGTTATTATACAATGTCCACTTGTTTAAAAGTGTATAAAATGAGGATGCTAAGATGATTAAGGCTTGATTTGGATAGCAAGAGCCTCCTATCTCATCTCATCTCATCTCATCCCATCTTATCTCAATATCTAAACACCATAAGCATAAGCACTTTTCAATTTCAAAACGTCAACTTTTTTATCTAATCATTACAATTTCTCAAACTTCCAAACAAAACACAAAAAATGATTAAACTTTCTCAAATCCCAAAACAAAAATATAATAAAAAAATTATATTCTAACAATATTTTAACTTTATAATATTTTTATTCACTTTTTCTCTTCTTTTTCAAAATCCCATAAATCATCTCAACACAAACAATTTCACTACTATTCACAAACCACTTCACTACTATTCACAGATCATCTCATCTCATCTTTTTATCCAAAACAGGCCTAAGTAGTACCAACGGGATCTCTTCAAAGTGTAAAGGTATATTATAAATTTTATTAGAACCGCTCATTTTTTATCAAAAGCTTGTAATTTAGTTTTTGATGCAAACCCCAAGGGGTTGGCCCAAGTGGTGAAGGCCTTGGTCTTGGGGTCTCACTCCCTTCAAGGTCCAAGGTTCAATACTTCATGGGTGCAAACAATCCTTTAGGGCCACACCCCCTGGTGAAAAGTCAGCGATTTAACCAATTTTTTATAGGGAAACTTCCGAGAGTGCGGTGCATGGGACCGGAGTTTACTTTACAGAGGTGGGTCCGAAAGGCCCTGCCTTGGTGAGGTTCCCCGGCATTAAATATCTGTGGAAGTTAAGAGGTAGTGGGAGAAATAAGATAACAAGGGGGAGAAATAGATTTCAATGGCCTCGATTTTCATGATTTTTTTGTTTTCATTTCTTCTTCCTAAATAGGTGTTACCTCTTGTATACCCCTTTGTGTACTTGGGCTATGCCTATTCTTATTAATACAATCGTTTGCTTATAAAAAAATATATATGGATTATTATACACACACTAGTGTATCGGCCTGTGAGCAGATACCGTTTTAATTTAAAAGCATTTATTTCTACTTCTATTTATATTTCTGGCTAGTTAACTTTCTTTTACATATCTCATTGCATATGGGTGTGCATTTTAGCGTTTTTAATGAAATGATTATTACTTAAAAGAGTTTGAAAAATTTTCTGCTTTAAATTCTACTGGGAGGGTTTCTGATTGCTATCTTGGCTTATTTATTTATTTATTTATATTCTTGCCTCTAGCAATTAGCAACATAGGTTCAATTGGTCTGAACTTTTTCTTATATGCTGCTGTTTCAATTCTGTTGCCATTTTCTGACAGATACCAAAGCCTATATCAGCTGCAGTACTGGCCTTAAACAGATTTAATTTTCTCAAAATTAACAACTGTTCCAAATCATTTGCTATCAGTTGCTGTGATCCCTAAACATTTCCAATTAGAACCATCAATCTCTTTGTGATATATACTGTTGTCTCTAGCTGGCTGCCCTTATTCTTTTGATTTGACAGAATTAGAAGCATAATCCCAATTTAATACTAAGCTCCACATCATTTGTTATCAACTCCTATGATTCCTAAACGTTTCCAAGTAGAACCATTTTGTTAATTTCATACCATGGTGCTGAGTCTTTTAAAAGATACTGCATCATCATTGGAAGGAGAGAAAAAAAGCCGTGCTGGCAATTCAATCGTTTAGTTGGCATTGGTGGTGGCTTATAAGTTTGTCAGCTCTATGTATGTGGTATTCACTCAGTTACTGGTGACTCATGGATGGCATGATGTTGTAGTGTTGATTTATTTGTTAATTGAGCAGAAACAAGAGCTGTCTATAAGAACAATATTATATGTTTCTTATTTAAGCTAAATACTTGCACATACTTTGCATATCAGTTTAAAGCTTGATGAACCTTGATTGTACGTTGAATTTGGCGTCCATTCAGATCTTCCTAGTTTAAGATTATTGTACTGTTTTATCTGTGATTTGGAGGCACAAATCATCACAAGGTGAGAGTCATTGCAGAAATGGCGGCATCACCCACAAATGAAAGTCAAAATGATTTCATTTTTTGAAACTTTTGAAATGGGTCTTTCCATGGCTAGAGATAAAAGTCATTTGTAATTATCTTAGTTTTTCTTTTATGCATAAGGGAATAATTTATCGTTCAGTAGTGTTGTTCCAGCAATGCAACCAATATTATTGATGCTTTTTCTCTAGCTCTAATCTACTACAATATTGTTTAGCCTTGATATCTCACCTTTTCACTTATGCCTTGAATATTCCCTTAAAAATGGTGAATCCATTGCCTTCATTCCCCTTATAGTTCAAACTTGTGGGCACATACTGATATCTGAAAGGAAAACCTGAATCATTTCTTCAATGCCCTTGATATGCATAATTTCAGGTCTTCTAAAGATTTTCCGGACATGCATGGTCTCATAATGCACACTTACAACTCAGATAATGCTGACTTGCTTCTGGATCACTTGGGCTTACACAAAGCTCTGTGTGTTTTAATGGGGTGGAACTACTCGAAGCCTCCTGATAGCTCAAAGGCATATCAGTTTCTATCTGCTGATGAAGCAGCAGCAAACCAGGATGATCTGATTGTATGGCCACCTGTTGTGATAATTCATAATACAATTACAGGGAAGGGTAAAGATGGGCGCATGGAAGGTTTGGGAAACAAAGCAATGGATAGTAAAATTAGAGGTATAATGCACCCTTTCATTTCTTTGCTGTTATTATCTTCTCTGTATTGAAGTGTCCCTGCAAAATGTTGGCCTCTGATCATCCAGATCGGATTCGTGCATCTGATCTTTAGTCCCACTGTCTATAGCAGAATGCGTATGATATTTTTAGGAATAATTATATTAGTTTTTAAGGGATATCAATTTTAGGGCAAAGTTGCATTCAATCACCTCTAGTTTAGTTCCCGTACTACCCTTCTAATGATGGATTGGCTTGATTTGAGGGACACTTTCATTTTGGAACTTAGTGTTAGGTAGTGGAAATGGCCTTGTATAGAGCTAATGAGAAAATAGGATGTGTATTCGACCATAGGTAGCTACAGTTATAGGTTTTTTGAGTGTATTTATATTTAGTTTCCCTTTTCTATGCCAGTTTTTTTTATTCATTCTACAGCTACTTGTGAACAAAGCATTTGTTCTATGGCCACATCCAATATAAATTATTTTTTATAGTATTGTTCATTTTGGGTTAAGAGTAACAGTCTTAGATTTATTTAAGATGTGCTTGGTTGAGGAACCGCTAATCAGGTTCACTTGCAGATATCATTATGAATTTGAATCATTGGGCAATATTTATAAGCTTATTGTTAAAAAGAAGGGTATTTTGGGGGGTCAGAGTAGGGATTTAGTAGAGAGAGAAATGAAATGTATATTTGAAGATTCTGCCTGAATTTCTGCATTGCATAGATGGTTCTGTTTCCTGGTGCCAACTTTGGGCATGACGGGAAATTGGGCAGGCGGTGGTGGACCCCTATAAGCCAATGACCCCTGCCCATGCTATACTATACTTGACGGAGGCTCCATACACAAGGTTTGCGAGATCGGTATGAGATTCTTTGAAAAAAAAAAAAAAACTGTGTTGTTTGCTGTGGCAATGCATTTTAGTCAAATTCAGTTTGGCTTGTGCAGTAATTTGTGATGTGTCAGAACACTCTACAACTATGTTGTTTGCTGTGGCAATGCATTATTCATCTTCTCGCTCTAACTTCAACCACCATCTAATGTTTGTGTTGGTATTGAGACTGATTTATTTATTTATTTTCAGTAGGGATTTGGTTCTCAAAGGTTTGCGACCTTACTAACCGCATTATCAAACTCTACTGATGCATGCTGTGATAGTCATGATATTTTCATTGTCATATTCATTGTTTCTTCAAATATTTGGTCCTTGTTCTTGTCCGTCCATCACTTCTTCTCATTGTTAGTGATTTAAATTTAATTACCTTCATGTACTGAATCACTTCTCTGGCTGTGGCCTCCCTTTTGTTTCAGTTTTAACAAGGATTCGTTTACATTTGTTAGAATGTTATGATATGATTAAATACACCATTTCTATAACGCTCCAATAGAAGGCCCAAATCACATGGCCTATGCTCCAAAAGGACTAGTCAATGATACAATTGAAGTCCAATTTGATCATTATAAAAAGCAAGAACTTTTCATTTCCAAGCAATTTGGGATCCCATACACCATCTACCCTTATCATATGGGGTATCACAATCTACCCCCCTTAAATTCGTGACGTCCTTGTTGAGCCAGTCCATCATAGGTGGCACGGCTCAAGTCCCACATTTATGGTTAGAATAAGCTCTGATACCATTTGTAACACCCCAATGGAAGGCCCAAACCACATTGCCTATACTCCAAAAGGACTAGTCAATGATAATTTTAGAGCTCTATTGGATCATTATAAAGAGCAAGAATTTTCCCTTTCCAAGCAATGTAGAATCTGATACACCACCGACCCTTATCCTTATCATATGGGGTATCACAATTTCCATCCGTTTAAGCTTTTGGGGCAATTGATCATTTTTTAGAATCTAAATCTTTATGCCCTGTTACCTCTACATGCATGTTTTGCATTACTTTTTATTGAGAAAAGTGTGTGGGCTTCAACTTGGTTGGGCTGGTTGGTTGAAGGCAGCAGAATTCTAGTTATTGTTGAATTATAAGTCATTTTATAACTGAATGCAATATTAAGGAATTTCTGACTCTTCATTGGAAGTTCCATGGGGTATAAACCATCCAAAAATATAGCATACTAAAACAAAAGCTTTGAGATCCTCTGTTGTCCTTGCACGTCTTCAAAGCTTCAATCGCTGCTTTCTCATCATATGTACCACATTAAACATATCATAATCATGCTCCACTAGAGCCTAGCATGATCATTATCAAGTCTTCCTTTACAACATGATAATAAATCCGCAACCTGTCTAGGCATCACTCAAATCTAGCCAAAGAGACCAAAATATGCTTGCCACATAGTGCTAACTATCTGACAATGGACTAAGAAATGATCCATCGATCTCCATCCCTCTACATAGGCAACACTATTCTATCAACCCGACATCTCTCCTTTATAGAAAGTTTATGAGATCCCATTGGTGACTTTAAAAAATGTAGAAATTTTAGATACGTTTTCTTTAGTAAGACGTCACAAGCATCTCTGATTTTGGAAAACCAGCCTAAGAGGAATGCCTTAGTTTTATGAGGCCCTCTAGAAAAACAAATTAATCTATTGAAGGTTCATAGATTGATGATCCAAGCTAAAAGAAAAGAGTGATGTCAAGACTTTCAATGGATGATTTCACTTGGTAATTTGGTCCAGACTCGTTCACTATAAAGGAGGTTGACACTGGGTGTTCAAAATAGGTAGGGAACTGTATAGAGGTGTGATTTAGAAGAAACGGGTGGGTGCAGTAAGGCTAGTTACAGAACTTAATAATTGTTAATGCATGGCTAAAGGTGATTATGGGTGAAGTTTGTGTGATGCTGAACTCTTGCTAGGCCCCAAATTAAAGCAGGTGGCTAAGATTTACTACTAACAGAATTCAAGGCTCAAGCAGGTAATCGGCTGATGTATAAGAGTTGCATCTCTTACGGTTAAGCTTTTTATGTTGCTTGAAGCACTTGCTTTTTATTGGTGCCACACATTTTTTTCGTAGTGTTTTTTTTTTTTTCTTTTTCCCCTTTAAATTCTCACTTTGGAATATGGACGAAAGAACTATTTATCTCTGCGTCCTGTGTAGAAATTTACAGTTTTAAGCTTGTTGCAATTAAATGGTCATGTTGACTTCCATGAAGCTCACCCAGATTACTCCACCCCACCCCCCTGCAAAAAACAAAAAGTAGATTAAAAAACACTTGGATTTATATGAATTGTGTTATGGCCTATGGGGGACCTTAAGCCTCGCATATAGGCAAGGCTTCCCCTTAAACCCAAATTTGGGATCAAATTGCCTAGATCATGAGCCCATAAATGATATTGTAGATGATTGATAGCAAGCAATTGCAGGTTCTTTTATCTTTCTTATGGTGTGATTTTAAGATTATATGATTTTCCTTCTTAGTTTCTTTTTGCATCCTATGCCCTCCTCCTCTTGCTTTTTCTGGTGGTGGCTATAAGTTTTGTTTGATATTATAGACCGTTGAGCAAACAATTGCAGGGCTACAAATTTGGGACATGCTAACTAGATCTGGGGAGGTACGAGCCAGATCAACCTAGTATATACTTGATATGGAAGTTAGCATGTTGCCACACCAACGTGTCACAAACCAAACAATATTTCCTACGTTATTTATCCATATACAACACAGCATTACTAACTTGGCTCTGAATCTATTTTATGATTTGGGGCTGGGCTAGCTTTTTGTGACTATATGTGAGATAACCCAAAATTAGTTTTTTTTTTTTTTTATAAGTAAAAGTAAAATTTTATTGATAGTAAAAGGCATAGCCCAAGTACATGGGAAGTATACATTGAAAAGTAATAATTTTTTTTTTTGCCCAAAAGCAGTTACTATTAGAGCTCCTCTTAATTGCTTATATAGCCGAGATCAATGTACTCACTGCATGCCTGCAGACCAACACACAATCTGGGGTATCATATGCATGCCTCTTTCAATTCTATATATATATATGAGCTGTTGTTTTCTGCTCTTGCCTAAGTCTGTCTTGATTTTCACTTTGTGTTTGCATTAAATGAATGTGCCATTCCCAACATTTTCTCATTCTATTTGGTTCGGTCAACATGCTATATTCACTGGCAGACCACCAACCACAAATCAAAACCACTGGTTTAAGCAGGCTTGGACCAGCTTATCTTGACTTGTCAAGCATGGTAGAGCCTCATTATCTGTTGCAGTTGTAAGATTATTCTTAGCAGGAAAAGGTATTATAGGCATGCTTGAAAGCATCCATTTGTCTGTTCAATTCCCTAGTGCCTTGAGATATTGCTGGAACTACCTAGAAAAAATATTTATTGCTGGATCTGGTGGATCCAATTCCGCTCTCTCCAAGTATCGGTTAACATTTACATGAGTTCATGCTTGGCTTTGATTATTAAGTTTTTAATAAGATTTAACTACAGGAGGAGTTGATGTGATTTCACAAGGATTAACAAATCCATATTGGACCACTGGTTCTGATGTTTATAGCCAAATGAAATAAAGCAGCTCAATAAGACCCAATACCTAGAGCTCACATCATATAACTCAACTGGAACATTGTAGAATTGGCTAAGCTGCTTTTTCAATAAATTTTTTATTAAAAAAGTCATTATTTAAGGTATAACCATAAAAAGAGGAAGAAGCTGAGCTACTAGAAAAAATCGTACTGCTACCATAGTGGCATTAGAAGAGCTGAAATAGTAGTAGTAACTAGCATGGCTTACCTAAAGTTTTGAGGATGAGTTCCCATTTAGTAGGATTGCGTGTTATTATTTCAATTGTTGGTGAAGATGAGAAAACAATCTTAGACATTTAACTGAAGAAGTATGTTAATAGTCAGCATAATTTCAAGAAAGGCCCTTTCCTTTGATATCAAAAGTCCCCTTTCCTGTAAGCTTGACACAAACTGGTTGGATTATATCATTTATATTGGATTTCATATATTTGATCATGTAGTAGGAATCATAACTTAGATTAAGAATTGATTGATGAATATCTCAATAAAAAAGCTACTATGCATTTGTGTTGTGGAAGTAGGATATTAAACTATATCCTATTGATGATTTACACGTTTATCAGTCTTCCCTGCCTTGATATTGATACAAAATTTTCTGAAGTTCAAAGTTCAGCTGTAGCGGTGTCATTCGTGTAGATTGGGTCTTTTGCGGTTATCTTAATTTCTCATTGCGAGTGTTTTGGAGCCTTGTCCAGGGATTGTCGTAATAATGGATGCTGCTTCTGTGTTATGAAATGGGCCTGCAAGCTGCTTTTTCTGGGCAAATGGGCCTTCTAGTGCATTACAATGTGATTCTAAGTTATTTATTTAAACTCATTGATCAAAAAGCAAAAGCAAGGAAGTTGAACTTCCCAAATCAGAAGTTGCTGATTAATCCAATTAGATTTTGTTTGTTCAGACAGAACCGAATAATGGTCTCTAAATTGTGTTTTAATGAGCCCAGCCTCTGTAAAAGTACAGTTGGTTCCTCATGTTTTGTCACATTTGCTGGCAATTGGTCAAATATTAGTCTTCAGGGCGTTTTACTAATCCCTTTATGCTTTATAATGCCTTGATTTGCATGTTTTGTTTCTCCCTCATCTCTTCTCACTTATGACATTTTTTTCTAGTATAATTTTCACTTGAATATAAATGTTATGTTTGTTATCCATCTTAAAATATCATATGGTGGTGGTGATGTTGCCCGTGTATTTTGTTTGTATGCTTTATTGATCTGTCAAGTACCATCAAATTATCAGTAGGGCAGAGATATGGTTTGTGCTTGCTTAATGCGGGAGTCTTTTGACATCTAGCCAGTAGCCATCCAGTGAGAACTGTAACTATTGATGTAAATGTACTTGATAGTAGGTATATTTTGGGGGACTTGGGATTTCTCCTAGAGAGAATCTGAAAGTCATCACTGGGGAAATGGAAACTGCCTTGTTTTGGGATGCATTGATATTAATTCAGTAACATGTTAATTTGATATTTATCCTCGATTATCCTTGTCTTAATTATCATGCACTTGTTTGTATTCATGATTATCCTTATCTGTATTATCAGTGAAGGCCTTTTGACAAGTTTTTTCAATTGTTTGTATTCATGTTTCAGATCTTGGATTTGGGAGTGGAAAGTCAAAGTCTGTGTATGGGAGAGATGGTCATCTGGGTATAACGCTGGTTAAGTTTTCGGGTGACCAATCAGGCCTTAAGGAGGCAATGCGGCTCTCAGAATTCTTTGATAAAGAAAATCATGGACGCAAGGCTTGGGCTCGTGTACAGCCCTTGACATTTGGCAGGGACGACGAGAAGAACCCAAACCTTATGCGGGTAGATGAGAAGACGGGTGAGAAAAAGAGGATCTTTTATGGTTATCTTGGAACTGCTTCTGATCTGGATAAATTTGATTTAGACATGAGGAAGAAAGCCGCAATCGAGTCTCGGAGGGAACGCCTTTCCATGTAGGTTCTTGGTGACAATGCAAGGTAGTGTGGTGTATTCTAATTTATTGCCACTTAGCACAAGAACATCTGATCCTTAGGCCAACTGGTCATTTGATGATAAATGTTTAATGTGACATGCCAACAGTTGCTGATGATTTAAGTCATGCAGCCTCGTTGACTGCTGGTGCTGCTTATTGGGTAATGCAAGGGAATTTTCTCGGGTGTTAAATGGTAATGTTTCCAGCTGCAGGTTATGTTCTCAGATATTCCTCACTGCTTATCCTGATTATAGAGTTTCGACAATTCATCTGAGAGAGAATATGAGAAATTAGCTTGAAAAGAAAAAGAAAAAGAAAAAAATATGCATTGGATTTTATTTATATTCATTCTTAAAGGTTAAAAAACCCAGTGGACCATGGTGCGCTTCAGTGTAAGTTTCCTGAACCACTCCTTATGGGCCTGAAAGCAATAAATGAATTTGACAACATCACAAGGCGGACAAAACCTGAGGGCTTCTTAATCGTGATGACTTTTCTAGAGCAAACAGGGAGGAGGAATGGGAAGGAATTCATGTGCAAAGAAAGAGTACAAAATATTCCTTCGGAAACATAAACAAAGCCGATAACGCTCAGATTTTCAACATTTGTGTTCGGAGAAAGGATGTTTTATTTTTTATTTTTTTAATAGATCAGAGAAAGGGCGTTGAGTAGCCGGTCATATAGGCCCAACCATCTTAGGCTTTTCTTTTTTTTTTTTTTTTAAATTAAATAATATTATGTACAATCGTAAAGTGTATTAATGTTTAATTATTTAAAAAAATATAATTTATTATTAAAAAATTAATTAAATATTTTTTAATGTAAGTTTTATATTTATTTATTTATTTAAATAGATTATGTAATACTTTATGATTATAAATATTATTTTTCTTTTATTGGTTATTTTTTATTATAACGATTTCATACAGTCGAGTCTACATGCAATATTTTAGATTAAAAAAGTTTTACAATATAAGATACTTTATAAATTTTATTTTATGTTAAAACCAAGTATTTATCTTAGATATTGAGAAGTCAAATGTTATGGTTGGAAAAATAATAAGATTTGAAATCCAATTTTTTTTAATGCATGTGTATTTGTTACTATTATTTGGCAGGTACTCATTACAGCGTTCACTTACCACTTTAATGTGAGCAAGCGTGGATGGAATTATCATCTATATAGGTGGAAGTTGTAAGAAATAAATATTAATAAAAAATATATATATAGAATATATTTATTTAAAAAGCAGAGACATAGAGCATGCATGAAATCATTGTCATTATTATTACCCTTCTAGTTAGGTCCGAGGTCTGATACATCTTAGTTTGAAGCAAGTGTTTTTTTTGGGGGGGGGTTGGCGGGGCTTTAAGATCAATAAAAATTCCAACCTCCCTCCCACCTCCCACCCTCTTTTCACTTCCCAATTGGGCCGCCTTCCTCATTTTTATTTTATACCCTCCAATTCTAACTCCAACCTACCCTAATAAACAATCTCTCTTCTAGTTCACTCTGGGCCCATATAACGTAACTATCAGACCAGTTTTACTGATTATTTGATATTTTACTTTTATTTCATTAAATAAGATGTTATTTATTTATTATTATTGAATAATTATTTATTAAATATTTTTGTACTATTTAATAATGATGGATATGTCACATCTTAGCTAGTAAGATAAAAATAAGATAATAGTATGATTTATAATATTATTTATTAATAATAAAAAAAGTAATATTATATACAACTTAAAAATGTGGAAATCTAGCAAAAAATAATTTTAAAAAATGGTAAATTTAAATCTATACGAAAAAAATCTAAATTTTGTGATAATTTTTTATAATATAAGCGTGCCAAATTGTACCAACTAGAACTAGCATTTAAAAAAAAAAAAGGTGGGGGGGTAAGAAACTTTTTTTCTTTTTTTCAAAATGGGCAAAGATTCTTTAGGGGGATAAGATTTTTAGGAGTACAGCGTCCAGCCTAAAAGACATGAGGAGGTGATGCGCATGCATGGCATGCTGATGCCTCTGTCCTTATCCTTTCCTAAACTAAAAATACGGTGTGCTCTCTACAATATGTTACGTTTTTAACTTAAGCTTGGCAAATACGTCTTTTACACTTTATCTGACTCCACCCCATGTGGTGGTCAGTGGTTCTGCTCCCTCTCCCCTCCCCCAATCTCTCTTTCCTCTCTGCTTTTTTTTTTTTTTTTTTTTTTGCCCTTACCTTTGATCCAACTTCGGTTTCTGCGAAAGTAACCCTCTCCTCTTGTCCTTTACTCCATCCATCCCCAAACATGCCCTATCCTACGTCACTACTCCCACTTTACCATCCTTTGTCCTACGCACCCCATGCGCACTCTATCTCCAGCCCTCCATCTTACTTTTTTCCTCAGACGCCATAACACGTGTCTCTCCGCCTTCCGTCCACGTCACGTCACCGTTTGTTCACTCCTCACTTGACTTTATCTTGTACCTTTTCTTCCTCTCTCCTCTCTCCCTTCGTTTTCGTTTCTAGGGTTTCGATTTGCTTCTTCTGCTGCTTATTCTGGTACTGAATTCCGGTGAACAACGGCGAAGCCATGGGGTCTATCCCCGATCCCGGAGAGTTGTCGGAGTTGAATCCGCCCAGCTTCGATGAGTTCCAACGGCAAACCTCGCTCATGACGAGCTGCACACTCCTCTGGAAGGAACTCTCGGACCACTTCACATCCTTGGAGCAGAACCTCCTGAAGAAATCCGAGGCCATCAGAAACAAAATCCTTAACCTAGACCATGAAACCAAGGCCTCCCTCAACGAGCTTGAGAAGCGCGAGGTCACAATCCAAGGCAGCGTCGAGATCGCCCTGGAGAAACTCGAGGCTAGCAAAGAGGCCGCGTTTTCGGTTCTCCATAGAGCCTCCGATGACGACGAGAACGGAGAGGTCGATAACGACGACGGTTTCTTGCTGACTCTCAAGTCGTTTTGCTTGAAAATGGATGCTCTCGGATTTTGGAGGTTCATCACCGGGAAAAAGAAGGAACTAGACATGTTGAGAGCTCAGATGCCCCTGGCTTTGGCCGAGTGCATCGATCCGCCGAGGTTCGTCCTGGAATCGATATCGGAGGTGTTTCCTGTAGACAAAAGGGTCGAGAAAAGCGAGAGAGTGAACGATTTGGGCTGGGCCTGCGTTCTAGTGCTGGAGTCTTTGATACCGGTGGTGGTGGATCCGGTGATCGGGAAGTCGAGGCTGCTGGTGACGCCGAGCGTGAAGGAACGCGCCAAGGACATCGCTGAGGCGTGGAAGGTAAGCTTGGAGGAGCGCGGTGGTATAGAGAATGTGAAGACGCCGGACGTGCACACTTTCCTGCAGCATTTGGTGACCTTTGGGATTGTGAAGGAGGAGGACGTGGGTTTGTACAGGAAGCTTGTGGTGGGGTCTGCGTGGCGGAAGCAGATGCCGAAGCTCGCGGTCTCGCTTGGGCTCGGCGATAAAATGCCCGGTATGCTATGTTGCTTATTTTGTTGTTTTATTTATCGCGGGTATTTCGATGGTCTGGGTTAGGAAACCATGAGCCAGCTTTTCCGGAGGTCATGTTCTCAGCTTTTGTAAGGCTAAATTTCTTCTGTTTTGAAATACTTCAATTTCCAGTTTTCCCTTTGTTCTTCATCATATCCAGTGCTGGGGATAATTGAGGCGCTTGCGTTGCACCAGCAGCATAAGCATGTACCTTTAGAGCACGTATTGTGGGTCTCTTTTTTTTTTTTTGGGGGGGGGGGGGGGGGGGGGGGTTTGTTGATGGGGAGGGGAGGGGATGTAATTCATGGGCCGTCGATTGATAACTTTGAATATCCGTTATAGTTAATATGATGGATTGGATAGGAACTAGTCCAATGGATGAATGAATTCTTGCAGTTTCAAATCCAAAATCACTTCAGGAGCAAGTGTCTAGATGGTCCTTTACAAATTTTAGGATGCAAAGGGGTTTATGTTATGGACAACTTGGCATGACGGTTGATGGGGAGTATTTTTCAGTAACATGAAAGTATTTTCAGCATTCTTCGCATCCTCATGTTAAAAGCATATCATATTGTTACTTATCAAAAAAAAAAAAAAAAAAAAGCATATCATATTGTTGATAGTGTTGTTCCTCTTCTTAATTTTTTGCTGTTTTCCTTCATATCACGGCAGATTATTATCCATATAAGCATATGCTGTGTACATGTTTTATATCATAGAGCATGAATGGGATATTACCTTTTAACACCCTATCAAAAATAATTATTTTATTTTCATTCAAATTTCGAACACTAACAAGTATTTGTGCCATATGGATTTTAAAATTTATCTTTTGTACTCCTGCTATTTGTCTCGAGTTCAATGCTTTGGCTCTTTCTGTTGAATTGATGGGTAGTTATTTATTATGAATAGTAACTTGTGGAATTGAATAAGAGCCTAAATAGATTACGAAAGATAATTAACAAATACTTCTACGTATAACTTGTTGATAAAAGCTAATAGATTATTTTCTGTATCTGTTTGGTAGAACCTACTTGATGGATGATTCGTTGATTGTTGTTATGATATATTTAAGCATAATATCATAATCTCATGACTTTTAATAGTGTTTGTGATGAGTATTTGGTTTAATTGAGCTTTTAATACTTTGAGGTGGTGTTGTGTGTAGATATGATTGAAGAATTAATCAGCAGGGGACAGCAGCTTGATGCAGTGCATTTTACCTACGAAGTTGGTCTTGTGGACAAGTTCCCTCCTGTTCCTCTTTTGAAAGCCTTTTTGAAGGATGCAAAGAAAGCTGCAGCTTCCATCTTGGAGGATCCCAGTAGCCCTGGCCGAGCTTCGGTAATTATTTCATTATTTCGGCTTTGAATCTTTTTTGCTAACAAATCTTATGAGTTGCATTGGCTGTACTTATTTGCAAAACCAGATTATCTTTCTTTGTTTAATTTCAGATGTCTGGTTTCTATTACTTTGGTTTTGCTCATGTCATTGTATACAGATTCATGACCTTTGACCCTATCTTATTCTCTGAAGTAATTTCTCCTACCAAATAAGCTTGGCACTGGAAAGCCCACTGCTCATGGATGTAATACAATCTTGACTTTATGCATGCAAGTCTGGCCGAGATTTGGGGGAATAAAACTCAATTAGTTTCAGAGACTTTAGGGCCATCCATGTTGGGTGGAGCACTGTTTCCACTATATCAAATATGCATAGATTAATTGGCATTGCTGTTTTTTCTTTTGCAGCAACTAGCTGGACGTAAAGAGCAGTCAGCTCTCAGGGCAGTTATCAAATGCATTGAAGAGTATAAGCTGGAGGCTGAGTTCCCTCCAGAAAACCTCAAGAAACGCCTTGAACAGCTAGAGAAGGTGAAGACAGAGAAGAGAAAACCAGCTGCAGTCCCTGCGAACAAAAGAACACGGGCCAACAATGGTGGTCCTATGCCTCCTGCCAAGGCTGGCCGTTTGACAAATGCTTATGTATCTTCCTTCCCTGCAGCTCCTACATTTGTCAGGTCTCCCTCTCATGGTCAGTACCCTGCTGGCGTCCCTCAATACCATTCCCCACCCCCCATGTATGGAAGCAGAAGTCCGCCAGCAAATCCCTATGCTTACTCTCCAGAAGCAGCCCCTCCTCCCCTTGCTGGATCATACCCTGTAGCTCCGATGAACTATCCTGCATATGCGGGCTATGGGAATGGCATGCCACCAGCTTATCAGCAGGCTTACTACCGATAGACATGACTACCCTTTGAAGATGGTAACCACTGATATGATGACCCAAAAATCTCATTTGCTTTCTAAATGGTTTGTCTGTAATCACTAACCGTTTAATGGTAGCGATGTATGTGTGTTAATGGCGACATTTGTCCTGCTTCTTGCCGTGTCATGGTGAGAAGTTGTATTTCTAATGTTGATCAGACGGTAGATCTAGGTGACTGTGGAAATTAATTAGGACGGCCTTAAACAGCATCAATGACTTGACAGTGATGCCGTATGATTAATTGTAGAATCTTTGTTTATTATTTTGACCTTCCCTCCCTCTTTAACATGCGGCTTCACATCGAAACAAATGCCATCTGTGTCTAATTGGCTGAGATCAAATTCTTTTTCCTTTCCCGCCCTGAAATAGATGGTATTTGATTCAATATGAGCCTCTTTTCTGCCTTCTTCTGCTGGAGACTAATGGGTGCACATAACAAGGTGTCGTAATCGGCTCGATCTTAAAGGGTGCTGGTGTTTCCTTCATTGTTGATGCCTTTCCATTTTCATGTTGTTATGGAACGGCGTTAGATGGAAACAAGTATTGCCAGCTATTTTGAGTTAAGGGCTGGCCTTAGAAAAATAAAAGAGTCATTTTATGTTCTATTTATATTCCCTTTAGGAGCTGTACCAAAGCTTTAATTAGGCCCCTACCCAGCTAAGATGATTGTGTGCTGTTGTCTATGAAGTATATTCCCTTTGTAATTTAATGTGGGTATAACCATATTAGTATTGCTTCTTGTAACTTGTTCTGTCCCCTCTATTTCAATATTTGCGTAGGCACGTGTGGAACTTGGATGACGATTTTTTTAAACTTTGTAGATTTTCATTGATTCAATCGTTATTTTATTACATAATTCAACTCTATTAGATTAAGATGCAATTTAATGTTCTAATAAATTGAGGAAAAACATAAATATTCTCTACCAAAAAGAATATAATGGTTTTAAAGAGTTTATCTCAAGGGTTAAAAGGATAATTGTAGATTTTCATCATTGGCATCAAGATTATCTTAAATGATCAAAGTGTTTATCCTCTCCGTTTACACCATTACTTGGACTTCATATGTGTTCTTCTCAGTCGGGCTATATTATTTTTTAGTTAATTATTAGGTCATTTTAAATAAGAAAAATACTTTATAGCCATGAATAGATTAGATAAAAATAAATTTATAAATTAATGTAGTTTGATGAAATATATGAATAAAATTATTTTTATTATAAAATAGATTTAACCAATATTGTAAGCGGTGAAAACCTGACAAAGGCGAGGATATTTAAGCGGCCGCATTCCGTTTATTTCGCGCGCGTGATAGGGGGAGAGAAGCGTCTGTGATGGGTGTCGCTCCAATCAAAGGCCATTGGAGCGTAAACGAACAATAATTTTGTACAAAGATTTGACAAGCTTTCATCATTGAAGTTTTCGGATTCACGAAAGTAAGCGTCCGGAGGGTTTGGGGCGGTACCTGGTAAGAGCAATAGTCGCCCACCAGATGGTTGATGCGTTGCTCCTTTGAACTCCCGCTCTTTTTGGTAATCTTGGTTCGCATTATACCACTACTCGTGACAATGAGTTTCTTGAGAAGAAGTTTCGCCTTCGCAACCGTGGTGAATCCGAATGTTCTTTCAAGACGGTATAGATTCTGCACCAACGCCTCCACAACAATTCTTGACAACGAGAATGAAGCAACCAGACGTTCAGTACCAGCCTCTGATTATTCTGATAGCCTTCATCTCTCTCCATTGTTCTCCGATGATAAAGCTCATTCCTGTGGTTATGATATCGAGCTTGTTGACCATGATGCCTGGCGAGTTTCGTCCGGATTAACTCAAGCTTGGCGAGGCACGGATGGGGCTTCCACGAGAACGAGTTTTCACATGGAGGAACTGGTTGATGAGGTAGTTGATCATAGTTCCCCACCCGTTGAAGCTGATTCGGATTTTGATGACATTGATAACATGAGAATTCGGGGCAATCTGTTCTATAAACTTGACCGGGACTCCAAGGAATTTGAAGAGTACAGCTTTGACTTCCATCGGAGGAAATCTTCAAAGAAAAAGGATGATCAAAATGAAAGAAAAAAAGTTGAGAAAAAGGATAACAAGAGCCCTAGTTCGTCCTCTAGAGGTGAAATTCCTCCGAAGGTTTTCAATAACAAATGTTCTACCTCTCCGCTAGACAAAGTGGATAGCTTCTATGATGGGAAGAAGAAGCTGAGGACTCCTACTTTCAACCAACTTACAGATCCTTACCATGAACCCTTTTGCCTGGACATTTACATATCCAAGGCTTCTGTTCGTGCCTGTGTGATTCACCGAGTGACTAGTAAGGTGGTGGTTGTGGCACATTCCATTTCCAAGGATATGAAGTTTGAGCTGGCTTCAACTAGGAATGCCACTGCTTGTGCTGCTGTGGGTTCAGTTCTGGCTCAGAGAGCATTGGCTGATGACATTCATGATGTGGTTTACACGCCAAGGAAGGGGGATAGATTGGAGGGAAAGCTTCAGATTGTGCTTCAGTCTATCATTGATACTGGCGTTAATGTGAAGGTGAAGCTTAAGCAAAGAAGATTAAAAAAAGCTGCTCCCTTATCTACACCTTAGAAACCCGGATGTTCAGTTTGTTCTTTTCAGCAACTTCAGTAGTTCTTATTGAGTCTCTTGATTTGATATGAATAAATCTGTCTTCTTTAGTGTAAACTTTATGATTTTGCAACTACACAATGTTCAAATCCCATAATTTACCAAGACTTGTATTAGCTTATCAGATTGAGCAGCGGCACTCTCATTAGACCGGAAAACAAACCGGATTATCATGAATACGATCAATTTGCTCAAGTTCAGCTTGTGTATAAAACGTGCCTCAAAATTAGGATTGGACTTTACTTGTTTCTAAGTGAGATTAAATTGTGATTCTTATTTCCTTCTAAAGTCATGTACTCGTTCAAATAGTTATCCAGTTGCTTTTTTGGTTATTTATAAACAACAATAGATAATAATTGACATAGTGACCACAATCCTTCTTAGGAATTGTTTCATCATATTTTATAAACTACAATGTCTGGTAGTATTGAGCACTTAACATTATACCCTTTCGAATGAATGTATCATTCTCCAGCTCTTATGAAGTGATCTCAAACTCAAATAATCCTAAATTTAAGAGTATTAGGTGAAAATTGTTACTTTTACATTTTATAATCTTTGGATGACACTTTGTTCTACTAACTTGAACAATTTCTTTTTCAACTCTTAAGATGAACAAAGCTATATGGGTTTGTTTGGAGTGACAAAAGAAGCATCCATGACCCGAACTAGCTCAAGCTCATTGGACTTTATTTTATGAAGCCCGAGTCTAAACACCATGAACGAGTTGGAGCCAAGCTTCAGCTGAGGTTTCGATACTCGACTTAACTGGGTTAGAGGCAAGAGTCTCATATGATATTCCTTGGATGACCCAATCAATCTTAACAATGACATACTAGAAACAGGATATAAACCAAGTTGAGTACACAAATATCAACTAAAAGTGCCAAAGGAAAATCATCATTAGTGAGAATCAAACCCCAACTCCATTCAACAATATTCCGAAACCAACATGGTAGATATACGTATACATGTTCAAGTAACAAAATTGGGAATTTAGTCATTTGCTGTTGCCAATTGCAAGGACAGCAGCTCATCCTCGGGAATGGTCCTGATGTGACAATCCGACTGTGGGTACGCCACACATAACAGCGCATAGCCGCGCTCCACCACATCATCACTGAGCATGCCTTCACTCTGATCTACCGAGCCGCTCAATAACCGTGCCGGGCAAGTCATGCACACACCGAGCTTGCAGTCATGTGGCACGGACATGCCCGAGTCAATTGCCTTGGCTAGAATGGTCTCGTCGGGTTCCACCTCCAGCTCGGTGGCCTGACCCTCGTGCTCGATGACCACTTTGTACGACCTGACAATAGCCGATAAGAACCGGCACGAACCGGGGCGTTTCCGTGGGTTGAGCTGGAATGCAGTAGAGAGTTTGGTAGGGTGGTTTTGTCTGAGCAGAGTGAAGGTGGGAGGTGGAATGAAGTGAAGAGTTGCCATGTTTTTGCAGTCCCAGGGAGGAACTAGTGAGTGCTTTTTTGTGGGTACTGAGGAGGCGTGTGGTGCTTACTGCTTACAGGATAAGGTTTTGGTTGTCTTCGATGGGTATATGTTGTCCAAATTACTATACGTTCTCGTAATAACATGTAGAAATATATATTTTGACTTTTACCCACATACGATTAAAATAACTATTTGCAATTATCATCACTGTGGTTAATCCTTTAAAATATAATCCTTAAATTATCCTTTTTTTTTTTTTTTTTGGAGTTTATAAATCCCGGTATTTCTTGCAACTGAACTTTTTTTTATTATTAATTTTTTTTGGGAAGTTGAATTGCTGACAAATACAAACAGAAGGTTACAATTTGTACATCCAAAATCATACTGTTGATATTTCCACAACCCTAAATTATTAAAACTTTTCATAACATGACACATAATCACCTATATGTTGAGAATTTAAACCAAATTGGTAATTGGCACACTATCGAAGTTCTTAAGTTGGTAGGTAGAGTACATCATACATATTATTTAAATAATAAAATTTAATTTGTAAAATTTAAATTTAAAAAATTAATCTTTTAAATAAAATTATATCATATAAATATTTTATTAAATATTTTCTTACGCACCGGTTTAAAATAAAATATGATAATACTTGTAAATAAAATATATATATATATTTTGTCTTTTACTAAGAAAAGACACTTTTAATTGTTGCAGTGACTCAGTGAGCAATACCATTTTTGCGTATTGTTACCAGGTTAGTTACCATTTTGCTTATTTTTGCCTGGTCTTTTTTTGTTAAGTTTATATCCCATTTGCCCTGAAAATGGGTCAGGTTCAATCCGCCCAGTAGGCAGTCGCAGCCAAAACTTGTTCTTTTGGGCTTCTCATTTCCAGCCTCACAGTTGCACATCGAATTGAGTCAATTGACCCCTCCGGAAAAACCTATGCCCAACATAGAATACAGGGAATTTTCAAATTTTGCTTGATCTGGACGTCCCACGCGACACATCGAAACACGCCTATAAAATGTGCATGCTTGACTAGTTAAAAACGCTAACGTAGTCTCCAGCTCCCGTGACCCTTTGCCAAGGTGATTCATAGTTCCTTCAGTTTTTTTAAGCTGTTCATATCGGAGTTCCTGTATCCCGTGACCCTTTGTAGAGGTTATTCATCTTTCTCTCTTCTTTCAGTTTTTTAAAGCTGTTCATATTAGAGTTCCTGTATGTTAATCTGGCTTCACAACTCTGGTCGATCACGCTTATTTCGTCTTCTTAAGTAATAATTTTGTTCTCGAAATAATGAAGTATAGTCAAATTCCATTTTTTTCTGGTTTATCCAGTATTCATTAATCGAATATAAACGTTAGTTGATTTATAGGAAGGATTAAAGAACAAGGGATGTTATTTTGCATTTATCAGTACTTTAGAAAGGTCTAAAGGTTGATGCTTTCTGGATTCTTTGATCCGCTGTTTGGATGGCTATACAGAAAGCTGTGGAAAAGTGAGACAGACGGACTTTGAAATTGCGTTTCGGTATTTGTTGATTGGCCGAAAGAAATGTGGGTCAGTAAGACAAATAAGCCGAAAGAGTTTAATTGGCTTCTGGATTCTTTGATCCGCTGTTTGGATGGCTATACAGAAAGCTGTGGAAAAGTGAGACAGACGGACTTTGAAATTGCGACAGACGGACTTTGAAATTGCGTTTTGGTATTTGTTGATTGGCCAAAAGAAATGTGGGTCAGCAAGACAAATAAGCCGGAAGAGTTTAATTGGCTTCTGGATTCTTTGATCCGCTGTTTGGATGGCTATACAGAAAGCTGTGGAAAAGTTAGACAGACGGACTTTGAAATTGCGTTTTGGTATTTGTTGATTGGCCGAAAGAAATGTGGGTCAGTAAGACAAATAAGCCGAAAGAGTTTAATTGGGTTTTGCCAAGTGGAGGTCTTTTTTTTCCTTTCTTGGGTCCCCAATCAATAAAATATTGAAGGTTTGGGAAAGTCGACAATTTTCCTACTCTGTCTCTGCAACCAAATGTTTCTGATTCAATATTACTGATTGTGGAGCACAAAGAAGTAAAGGTTCCATATTTTGTGACATAATATCCTTACCGTATATTTTCACTCCGCTTTCTCGTTGCAGCAAACTGAAAACATGGCAGTTGAAAAGTCCGGCATCGCCAATGATGTTACTGAAGTAAGTTTTTTTTAATAAGTAATCATCCGTAGGAGAACTTTCGTCAGATGTTACTGAGTAAGTTGCTCCTACGGATGTTTACATGTGAAGGTCCAGGATTATCTAGTTCTTTTATGTTAGAATGATTTGCTAACTATGATATGCACCTTTCTTACTTCATATACAGTTGATTGGACAGACACCACTGGTTTATCTCAATAATGTTGTGGATGGTTGCGTTGCTCGTATTGCTGCTAAGCTCGAAATGATGGAACCCTGCTCTAGTGTCAAAGACAGGTATGGTTCATGTAATATTTTGTTGATTCTTCATTCTTTGATTTTCCTTCTTACGCTAGTCATAGTCGTGACATCCCTGAATGTTTGTTTTGAACAACATTTATAGAAGGGGAAAAAATGAAGAATGTTTATTTGAGCTATTGGGTCGCAACTACTTTGTCTGGCCACTGACTAGTGTGTTCTAACGTGCAGGATTGGTTATAGTATGATTGCTGATGCAGAGGAGAAGGGCCTTATCACACCTGGGCAGGTTAGTTGATTTTTTATGAAGAAGCCTTTAGGTTAGGATGTGTGCATGATGAATAGGTGTGACACTCTTTGGAAACACTCTCAAGTCTGGATATATATGCCATATGTAAGACTAACCAATAGTATCCTTGTGTTTTATTAAAAAAAAAAAAAAAACATGCTTGTGATTTGTATTGCTAGTTTGATAAAAGAAAAATATGAATTATGTAAGTGTTGTATTTGGTGGAATCTTGGGTGCATAATGACCTCTTACAAATTTTCCTAATTATCTTTGATATAACCTGCAATTTCTCAGCTAGTATGATTGTGACATGCAACGCTGGACCAATAAATATCAGTTACTTTTATTTGGTTGGATTTTTTTATTTGACAAATCTTCCTTTCTTTCTACCATGATATATTAATTCTTGCTGAAGAGTGTCCTCGTCGAACCAACTAGTGGTAATACTGGCATAGGGTTAGCCTTCATGGCAGCAGCTAAGGGCTACAAGCTTATCATTACAATGCCTGCTTCGATGAGCCTTGAAAGAAGAATCATTCTTCGAGCTTTTGGAGCTGAGTTGGTTCTAACAGATCCTGCAAAAGGCATGAAAGGGGCTGTTCAGAAGGCAGAAGAGATACTGGCAAAGACACCCAATGCCTACATACTTCAGCAATTTGAAAACCCTGCCAACCCAAAGGTACAGTTCATCAATCAAATACATCATGGGTGCAGTCAATCATTAAATTATAGATCACAACTAGTGATAGGAATCGAGCAAGGACAAAGCAGAGGTCCAGCAGAACAAACAAAGATGGATATGGTGCTTGCAAAAGTTAAAACGATATTTATTTTGTGGTTTAGGTACATTATGAAACCACTGGACCAGAGATATGGAAAGGCTCTGCAGGGAAAGTTGATGCATTTGTTTCTGGGATAGGTACAGGCGGTACCATTACAGGTGCTGGGAAATTTCTTAAAGAGCAGAACCCTACCATAAAGGTTAGCTTTAGCTTTTAGTGTGGAAAACATTCTTCTTTAGCTATTGCTCCTTTCTTACGAGTAGTTTCTAATTGTCTTTCTTTTATACTAGTTGTATGGCGTGGAACCTGTTGAAAGTCCTGTTCTATCTGGAGGGAAGCCTGGTGAGTTATATGAAATTAATTACTGTTCTGTGCTGAATTGTATCTATTACATTGATGCTACCTGCAGTCTTCTCATTCCTGTTTTATAGCAATCAGGGAAAATCCTAAGGAGCATACGATAAGGAGTGTAACATATGTTCATTTTTGTTGTGACATCAATTCGTCATGAAAGTTGACAGAAAGGAAAAGAAAGTGTGTTAAATTGTGAAACCTAAAGGTTCTTCTAAAGATGTTTAATAAGTTCTTCTAAAGATCCACGTCCTTTAGTAAGTAATCAGCAAATGAGTTGTTTCTCTTTTCACATTTTCAAATATAGCTACCTCCCTGTGCAAAAAGAAAACGTAGCTACCCACCATAGACCAGTGGTATGATCACAAAGAAAGCAAGGGAATTTAGGTTTCAGTTTTATACTCATTCCATTCCTTGAAACAAAATTACTGCTTTTTCAGTAAGCGAACAAAGATAATTTTAAAAGGAAAAATTCTGTATTTTTTAAAAAATTCTCTCACTACCAATTAATTTATTTTAAAATAACAAACATTTCATATATGCACAATATTTTGAGTTGATAATTGTTCTAAGCTTTGAGTTTGGGAATCGCATGCCTTGAAATATTTTTGTCTTTTTTCTAGCTTTTGTAGCTTATTTTGGCTTCTAGATTTTTCCTCAATTTAATATGAACTTAAATGCTGCTTTCCTCAAACAGAAGATAGGATTATCTTGACTAACTTAAACATATTATGCATGCCACTGTCAAGGTCCTCACAAGATTCAGGGGATAGGTGCTGGTTTCATTCCTGGGGTTTTGGAAGTCAACATCGTTGATGAAGTTGTTCAGGTACGGCTCACTCGTCTTTGATTAGTTAATATCTTCTATAGCCTAGAAAAAGAATTAATACTATTTGTAGGATATCAAATTATATCAGCATTTGGTAATGAGTAATATTATGAAAATATCATTGCTTCTTAACATGTTCTGAAATTGAATCACGCCATCAACATGGTCATCTTTGTCCATGTTGTCATTCTGACAATAACGATGGGGTTTGTCTCTTCTTTTTTTTTTTTTATGTTGCATAAAAGAAAGATAAGAAAAAAAGAGAATAAAATAAACAGTCGTTCATCATTATGTTAAGCTTCCACTTATCAAAAAAAATTATGTTAAGCTTCCTACAACAGTTCCTTTTTTGTCCTACAAATTAATGTTCCTGGGTTGAGAGGTTAATCTATGTTCTGCATTTGCCCCTGCTAGAGACTACAAACATTAGTGGGTTCTATTTTGAGAATGCCTTTCAGTTGAGCCTAACATGGACATGTTTCAGAATGTAACAGAGTTATTCTTAAATTGATTCACACCATCAACTTGTTCATCTTCCCTCCATTTCATTATTCTGATGATACCGATGGGACTTGTCTGTTTTTTATGCGGCATAAAAGAAAGATAAGAAAAAAAAAATCAGAGAATAAAGAAAAAATTTGTTCATAACTATGTTAACTATGTTAAGCTTCCTAGTTCATACAACAGTTCTTTGGTTGTCTTTGTCCTACAAGTTAATGTTCCTGGGTTGATAACTTGATGAACTTAATCCATGTTCTGCATCTGCTAGAGATGACAAACATTAGTGGAATTCTATTTTGAGAATGCCTTTCAGTTGAGCCTAACATGAACATGTTTCAGAATGCAACAGAGTTGTTATTATTAAATTGATTCACACCATCAACTTGGTCATCTTCCTCTATTTCATTATTCTGATGATACCGATGGGATTTGTCTGTTTTTTATGCTGCATAAAAGAAAGATAAGCAAAAAAAAAAAAGAATAAATAAAAAAGTCGTTCATAACTATGTTAAGCTTTCTACAACAGTTATTCGGTTGTCTTTGTCCTACAAGTTAATGTTCCTGGGCTGGTTAACTTAATCCATGTTCTGCATTTGCCCCTGCTAGAGACTACAAACATTAGTGGAATTCTATTTTGAGAATGCCTTTCAGTTGAGCCTAACAAGGACATCAGTGAGAATGCAACAGACTTGTCATAAGAATAAAGAATAAAAAATAAATGAAGAAATGCATTGATGTGGTTGAAATTGGAATAAAAGTAAAACCTCCCTTAGATGGATCCAAGATAAGCCATAATTGTAAAACTGTATATGAGTTTTATGTGCGGGTTGGATAGTAAGTTGAGATGAAAGTTGAAAAAAAATATTGTGGGGGAGAACAATGGGGGAGCTCAAAGTTTTTTTCTTTAAAACATTGTTTTCTTGGGTGGGGGCCATTGTTTGTAATGGACTAAATGTCCATGACTTTCTTCTTTCAGTTGTAAACTCTAGTTAGGTATTTCTCAAGTATACTCCCTGTGTACTTGGGGTTTGCCTATTATTATGAATAAAACTACTTGATTATCGATCCAAAAAAAAAAAATATTGTTAAAAGATTATTATTTAATATTATTATTTTTTTAGGATTTGAAAAAGTTGAAATTTTTTATTATATTTTGTGTGGTAATTTGGAAAAGTTGTAATGATGAGATGAGATGAGATGAAATATTTATTATATCCAAACAGGGCCTTAATCTTTTATCCAGTGTTTCATGAAACTATAACGTAGTTTTGAATCTAATTTCTATTAAAAAATAGAAAGTAAAGCACAAGATAATGACAAGATGTGGGCTTGGTTGGTCATTCATATGATTTTGAATACTATTTTGCTGAAGCAGAATCCTCAACTTTCACATGTGCTCATTTCCTATTTGTTTTTAATCTGTAAGATTATCAATCAGTTCTAATGACTATCTCTTTCCCAGTTGTTAAATCTGATTGTTGTGTTACATATGTTATGCTTTTCCCCTGATTTGTAATTGTAACTTGATAACTTTTGACAGCCAAAAGCTGTTTTCATCTGTTCATTTGTTACATTTGACGTATGTGCGATGTTGCCAGATTTCAAGTGACGAAGCAATTGAAACTGCAAAGCTTCTTGCTCTGAAAGAAGGTCTATTTGTAAGTTCTCAATCTTCTAAAACGTTCAGTAATGATATTAATGCTATCTTGGGCAATGACATTGAATCCTTTTCTTCTCCATATAAAAATCTCTTTCGTTGCTCTTCTTTTATTTTGTTTATTTATTTTGGTTGGCCTTCTGCTTGTGGGTTCAACTGTCCCAGGTGGGAATATCATCTGGTGCTGCCGCCGCCGCTGCAATTAAGATTGCTAAGAGACCAGAGAATGCTGGAAAGCTCATTGTTGTAAGTTTGATCATTCATGTCCAATTTCTAGTAAGATTAGTCTATTAGAAATTTCTAGTTGCATTTAGGTATGATTGGCTAACGAATGACGTTCCCATTCAACATATTAATTGCCCCTAATCAGCTGTTTATAAAAAAAAAAAAAGTGGTTGCTTTCGGTTTTGACAAGACACCTACGTATAAAAAAATGTTTTGACAAGACCTGTTGCAATCTGTCGACGTCTAGTCAGGTGAATTCCCTTGTATAATTTGACTAGAGAACAGTAATGGTACCGGGGAGCACATTCACTTTTTGACTCGAGAGTCATGATGAAAGATGGGATTTTGGCCATCTTTGAAAGGTCCCCTGCTCGTTTTAAAATTCTTTTAGGCTGATGGTGTAACCCTGTTTATCTCCTCCTAAGCTCACCCATGAATTAATGACCTTCAATCAAATCGAGACTAGCCACTAATCATCACGGTCTTGAATTTTCTACTTTTTAAAAGTAATTTGTAATCTAAGAGCCTTTTTTTAAGTGACTAGTTGGAATAACAGATTGCGGTAATTTGCACGATTCATCGACTAGACTGGTTCGGGCTTAAGTTTGAATATAGCCAAATCTTCATGCAAAGTTTGTAGGTCTATCTATCTAATGACAGTACCATACCCGACCTCTCTCTCCAATTTCAGTTTGCAATTCTGGAACTATTCCATTTTATATTATTTATGCAGGTGATTTTTCCAAGCTTTGGGGAGAGATACCTGTCGTCTGTGCTGTTTGAGACAGTGAGACGAGAGGCTGAAAGCATGACTTTTGAGCCTTGATCTTGGCTCCCCAGTTCCTGACTTATTGCAACCTACCGACTGCAGAACTTTTAAAAGTTGATCCACAAGATAGATTATGGCTTAAGACAATACAGTTGTGGCATCTGGGTTGTATCTTGGTTCCCTTATGGTTTTCTCAATAAAGATTGTTTTGAATTGTGTGATGTGTATTGCAGCATGCTTTCCTGGGCTCTAATAATCCCTGAACAAAAAATGTATTTTGAGACCTTGTTCAATTATGGTGTCCAAACATGGTTGAATATATAAATGCAAGGGCACTCAAAACCTTAATAATTCACTTAATAATAATGATTTTAACCAATATCAAACATTGGACCAAAGTTCTTTAACGTAGGCGTCAGTAACCATCATATCCACTACCTCTTTTTTTTGGGTCTTAGAAATCGAGCTACGATTAAGCAACTTATGCCAGGTCATGCTTGGATATGGAGCGGCGAGCATGGATCCTAACACTCATTAAAGCTTGTACCGGTACAAGTACAAGTTTTTAGATATTATTCTTTCTTTCTTTTTAAACGTAGGAAACCTCTACAAGGAAAGCCCTTTAAACTCAATCCTGCAGAATAAATTCTGATTCCGTGTATTATATTTTCAAAAATTTCTCTATATGAAATTAATTAAATCGTTGACTTTTTCACTAATCGTGTGGTTTCAAATAATTATTTGCACTCATATAGTGTTGAATCTTGAATCTTAAGGAGAGTGATACTCCAAGACTAAGATCTTCATCACTTAGGCCAGCCCCTTTCGTTTTTTAGATATTATATATTCTTACATGACTATCTTATAATTAGTCAATCTAATCGTGTTACTTTATTAAAAAAGTAATATCAATTTTATATAGTTACCTATTATTTTGATATAGAAATATAAAATAGTTGTAAATTTATTATTACTCTTCTTACTATAACTTATTATAATGATTAACCATCAACTATTTTACGATTCTATAAAAAAAAAAAAATACAAGATTTGAATAAAATTAAAATTTATTTTTAATAAATTAACATTGTATTAGTTGGTATTTGAGGGAGTGTTAAAATAATTGTATATGTTAATACATATATTGGTCAATAGGCTGAAGAGGAGAATGATCGCCCCCTCCCCCCTTGCTCCTAGGCTAATGTGGGCCTAGGTCGACAATGTGCGGGCTCAGTGGTGTTGGGCTTGACGAGGTGGTATAAGTTCTCGGCTGGTCTGGTGCGACTGTAAAGATTCAATGAGTAGGGCCATAGAGGTGAACAATGTATAAATGCAATAAAAATAGAGAGAAGTAGACACAGATTTACGTGGTTTGACATTAGGGCTACATCCACAGGATTTGGGGAGGAGAGAATCCACTATATAAGCTTTATTTATAGTCTCTCATCTTCACTATACAACAAATTTACAAATTACTCTCGGTTTGGACATTATCACTGGATGCCGGGTCTGGAGATTGGAGAAGTCATCCCGTGAAGCCTTTCAGAAGTTTGGCCAAGCGTCTCTTGAAAAGTCCCTCGTAGATCTTAGAAGTCCTCACCTGAGTCGTCCATTCCTTCTTTTTCTATATCTTTCTTTCCACTCATTTATGTCACAATAACTCACCTCACGTCCTTTTTCCTATCATCTGTCTTCCTCACATTACTTTCTCATCTCCCTTTCCCTTTTCCTTACTCCCTCATTTCTTCCTATTTCGTCCTCTAGTGAAGCCTCTTTGATGGGCCTGGGCTTTAAGGGGCCTCATGCACTTAGAACAAAAATCACCCATAATAATATATATATTGTTATCCCTATCGGAGAAAGAGAAAAAAAGGCCAATCCGAATAATTTATTTTACGTGAGGAATGCTATTCAACTTCTCTAATCTTCACACACTATATTTTTTTTTTAATTTTTTAAGTTAATTTTTTTAAATTAATTAAATTCTTCTATTCATTATATATATATATATATTAAATTTTGATAAAAGAAAAAAATAATAAAAATTAAAAAAAATGATGTGTAGAGATTGTGTAAATAGTAAGAAGTTGGGTAGATTTACTCATTTTACGTTGGGTGCATACCTCCTACCTCATGCAAAGAATCCATTTGTTTCTTAAAGAGTAGAGATGAGAATTTTAAATTTGAGATAAAAGTTTAAAATATTATTTTTTAATATTATTATTATTTTAAGTTATATTTAAGATTTAAAAAAATTAAATTATTTATTATATTTTATATAAAAATTTAAAAAAATTATAATGATGAAATGAAAATTTTAAATTACCAAACCTGCCCTTAAGAGCTGCCACTTTGCAAAATCACCGCATCTTTGCTTCACGGCTGTATCGCCCAGGTACCCTTTCTCCGCCTCTCTATAGTCTCTGTCTGCTTCTTTACATTATCCAGTAAGCTTCAGATTATATGTTTATATCTTTTATGTCATCTTCTCCTTCTTTTTTGTTTCTTCCGTACATCTGCGTCGTTAAACTCGCGAGTCGAGGGACTCGTTTGGTTTCGGAGATCTTTGAATAATAATAATAATTAAGTTGTTTTGGTTTCGTATGAATTTGCCGCTATATTTTAGCCAAGAAAATTGATGTTAGGCTTAGTTAGTGTGATCTGATCAATGAGGATTGCTTGATATTAGCGACCAATGAGAGTATTAGTTTTCACCCTGAGAATTTGGGAAGCCCTATGCTAGTTTATATGTGAAATACTGTTCATTCGTTAGTTTGATCATCAATTTTGGTATACTTGAGGTTTTGTTTTTTCGTTATGATTTGATTCGAGACTTGACGAATCAACTGTAAGTTTTTAATTAACCATGCGGCTGTGAAATAATATTCTCAGCCTTTTACGAAGAACTCGCACCCACCGTAAATAAATTGTTGCTAAAACCAATAAAATTCCCACAAAACACCACAGACAATTAACAGTCTCACAAATTCTCTCAGTTCCCTGGCCTTCATTGTAAAAAGAATACCTCACAAAGTTTCCAAGAACCAAAAATCCTAGTTCAGTGAAACGCCAGATCATCAAAGCCTCATTTCACCAAGACTTAATCGTTCTTCACTAAAAAAATCTAATATATCACAAATACATGCGTACTCGATACCAATCCACATTGATGGGGATATATACACAATATAGTTATTCTATGAGCTGCTCAACGCTATTGGATTCCAACCCAAACCTGTATGGATTCTCCCACTATACTTAAAAAGGGACATCAAAGTTTGAGCCAAAAGAAATGGAAATGAATTGAAGTGGAATACAAAGAGGGGTTTACAAATTTGACAAGCCTCATTATGATGGACATCATCGGCGCCATTGCACTCATTGAAGCCCAGGTAGGAGACATTTTAGGCAATTGAAAGGTGGGATTGGGTAGAATGGGAAATGAGATTTGAAGATTTAGTGATAGCGTTTGAAGGTTGCGCTGTGATATAACTGAAGAACACAAGGAAACAAAGAGTGCTAATGAAGAGGGAGCAGATGGTCTTGGAGAGGTGGAATGCCATGGTTTATCCCTTTTCCAAGCATTTGTCATGAATAATAGAGTTGTGACTTTTTGGGAATGGCTAAAGCTTTCTTGGAAAACTATGGAGAGGATATCAGGAGAAAAAAGAGAGACAGATTTTTTCTTTTCCTTAAGGAGGCATGAGTTGAGTGTGGGGATGTGAGGAGGGAATGTGAAGGGAGAAGGAAGATTTTTTAGGAGAAGTGAGGATTTTGGGGAAACGTGATTGGCTTATATTGGTATTGGTATTTTCTCCCCCCCCCCCCCCCCCCCCCCCCCCCCCCCCTCCTCTCTCTCTCTCTCTCTCTCTCAAGAATATGAGTCATTTCACAACCCCTACAAGCTGTGTGACTCATGTGCTTCCAGTTCAATACAAATTAATGCCTGATTTGGATTGTGGTACAAATTGAAATTGAGAATTTCAAATTAGGGGGTGGCTTATAGGCATTTTAAGTTTGGTAGCACTTGAGAATGAGGTAGAAATTTTGGGGAAAAATGTAACTTATTAGTTGAGGTATTGAATTGAAACCTCAATTCTTGAACAAGATTCAGTAATTTTTGTTAAAGAAAAGGAGAAGAAGGGAGGGGGGGGGGGGGGGGGGGGGGGGGTGACAAGGTTTGTGTATTCCTTGTCTATGACTATGAGTTGTACTAGCTATTAATGGAACTTCAACTCTACACATTTACTTCAAATAGTAATCATAAATAAAAACATTTTATTAAAATGCCTATAATTTTAAAAAGAGTCTCAAATCTTCCCTTGGGTTCTTGGTATGCACTAATGTAGTATTAAAAATGGACCAATTTGGGACTACTGCCACACTGATGGAAGGAAATATTTTCAAAAACAGTATTGGGGTAAATGGTTTGTGCACCAATAGTTGTGGGAGTTAATGGTTTTTACTTATCAAAAAAATAGTTGTAGAGTTAATGGTTTCACGAGCCATCCATCTCATTTGGTTGCTCGTGAGCTTTCCTTCTCATTAGAGGAGAAAAAAATGCCCATGATGGAACTGCGATAATTAAAAATCTGCACTTAATAGTATAATGTGTTGATGGCCAAAATTCTTGATATTCCAATCATGTACGAAGCTTAGAAGAACTAATAGATGTTATTGATATAGAAGAAATGAAATTAGTAGCTCATATAACGCCTCTATCTCAGAACCTTTCTTAACGACAATCAGATTACTTGATTGTGAATCCAATATTTCAGAAAAATTTTCATATTCTAAAACAATCTGCACTTTTTGGATTCCTTTTCTTTTTTCTTTTTTTTTTAACAAAATTGCTTACTGCCGACTAGAACCTTCACTTCTTCAGGTTCAAATTTTGTTACCTTGTAAAAATGCCAACCCAGTTGGCATTCAGGAACAAAGTTCTTTTATGCTCGGTTGTCTGCCACTGATCGTTCACAGTGTAATCAATCAGACTTTCCTCATTGAATAAATATCATACTTATTAATTATTATGCTTACTCTACATGTAATTCCTGGGAGACAACTCACTGTTTCACCTACAAAAATAGCTTACATGGCTGGAATGTACCTGTGCTTTGCTGGAAGAAATAGAATATTCCCATGTAATGTCCTTATATTTCTATTTTTCCCCATTGGTAGACCATGATGGCCAGCAAACATGAAGATGATCCAAATGAACCAGTAAATGAACAAGCAGTTGCAAATAAGTATGCTGCCATGAGGTCTGAACTCAATCAAATTTACTCAAAAATCACTGAATTAGAGATGGAAGCGAGTGAGCACTCATTGGTAATCAATGCTATTGAGCCGCTTGAACCATCTAGGCGGTGCTACCGGATGATTGGAGGTGTTCTGGTGGAGAGAACCATCAAAGAAGTGTTGCCTGCTGTCCACCGGAATAAAGAGGGGCTTGAGGAGGTTATTGCTAGGCTCAATGAGGCCTTGGAGAAGAAGAAAAAGGATATTGCTGAGTTGGAGACCAAGTACAAAATTAGGATCAGAAAGACCGATGGTGAGATGAAGGATGATGGTAGCGAGAAAGGAGGTTCTTCCCAGGGAGTCTTGGTTGGCCCTGCGAGTGGAAGTGAATGATGGGTGTTGTAATATTTGCCCCTTAATTTTCTCGAACTAGTTGATACATTTTTTACTCTAGCTTTCTACTGGGTATTGAAGACTGGGTGTAGGCTGATGGTAGATGCTGAATCTGATTTTGTGATTTTTGTGCGACGAAGGTGCATCTGGCTTTCCATTCATACAAATGGTACTATGTAATTGTTGAGCATGAGCAGGATTATCTTCTATAATTTTACAGGTACAATACATTTTTTGTGTGTTTTTTGGTCCGAGTAATAATAGCTTTGTCGGTTTATAATTTCCTTCTTTGCATTTCTGGGGTCCTAGAAGTGAGCAATCCGTAAAAATCATATTAGGCCGATTGAAGTTTGACTGCCGAATAGATGTTTTTCACATTGCTGATTGAATACAGTTTGTCCTAAGAATGACAATCGTTGGGAATGTTTACCAAAAGAGAAATGTTTTTTCAGTTTATTGTATTAGTACATCAGAGTTCTTTTCTATATATCTAAATTCTTTTAATTAATCGATTTAATGGTGTTGTTCCATTTTTCTCCTCAAATAAATTTAAGATATCTAGCTGCAGCTGCTTCCAGCAGGACCTCAAAAGAGTAAAAACAAATACCAACTCTTTTAAAATATAGGAACTCGGTATTAAAAAGACATTGGCTATGTATGATTCAGCAATGTCCATATAAACGTTGTAGGGAAATAGTAAATACACATCGTCATCATCCAGCAACATGCTATTCCAGATTCTCTCTCTCTTCCACTCACCATGACACCATTTTTCTGCCTACCGAGTGAGTATCCTTGAGGGCCTTCCTACTTCCTTCGTGGGCTGGGCCTCGTCCGGGAGATAGCGACCATCACAACCCCACACTCTCCCTCTCTCTCACTTTCTCAGCCGAAGAAATCCTGGACTCCTCTGCCGGCGAAAACCCGGTCGGAGAGCTCAGCCAATACGGCATTCACGGTTAGCAAAACGACACTCGATCCAGCTATCACTCCCAGCACGACGCCCGTCGTCCCCAAAACCTTACCGAACGCGGGCCACTCGATCTCACGAATCTCCTCCACCACTCCACTCCAGAAACCTCCATCTCTCGCCTCCTCCTCCTTTCTCTGCCGCATTGCCTCCTTTATCTGCGATCCCAATTCCTCGCTCGACTCGCCCGCTTGAATCCCAGGTTCAGTAGGGCTGTCCTGGTTGCTCACAGTCTCCGCTTCGGGACTTTCTCGGGTTTCGTCGGCGGCGTTGATGGTGAATGACCGGTTTCTTCTTTGAGTGCGAGTGATCGCTAGGGGTCTCTGTTTGGGGTGGGACAGAAGATAGCGACCCACAGGTGTTGGTTTGAATCGTACACATGAGAGTGGGTGGCCGGTTTTCGTCGGTGTAAGGAAGGTTGAGGTTGCCGAGAATTGTACGGACATCGGCAGGGCCATTTTCCGCGAGCGGCGACTGTGGGCGTTTCAAACTTTCAATGTCTGGATGACTGGTAATGGTTGCCGGTAACAACAGCAGCTATCTATATCTTTGATTTGGGTGTCATCACTAGGCTTCGGTTTAGTGTGGGCTTAGCTCTGGACTTGTCTTTAAGGTATTCTGGGTCAGCCATTTAGGCCCGGCCAGTAAATTTCTTACTAAAAATTGGCAATATTTCTCAAGATGTATGCCTCTTGTTACGAACTTAATTCATAATGCATGCAATTGGGTAGAGGTAGGAGTACTGTAAACTAGTCTAATTCGAGCAAGTAGTATTGGTCATGCCTTATTTGATTAACTTTTTATTCAAACACGAGTCGAGTTTAAATTTTTTATCAAGTTGGATTGTTTTTCACGAAAAATTCATTAATATTTGAGCAAGCTAGAGCTTGTTCATGAGCTGTTTCATTTTAATAAAATAAATTATTTATTTTACATTTTATCATTTTATCTACGAGTTTTGAAAACAAAAAAATTGACTTTTTGCTAATGTTTTTATAAAGTTTTTATATGTATATATATATATATCAATGATTATATTTACAAGGATTCAAGTAATATGTTTGGTATTAGCTAGGAGTTTCTTCTAATCTTTTGAATAAAAATAATTTCATTATAAATTTAGAGATAATGCTATAGAAAGTAATAAATTCGAAATTATTCGAGTTTATATAAGTTTATACAAGTCAAACCGAGTTTTATACGAGTTCTATCGTTTAATTTTTTTATTATAACTATTATAAAAATATATTTAATTATAATTTTCTATTCACAAACAACTCAATTAATAAATGAATTAAGCCGAATTCAAGTTTGATCGAGCCAATCTCAAACAATTTGCCGAGTAACTTTGTTTTTTTTTGCATCACTACTAAATGTATCTATCAATTGCAAAGTCCTTAAATCTTTTCTGTTACAATATATAGTTTTTGGAAGTATAAAATCTTGAAGTCACATCATACTTTCTTAACTCAAATATTTTGGAAGCCTAACATATATACTTATATATCGTTTAAAACCAGTGTGCATGTGTTTTTATTTTTATTTTTTTATTTTTATGAAGTGTGTTTGTGTTGAAGGGTTGAACCTTAACAATCTTGTTGTCTAATGCCATATCTCCACTTCATAAAGATGAGATCATCTTGTTATGAATGGAAACTTTGATTCATTGATTGTATGTTGTGAGAAAATGATGACAAACAAGTGAAAGCAAACACAAGCAAATCAATTACACAACATAAAATTAACATGGTTCAGTAACGTGCCTACGTCCACAGAGTTGTAGATGATGTTATTATTCTGAATAATCACAAAATATATTTTAGAACAAAATCTCACTGTTCAAAAACACTTAGGGGTATTAAACTATTCATTAAGTATATATTTATAGTGCCACACTGTGAAAATCTTAATTTTCACTTTTCTACATTTTTACTCGAGCGAAATATTGAGCGTGGCTCAAGCGAGACCTTAGTCCAATTCTCGCTCGAGCTACCTATTGAATGAGACTCGAGTGAACTCTGAGCTTAAGTTTTGCTTGAATCACTTGTCGCGTGAATGTCAAACAAATTTTTTTCTTAACATTTTTTTTACTGTAAAAAATGCAAAAAATTATCAGCCCAAGCCTGCGGTTCATGTCCCAAGTCTCCTTGAAAATCCACCATAAAATCATAACATATCATTATCGGATCAAGTCATCAAATTGGGCCTACAAACCAACAGAATCAGGCTTTACAAACTCAACATTGTGGTCATAACTGGTTGAGGGCATAAGGGGAAAAAAATACGAAAGAAAGTTTGGCTACAGTATTAGGTGTCCGAAAAATCTTAGTACAGACAGCAAGAGTTGAATATCACTTCTTTTCTTCCTGCGTTGCAGCTTGACTAACAGTGCATGTATATTTTGGTCGTATGATTAAGACAAATAACAAAGAATTTGAAAAATGTGGCGTGCAATGTGCACTGTCTCTACGCATAAAAACAAGAACCGGGGGTTGCAAAGTGCACAGTAAACAAAAGTCTTTATTCAAATGGACAGATCAGAAAACCATTTCCGAGGAAAAATACCCATGAAACAGCTAATCCTTTTCGCTACTGGGGCTCAGAACAGTCTCCAGACTAACCCTTTTCGCTACAGAGAAACAGCAGACTGCAGAAGCATACAAAACTTGACAGATAAGTTCCAGTATGTAGATGAAGGAACATCCCTAATCCCTGCCAAAACCTGCTCTCTGTATTTTGTTTTTGGTGTTCTTGAATAAGTTGAACTTGAAACTTCCATAGAAATGTTATTTCCGGCCAACATGTATGATGAAATCAAATTGGTTCTGTAACGCCGTGTTTACAGTTATGTACAGTAGCTTCTGTTTCATGTCGATCTGTCCCTGTAGCACAACTTGGAAAGGGCACTTAAGGTCCAAGAAAAAGATCTCTAAATCCAACAAAATCAGGTTTTAGTCGATTGAGATGAGCAATACATAAGATGACAATCCCAACATTAATTTCAGAAGTGTTGTGCCTGTTCATATTTGCATTATTTCCAATAATTGGAGGGTCAAGAGGTCATCACCATGTTCATCTCTGTTTGTTTACAGTTTCACTATGGAACCTGCAAGCCATTTCAAATCAGGGTGATCATCAAATTTCAGAAAAAGTCAGATTGTGATACCTCCTTGCCACCTTGTTCTACAGTAATACTGTGCCTTTGGTCGTAACTTCCCAAGTTGGCCAGATGTCTTGTCTTTCAATTTAAGGGGCACCTCAAATCCCATGTCATTGTCGACAAGATGTGAATTAATTTACTCGTTGTTATGGTGATTCATACATCTCTGATCAGCCACCGCCAAATATTTGTTTTCATTGATACAAGGCACCTTCAAAACAATCCTCAATCAATCTCTCGATTGCAAATGAAGAGCAAAAGTCATGCATGCATGCCCGAAATTTCCTTCACAAATCTTAGGAATTAGACCTAAGCATGAGCTGGCTCCCTAGTTCCTCTCCCTTATTCTTTAATTTGCCAATGAAGCAGCCTTTATTGAAACCAAAAGATTTGCATAGACAAATCATGTTGGGACTCGATGAGAACATACATTTTCTTCTAGTTGGGTGCACCTCTTTAGATCCATCTGTCCAACTTGTGCTTTTGGCCTCGCATATGAATCCGAATCGTCACTTCCTTTTTCTTTTTTATCTACTCCTTTATTTGTTTATACCATGTGCTCTTTTATGGGTAAACCAATTTCTCAATGCATGCCAGTTTTCACTTTTGATCATCAGAAATCATCTTATAAGTTAAAAACAAACCCATGAAAAATATCAGAATTAAGTTAATTCAGAGGGCCCCTTTATTCTACAAGAACTTGGATTTTGTACTCTCACATCCCACCAAATTTGCCTACTTGTTCCCAAATCATGTCTGCAGTTTAATAATGCAGACACTAAAGGACAAATGGTCTGGTATTAGCCTTACCTAAACCAACTAACTTCACAAATAATTAATTAATACAGCCTTTGATAAGCTCTCTTTGGATCCCCCTTGTTTGTCTCACTAGTTTTCTGTCTTATATAAAGATTATTAAAGTACTCGAGCACTATTCTCTTTTCTTAATACCCTCCTATCTTCTCTGCCATGAAGATTTCGGGATTTCCAATGCTTTTGCTCAGTATATTGTAGACTGACTGGAGACTGCACCTGACACCTCCAACTGTTGGACCTTGTGAATTTTGTTTCAAAGCTTTGAAAGAAAGTCGAAGACTATTAATTTTTTAAGGACCTAATTTGACATATAATTTTACAAAATGAAACGATTAATCATGTACTTGAACACATTTCACTCAAATCGAGCACTCTATAATATATCTGGATGGTATATATAATGTCATTCTAGAACCATTTTTGAGATATATATCTGTCGATCAAAAGCACTGTTTTTTTCTTTTTTTTGGGGAAAGAATGAAAGTTGCTAGAGATGTACCAGATCATAATTTCCATCCCACTCCTTCACTACCAGCTAGCTGAAGTTTAGAATCACAAAAAATTCCACCTTTCCAGACAATATATACATACTACAACCGGTGATGATCAGTTGGATGAAGATAAAGCTTACAGAATCACGTCTACTAATTCTCATCTTTCCAGACACATGATCCCCCATACATATTAATTTACCGGCCTATAATGAAGCAACGTCTATGCCAGCTCTAAGTTACCATAGTTGTACTATGCTCCACAAAGCTAGGCTCCTCGTGATTATGTGTGCAAAACGCTCACAATATATATATTTATTATATATTCGCATGCACCAAAGTGTTGTCAGGACCACAACAAAAACAAGGACAATACTGAACGAACTTCGGATGTAGTTTAATTAATACCATTTGCCATCGTCCCTATCCATTTTTTGTCTGTTCAGCCACCATTATTCGTCGTTAATTAGTAAATCAAGCTAGGAACACCGAACAAGAAAAAATAATTATTTTTTACATAACAAACACCAAAACATGACATAAATTATAACATTCATCGAGACTGCATTAATATCCCACCACGCCTCCTTGCTTTTTGTGATTATCAAATACATTTTTTCGTTGTCTTCATAGTTGAAACATTATCCCCTTTCACTAAAGACAAAGTAAATATCCTAAAAGAAACAAAAACAAACTCCAGCATATTCTTCCTATTGAAAAGAAAAGATAAAGATTAAAGGGAAAAAAAAGAAAAAAAAAAGAAAAAAAAAAAGATAATTGTTACACCTGCAACTGCCGTGAAATATATCGCTGCCGGCGGTTCTTAGACTCCCGGCTGTGATTTGCGGCCGATGAAGACGGGGACGAGGAAAAAATACAGATGACAAGGTCGGTGAAAGCGCGAATAATATACTTGTGAGTGTGTTTGGGATTTAATGTTAGATAGCACAAGAGAAGCTGGTGCAAATATTCGCATTGATCAGTTGTCTCGTCCACGAGATTTCTTGCTTGAACCATCTCTAGCATTGAGCGCCGGAAATCAACGTAAGGATCTAGCGAGTACTTGGGCACCTGGACGCTTCCAGGGATCACTAACGCGTTATGATCAGGAACTTGGCTGGTGTCCCGGGACTCGAAAATGGAGTTGGAGCTGCCTGGAGTGGAGAAGAAGAATCGCTGGGAGGCGAAGATGGTGGCAAAGTCGGGAGGTGAATCTGTTAGTACAAAGTCGTCGGAGTCATCGGAGGAGGAGAAGAAGTCGGAGTTGGTGTTGAAGGAGGGGGTGAGGGACTTGGAGGCCGTGGGATCGTCTGATGAGGAAATAGTGTCGTAGAGGGAGTTGAAGTTGTTGATCATGATGATTGATGTAGCAGTGTGGGAGGTGGGTGAGGGATATTGGCTGTCATGATGTTTGTTTGATGGTGATGGTGGGGATTCGATGATGGGCAGGCATTTGATTTTGGAGAAGCAGCGGTGGAAGTTCCTCCAAAGTAGCTTTGGCATTTTTTTAGTTCCAGGAGATCGTGGAAGAAAGAAGTGTGTAATCTCTGTGTGTGTGTGTATTATATAAATATGTATGCATTATATATGCATACATAAATTTACACATATATATATTATGAAACTAGGTGGGAGTAACGTGCAAAGCACGTTTATCTAATTTTATGAAATGATTATTTGTAAAAAATAATATATATTTTATAAAAATTATTGATGTCATTTAATAATTTAAGGCATATTGGAGAAAGTAAAAAAAATTAGTTCAAAGTATCATATAATCCAATACATGTTTATAACATCTATAATTTTAGCAAAGATGTATACGAAAAGTTTAATAAAAGTCTAACACAAATGATAGTTCAAAATATGTGTCGTTTGATGTTTGTATTATAATTCATCAATTTATGTCATCCTGTAGACAATCAATAGAGACAACATTGAAATTCTTATTTTGCTGTTGGTTGAGTCGATCAGGGACAACATAAAGTTAAAACATAATCTTTTTATAAAATTTGTGGTATAATATTTTCTATATATAGCATATATATAAATCATAAAATATATTTTGAAATTGTTGGCCGAATTTACTCTTTCTTAATTAGCTCAAGGATCACGGCTTTTGTCACGTGCCTATCATAGCAAGCCCACGTATGGAATATGACTTAGCGGAAGCTACGTCCTACAACCATGGGGAAAAAAAATACTTTGATTAAACACACTTGTATTATATATTATATGAGATTTTTAAATTTGGAATACTCAATAATCTGAGTTAATGAAACGTATAATACACGTATATTATACTTAGGGATTCACGTCTTATGCATCTAATACACGTGTATATGTTAAGGAGAAAGAGAAAAATATAATAACTAATCTTTAATTACTTATTATTATATAAACTATTAAGTATTATAATTATTGAGATTAATAAATCATATAACAACATTGAATGCTATCTCTCTCAATATTTATGTCTTCATTTATATGCCAAACCGTTAAAACAAACGGTGTTAACTTTAACGGAAAAACAAGAAAAACCGTTAAAACAAGATTTTCCGTTTCATACACACTTTTTATATATAGAAGATATTGAGGAGGAAGATTTAAAGTAATTTATTGATGTTGACCAAATCAATAGAACATATATATGCATAGCTTACCTCCATCAATTAATTAATATATACCTCTTATATAACATGATGGTGATATCTTGCATATGTATTTAGCACCCGAAAATATATATATATATCAGCATATAATATACAAATGGTACAAGATAGAAAAAGAGTAGAGTTGTAGAATGTATAAGTATCGTGTAGTCATTTTAAAAAAGAATAGAATCTACTGTTAAAAAATTAATTTGAAATACAAGTGCCAACTAGATTAACATGTAGTACTACTATTAATGCATGTTCATTTGCCTTGCCAAATGGAATATTCTATAAACTATGGTTTATATATGGTGTTTGTCATCATGTGTAGATATTCTATCGTTCTCAAATGAATTTAAAAACAAGCTGGTACAATTCAACGCATCTGCAAAAGTACCATTCACATACACATATATAAGTACATGAAAACCTAGACTAATGTGATCCTATATATAATACATACAATATATATATCGAACCTTTTCAAACATGAGTGCTACAAATGAGGCTCTAAGAACATTTCAATAATGTTATGAGATGTAAGTTCTGTTGGGATAAGCTCCATTTCTCTCATAAGTTTTAGGTCTTGATTAGATTCAAAATAATTTTAATTTATTTCATCTCATTTTATCTAATTATTATAATTTTTAAAATAATTATAATAATAAATTATAATTTAATTTTTAAAATTTAAAATTAATAATAATATTAAAAATTAATATTTTGATAATTTTTTATTTAATTTAAACTTTTGTCTTCATCTTACCTCAATTCACTCTCTAATCGACAACTCACCATTGCTTTTTATTGTGAATCTCTTTCGTTTTAAGGACAAATCATGAAAAGACGGGTTTTATGACCATGGCTAACCTGGAATCTACTTGTTTGGTTGGAGTGAGAATGCAAAGACAATATGCAGTACATCATGTACATGATGTAATTGTCAGAGCCAATCAGTTATATGCACGTACGTCCAAGCTCTAACAATTGTCACGTCATTCAAAACCTTTTGTAGTACCGTGTTTGAACTTTTGTAATTATACATGATGTACGTACTTCTCTTTTTCAGCATGCTTGGAAGAAGTTTTGCAAGTTTTTCGATCGAGTTTATGCCTTGTACTTTCACGTTAGACATATTCAAGCTAGATAGTAATTATTATTAGTCGTCCAGTTTTGACGCTTGCGTATATAACCTGGCATCATCAACCTTTGCATGCGGGGGCCAGCTTTCAGCACTATTTCCTATAAGCCATGAAATGACTAGCTAGCTAGCTCGCTTGTTAATTTTCTTTCATCATCATGATCCAAAGCAACTGCAATACTACATTTGTACAGTACGCATGCGGCAGCGTTGTTATATATTTATAGTTGAAAAGACTAGCAATGCAGGCAAATGGCCATGCAGAAATGGGGTTTGGTTTCTGGGGAGTGACCTCAATATTGCACTGGCCATTGAGATCATCATCAAACTTATACGATTCATTACTCCTCCAAAAAACAAAAACAAGGTTCACGGGATCAGCATGTTCTTGCTGTTCTTAATGGAAAATGATACAATGACAATTATATTATAATTGGTTTACAATTGAGTATTAAATAATTATTTTTTTATTATACTTTAAACGGTTGCTAGGAGAATCATTTTAAATTAAAGTAAAAAATAATAATTTTTTAATATAAAATTGTACATAAATTGTAGAATAGTATACCGTTCTTAATATACGAAGATAATGGCGGTGGGGTCCCCTTTTGAGTTTTGACTTTTATGATTTGACAGTGCGTGGCATGCAAGTGCAACCTTGGTACTTCCATTAATCATGCATGAATGTGTAACCGCGCTTGAATCACTTCAGGTCCCACCCACGTTCTCTGTGTCTGCATTTTCGACCGTATTTTCTGTCTAGCTTTGGAGGCTGTTTTCATCATATGGTCTTTGTACGGCTACTGACAAGAAGTTTGATTTGATTATCATCATCGTAGCAGTACTAAACCCAACTAGTTCTGTGCTAATTGGTCATCCTCCAACTCGTATAATCTGGGAGTACGAACCGGATGACTGTCAGGGTCGGGGAAATTTGATGTACGTACGTACCTACACATCAACGAAATCCGATCTCTCTTTCCCTCTACCATTTTTTAATCTTTCCTCTTTATTCATCTTTATCGTGCCTTTGATATCAAATCCATTTACATTACTCTTGTACAGTTCTACTAGTAACAAACTAGGATAATTTGGGCATCATATTAAGATCAAGAGGGCCAGCATATACATGCGTTCATCTGTGGTCCTGGCCCATTAATCCATGGTAACTTTTCCCCTAATGTCACCCCTCCCAGCCCAATTCATGTCCATCCCTGTGGAATGTGGATGCCTTTGTTCGCGACATGACTGATCTGACATGACTGATCTCTTGTACAGGGAGGGAGGCTTGCCCCACTCATGCGATTCTGTTCCGTTCTTGTTTATTTTAATAGAAATGTTACGGACAGTCGTGAAATTGTAAACGTTACATAATTATTTAAAAATAAAATAAAATTTATGATTAAAAAATTAATTTTTTTTATATGAGTCTTATATTAATTTATTTTTTTCAAAACGATTGCACATCACTTATACAACTATAAATGTAAATATCATTTCTCTTATTTTAAATCCATGAATTGCAGTCTTTGGAGATCTTAATAGTACTGAATATCGATATCTAACAATTGATAAAACCTAGTAAGAGACAAGCTCACCATATATTCATGCTTAATTTTGGTGTCACTTAAATCATTACGACCGCTTGACCATGCCAACACAACTCACACTTCCAACAAAAGCAAAAGAGTAATACACATGCTTTCAACATCAAGTCGGCTGCACCACCAGACTTCATATATACACGGGAAATATTTCACTACTGCCATTTTGTTTATTTGGAAATTCCGCTATGGGGCCGCCCTACTCGTTGATGTTGAATCTCATACATTTACGTTCTCATTGAGCCTAGCAGCTGCTGCCACTGACGCCGCCACTCCTCCGGGATGAGTCACCAGATTAGGATTGTTCCTTAGGCCCGCACTCACCACTCCCTCGGCGTCCTGCTGTGTCGCTGCCTTGTCCGCGGGCAACTTAGAGGTCGCACCCTGCCACATTTTTATATATACACATGCACGATGGAATCACAAACGTGGAAACCCTTCAATCCTCTATTCTGAAAATAGTAGATATATAGCTCAAAGTTCTACCGTTAAAACATCGCTTAGCTTGATCTTATTCTCGTCTCGATCAACTCGCGCATTGTAATTTGCGGCCGACTGAGCCGTGGCTGCAAGCCCTCCTGGGGTGACAACATTAGTACCTGTTGCTCTCACCTCCGCTGCCTGAATGGCAGCGGCGTCGCTCTGATCCACCGGCTTGCTTCCTGCTGATTGTGCAGTGGCTTCCAGTGCTTCACCTATAGTAATTGCACTCTGTTCTATAACCTCAACCGCTGCTTGGTGCACCGCAGTTGGTTCCACGTACTGTCCAACAACCTACCCGGCCAGATTAACAAGAATAATAGATATATAAACAATGTAATCAGCGACTTCTGCAAGAGTTACAGACTACTCATGCGTGTTCGATCGCTTGTGCCAATTAAATCAGAAAGAATAACTGCATATTCAGTAATTTATAATAACCACAACAATTTGGTAAAACAACAGAAAATTAATTACTTGTCCAGCAACTGATTCGGTGATCATGCGACTTCCAGGGACATCGGTCTCCGTAACGGTGATGCCCTGCTCGCCAGCAACGTCACTGAAATCATGGTGACCAACAAGACTGGCTCTCTCGTTCCGAGCCGCCGCGGATTGCATGACTGCAGCGGGTCCGCCCTTCTGTGTCTGTCCCAACACTATTCGTTCAGCGGTCTGCATCATGGCAGCATCTTCCGGTGCGACAGGCATGGACGCGAGATCACCGGAGACGTTAAAAACGTCGCCGTAACTGATGGGTTGTTCTTTCTCATCTTGAGGCCTGCGTTTCTGTTCCTGGCTCATCTTGTAGCTTGAAAAACTTGGGAAAATTCCAGTTTGGTGGGAGCAGCATGCAGGAACGAATGTTATAATATACACGGGGTGCTACGAAGTTTGGAAGGAATGGAAACGTGGCTCTAAGGATACGTGGCATGGAAGCAGGCCGACAGAGTTGGACTATAGCTGTAAAAGGGGCAGCTGGATAGCATCGATCAGTCATTGAGCTATAGTTTCGCTTTTACACGTGACAACTTCTTAGCCTTCCTCTCAGCTGAATCAACCGTGTCTTATCTATAGTCCTCGACTCCTCTGGCTTCCCAAACAATTCTTTAACGCCAGCTCATGTTTCCTCGAGATTCCCATGTTCCGGCCTTCACGCCTTCCTCAGTAATTCGAATGAAAAATATAGATATAACATTAATGATATAGATATACAATAATTTGAATTAAAAATATTAGAGAAAAAAAAAAAAAGACATTAAGTTTTTGAATAAATATAATTTTATATTACAATATTAAGTTTTATCCCAAATATTTTATTATTATTCAAAAAATTTATCTGATCCGATCTGTTATCCAAACAGGATCTTATTTTGCTAAAAGTAAATAGTTTATTTTGAGATTAATTAGATTAATTAAATTACGAAGATATTTTATAGTTTACAACTTGATGCACTCTAATATTTTGCTAACAAAAAGCATCGAACGTCGGTGGAGAAGATGGGTTATAAATCATGCAGAAATTCTACTCCCATTAACGCACAGCCAACAGTTCTCTCAACTTCAATGATGGACTCGGTGTCGGTACTGTCGGTGTCGGTAAAAATCAGTTCTAATCCTTCTTACTTTGACCCTTCTTATCTTCATCCACTTGCACAAAATTCAATACAATTTCAATGACTTTTAGGTAGTGTTTCAATTTCAAATCACAAAGAAGGTAAATCTGAAATTCAGTAATCAATCTTTTCCCCTAAACCCATCAGGAATTTGGTCCGAATCTTGCAAAGCAACCAAAGCTTAGCTGCTTCACAAACTCATATGGCAATAAACCATTTTGTCCCAGCATTTCAACAAGCAAAAATGACTCCTCCGATCATTGATCTAGTTCAACATTCTTGGGTTGGTATTTTTCAGATCGGAGCAGTCATTTTCTTAAGAGTATCTAGATGCAATTCTAGAATTTGCAAGCCACATACATTACTTAAAAATAATAATAATAATAATAAATAATAAAATAAAAATAAAAAAAGAAAAAAATCCAACCATTTAAAAATATTTTTTTCTAATATAAATATCAAATTTATCTATATTTAAAAAAAATGAACTAAATTTATATACTTTATGATTGCAAATATGGATATTTATAAAGTGTTTCACAATTGTTTTTCAAAAAATAAAAGGGAGGCCGATGTGTCGGTGTAAAATCCGAACTAAGATGCAGTTACTTTTTAAATAGAGAGCTGCTACAGGGAAGCCGCCTACACGAAAGGCACGAATGGTGCATATCTAAAAAAAATAAAATAAAAAACATAAACGAAACAATAAAAGGTTAAAACTTTTGACAGAAACTTCCTTCTCCTGTATAGCTGCTGGTTCTTCTTCCCGCCAAGCTTCACAAAAACAAATGAATAAAAATTCTCTTCTCCTGCACTAACGTCAATCCACAGCCTCTGGATATTTTTCACAATCTTCCATACGGTTAAAACAGTTCGCAAGGTAGGTACCTTGCTGAGCCATAGCTAGAAGATTTTTCATCCCCTTTGGATTCCTTTACAATATTCAGTTCGATGAATTCCCTTAAGTAAAAACTGTGATTCTTTTGTCAAACATATTGAGAATGTGGCCTCCAGCCTCAAGAAGTGTTATTTTGACTATGTCTTTGACCCCAGGATATAGTTTCACTAAATCCTCATTGACAAAATCATGAAGCTCTGCAAAAAACTCCCCGCCAGTTGGGCCACCACCAACTACAGCAAAATGAAGAATTCTCTTCCTCTCTTCATCGCTTACGGTTGGTTGGCTTGCTTTTTCAAAGCAGTCGACAACCGCTCTTTTGATATTCTGAGCATCTTTAACTTCATTTAAGAAATGACAATTCGCTTCCCATCAGGAGTATTGAGAGTATTAACACGGGCTCCAGTGGCTATTACAAGGTAGTCATAAGTCCATAACAAATTCTTCTTTCCCGTTCAAATTTTTGTTTTGAGCAGATTGACAATAAATTTTCTTGTTTTTTACATCAATCTTGTAACACTCTGCTTCTCAGAATTGAACGTCTACATTTTTCTGCTTTCGAACAATGTTGCGAATCAACTCAACAATGCTACGAGCTTCCATTGTACCACGTCACACTTGGTAGCAAAGGGGTGAATGCAAAATAATTACGAGATGATACTGCTTGTACCTCTCATATGAGGGGTTCATTAGATTCTTCAAGAAACTTGTTCCAGCCCAACCAGTTCCAAGTACCACCACCTTTTTCTTGTACTCTGATTGAGAAGATGCAACGGCTAATGCCCCAGTAGTTGGGTTTGCCTCAGCATAAGCCACCAGTCCCCCACCACTGACGGTGAAGAGACAAGAAGCTTAAAGAGCGAAGGAAAGTCATGGAAAGCTGTTGAAACTCTCGTAGAAAGTAAGCATCCGCATTTCTCGCCAAAGATCTGTATTCGGTAAGAGAGAGAAGAATTTTCCCAGCTTTTAGTTAAGAGTGCAGAGGGGCCGTTTTATGCAAGGCTAAAATAACGGAGTTTTCAGACTGCTGACACGAATTCCGTTTGCGTTCTAGCATTTTTCTTTTAAATAACACCAGTACTAGATATTAGCCATGAAAAGATAACAATTTATGTTTTCCACGAAACGCTTGTGAGAAGAAGACACGCATATCCAACATCAGAAGTACACATTCTATTTTCTTTTATTTTTGATATTAAGTAGAAATACACGAACATTCTAGCATGAGTAGACCTTAACATTCTCTGCAACTTATGGTCTGAAAAGAAATTCCACTCTGGAGCTCCCTGTTTATTTCTCTGGAGCCAGACTTCCAATCTCCAGTCCATTACCTGCATATTTTTCAAATTCATGGATGATTTAACAAATTTAAACGATTTTACTGATCCTCCAGTTAAACCATCAAATTAACCACATAAATCACTTATTTTGTCGTCGCTCTACAAGGGCTTACCATCAGGATCAAAGAAGAAGACTTGCTTAACCTTCCCATCAGGAAGAGATCTCTCAAAAACTTTGATTTCCTTTTCCTGCAAGGCCAACTTACATTCAGCCATCAATGCCCAACAAGATTATAGAATAAGCACACATGCCACTCCTTTGTGATTATTAACATATACTAGACTTGCCCGACTGTCTCAAAACATTTGCTTAAATTTCCAACCGTTCCAAACCCAGAAAACAGACAGGATTCTAAGATTCTTTTTTGGGGCAAATGCTTCCATACATACCTCTTCCAGTTGACACCACAAGTTATTCTTCTAAGATGATACACGCTGCCAGCATAAGAGGCCATAAACTTAGCCATACGAGCGGTCTCCCAGCACACATTTTTGGCTTTTCCATTCCCAGTTGTGAAAACTATTTCCAATTTATACAATTTTTCTCTTATGTCAGTTCGGCCGTCTTAACCATTGACAAATGCGGATTATTATCTTAAAATTTAAATCGAATCGATGTTGAAATTTTTAGCTATTTTTTCAGTTAATTTGTTTAGATTGCGTGGTTGGCATAGCCCTGAGATATAATTTAATTAAGATACTTTAAGAAAAGTTGAAAGATCCTCTGGAGGTGGCAATCATTGAGGTGGAATATACTGAGATGAAATAAATCTGCATAATTTAAATACAAATTATACCTATCAAAAAAAAATTTAAATACAAATTATAAATTCTTCTTATGATTTATGTAAATTTAAATCGTTACGAGTGATGCCGACATAGAGAATGTATGAAATCATCGCTTGTTAGAAGAGATAGAATTTAATATTTATTTTATATCTTACGAATTAAGGTTTATATAAGAGAGGGAGGTGGAGGGTACCTTAAGAGCTCGCACGACAGATTCGAAATTGGAGACGGAGAAGCAGATATGGTGACCTCTGGGGAGATGACTGGGGTCGGCGACGGGTGACGTGGCGCTCCAGGGACCTTCTGGAAGCCTCGAGCTAGGGTTCCTCTCGATGAGGTGGATTTGAACGGAAGCCAGATTCAACCATATCACCTTAAACTCCAAGAAGTCTGGGCTTTCTATCTCCTCAAACCCAAAAATCTGCACACGGTAGTTGTAAAAATGAAACAATTTTCGAAAACAAAGAAACGGTGAGACAAAAAGGAAAAGAAAAACAAGGTTCGAGGAGGAAGACCTCCTTGTAGAAGTTGGCGAGGCGTCTGATGTCTGAGGATTCTCTGGATATGTGGCTGAGAGACGCTCCTTTTGCTACTGATGCTGCCATTTTCTACGACTCTCTGTTTCTACTTTCTATGGAAACGTGGCAGTCTATAAATAGAGGATGTGCGTCAAGATAAATGAACTTTGCTACGGATCAGCAACTGCATAAGTTGTAAACAGTACACACCTTACGTGTCTTTTATTTTTTTTATTATTCTTTTTTCTTTTAACCAAAACGTGCATGTTTTAAAACAAAAGTTATGTTATAAAGTATCTTGAACTGTATGACTATATTTATCTAGTCATCAAATATATAGTGTATAGTGTTAGTATAGTACTAGTATGGTGAGTTGGTCGATATATGCATAGTGTATAGTGCTAGCATAGTGAGCTAGTATAGTCCCCTTTGTACGCCTATATATATTGTTGAATTCTTTAAGAAATATATAAGTTTGATAACAGATCAATAAGAGAATCTCTTCTCTCATTCTCTCTCAATCTCTTAAAACTCTCTCTCTCTTTTTATTTAGTTCATAACATGTTATCAGCATGATCGAAAATTTTCTTCCTCCACACAGCTCCAATTTCTCTCTATGGGCTTCTCTCATCCTCATCACTAGAAACCCAGATCCCTCTTCTTTTTCTTCTTTCCTTGCAAAAGCCATAACTGAGGGCTTGGATTTGGGCAATTCCTCAACAACCTATGATCCACTTCCTTCTGTATCAACGTCACACAATCCTCGGCCACAATCCTTAGATCTCTCAAATTTTATTTCTTTTATGATCTAAAGATTCGTTGGTTTTTGGTATAAACGGACCGTTTTGGTGAGTTTCATCATATTCTCGGGACCCAAAGAATATCCGGTGGCTTTGATCCAGCTGTGGGTTTCATCATCATAAGCACGAATGAGTTTCTCGTTAATAGGAAACAAATTCATCGTCGGTCTAATTCCAGCACGCCTTTTACGAGAGATTTTCCGCGCTCATGAGTCTCATATCTACCGTGAAGAACGTGCTCCGAGTTGGCGATCTGACCGGTCTTTTGTATTAATTCATTTCCTTATGCATCACTTCTGCTGTATGTTCAACATGTCTGAGCAATCCTCGGCGCTCTACCACATCCAGCCTCTCCCCGAGGCCACGTTGGCAAGATATGATTCTAATGCCTGAAGCAGAAACAAACAAATCCACGGCGACAATAACAGGGATACTTTACAAGTGGGTCAATTATGGGAAAGGATCTATTTGCTTCCCAACCTGCCATACCTGCTTCAGATTCTTCAATAGTTGATGATTGCAAACCCACGACACCAAATCAGAATCTTCCGAAGGGAGTTACGGGAGTATCTCGATGCCTTGATCTCAGTCACCAACGACGACGACCTCGACCACATGATGCACGAGTACGATCGTCTTTACCGTGCCTCCGCGAAGCCCGCCAGGATGAGAGTATCACTCAGCTGAATCTCCTTCGCTTTCTTCTTCAAGTTCTGAATCGGGCGACTGAGATTGTTTTCCTATTTTATCTGAGCGAAAGATCCAGAAAATTTCAAAGTATGCATAAATCGGAAAGGAAGCTAAGAAAACTTCAGAAAAGAAGCCAGCTAACTATGGCCGGGAGATGGGCATGTCCGCATATGATTCTCCCAAGTTCGAAGAAGTCAAAGCAGCGAGAGGAGCATCACTGCTCGGTGCGTGCATCTGCAACGTATGGGGACTCCGATCCACCGTAACGGACCTCGAAGATAATCTTCACGAGTTCAATTTTTCTGGTGGTTCAGTCCAACGGAAATCTGTTCAAAATATTACAGGGGCGAGTAATTCAGTCTCCCAAACCCCAAGCATCCAGCCAACGAGCAAATCAACTACGAGAAAAGCAAGGCCCTCCCCAGCAGCCCACGTTTTGGGCTTGTCGGCAATTTTTTTTAAAATTAAAAAAAAAATAATAATAATAATAAAAAATAAAAATAAAAATAATGAAAGAGAAGGAAACCTGCATCGGTCACCTCTGGAGCTTGTGCCAAAACGAATTACTTTTAGAATTACTACATGGAGCCTTCCACCGTATATCAAATACGACATTGGACTAAGTTTGTCCTCGAAGAGATAAAGGATGAGTTCAATCAACGATAATTTTTTTTTTTAATTGGTATATCATGTTTAATTAATAGTTTCTATTAGTTTTCTGACAGGAGTCATGTGCCGTGATCTTTTCGATTCCAGTAATTTTCATAATACACGAAGGTTCTGATGACACTGAAGATAGTAATCTTCTATTTCAAGTAAGTTTTTCAATATATTATTTATAATTATTGAGGTGAGTATTAATAATTACATCTCAAGTTATATCTATGATGAATTAAAATTTTTATAATTCATATTTTAATGTGATTAATTTTATTCATATTGTTTAGATACAAGTTTTATTTATTGATGATATGATTTATCTGTGTATGGAAATGGAGCATCCTTGAAGGATCGCCCTAAATATTTTATTGAGTATCTCATATGAGTGATACTTCTACCCAAAACTCATTATGATTTATGCACCTAAAATTGCATAATTGAAATTGTGGAAAGAATATATATTTGAATGAACGTCTCGAATGTGCTCCTGAAGTAACAATATCGAGTATGCTCTTGAAGTAGCAATATGAAATGCAAATGTTCACAATATATTCTAAATCTGTATCAGTGACTGAGCAAAATAATGAACTTTTGATAAGAATCATTATTCACGTCTTACTAGATCTACATCATTCCCTGAATTGAATGATAATGAATTTATATCATTCTATTCCCTGAAGTGAAAAGAATGATGCGTTTCATTCAAAAAAACTAAGAGATTGGACGTGATAATGAATATCTTTCTGGGCCAGAAGCTCGTATTGGAAAAGCTGTAAGCTTTCTCTTTGAGATGATATTATACAAATTATTGAATCAAATATTATTATGCATCAAAAGGTGATATGATTCAAAATATTTGTATCTTTTCATGGTTATCTTGATCATCCAAAATCAATTACGATAAGTCGAATGATTTTCATATCGACGTCCATAAAAGAACCAGAAGATTCTTTTACTATAAAGTTTTACCACTAGAAGTGGAAAGAAAAATTTGCTTGAAGCAAATAAGATGAAATTATTCGATATTATCTTGATTATCATATGTGAACCAGAAGTTCAGATGATAATTAAATTTTGGATACAATAAGATAAAAATGTCTCATATTCTAGCTGCTAAAATCCCAGCGAGGATTGAAGTCTCTGTAGGACAATTAAGAAATTTAGCAGTCTAAAGACATGTATAAAGACATATGAGACTTATCGATGCAAAAGATAGAGTATCTCAAAAGAGAAAGGCACAAATAATTTGGTACTCCTAAAGAGGTCATTCCCACAAAACAAGTAATAAAGTCCCTCCAAATTCTCTGTATAAAATTCTCCTATATAAACTCTTAAAGAGTATAAATCTCCTGAAGAGTGCTTCCTGAAGAGGTTTTTCATAAAAATGTCTTCCCTTGAAGAGGGACAGGTATTTGAAAATAACGAGATCTTGTTACATTTCATGAATAATAGAGAAATTATGGATAGAAATAAAATCGTTGTCGACAACGTATTTCCATATGAGATGACAATTAACATTACCAGAAGTAATGATGAAAGTGAATCAAGAATCGTCGAAAAATACGACGTAAAATATTGGCCAAATTTGAAAGAAACAATTCCTGCAGAATTGATTCACTAGTAAAATATGATGCATCGGGACTTATAATCCAAACACCTAAAGAGGTGATGCTTGTTGAATGTCAGTGGGTATTTATAGAAAGGAAATAAAAATGTAATATATAAATCACGAGTCAGTTTCTCAATTCCTGCAAAACTGATATCACTAAATAAAATGTGATAAATATGGACTTCAAGTCCAAACATCTAAAGAGGTGATTTTTGTTAAATATCAGTGGATATTTATATACATGATATAAAAAGTCTGAAACTTTTAATATGAAAATGTGATATAGAAATCACAAATTAGTTTCTCGAAGAAACAATATTGATATGATTTTAAAGTGGTTGAAATCATATTGAGATTTTTATTAGCTTGAAAGTTACCGAGAGTTTGGATATGCATGATTAACTGCATATTTATATGGATCATTGGATCATGATATATATATGAAAATCCCTGAAGGATAGAAAATGTCTGAAACTTCTAATATGAATACATTTGGAAATATGTATTCTATCAAGTTTCAAAGATCCTTATATGATCTAAAGCAATCCAAACGCAAATGGAAACAAGCTATTATTGCAGTTTATATATATGATTTAAATGTCATTGAGGCTCCAGAAGAGCTCATAAAAACTGCACATATTTGAAATATAAATCTGAAACCCTTGCGGCTTCAAGGGGAAGATGAATGATGTTATTAGTCATGAAATACCATCTTTTAATACAATTAATATTTCAGATTCATATTATGGGTTTGATATGAAGTGTGCATTATTAAAGAAGAAATAAAAGGGAGCACACAGAATATTTACTAAAAGATAGAAACACAAATATGAATATTTGTGAAATATTATTTTATTATCTTGAAGCAAGAATTACAAAAATTTGAGACACTTTGCGTCATTCTTCAAACGCTCTTGTTCTTCAAGAATCTACATGGCATCCCTATCTAAAGGGGTGGGCAATCGAAAAGAAGATTTAAGTAAGGATTTTAAATTCCTATTCTCTTTCTTTATTGATTCTATCTTCATGTTGGACTCCAGAAGAAGTCGCTGAAGTATAGGAATATTCTCGTGGAGATTGTCAACTCCACAAGTTCTGGATTGTAGTCGCTGAGAAAATGCGATAATAGATGATGAGTATCGGGTACCGAGACTCACAAGCTCATAGATAGCTTCATTATCTGACCTACGAGTCAGATCATTATATTGCATGATAACACCTGTGGTAGAAGCAGGAACAACTGATGAACGAGGTGCAGAATACCTCATATATTGACCCTGAGAAGATTGCTGAGCCATTGCAGAGAGAGATTGCAGGATAAGAATGCAGAAAGAGATTGTAGAGTAAAAATGTAGTATGATTACAAAAAAGTGAAGAAGATGAGATGCGAATGAAGATGAGCTGAATATCTCTTTTATAGAGAAAATTATGATACAACATCTCTCGTGAAGCAAGAGAAAAGAGATGGAATATAGCTTCATAGCTCTGCGGCGTCTGACAGCACGCCTGACAGCTGCGGTGCCTGACAGCACGCCTGACACCTACAGAAGAGTTGAAAATCCGCGGTACTTGTCTGATCTTAAAAGGCTGGCCACCGTTTTTTTTTTAAATGAGGTTAGCGGTTTAATGTTGATGAATTCTCCACTAACTGTGTTATTTATAAGAACTCCAGAAGAGTATAACTACAGAAGAGTAGTGATGAGCAGAAAGATCCAGTTGTGATTATTTTATCAACATGGATCAAGTTCACAGTTAGTTGGATGTACAGATGCAAGTTATATTTCAAATACACACAAGAAGATCATTGCAATTTATGAGAAGAAAGTTAAAATTGATATCAAGAAAGTACGTTCAAGTGAAAATCTGGCAGATTTATTCACTAAAGCATTACCAATTGCAACATTTAAGAAGATTATGCAGAACATTAGAATGCGGAGGTTTGAAGACCTATTATCATACACTTTTCAGGGGAAGTAATGTCTTGAAGACTTGTGCTGATTGTACTCTTTTTCCTTCGCTAAGGTTTTATCCCACTGGGTTTTCCTTTGCAAGGTTTTAATGAGGCAATCCTAAAGCACTCGGCGATACACATGAATACTGTACTCTTTTTCCTTCGCCATTGGTTTTTTTTCCCACAGGGTTTTTTCTTGGCAAGGTTTTAACGAGACATATTCTTTAAATATGGTCATCCAAAGGGGAAGTGTTATAAACTATCTTGAATTGTATGACCACATTTATCTAGTCGTCAAATGCATAGTGCATAGTGCTAGCATAGTACTAGCATAGTGAGTTGGCCGACATATGCATAGTGCATAGTGAGCTAGCATAGTCCCATTTGTACGCCTATATATATCGTTGAATTTTTTAAGAAATATATAAGTTTGATAACAGATTAATAAGAGAATCTCTTTTCTCGTTCTCTCTCAATCTTTTGAAACTCTCTCTCTCTTTTTATTTAGTTCATAACAAGTTAGTATTTTTATTTTCTTTCCATTTGAATTCCTCCTGCAAAATCCCTCTACTCTCGCTTGCGCATCACCTTCCTCTACCCAACGCTACTAGGGACGTCGTCTCTCTGCCTAGCGACACCGAGCGATTCTCTTCCATCTGCCTAGAGTCGCCACTCCCCAAGAAATCATTGAACAGAGCAAACTAGAGGGACAGTCCGTGAAGACCACCCTTCCTCCGTCGCAAAGCAACCCAACTCGCGTTTGACCTCTGCCCAACACCACCTCGAGACGTCGTCCCTCTGTTCAGCGCCACCTCGTGAAGCTCATCCATCTACCCATTATCGTCCCTCCCCACGAGCTCATTTAATGCAAACTAACGACACTGTTTTGGAGGAGTTCTGTGGCTCACGGTGAGGAGAAAAATCCCCTGTTTCAGAGAGCAAAAACATAGCACTCCCTCCAGTGGTTTTTGGAGGCTGGCACGGTGGTTCGCATGGTCTTTTGCAACGTGCTTGGCTACCGTTGATGGTGACCGGATGTGGTGCTATAGTTTCACTTGCTCTATGAAATAAACCATTGAAATAAAACACCTCATCGCACTGAAATAAACAACTGAAATATATTCGTTAAGTATGATTTTTGAGAAGCCGTTATTACTCTCTCTTCAAAAAAAATTTATGAATTTTAGAGAAGTAAGTGGTGGGTTAAGTTTAAACGTTAGCCATGATGGGCATAGGTAACAATTAATGCCTTTGAATTTATAGGGTGGGATGTGAGTCTCCTACAATCATTCAACTGACTGAAGGATGCCAGTAAATTAAGAAGTCCACAAGTTTAGAAGAAACAGATCATATAAAGAGAGAAAAAGAGAAAAAAGAAGATCGGAATCGCTTTAGGTGGGGAGCACAAGCCATAAAAAAAAAAAAATACAAAAAAAGAGTACAAATACAAGAAAAAAATAACACCAAACCAACTAGGTTGAGAGTGAGACGAAACGATGAGAGCGCACAAAACAATGAGACTCGAGATCTGTTGGTGATACGGAACAAACGGGTTGGGAGGAGGCTCAAGCTCTGGACAATGATTTCAAAACAAGTTAATGAAATGAAAATGACGGGAACGTGCAGCTGGGCAGCTAGGGGCTATTTCGTCATTTACAATATACCACGTAGGGTGTATTTTCGAGTGTTCCAAACAGAGATTGCTCCCAATATTTATTCGAGATAAATATATGTATAGAATTTTCCTATTAAAATAGAGGCATCACACTTGCGTTATATACTTTTTTTTTAAACTAAAAAAATTAAAATAATAATAATAATGTGTCAAAAACAACAACATTACGATGATGCTTCCTTGAACTACTTCATCTTAAACCAGAGAATAATTTTGGTCCTTTATCATCATTTGGTTACACAGATAAGATGAGATGTTTTAAATAATAATAATAAAATATTATTATAATATAATTTTTAAATATTAATTTTATATTAAGATTTGAAAAAATTAAATTATTTATTATATTTTGTATAGAGATTTGAAAAAATTATAATGATGAGATAAGATGAAATAAAATGAGATTTTTGATATTATGTAACCAAACCGGGCTTTCAATAGGTTCACAAAAGAACGAAAATGGGGAATGGCTGTATTATTTTCTCCTTTATATGCTTGCTCAATTATATGAGAATTGCAACAGATATATAAAAAAATTATATAAAAGTAAATGTATAAATAAAAATAATTTCACATGATATATTAAATTTATTTTATATTAAAAATAATTTTATAATCTGACGTACTGCATCAAGTCACGTCAATTTATAAATCTTTTATATATATATAGTCTCTTTATGGCTAAAGTATTTCTCTAAATATATTCCCTTGTTAATTGGGAGGAAAATCACATTTTTATTGTCATCTGGTAAAACCACAAAAAATTAATAATAATTAAGGGATAAAAAGAAACAAATGCCATTGTATTAATTCCATTCAATTTTGATATTTTCTACTTATAAACTTCAAGAATCAAAACACACTGAAGTTGACAGACCTGATTCACCAAACAAAGTCTCAACAGAAGTTCATCCCCAACCTATTCCAAGTACAGTTTACTTGCGATGTGTACCTATAGGTAAACGTTGAAATACAAGTGCGATCGATCCCATATATAGAACCGAAGTAACTCAAAATGGTGGCAAAAATTCAACCATTTCCGACCCCCCCAAAAAATCAACTGTACTTGTATGTTTTATAAAAAATACATTTACGATCTATAATTTTTTGTCAGAAAGATCTGTGCCATGAGAAAGTGTTGAAAAAAAATATATTTGAGTTATCACCAATAATCTCTACAAGAGCACTGACCATCCCTAAAGCGATGAAACCGATTGTTATCTCTTACTGTAATTTCCCTACCAACAATGCCTGAGATGAACTTGATGGCACTATGGCAGTCTCCACAAATCCTAAGATTTTTTGTGATTCTTATAGGTACTCCAGGAGGGATAGTAATGAGGCCATAGGCTAGGGCAATCTTCTCGCTGTGGTACCATACTTCTGATATTTTCTCTTCTTCCTCTAAATCATAGAGAGCAAAATCGGTATCAGGTACATATCCTGCTTCCTTCATCTCCTTCCTTAGCTTATATAGCATTGCCTGAATCTCTGAGTTCCTTTCATGGGAAGTATCCTTTGCTTGGAATACATGGACTGCATTCTTCACAGAGATCCAACTGCAGCCTACACCCTTTTTGATACCGACATTCTTCATCTCCTTTCTCACAAGAGTGGCTTCTTCCCACCTGCATTAATTATTTGTTTAATATAATCAGTTTACCAAATAGGGAGGAAAATGAAGAAGCAAGAGAACACATGCACGCATATACCCACAAAAGCAAAAGCACAATAGTCTCTAAAGCTCTTAGTTCTACGGGCACTTTAAAATCAATAAGTTCAGAATCTAGAGTACATTGCCTAAGGAGTTCATGGATGCTAATGGAAGTAAGTTCATGAGTCAAACTTCAAATAAGTAATAAATCTGTGGAACTTCTTGAGACTCAGTATGGAATAACATGATTAGCCATGTTTTAGGAAAATGTTATTACATGCCAGCAGCTGCAAACAGGTTAGAAAGCACCACGTGGTTGCCGGAGTCTTTTGGATCAAGTTCAAATAAGTTATCAGCAGCAATCTTCCCTAGTTCTGGCTTTCCATACATCCTACAAGACCCTAACAGAGCCCCCCAAATTGCTATCGTTGGAGGAATCGGCATTTTCTTTATAAATTCATAGGCACGCTCTACCATCCCAGATCTCCCCAGCAAGTCGACTATACATGCATAATGCTCTACCCCTGGTTCAATCCCAAATATTGCTCCCATTGACTCAAAAATCTCCAAGCCCATTTCTACTGCCCCTGCCCTGCTACAAGCCGATAATACACAAACCAAAGTCACATAATTCGGCACCAGGTCATTGCTACCAGATGTCATGTCCTGAAAAAAAGCCAAAGCCATGTCAGCGTGCCCTTGGTGTGCATATCCACCTATCATTGCATTCCAAGTGATTAAGTTCCTCTGAGGCATCTCATAAAAGGCTTGCTCCGCATCATGTATACTTCCACACTTCCCATACATGTCGACTATTGCACTTCCAACAAAGACATTCCCCTCAACGCACGCCTTTACTGCTAGAGCATGAACTGACCTACCTAATTCGAGCCCTGAAAGCCCAGCACAAGCACTTAGAACAGTGGAAATCATATAATCTGTCGGCTCAACGCCTTCTTCCCTAGCTTGCAAGAAGACCATACAAGCCTTCTCCTCCTCATAATTTTGTACGTGTGCCGTCACCATGGAGCACCAGGTAACATCGTTCCGCTGACACATTCTATCAAACACCATCTCCGATGATCCAACATCCCTACACTTTCCATAGAAATCAATAAGCCCGTTCGAGGCAGACACATCTGCCAAAAACCCCCTTCGAATTATAAACCCATGCAATTGTCTCCCAGTCTCCAAATACAAAGCATCAGAACACGCATTTAGAAACGCACAGAACGTTATCGAATCTGGCTCCCCACCCACACGTAGAAATTCAATAAACGCGTTCACTGCATTTCTCGGCTGCCCATCGAGCACCGCATTGGACATATATGCGTTCCACGTCACAATGTTTTTCTCCGGCATTTCATCGAACAGGATCCGAGCCTCATCTCGGAGCCCCGTTTTACTGTACATATCGAAAGCACTGCACCCGACGAAGACATCCCGAATCTGGCCGTCCTTAACCGCAAGCGCATGAACCTGTTTTCCAATAGCAGGCATGCGAAGCGAAGCCGAGGCCTTGAACGCGCAAGGGAAGGTGAAGTCATTGGGCTGTATACACTCACGGAGCATGTTAGAGAACTGGAGAAGAGCAGAGGCAAAACGACCGTTTTGGACGGACCCGGCAATGAGGGCGGTCCAGGTGACAACAGAGCGGGACGGGTTGAGAGAGAGGACGAGTTGGGCAGAGCTGGGGAGGTCGAGTTTGGAATACATGTTGACGAGGTAGTTGGAGAGGAAGGAAGGGAGAGGGTTGTTGAGGGTCTTGATGATCTGGGCATGGACGGCACGGCCGAGAAGAGAGGAGCGAGTAGAAAGCGCCGACTCGACCAATGCGGCAAGGGAGTTGGGGGTGAGGGAGGTCATGGCTGATAATTACTATAGTCATGGTTGAAGACGTTGGAAAAGTTGTTGAAGAAGCATGAAGGAAGAGGTATGGTACTATCACTGCTACAGATGAGGAGAAAGAGCTTGTTGTCTACTTCCCTATTCCTTGTGTTATCTCAATAAATAAGGACACCAACACATTGTTCATTGCCTGAGAAGAAGAGTGTTTCTCGCCGGCTTTTTTTTAACTAGTAAGAGCACCAACTCTTGGCAAAGAGTTTTGCAATGGCCTTCCTGTGTCTCTCTGTATGGATAGTTTTGCAGTGCTTCTATAGACCTAAAAAAAAAAAAAGGTGTCACTTAAAATTTAGTCAAGAATTTTGAAAAATAATTACATAATTTAATTTATAAGATTTAAATTTTAAATCAAATTATATTACGTGATATAAAGATATTCAAATAGAATTATTCTCTAAACTATACTGATCATTAATCAATAAAATTTTGTATTCTATTTTTCAATATGTTATGTACAGTCAATTATGCGTACTCCTTAAACACTCTACTGATGTTGTTGAATTTAAAAGTTATTTTATATTAAAAAAATAACGCAACCAATCACATCGAATTGTGTATAAATAAGTATGTAAAAGTGTCTTTACATCAAATTTTTATTTTGTGTATTATACCCTCTGTTATTAGTTTGTAATTAGTTAATAAAATAAAGTTAGGCTTATTTGCATTGGAAGAAAGTACTAACTATGTGATGTTAAAAAGTGAATTATTTGTTCACCTCAATCATCATGGTTTATTCATTTACATAATAGAACATGCCATATGGTGGTTTGAATAGTACTGGTTTGGAGTGCAAGTTGATACATGAATATGATAGTTTTGTGTGTAAATGGTTAATTTCTGTATTATTTTTTTTTTTTTGTGAAATTTGGAAAGATTATAATTATTCAAGAATGACACATGAAATTATTTCCCCTTCTTCCCCAAAGCATATTAGATATTGTCAATGTGAAATTAAACTGAGTTTTCTTTCAAATTATAAGGGTTGTTTGGAAGAGCTTTTATCTCATCTTATTCTCAAATATTATTTAAACACAAACTCAATTCAATTTCAAATATTCAACCTTTTAATTTAATTATTACAATTTTTTCAAACTTCCAAACAAAACACTAAAAATAATTCAATTTTTTCAAATCTTAAAACAAAAATTCTATTAAAAAATTATATTCTAAAAATATTTTAACTTTAAAATATTTTTATTTAATTTTTTTTCTCATTTTTCAAAACTCAATAAAACATCAAAATCAAATAATTTTATTATTATTTACAAATTATTTTATTAATATTTACAAATTTATCATCTCATCGTAATTCAAGATGCCTGTGCGCTTAATGGGTCCATTAAACATACTTACAAGTGTGGAAATATGCCTTGATTACTCGAGACACGGATTGGAACATTGTAGTGAAATCCGGCGCATATAGCTTTCAAAACAGTTTCACTAACAAAAGGAAATTCAGGGCATTGGAAATAAATTGAACCGTAGGGGTGGCCGGTCGTTAAGAAGATAGCTGATCTCAGTTGCAACAGGACATATAATGTCCGGTTGTGCACGTACAATTACTAGAAGGATGATGCAACGTACACATGCAATATCCAAGAGTGGCCACTGATCAGCGATCGTGTAATTGTTTTTATTTTTTAGTCAAATATTTTTAAAAAAATTTAAACATTTTTAAAAAATATATAAATTTATTAAAATATACATCTTTAATCAATAAGTAAAAATAATAGTAACAAAAAGAAAAAAGACAATTTCGATACAAGATGTCGGTGGACATCAAGTAGGAGTAGTGTTTTTCTTAGAACTAGTTTGAGTGGTGAAGTATTCTTTACTAGGCCTGCAACCCGGCTTGTTTCAACCGGGTTTGAATCCGATCCGATCCGAATAATCTCATTTAAGGCGCCAAACCGACCCAGACCAACCCGAAGAAAATCAAATCAGGTCGAACCCGAATCACCCGACCTTTAAAGGCAACGCCCTTTCTGTGCTTCCAGAAACCAATTAATTCCCTCACATAAACGATTACTCTTCCTTTCATTCACTCACAGAAATGACTTGGACTCTTGGGATTGAAGGAGATCTCGAGCCGAGAAGTGAGGCATCCCCAATCTTCGACCTGCCCAGCACATACTACAGGCTACAAAACCCAGCAGCAACAGCAGCAGCAGCACCCGATCCTCCGATTCAGCGCCCAAAACACTCTTTAAACGGCGGTGTCTAGATCTGTAAGCTTATTGGCTGGAAAATACCCTCTTCTCTGCATAGCAAAGTCCCTCGGCTCTGATTTTGCATTTTCCTCTTTTGCATTTTGCTTTTTCGCGTTTGGCTATTTTACGTTTTCCTTTTATGCATTTCTGCTTCTCTGCATAGCAAACCCAAATCTTTTTTCACTATTTTCTATTTCGTTGCATTTTCCTTTTTGTGAATTTCTTTTCATATCGTTGGCGTCCATGTTGGCCAGAAGGACGTGGAGCTATGTTGGCCAGAAGGACGTGGAGCTGTCGTCGGAGGGCCTGAGGCTGAATGGGCGGCTATTGGCTAGGGTTTGAAGACTTAGTCGGACGGGTTGACACCAATTAAACAAACCCGTTATTTAGTCGGTTGGAGGCCCGCTCAAGTAATGATCCGATAAAAGCCGGGTCGGTTTAGAAAATCTTAATCGGATCCATCGGGTGTTTGGATCACATGCACACCCCTATTCTTTACTATTATTTATTATTTTATCATTATTTATTATTTATTTTTTATTATTTTGCACTGTTATTTAAAACCTTTTTATTATTTTTTCACTACTATTTACAGGATATTTGATATCACATTACCATCCAAATATAACTTTAGTCCATCTAACTAGTAGTGTTTTCCTTAATTTGATTTAAATAATGAGTTTAAATAAGATAAAAATTAAATAAAATATTATTAAAATATAATTATAAGATTGCAAACCAATAAGAAACTCAAACGTGTGTCGCTGGCTTAGAGAGATGGCTAGCTGTCACAGCGAGACATATCTCTCGCGCGCGCGCGCATGCATGCCCTACGTTCTCAACCTTTTCCCCCAAGACGCTCTCCCCCGATCCCTACTTCCCCGCAATCCCACCCCCCCCCCCCCCCCCCCCCCCCCCCCCCCCCCCCCCCTCTCTGTGTCTGGACTTTGGAGGAGGCGACAGAGACGAGAGGGATCCAACCAGGGCTTCAACCGGAGGTCTCAGGGGCGGCCAAAGGTTTTTCCTCGATAATGGAGCCTATCAGTACTGGAAACCGCGCTGCTAGTGCTCTTCAGAAGGCCGAGGCAGTCTCTCATCTCCGGGAGGGGATCTCGTTGCTTCTCTCCCAATGGACAGGCCTTCAATTGGCCGTCAAGAATGGGTGGGGCGGCCATGACTCCCTCCAGAAGTCCAAGCAGCTAGCCACCGATATCTTATCCTGGTTCTTTCAATCCAATGGTCTGTATATTTATCTTTTACGTACGTTCGTATTCATCCATGTTGTTGCTCGTTTTCTTAATTTCAACGCCTCGTTCGATCTAAAATCATTAAGCATTATTTAGCTGCAGTAGTAAAACCTAACAAATTTTGCATATATATATGCCTCTTTATTAATTTGCAGCACATCTGAGTCTGGAGGATATAGAGAATTTTCTCCATGAAAGCATGCTGTTCTCTTTCAACACGGAGATTGAAGATGGTAGCATTGAGGAGGTAACATTACCTAATTGCTAGAACATCTTTTTCATGCTCGCTTGAATTTCTTTTCAGATGGCCTTTAACACAAATAAAAGAAAGCATGTTTGATATTTCCGGACTAATTTAGGTATCGAATCATATATATATATATATATATATATCTAGGTGATCATGTAGCAGTCAAAGCTTTTCAAGATCAGTTTTGTGCCCGGCATTACTGCATTTTTGTTTATAACGTTCTGGTATTTATTACGGGTTAATTAGTAATTAAAAGATATTATATATCAAGAATAATGTTAAATACAGTCGTGAAATGTGCAAGTACCACGTAATCATTTTGAAAAAAATAAAGTATATTATTAAAAATTTATTATTTTTTTATGGACTTCATCATGTAATATTATGTACTCACTTTTTTTAAAAGAATTGCATAGTATTTACACAATCAACGAATAGAAATATCATTTCTGAATGTAAAAATTTTTGCAATTGAGGACAGAAGATCTCCTCTTAATTATGGATAGTACACAAGGTGGAGAAATTTTATATGCTTCACGGCATATCTAGTGCAACAGGCTTAGTTAATGCAAAAATTGGTAAATGAAATGAATTTCTTTGGGTAATAATCTTTATTTGGAGATGGACTTTAAGATTTTAACCATACTGGTTCGAGTTTGGATCTCATTTGATTTATTTTAGGTAAATTTCTGCTTGAAATGTACGTACACTTGTCCATGCATGCATGACTGATTGAATTCTAATTAATTTCTATGAGCAGGTGGCAGAACAGTTGATGATTATGCATGAAGAATATTGGCATGGAAGCCATTATTAGTCAACATGATACTAAAGGACCAAACTCCGAACCAGAAACTAATTATCTTCGAAGCAGCGGGTGGCTACGTACGTACAGATACAGCCATCAGATCGAAGAAGTCCTTAAACTTCATGTCTTGCTATAGATGTCCTTGCGCAGCTGGCTCATGTACTTAAACCTTCAAATCTTATTCTAATATGATAATTAATGTGGAAATTATGAAGTTTTGACTTCTGAAAGCTTTAAAATTAATTAAACTCTGTACGTCAGTAGTACGTTCATATGTATATATGTGAAACAAATAAGAACAGAAGAGGATTTGATCATTTATTCATATTTGGTGCTTGGCAGAAAGATTGGCAATAAGGGAAGAGGCCACCTAGATAGCTGTGGCATCGAAAGCTGTAGTTTGGTGCAAAAATTCTTCAAAACTGACCACAATACAGCAGCTAGCCTAGATTATGATCAGTACATGGAGGAGATGGAATTTACTTCAAAAAGCTTGAAGACCTGATGAAGCTGTGTTTTTTCCTCTTGTATTTTTAACAATTCTGACACTGGTAATTATGTGATGCTGCTATGAGAATATTGCTGCAATGCTTAGTACGTAGTAGAGGGAATTGACTTTATACATTAAGTGAAAAGGAGAAAAATAAAAAAGGATTGAGCTCAGACGCGCGTATTCTCATCTGTAGGAGATGATAGTTGGTGATGACCCTATCATCACTGAAGCGCAGATATCATCATTGCTCGAGTGCACCAGCCGGGAATCGAACCCGGGTCTGTACCGTGGCAGGGTACTATTCTACCACTAGACCACTGGTGCTTGCTGTTAATACCACCTATATTTTTGTTTATAAAGTATAATATTCTACTTATCACCCCCCACATTAAAACGAAAAATCACATGTTAGCATGTGGTGTGAAAATGATGGGTAAGAGCACTCCCAATTGTTTATCTATCCTATTTTTTAAAATACATCACTAAAACTTATTTTTTCTATTTTATATATTGACTTTTACAATATACCATACATCAACTTATTTATTTTTTCTTCATATCATTTAAATGTTATATTATTTAATAGTTTGTTTGAGAAAAAGTATAAAGAGAGAGAAATTAGTGTGGACAACAAAGTACATGAAAAGAGAATAAATAGATAAAATATTTTTACATTTGTGTACAGTTCATGCTACATGTAGCTGAACACTGTACCAAAATGGAAAATACATTTTCAAATACATGAACAGTTGGAAGCAAGTTTAAGCTATTTTTATTCAAATTTTACATAAAAATGGGTTTTACACAACCCATTGCATGGGAGTGCTCTAACATTTTTCTTTTTCAAAAGATCCTAATCTCTCCATTTTTAATTTTTCTTTTAGTTCTACTTAATATACATGCACCACATACTTGTTACGGAAAAAAAAATTAAAATAAGTGTGATGTGTGAGATGATGAGTAGAATTTTTCCTTTTAATTAATTAAAAAAATTCTACTCATCATCCTCACACTACACATAATTTTTTAATTTTTTTCTCTTACTAAATGCATGTCTGGCATATGAATGAATAACTCAATTAATTTATAAAGAATAAAATAAAAATAAGTGTAATATATAGTATATGGCAATGATGAGAAGTAAAGCTCAATTGATAAGAATGTTTTATATTTCCTCCTCCTAATTACAAAAAATAGCGGCCACTATGTGCGGGTCTATATTCTCATTTTTTCATGAAAATAAATGGTAATACATTTTATAGCTTAAAATAATTCTAAACGTATAAATTCGTCTACAAAAGAAAAGCAAAACAATAAAAATAAAAATTCTATGAGCCACACTGTGCGGGCGTATTCTTCCTTGATAAGTTATTGATTTCGATTTCCATGAACACAAGAGATTACAAGATTTTTAAAATAATTCTACGAAATAATAATTAGATCCCCGTAAATAAAAATAAAAACCTAATACTTCACTATTATACAAAACAAATGTATATGCTAATAAAAATCATATGTAGTTAGTTACTTTTACGTATTCTTCGTATATTTCATTAATTTGATTAGTTATATATCTTTTTTAATATAAAATTATTATTTCGACCAATTACATTAATAAAACATAAAAAAAAATATAAAAGTGATTGTATGAAATTACGAATTCTTTCTTAATCCATTTAGTAAGAGCATGGATTCGCCTATAATGAGTACAAATTCCTATTACTCTATAAAGAGTAGCGCTAGAACTTCCGAAAAATCATCCCTTAAAAGTCATCCGAATGATGTATTTTTTTTTCATTCATTATTTTTATATTTTTAAATATTTTTTTAAAAACAAAATCCAAAACATCACTTAAAAAAATTTACTTAATCACTAAGTAAAAACAAAATTAAATTTTTAAAAAATTGGTTAAAAAAAAGGCTCCCGAATTCGGATGCTTTAACGTTTCTCCTTTGTGAATGCTTCTGTGCATACTTTTTTCCCCAAAAAGAAAAAATCTTAAATGGACAACAATTCCTCCATTTACCGTTTTTAAATGTTATTTCCTTGCGGTCATTTATGAAATTGGTATATAAATGCGATAATTATTTAGCTCCAAAAAGGAAATGAATAAAGGAATAATAATATATACAATTTACATTAGATAAAATAAATAGTTCTCATTTCTATTATTTTCATTTTGTTTCAACTATTTTGTATAACACATTTTTCTTAATGCATATTAAAAATTAAAATATAGTTTTCAAAATGATAAGGAATTACCAGCTTAAGAATAATCAAAGAATATTAATTAGTCCCGTTAACAAAAATTTACATTTGTATAGAAAATGTTTGAATTATAATTAAATAAAAAGATTAACATCTTTTATAATTTATTAATCTAAATATTTGCTGTAATTTAGAGAAGTATATAAATTCCACAACGTTAAGTATTGAATTTCAGTACCAGTTATAGGAAAGTATGCATGTATTCTATTTTTATTAAAAAAATAAAAAATTGAAAATTAGTAAGAATGTAAATATTTAGGGGTACTCGTATTATTAGATTATAAGGGCATCCTTGATAATGGATATACAAAGAAAATATTATAAAAATAATTTTACAAATTAATATAATTTAATATTATATGTAATATTTATTTTATTTTAAAATCAAATTTACAATTTGATATAACATAATAACACATTAAATCGGTAATCCTATTTATTTATCAAAAAAGTATTTATTTCATAAAAGAATAATACTAGATATAATTATAGTTATGCCGTGTGCAAGCACTGCACACCATTTTTTTAAAAGAATGGAATCTACTAATAAAAAATTATTATTTATTTTTTATGTTAATCTTGTATTAACTCAATTTTTAAAAAATAAATTCATGACATTTGTACAATAACTCAAATATCATCTCTCTTAAATGTGAAAGAAAACTAGTCCGGACCAGAAATTCCGATCGGACCTATAAAGCTAGTGGTCAATTTTGGTCTAGAATTTCGGTTTGCAATCTGGTCTCGAGGTGTGGTTTTTTCAAACCTTACTAACTAAAATATATATATTTGTTCTAAAATTAATTTTATATAGTATTTTATATAATAATTGTATATACAATGATAGATACTCTAATATCCACACTTAAATAAAATAGTCCAGTACATTTTTTTGTAAGATACATAAGTTACATTGATGAAATATTCATACACATATTATTAAATATTGACTATTGAGTCCTAAGTTAGTAACATTGTTGCCCAGATGACTAACACAAGAGGGGGTGAATTGAGTTGTATTAAAAAAAATAACAATTATAAATCAAATATACAATATAAAATATAAACAAAATACGAAACAATAATAAATATAAAGAGTAAGGGTAAGAGAGAAGCAAACTCAGTATATTAATGAGGTTCGGTCTCACTGCCTACGTCATCACCTCAAGCTACTTCTTGAGGATCCCCAAATTCACTATTCAATCTCCTTCAGGTAGAGATAGAAACCTATTACACCTTTGAACAATACCGCTACAAAAGATCCGTGTAGAATACCTTCTACACTTGCAATCACCTTACACATGGTGATTCAACTATTCCCCGTGTAGAACACTTTCTACACGCACAAAAGTTATACACACCATTTTTCTGATACAAGAACTGATAGTGGGTAGGTTATCAGAAAACACTCCTCAATGAGTGAAATAAGAACAATACAGCGCAAACTATACTCTCAAAATGAACAAAGATTAAGGCTCAATGCTTAGAGAAGAGAGAATGAAAGCTTTGAATGAATGTTGTATGCTCTGGATATTGTGAATGTGAAGCTCTCAAATGATCTATTTATAGGCATATGAGACTTCATATTTAAATTTAAAAAGATTCACATGTCAAAGACAACATCATTCACATTTTCAAAAAAATCAAACCTAATCTTTTACTTTTTGTATATGACAAAAGGAGTACACTTTACTTTTCAAATTTTTCAAACAAAATCATCTATCTTTTGTATAAGTCTAAAAAAGCATCAATCATTTTTAAAAATATTCAAATAAAATATGCACATGTGAAATATGACAATCAATCATCTTTAATATTTTCAAAGTTTAACCCTTTAATCAAGGCATGCACATGTAAAAGATGACAATCAATCATCTTTCAAAATTTTCAAATTTAATTTTCAAAAATATTCATGCACATGTGAAAAATGTATTTTAATGCGTTATGATAAAATATTAATTTTGAATATTAATCATAATTTTAAATTTTGAAGAGATTTACAATATTACTCTATAACTTTAATGTGAACTTGTTCCCTTCTTGCTCATGCTTGTTTCTTTGATGTGCTTGATTCCATTGTGTAGACAACTTGAGTTTGAGACTTCTTTATTCTTTGAATTCATTTGTTATCATCAAAATTCATGTGTAGATATATAATTATACAAAACTTGAAACCTGGGTCAACAAACATCATCAATATAATTGCATTTGATGATTTTATTAATAACTTAATTAGATAATTCACATTGAAGAGGTCACTTAATTTTAATTTTATTATTTTATATAATTTTGATAATTTAATTAGTTTGTTAATAAAATAAAATAGAATAAAAAAAAGTTTACAGGAGGTAAATAGTTTATATTCAAAAGTTAAATATCTTAAATTTTGTTGTGTAGTTAGACATAAAATACACATCAGTGATTTTTTAACCTTTTATATGTTTGACTCATTTTATACTAATTCAAACTGAATTAAATTTACTGAACCAATAGCTAAATGTTTGATCCTATCTATAGAGATAATCAATCCATTCTCAATCCCAAAAAAATGTGGATCGAAAATTTTGATCAGATCCAAAAATAAAAACCTCACCAGATTGGATTGATTACGCTCCCAAGAGTACTCTTAATGGTTTTTGTATTATATAAAAAATGTAAATTATCTAAATAATTGCTCTAAAAAAAGTCCATCCGATTATGTAAATGGAATTGTAAGATACAATTAGCTACAGAATTTTGCATCCTGTAAATTTATTATTATTATTTTTATTTCATCTAGTCCCTTATTTTCTTTTACTTTGATTTTTGTCATGTAAACAAATTCTTTTTATTATTCATCATTTAAAACATATATATTTCACTTTCTTCTAAAAAATATATTGGAAATATATTTAAACCAATTTTTTCCTATTTTAATTATTTGACTTATATATTTTTGTTTTACATGTATAAGATTGAATTATTTTACATTATATATATAAATAAATTGTAAATATAAAAAAGATATGGATATTGTAAATTTCTTGATAAAAATGAAATATTTAAAAAGAATAAAAAATTTATTTAAATGATATAAAAAAATATATATATTCTGATATACGATATATTAAAAAAATTATTATGTAAAATAAAAAAATAAAATTTAATGATGTATTTTAAAACGTAAAATAAAGAAGCATCTTGTCAATATTCTCCCCGATGGCCCAAAAGTGTCGATGTTGACAAGGACGAGCATTCTGTTAAGATTTTCTCTCTCCACGCGCTCCGGCTGTGGGAGTTTTCGTTAGGGTTCCGCCATCCTATTGCCTTCCCCTTCACCCCTGTTCCTTCGAGTCGAATCATTTTGTCTTTCAAAAATCCTCGTAAAGTTTGCTCCCTCTCTCGCGTGCTGATTTCTGATCCCCGTTTCCGAAATTTTGCTTTCTGGAAACATCAAAGCCATTTCCTCTCGCGTATTTTTCCGTACTTCATTACGCGATTTTTAGGAATCGGATACCCCAAGCTTCTCTTCTATTTGTAAATCTGTGGAACACTGTTCGTCTCAGGTGATTCTTTTAATTTTTGCTTTTCTTCTTTTAACTACTAACTATGTTTGAAATCTTTGATGGGGATTATAATTAACCAGCGTTTTGGAGTAGGACGATTAAAATGTATTCACACAGCGATTTTAGGATTTGTCGTTGTCTCAGGAGGCTTGGATCAAACCGAGAGCGTTTGCTTGTTAAGGGGGTTTTCGGTGGTATTGGAGCAACCCAAGAATCGTTTTTGTTCAATTATATGAGTCGAGAACATACTAAAGAAAGTGAATTGTAGTCGCTAGTGAATGGATTCAATTTGCATTGGACTTTCCATTTCAACTTTGGATATTGTGAGTTATTGTCAGTTGCCAGTTGCGACTTTGGAGTAACGAAGAACCCTATTGTCAGGGGAATGATGAGGAGCTTAAGCGTATTGTTGTAAAACTTGGGCTTATTTGATCATCCGGTGCAAATTGTATGGATCAATTATAATTTACTTGGGATTTAAAGGGATGAATGTACCAATTTGGACGGAGTGATGGAAGCAAATTGAGGCTGCATTGAAATTCATGTCGTGGGGTCAATTTAAATGATTTCATGAATGCGGCCATCTTGATTTTCTGTACTAACCAGTATGTAAATTGCTGTCATTTTGGAATTATGGCCTCATTCTTAAAAATTGGTAAAATCCGATTTAACTGTTAATCTAATTGCCTTCCAGACACCAGATTAGGCCTTAGTAATTAGAATAAGAAAAACAGTTGGATTTTTGTTGTCGCATGCATGCCATAATATTAATATGTTTCTAGAAATATAGATTTGAATTTGAAGGGTCGTAGTTATGCTTGGTCACAATGATTGCACCTATCTTTTGGGTTTTGCATATTTGCTTTTTGAAGAGAAAGTTCCTGATTCAGTATATGCCAATTAATATGCCTCGATGTACAAAGTAAGTTTACTATTTGAAGAATATATATATACATGCCAATCGTGTCATGTTTTACCATATATCAGAACCAATAAGATTTGGAGGATTTAAAGTTACTCTTCCCTTTAGAAAAAAGGTTCTCGTCTAATGATATCGAAATGACATTGGTCAGCCCAGCAGCTGCTGCTGGTTGCTAGCTGGAAAAAATATATCTATGGAGATTGATGTTCCTGATGAAAGTAATGAAAGCGCACCCGGGACGGAGGAAAATGGTTCTCTTATGAGGCCGGTTTTACCTGAAGAATCTGGTGTTGGTTTGCCATATGCTCCAGTAAATTGGCCCAATCCAGGTGATGTGTGGGGTTGGAGGGTGGGTAGGAGAGTTGCCACTACTGGACATTATTTGGATAGGTACCTGTATCTTCCGAAGCGCCTTCACCATGTCAGATGCTCAATGAGTAGAAAGCATGCTTTTGCAAGCAAACTTTCTGTTGAAAGATTTATCCGAGCAGAATTCCCCGGTGCTGACGTTAATGCATTTTTTGCTTCATTCAGCTGGAAGATCCCAGCAAAGATGTCGGCATTAACAAATGGTCAGCTCTAATTAGTCCAACTTTTTTCTTATTTTTTTTGGACTTGTTATTTATCCAAGCTTGAGATTTCTGGTTTCGTCTTGCAATTCCTGATACTGTCGCAATACATTATCTATGTTCTTGGAAAAACTTAATTTAGTAGTTGATAGTTTAGTTTATTGTGATGATATGGTGTCGATCTTTTGCTAATTGCGTTTTAATGGCCGCCAAACTACTTGCCAAAACTTAAAAAAGTTTTTTCCCCTTTATTCCATTATGTCTATGGTCGATCAAATTTGCACCTGTATGTTAGGTCAATTTGATCATCACATTTGGCGAATAGCTTTCATGGAGTTCTTTCAATGAATTAGATAGCGAAATTGATGCACAAATGTTCAATTTCCTTGTTTATCTGGTTTATTAATTTATAATTTAATTTTCCTTTATTGGGGTAAGGGGTCTAGCATGGACTTTTGTTAAACTTTGATAAAGGACTTTTGTAAGGTGTCATTTGGGGTCTTTTCCAGATTAAGCATTCAGTTACATATGTTCTTTTAAACACAGATCTACCGTTCTCTGTTATATGTTATTTGGGTTTTTTAGAAGCTTTGCTACCTATAATTATGCGAAACTGAATTATTTTTCATCAATGTCTATGCTTCAATATTGCAAATGCATATTCAGAAGGATGTCAAATACTATAAGTGGTATCATATGAGTATGTATGACTGGGTTTCCCACTGGAAATCTCTTTTTGTTGTCCTCTAATGTTCCTCTGTTACAGGTCATATAGAGGGGCTTAATTTATCCACTGTACCATTTGACTGGATAGCAGAATATAATGAGTCTGATTCCCAGACTAACACCGTGGGATGTAAGGCTGGGAATAAGATGTGCAGCAGTATCCTGAAACAAGTATACAATCCACCTTTAGCAGCCATGCACTGTGATCTTTGCTGCAGTGAACCCCGTTTCTGCCAGGATTGTTGTTGTATCTTATGTAGCAAGACTATTAATTTAGAATATGGAGGCTACAGTTACATTAAGTGTGAAGCTGTGGTGGCTGAGGGTTATATATGTGGGCATATTGCTCACATTGACTGTGCTCTTCGATGTTACATGGCTGGGACAGTAGGAGGAAGCATTGGGTTGGATGCCGAGTACTATTGCCGTCGTTGTGATGCAAGAACAAATCTTATATCACATGCTACTAGACTTTTACAAATATGTGAATCTATTCATTCTCGGGATGACATAGAGAAGATTTTAAGTGTTGGCGTCTGCATTTTGCAAGGTTCACGGAAAACCAGTGCAAAGTGTTTGTTGCATCGTTTCGAATTGGCCATTCTGAAGGTACAAAGGATATTTAGTGTTGAGTTTTTAGTTTTCTTGCTTTTGCAGTAGTTATCCTGGCCCACTTTCGGGGTTTGTAAAACCTGCAGTCTGACCATTTGATGTTTACAACAGCTCAAAAATGGGACTTCCGTTGAAGATATCTGGAAAGTGGAAGATAACTTCTTAATTATGTCTGCAGGTAACCTTTCACTTCTTAAATATGTCTTCTACAGGCGTTTGTTAAACCACCTCTCTCTCTCTCTCTCTCTCTGAGCCTTGGGCACTTCTGTTCACAAGCAGGTGACTCACACCATGGAAATGCTGCCCCAACGGTTCCAAATAGCGATGAAACTTATGATGTCACCCAGAGCTCAGAGCACACGTTTTCCATACCTTTTGACCCTTGGACAGAGTCTCTAAAGCTTGAAGACGAGATTGACCATGTCCTGCTGGAACTGAAAAAGTCACAGGAATCAGAATATAAAATCGCAGGGGAAAGGCTTTATGCACAGAAGAATTATATTCTTAGCCTATATCAGCAGCTCGAGAATGAAAAGTCTGAACTGTCATGTCGCGAATCATTAGCTGGCCCAGATAGCTTTCCGGGCCGTGTCTCAAATCGAGTACAGCAGATAGAACGGGAACTGAAGAAACTTAAGGATATGGGAAAAGTAGCCAATGGTTTTGGAAAGACCTCGAAAGTAATCCTTAAGGACCACTTTGGCTTAGAAACTGAGAACTGAACCTTACTGCCTTACAGTTTAATTTGACAACCGTTCATCAGAGTTTGGTCTTGGACTGTGTTCATCCTTCAAACCCTTTTCTTCATAGCGACTTTGCATTGAATTAAAATGAAAGATACAAGAGAAAGGGGCGGAATCAGGAAATGGGCAGTGGATGTCAACTGCGGGTCCAAGTTATTTGACAGATCAAAGGGCAAATTTTGAGTACCTGAGGTTGGAGACGTATCTTTGACTCGTCTGAGGAGTCGGATAATGCTAGCATTTCTGACTGAATCTGCCCGCTTGCTGATGAAAAATCTAGACATGCCATATCAAAGGGATGAAAATCTAATTGTTGAATGAAGTAGCTGCCTTGATGTTAAATCAATCATTTGTGGATCGGTGGATAAACCTTGGAAGATATGTCGAAGGGATTGTGAAAGATTTACTGGGGGTGTACATTGAAGGGTCACTTCGTTAGCCTTATGATTTATGTGTTCGTAACTTACATATATTGGAGCTGGTAACCGTTTTACTCAAGTAAACAGCTTATTGTGTAGTTTGAAGTGATTGTATACATGGTTGGGATTTTGCTTCAATCCTACGATGTATTTGAGGAACGGCTGCCTGTTCTTCGTATCAATTCACCCATATTTCACCGATGATGGAGGAAAAAAGAACTTTACACAATTGTGCAGTTGCCACTTGTTTGTGACTCTGGTTTGAGAAAACAAAATTGGGCAATTGTGGCATAGGTTTAAGATGGGTAGGATTCCCTTAATCAGATCTCATTTCCAAGTCCCATTAAGGATATATTTTAACTGAAAATATTTTGTGTAACCTTTTGAATGAGAATGTAGACGAATCGGGAGAGCAAAAACATAAAATTCGTGGCCACCTTCACTGGACGAGATGGACGCCCTGGTTCAAAGATTCTGTACTCTCTATTTTATTCGTCTCGAAGGTGCTGGGATCTGTCGAAATATATATATATATATATATATATATTTAAAAAAAAACAATGCAAATGAGGTGGCTGATTACCAATCCCTATAGTTGTCTTCTATAATAGCTCAATGTCCAAAACTAACGAAGACGACCACTACCTCGAAATAAGGACATGGGAAGTCTTTCCTTGGTCAAAGTGAGCATCCATGTTCAGGAACAGAGTTCATCAGGGGCATAATAGATTGTTTGAACCATGCCAATGTGAGCACTACATAAACTAGTTGAGTTGTGACTGAATTCGTGAGAATTGAAAACAAAAGAAAAGATAACAAAGGGGGAGAAGTTTTGAAGTGTGAAAATTGCTGAATACAGCCTAGTGTCTAAATATCAAGTTTCCAAAAGGTAATGATGAGCAGGAGAGGACGATCTGTCGTGTTGTAACGTAATGTACTGAAGTGTCCATGAGTCTGAACTCTCCCAAAGAAAAGGTTTGCACTTTCAGAGAAAATTTCAGGACCAGAATTTAAGCACATCATCTCATATTATTTCACTCCCTATGCTTGAACAAGAATCTGATTATGATGAAACTTTTCATGCCTAACTACGTATCAGATAAACTAGTTAATCTACAATCTCATTCCCAGCATAAATATCTGCTGAAGAGCGTAAATAATTTGGTTGCACTATCATCAATAGAACCTATTTCATCTACAAACAAGTAATTTCATCACAAAGAAAACAGAGAAAAATGTTTATTGCGTTTGGAATAGTCAGAGAAAACGGTTCCTCACTCAAGCTGGTGAAAGAGTATGCGCTGGACCTGCTGGGAGAAGTCTCCAGATACGAAGAGCACAAAAAATAGACATCAAAGTGTCTATCAAGGGGTCAACTTGGAATTAAAAAGAGAGCAAAAGTAGAGCCTGACTCCTTTCAAGGAAATGGAAAGATAAGAGGCCAAATGGCCTTGTAAGATAAGCTAAATTATCACTAGCTGGTGAAAACCTAGATGGAAATGAAATGAAATGTTCAGGTCTAATGATTAGATGACTCTCTCCTAAGGGGATGAGAGGCATAAATTCATTATCATGGGGGCAACATGCTTCACTTATCTCTATTTTTTCGAGAGTTAAATTTATTTAAAAAGGAGTATCGTGGAGTAACAGAGGAACCATTATCGGCATAAAACATGGAATAATGGTTTTGCTTTACCATGAATCCTGATTAATGGAGTGATTACTCTCACAGGTGGAATACCAGAAGACCAGACGTATTAAACAGCATAAATCTCCAGGAATAGTTCAAACGTTTAAGCCAGTATAAAAATCACTGGCCTAGGTGTTCCGACTAGACGGAAGTGTTCCAAACTATCACCAAGAGAAATTAGGAATAGGGTAAAAAAAAAAAAAAAAAAAAAAGATTTCTTTCAAAACATAAGATCTTCTTCTTTGGGAATTCACGAGTGCAAATATGTTAGTCAACCAATTACCACTATTTGACTAAGAATTATCAACCTCAGAAACCCAAACAACACAAGACATGACAGAATTTCGTTCTCTGCTCCATTCTTATGCTAAGCAATAGCATAAAGGACAAGAAAACACTAAAAAGAAGCAGAGACAGTGGAAAACCTTGGGGTGTTGTTTGTTCAAAAGCAAACGCACAAAGGAAATTCTGTGCCCCTTTAACAGACTTCTCTCCATACCAATCCTACAATATATCAAGAACAACCCGCTCTCCAAAGCAACATTAATACACTAAAAAGGAGGATTCAATGATCATCTCCATTGTGATCATACTTATAAGGTAAAGAGAAATCAGCACTTCTTGATTCAACAGCAAAGTAAACATAACAAAACTAGTCCCATCCCATACTAACTTGCAAACTAATAAATACCGAATTAAAAAAGCGCCAATAATTAAATAAAAAGTTCAAATCTTCATCACTGTACAAGCACAAGCCTACCTCCGATACCTCCTCTAAATCCCCCACCATTCCCATCCCTCCAGAACTCCTCATCTCCACCACCACCAACACCCTTTTCCCCAGCACTCTCCACTCCCACCTCACCCTTGGGCACCGTCACGATAAGCTCACCGTCGACAAAAACCGCGCTAGCCAAGTCGGGCCTCGTAGACTCGGGTAGCCGAAACCTCCAAATATCGAGCTCAAGCTCGTCCAGGGACAATTCGAGGGACCCACTTTCCCTCACCACGATCTTGGTCACCCCGGGATAGATTTCGACGGTGTGGGCCCGCACGTCGCGTATGTCGTTGCTCGTCTCGGCGATGAATCGGAAGCAATCGGGTTTCTCTTCGATTGAGACATCAGCGTCGGACCGAAAGGGGAGCTCGAGGACCCGGCTGAAGATGTGGGGCAAGCGCCTGAGCTTCTTGGTGGAGAGACCCAAAAGCGCCTGAGCTTCAGCAAAAGTATTTCTCGCATTCATTTCGTATTGAATGGTGATGTTGCGCTTCCTGGGCATCGGGTGGACCTTCATGTTTCTTCGGTCCTGGTGCTTCTTAAATAATTTGTTGATGGTGGTGGTGGGAGAGAGAGCAACAAAGATTAATGCTACCTTTAGTGAAAAAAAAATGATGCCTTTGTAAAAAAGGGTACCCAGTTTTGGATACGAATCACAGACTCGATCAGATTGTGAGGTCGAAGGTCAGGAAGAATCATAAAGCAACGGTGCGAACGAATTGGATTATGAGGTTGTTGTTTTGTCTCCAATTTTTTAGCTTTTCTACTTTCTTTTCTGTCTTTTGGAGGAGAACCCAAAGGAGGCTATGGAAATTGAAGCCTAAACCTATGACAGAACTTATTCTCTGAGTCTTAGAAAAAGGTAAGGGAAATCCCGAGGCAATGGAAAAGATAGTTGCTTTCTGGGCGGAAGAAAGAAAACAGGTTGCGCTCGAAATGAAATGAAAATTCTTTTATCCGGGGTTGTGCCGACTGGTATGGGCAATCAGGATCGGCTTGAGAGATAAAGAGGACGAGGGAACAAGCATAATGCCCTCGACTTTCCGGGAAATTACAAGTCCTGCTATTTATTTATCTATTTAAAATTTAAGGATAGGTTTCGTGGGGGAAGGTACAGATGAGATGGGTGTGGAAGCAGAGCACTTTCGAAGATGGATGGCATATATGACAGATGAAAAATTCCAATACTACGGACAGCTTTAGATAATTTTTTTTTAAATTTTTTTTTAAATTATAAAAATATTTTTTTATTTAATAAATTGGTTACAAATAGTATTTTCGTTATAAAAAATTAATTACAAAAATCTATTTTTTTTATAATGACTTACATATGCCGTCTTCAAATAAGAATTGCAAATAGAATTTTTCAAATTTTAAACATAAACCTACACTGTACTTTTGTTTGGTATATAGATAATAAGTAAAATAATTTAATTAATTTAAAAAAAATAAATTAAATTTAAAAAATAAAACTAAAAAATATAATATATAGCGTGTAGGTTTATGTATAATAAAGCTCATGACATATATGTTAACATAATTGCTAAAGAAAGACATGAGGATCCAGGATCCCGACAGTGGTATTTTTTTACTTAATCAAGATAGTGATTTTAACAATGCTATAAATTTTTATTTTTATTTTTAGAAAGTATTAAAAAATGCATGAATTTTTTTTTTTTTTTACACTGTCTCGATTCCATTTGTAATTGCCATAGGCCAAAAGATTTTCTTACTTTTTATTTCTTTTATTTTTATTTTTATGCATACTCGATCAATTAAATTGAAAACTCATATTCCGATCAGCCAAATCAACACGAACTTAATAGATTAAAACTCATGAATCTTTTTAGTTCTTAACTAACTCATGATATTTAATTGACTCGAATTCAAATATATACAACTTAAACTCGATATGTGATAAAACAATTTTTATTACAACCTATAAATCTGATAAGAGCTCGTTATGATGAATTTAACAAATTCTAATTAAGGAATTAAACTCATTTTAATTAGATAATTCGGATTATAATTGACACATTATATACAACCCAAACTTTACTTAACAACACAAATTCTCAACCTCGATCGGGCTATATATTATATCTTGATCGTTATTATATATGTTATGATATTTCCAATTAAGTAAGAACTAATTAATTAATGGGCAAGTTATAGTCAAAGCAAGAATAAAGAAAAGATGGTATATATATATATATGGATAAATAATTATATATGATAAAAAATTTTATCCACACTGAATAAAAATTATGTATAATCAAAGTAACATCATCAATCTCGACTAATAGACCGTATCGTCTTATAATTACTTGCTTTTTTTCTAACCATTCTTTGCTTGCCGTCTATGATGATGAGACATGATCACCTTTGCGTGTTATGTCTTATTCTTTTCTTTTAACTTTTCTCCTTCCCTTCCCTTCCCATCTCCCTTCCCTTTTGACCCCTATTTGCTAATTATCGCCTGCAGTGATGAGGCATGGGCTGGTCCTGTACCTGATATTTTATCCCTCACAAGATTGAAACGACATGATCTCTAAATTTCATGTATTCAGAGTTCTGATAGAGACTATTGATCAGTGTTTATAAATTAATTAAATTCGATCGTCTCCTTTGAAACGCCGGAAAATGAGAATTCTGCCTTAATATTATTACGCGGTAATTTTCAAGCAACCTAAAACGCGCAAGAGGAAGGTTGCATGCAAGCTCCACCGTGACCGAGGAAGACGAGATGACCAGACACTCGATCGTGTGTTCGTAAACTTGGATGGAAAGAGCGTATAAACTATTATATATAGATATACAAAAAGTCATCTTTTTCATGCTTTTCGGTTTTAAATCGGCCATGAAATATCATCAATTTATTGATTTTTTTAATATTGTGGTCCGTGCATGTCTGTTGAATGGTTTTTATATGTCACGGATGATCACACGGTTAATTTGTGTGAAAGAAATTACAACTTGATCAAGAGGAGAAATAAATTTTAAAAAAGGAAAAGTGAATATAAAATAAATAATAAAAATGATCTGATCTTCAAGTTAAAATCAGGGTTTTAATATTATAGAAAATAATTGTTTATTTAAAAAATTTAAACTATAATTTTTTATTTATATTATCATTAACACTCACAATTTAATTAAATGTTTTATGTATTTGCCTTCTTATGGATCTGACCTATACGTTAGCCCGTGAATATTAAAGATAAATATAAATAATTAAATCTAACACTATAATTACCCCTATGAGAGTGTTTAGTTACCCTGTGGAAGGAAGAAAATATATCTGACGTGAGTAAGCCTACTAAGCCTAGCATAAGGGAGAGGTTCTACCACAAAAAGATAAAAAGAAGAGAGATGAATGTGAGACAAATAGAGAACAAGGGAAATGAGGATAGTAGGATACGAGGGGAAGTAAAAAAAAAGAAAAAAGAAAAGAAAAGGGAATGTAGATGGACAAGGGAAAGATGGTGAATCATTACCATTTTTTAAGAGCACGTAAAAAGATGAGATAGATAAAAAGAAAAAGCTAGACTACTTAGGGGTGTAAAAAAAATCGATAAACCGATAAATTGGATCGGATCGGACCAAACCGGTGGCATCAATCCGGTTCTGAGGTTAGTTCGGTTCGGTATCGGTTTTAGTTTTCTTAAAACCGGTCAAAATCGGTCCGGTTCTAATTTTTCTTTTTTTTAAAACCGAACCGGACTGATTTATATATATATTTTAAATTTTTATATTGTATATAATATTTATATATAATATGTAACTATATATAAAATAGTTTTATATTATATGATAAATTACTAGTTAATATAATATTAAATTTTAAAATCTTATATCATTTTGTTTATTGTATTAATAGTTATACTAGTATTATATAGTGCATATTAATAATTATACTAAGACTATATCACTATATATTATAATTTACTATAATATATTATTATATTATATATTGTAATATATCATTATAGTCTATAATACAATTATAATATATATTATAATATACTACAATATATTATCACTATAGGATTATATACTATAATATATTATATTATATATTATATAATATAATATATTACATTAAAACCGGACCAAACTGGACCGGAAACCCGTAAAACCGGAGTACCGGTTTAAGAGGATAACCGGTGCGTAATCGGTTTTGAAAAATACAAAATCGGTATATACCGGTTCGGTCCTAAATTTTGTACAAAACCGGACCGGTTACACCCCTAAGACTACTCCATGCGTACTTCAACTTCTTCTTCAATTTATTCAATCTTTAGAAAAGAGTTCCGACGAGAACAGATTCATCAATAAATATATTCGAGATTTTTATTATATAGAAAAAAATGAGAGGCGATGACTCCGATGAGAGACCGTAAGTAAGCTTATTATTATTATAATAGATATTCTCTCTTAAAAGATTTCATAGATGTAGATTTTATGTCGAATTATATAAATTTGTATATTTTTTTTTTACATTCTCAATATTTATTTTTCATTTACTGTTATGGATGTATGCATATTCTCACCAGATCACGCTAGGGGTTCTAGACTATATTAATCGAGATCCAGATCGTCCTAACAGGCCAAAAATTACCATTTCTTTACTTCCGAATTGTTGTGCGAATTTTGGCATCAACACTCTGATTACATATCTATTTTATTTTAAACTTATGGATCTGACCTATACGTTAGTGATATTAAACATAAATATAAATGACTAAATCTAATAAGGACAATGATATACCACCAACCACATTACAACCTATTTACCACTCATGTGCATTTCAAATTTTTTTATTTTTATTTCATTTTCTTTTAAGTATTTTTTTAACATTCTTAATCATTAAGAAAAAATTTTAAAAAAATATAATTTTATTAATACTCACTTTCTTAATCATTAAGTAAAATAAAAAGTTAAAAAAAATTAAATACAAAAAAAGTTATAGATAAGTTATAATTGAGCAGTAATAATATCATTTTCTATCTAATAATATAGTTATCAGAATGAGAATGTTAAGATATATACTATGGTTACACATCTATTTTATTTTAACATTATATTTTATGATATTTAAATCACTAACCTGCATCAGCATGCACGGATGGGGTAGGAGGAGGTTAAATTTTCTGACAGAAGAATAAGTAGTAGTCGTAGAATCAACATTCCTGAACTTCCGTGATATTGATCATAATCAGGGATATAGTTCATGTGTAGGGTAATTTTCAAAGACAAATCCAGTAGAGAACCTTTCCTGGCAAAAGACAATTTTCTGATTTACGTACGTTTAGCTTCAAGTGAATTAAGAAAATGGCAAAGGAATAAGCAAAAATGAAAGATGCTTTCTTTTAATAAAGCCATATATATGAAGTTGATGTATGCAAGGGAACCGAAGAAAAAAGGAAAGAGACGGTAAGGGTAAATGTCATAACAGTCGCATTTTGAAGAAGTGATAGGAGAGATATTTCATGATTGCATTCAGAACGCGACGACGGACAATGAAGTTGCCATGATCCTTCCTCGAAAAAGGATGAAAAGTCGTGCTTTTTCAGAGCCATTAAAAATATAAATAAAATCAAAGCAAAGCGTATGGTTTTTGTTTTGGTTTGTCTCATTCTCATTTTTGCTGTGGCGTCGCTGGCGACTGGGTCCCCCAAGCTGACTGCACTAAGTTTTGATCTGCAACGTGTCACGTAAGGCCAAGATGAGTCAATCAAGACGGGTCCCTTTAGCCATGCACATATCATTGGCAAATAAATAGCACACCCCACACAAGGAAATAATATTTACGTATTGCTTGAGAGTAAGTTTATCAGAGAATCATTCGTCCTAATCCAAATCTCCCTTACTCAAAATAATATTTTATTTAATTTTTAATTTAAATTTAATCTTTTACTCACTATCAAAACCTTGCCGAAACTTTTTTTTTTCCTTCTTTGAAAACCTCTCAGATTCTCTCGCCATATGTAATTATCTCTTTGAAATTTAAGTTTGCATTTAGGTTTAGTTTGGCATATAACCATTTTCATTTTATAATTATAATTTTTTTAAATTTTTATACAAAATATAATAAATAATTTAACTTTTTTTAACTTTTTTAAATTTCAAAACAATAATAATATTAAAATAATATTATATCGTAAAATTTAAAATTCTCATCTATCAAACCAAATCATGTTGTTAAATTGAGTTAAGATAAGTTGCATTCTTTATAAATAATAATGAGTTGAGATGGTTAAGTAAATTTTGCGAGACCCATCTAAAATGAATTTAAATGTATTTAAATGTTAAGATGAATTTAAATACATTTTTATGAAATTGAAAAAAGACTGTGAATCACGTGTATAAAGAAGCGTTGAATTAAAAAAAATTGTGAATGTCACATGTAAAAAAATATTAAGTTAAATAATATTTAGTAATTTGATAATTATGTATTTGAATGTTAGGGTAAGTTTAAATTTGAAGTCAACTCAAATTAGGTCAGCGTGTTCCAAACGTAGCATGTTAGCAAAGTTGCCATTCTTTCTTGGCACAAGAACCTAAATACGACCAACCAAATTAAATATAATGAAATCCTTATAACATTCCTTATAAGTTGGTGTTATAAAATTCTGGGTTTAAAGTTTAAACCCAATCAGACTTGAAAGGCAAGGCATATGGAAAAGTAGGAAAACCCATCCTACCTATTCTTTTACCACCTCATAAATACTGGAGCATTTATATGTCGAAACATTATTGTTCAATCCAACAATGCCTATCATATTAGGCTATTTTTATTAAGATTCTTCTCATCATCAAGCTGCCGCCCCGCCACTGCTGCCGCCATTAAATGGGCTCAAGTGTTCAAGTTTTCGGTGCTTGAAGCGGCCTTTCATTCCGCAGTCTTGATTTTGGCAGGCTTTAGTTAGCTTGAAATCTTTAGTTTCAGCTAATACAAGTAACCAATGGCCTTCCATCCATAAAAACTAAAAAGCGAAGGAAGTTATTGGGGGGAATAGTTATCTGATGAAATGACCATAAATCCCCGAACTTCAATACATTCCTACATAATTCACATTGCCAATCTTCAAACTCTCAAATCAGTCTTCTCATAATCACAACTAATAGTTTCTTTCATCTTTCTTCTCTTGATTATCCCAGATGTTGAGAATTTATGGGGACATCCTGACGGCGCATTCGACGCCTCCGGTGAGATCTCTTATGGTCACGAGCATGTGTCCCGGGGGGAATGCTTGACGTACTAGGGATACGTATCTCATCCCTTAGAGCCAGATTACCGAAAACGCAATCAAAAGGATTCTCCATCAGATCAATTCCAGGGTTCCCCTATGACCCCACCAAAAAAAAAAAAAAACTCAGATAAAAAAGAACGTTATCTTAAAGAAATAAAAAGGAGTTCTAAATGCCAGGAAGAAAAACAAGTGTGGAGTTGCATTTCTATAAGAAGTTAAAATGTCCCCTCATAGCTAAGCCACAGGTGAAGTTATCATAATAAGGCAATTGAGACCAATTGATCTATCTTGAAAAGGGGAAAATCGTATACAGAGACACAGAAAAGGAATCAATTATGGCCACTAGGGCAATGATCGCCCGCAGAGAAAGCAGAAGTCAGGATTGTTTCTCCAAGGCATGAGAACAAATAGTACATTATTGACTACTGAAAAGAAATATATATTTTTTTTTTCCGACTACAGAAAACAGAGATGAAAGAAGTCAGGATGTTTCTGTAAGAGGTAATGACAAATAGTGAATAATTTACTACTGATTAGTACGTGCATTTTTTTTCTTTTTTCCTTTTTGCAAACAGGACAACTTTTATTCAAGCTCTTGAAAACTCAATACCACTGTTTGCACAATTTTTGGGAATGTTCATGCCTTTAGTGTAGACCGCCCATTCAGTTGGATCCTTGCAGCTGCTCTATGAACAGCTAAAACGTATCTTTAGCAGAACCGGCGACATTCAATGGTGTAAATGCAATATAACTTCTTTGATATGTACAATGTGTTTAGCTGATGAAAATCAATTCTTAACATGAAATACTTTTTACTCAAATTCGAACAGGCAATAAAATTCACATTTAAAGGATATAAGCAGGCACTAGAACTTCAGTTGCAACAGAGCTAAAACCATTTTTTGGCACTTCAATCGTTGGTTTCAAACAGAATCTCCATATAATATGTTGTCCATTCTCTGAAGATAAAAAAGATTATGTAAGGGTACTTACAGGAACTTGTTTGGACTCAGAATTAGATCTTTTGCTATCAGAGTCATCACGGGGGTCACTATGCGTTGTGTTGTAGGAATTCGTGTGGTTTTTGTGTGAGTCAGCATGGTAGTTGCTGTTGGAGTCACTTTTGGAGTAGCTGGGAGAGTCACTCTCGTGTGCACTTTGACCACGAATAAAATCATTAGAGCGATTTCGATACCGCCACAGTTGTTTTGGCTGATCCGGGTCTGTATCATCAAAAACTTCTTCAGGATAAAAATGCTTAGAGATAAGCTTCATTCTCCAAGGATCATGCTGGTACTTTGTTAAAATTCTGTTATTTGAAATATATTTCGTAAGTAATATAACTATGCAAGTCTATCTTCATACAAAAGTAAAAACAGGCAAGGCGAAGAATGGAGTAGATGCAGAACTGTTTTGGAAAAAAAAATAGATACAGGTTTGCTATATTCAACGAAGGATAATGCAACGTATATCAGTTCAATTTGGAGGAAAGTTGGGCAGACTACTTCGGTATTAATAGTCTATGCATCTTAAGGAAATGGATGATGTTGTAATGTGACGTATACTACAATAATCATATAAATATGGTTGTCTAGTCCCCGAACATTGTAACATGACATGCTATTATAAAGAAGAGACTCAAGAAGATCCAGGAGGGAATAGCATTTTAAAGAAGAGAGTTCTTAAATGCTTCGTTAAATTGTAGTAATGTGCATCTGTTAAAACAATTCTAATAAATAAATATTGTTTTCTCTTGTATACTTCCTGTATACTAGGGTTGCGCTCTTGGCTATTAAGAGAGCTGATTTTACATATAAAAAATAATAACAAAGATCCACCACACATAAGAATCATTAAATTTCAAATCTAAGGATGTCAATACTGGTAAAAACTCCCGTATACTATCTTAGAACATTGATATCTCAAACTGCGGCAGAGAAAGCTCAGATAATCTGGATAATCCAGATGAAGTTAACAGGTCAAAACACAATTGAATCACATTGACATTCACCAAATCACCTCAGCAACTGCTTGAGTGCCCATCCACAACCAAAGTTACAGGCTAAATATCTCCCCAGTTTTTTTTATCAGCAAGTAAGAACTTTATTATTAAGAAAAGTAGGCATAACCAAATACACGGCATATACAAGAGCAATACCTATACATGATTGTCTAAAGAGGTAAATCATGAATGTTTTTATTTTTATTTTTTATTTTTATGGTTAATCAAGAAATTATATACATAGAAATAGGCAAAGCCCAGGTACACAAGAAGTATACATGAGAAACACCTAGCTAGAGGCTACAATAGAAAGAAGAAGGTCCTGGACCGGGTAGGTTTGGTAATAAAAAATTCTCATCTCAAATTCAAAATTCTCATCTCATCATTACACCTTTCTCAAATTCTCATACAAAATATAATAAATAATTCAACTTTTTCAAATCCCAATACAACTTTTTCAAATCCCAATACAATAATATTACTAAAATTAATATTTTAAACTCTCATCTCAAACTCAAAATTCTCATCTCTACCCCCAAACCTCCCCGTTACAATCAATAGCCCCCGCCCATTAGAACAATGACTTAAGAAAAAAAAACTTTTACCTCCTCCATAGTTCTCTCTTGATCTTCAAAGCTTTTGGCATTTCACTCACTCCAAATACAACAACACATACATATTGGGACCATTCTCCAAATTGCCGCTACCTATTGGGAAATCATGAATGTTCATGCCATTAAAATCTATTACAATTGACCTACAGAATAAGGTATTGATAAAAAAAAAAAAGTTCTAAGCTTGTCCATTCATGATCCCCAAAACTCCCCCATTCCTCTTCACCCATATGCACCCCCATAAACAGATTAGGCCCCATCTTCCACATAGCTGCTATTTGAGAGTTACCTTGGATACCTCTCCAACTTGCCAGTAATGGGGTGGTTGATGTACAAAAGAAGTGAGAGGAGCGTATGGAGTGGGTTTATGGAAACATATAAGAAGACAGTGGGAGGTCTTCTCTTGCTATACTCGATTTTGTCTAGGAGAAGGAACCCGTATTAAGTTTTGGTATGACACTCGGTGTGACCATGTTGCTCTAAAGGAATCTTTTCCTTCATTATTCAGAGTTGCAACAGACATTGATGCCTCAATAGCAGACGTAAGGGAAAGATAAGGGGAGCAAATCCAATGGAACATCAACTTCAGTAGGGCGGCACAAGATTGGGAGATGAGCAGTTTTGAAGCCTTTTACAGCCTTTTGTATTCTTGTGAACCATGTAATTCACAGGATAGTCTATGGTGGATACCTGTAGCTAAAGACACTTTCTTGGTGCGCTCTTTTTATAAGTCTCTTACTCAAGAGACACCTATCTAGTTTCCATGGAGAAATGGAGACATAAGGCGCCACCCAAAGCAGCGTTCTTTGTGTGGACAACATCCTTGGGTAAGATTCTCACAACTAATAATTTGAGGAAGCGTAGGGTGATCATTCGAGATTGGTGTTGCATGTGTAGGAACGGAGTGAATCGGTGGACCATCTCTTAATACATTGTGAGAGAGCGAGAGGGTTATGGAATGAGGTTCTTGGCAGAATTAACTTGGCTTGGGTTATGCTTGAGAATGTGGTAGGGGTTTTGGCCAGTTAGACAAATTTGAGAGGCAATCAACAGATAAAAGATGTGTGGAAGATGATCCCCATATGCATCATGTGGTGTTTATGGTAAGAGTGCAATAAAAGGATGTTCGAGGACAAAAAGAGATCGATGGAGGAATTGAAAGCTTTCTTTATTAGAACTCTTTGTAATTAGACCATAGCGGTTGATTTCAATGGCTTAGGGTTACATGATTTTCTTATTTCCACTGCTCATACCTAGCTATGGCAACTATACATTGTATCGGGCTTTTGCCTATTCATTGATGAATATAATTTATTTACTTATTAATAATGATTAAAAAAAAAAAAAAAACTTGCCAGTAAATCAACCACCCTTTGTGGCCCACGTAGCCCCACTCTAGCAAGGATACCATTCCATAAGCTCATGACTACTTCACAATGCAATAATAAGTGGTCCACGGGCTACCCACTTTTCTTGCACATGTAGCACCAATCCAACACAATGATTCGGAACTTCCTTAGATTATCTAAGGTGAGAATCTTCCCTAATGAAGCTGTCCATACAAAGAAAGAAGCTTTTAAGGGGGCCTTAGTCTTCCATATGTTTTATGGGAATGGCTTTGTATCATGTGTCATAAGGGACTTGTAGAATGAACGAACAGTGAATCTTCCCTCAGTTAACTGGACTATTTGGAAGCATGTGGTTCAGATTTGAACCTAGGACCAATACCATCCCACCCCAAGTGTTTACCATCTCAACTCAGCACTGTGAAATAAAACCCAGCCCGGAACAAACCCGGGCAGAAATCGCATAGGAAAACTGGTCACTCCTGAAACCCTTCAGCCCTCTCTCTCTCTTTCGGAGCTTTTTTAACTCATGGATTCTTGTATATCTCTTAGCTTGTGTTCAAAGAGTGTTGGATTGGTAGATGTTGCAAGTCCTTTTGATTGTAGCTTGGTTTTTCCCCTGCATTTTATTTTGATTCAAGGGTTTTCAGTGCTAGCATTTTTCTTCCCAGGTTTTGTTTCGTTAATTGCAAAATTGGTTGAACTAGATTGTGTATGTATGATTGGTGTTTGGGTAAACTATGGGGCTTTCTTTCCATTCTAGGCAACATTTGACAGTAAAATCCATACACCCAGAAAGCTTTTTACAATACTGTAAAAACTCAAAGATTGATTCAACAACTAATCTTTAACTATATTAAGTTGTCTATGACCAAAGTTTGGAGAATTTTGGACAAAAACAATTTCAAAGTCCATATCATGCTTTTTTTATTAATTTTTAAGGCTTGGAAAAAAAACCCATGTGAATTCTAAATCCAAATGGCTCTCTCTCTCTCTCTCTCTCTCTCACACACACACACACACACACAAAAAAAAAAAAAGGTTGCAGACTAAAAATTGTGAAATTCTGTCAATGTTTGAGTTTTTCCTAACAAAATTGTTGAACAGGTGTTTCATCATAATTACTAATTACTGAATAAACAAAAAAGAACAATGCTCACCAGAGATTTGCTGATCAAATGAAAAAGAACAAAGAATGATAAAAGTGAAACAAGAGGCTTAAGAGGAAGAGATTTGTCTAGTGGGTTAGAGCTAGGACCAGGCTTGGGCCAGCAAATAACCTGATTGGGTTAAGGTGTCCAGGTTTTCAAGACAAGCAGTTGGGTGTTATGCACGAAATTTCTTGTTATTGTTGAAAATGCTTTACTGCTTTTTCTGACCTTCCATTTGCAAATTCATCAACTTATCTTATCACTTTTGAAGATACTCTCTGTTTTTTTTTTTTTTTTCTCTTGGATACTTGACTTGAATTTTCTGCAATTTTGGATTCTTGACCTTCTTGAAATCTGGGAAATCTTTGATTATTCACAAAGCTTTGCTTTGTTCATTGCTTGGAATTTCTTGTTATCTACTCATTTTGAAGATGCTCTCCTTATTGTTGTTCCTCATTTATTTGGGATGTTACTTACTTTAGTAAAATGATGTTCATAACTTCTATTTAAATTACCCAACCAATTGTTTGAAGAATAACCCTTTGTTAATATGTTACTAGCACATTTTGAAGATGCTTTCCTTATTATTCCTATTTTTCAATACTTTTCTTGAAATTCTCATATCCCTATTTCTGTTTGAACTTTCAATAGAGATCAAAGGTTGCTTGGTTGTAGATAGATCTGGCTTATAAATGATTTGTTTGTTTTTGTTTGTTTTTTTTTTTTTTTCTCCCTTTTTTTGGTGTTCTAGAGTTTGTAGTTTGCATAATTATTTCATTCGACTTGAATGATCAGCTTTGTTTACTCCCAACTCAAATAGGAGTATTGACTATAACTGATCATGCAATGACAGTTTCTATTTGATTAAAAAGAAAATCTTTTATAAAAGAATGATCGTGTTAACTCATATTGAAACTCATAGCTAAGATTTGTGATTTTGTGTGAGCTGTTTATGTCAAAACATAGATGATTTCTACTCCATTTATTATGTGTGCTTGATTATTTATTTGTTGTGTTTGATTATTTATTCTATTGTGGTTGGTGGTCTTTATTACTCAATAACAGATGGAAGAATATTCTATGAGTTGTAATGTTGGTACAACCCATGGGGTTGGTGGTGACTCTTCTTCTATTCCAGTGGATGTGGAGGAGCATGGTTGTAACAACCTGTTCCCATAGGATAGAGATGTTACTAACGTACATAATATAATGCCCGTTAAAGAGATTCATATCCTGAAATACCTCATTTATTGAAAACATTAACTAAACTGAACATAACTATTTTTGAAAACATAAAATTGAAAACGTAAAAATAAAACTAACCCTACGCGTGACTTTTTATTCAAAAATCATAAAAGAAACTAAGTCCTTGCACTAGATCTACTCCTGGTCCTCCAGCTTTACGTCCTTACAATCATCATCTGTGACAGTTAAACGTAGAAGGGAACAAAGAACAAACAAACAAACAAAAAATGAGTCGAATACTCAGTAAATAGTACATCATACTGTAAAACATAACTTAACAAAACTTAATTTTTGAAATAATCTTCAAACAAACATATATCATTCACAGATTCTCATAGCATGTCTATTCATCATCAACATGAGCGGAAACATACATAATCATCGCTAACATATAAACGTAAATGCATAAATTACTTGTTTATTTTGTCTTTCACTTATTATATAGTGAACCACGCCTGAATCCGTGGCACCCTATAACTTGTCATAACATAGAGAGCGTGTTTCACTCAACATAAGGTGAACCACACTTGATTCCGTGGCACCGCATAACATAACTTGTGGTGAACACGCTAAGGTCTGTGTAACCCTTAACATAACTTATGATGAACACGCTTAGGTCTGTGTCATTAACATAACTTATGATGAACACGCTTAGGTCTGTGTCATTAACATAACTTGTGATGAACACACTTAGGTCCTTGTCATCCTTAACATAACTTGTGATGAACACGCTTAGATCTGCGTCATCCTTAACATAACTTGAAGTGAAACACGTTTAGGTCTGTGTTTCACTTAACATATGGTGAACCACACCTAGGTCCGTGGCACCGTTTTAACATAGCTTGTAGTGAACACGCTTACGTCTGTATCACCCTTAAACATATTATCTTTCTTAATGCATAAGAACTTATTTAATATCATGAACTTTTCTAGCATGGCATATACTTGTAAATGGCAAAGCACAACATGGCATATCCTTGCACATGGCATATTCTTGTACACGGCACAACATCACCTAAACATAAACATTCCATGGCATACATGATCTGAGTTCTATATGAACTTTACATAACATTCTAGATCTAAATACTTCATGACATTACATAACATATATGATTTAATAACTACATGAATATGGCATACACGATCTAAGTACTACATGAACATTGCATATATGATCTGGTTATTTTATTACCTGGCATACTTGACTTAAAATTGCTACATGAACATTTCATGGTTTCCATGTGATTTTAGGATCATTCAATCCATCAATCAACAATCTATAATAGCATAACATATATAAGCTTACTTTCATATAAGTAATCATAGTTCATAGAAGTTCGTGAAAGAAATCTAACCTTGACTTGGCTCTTAGCGTAACGTAGATAACCATCATAAGCATATCATATATTCATACCCAATTAGAATATTTACAGTAAGCATGCATTTATATGGTCATACCATTACCTCTTAGCGTTGCTTCCAAAATCTTACGTCGTAGCTCATGACCTATATGAGGCACTATTTGTCACTAACGTGTCGTAGCATTATAAATACTTAAAATAATATCAAAGAGATAATTTAATAAATATTCAATTATACAAAGATTTCATAAAATAATAATATTTAAAACTCATATCATATTACTTAATATTCTGTGTAAACGTATATCTTAATAATTTTGTAAAAATCTAGTTAAAGGTCAATTGAAATATTAACTAAAATAATAGGCTAAAAGTATACTTTAAAAAAAAGGAAGGCCCAAGGCCCAATTGAAGAAAATTGTTCACTTAAACACTAAAAACAGTTTCTGTAAGAAAAAGAAATATAACCAGCCCACTTTAAACATCAAGCCCATATGAATCCAACCCACCTAACTATTATGATAATTTCTGAAATATAATAGAATCAAGCCCAATTTAAAACAAACCCAGCCCAAGTTTAAAATTAACTCCAGTCCAACAGCAAAGCCCACGTAAATAAAAACACCCTTAAAGCCCATTTTGTCATATACCCTTAAAAGGTTGGAAGTATAATTGGCTTTTTGGAAACTCAACAGCAAATTTTTATGGGCACAAATGGCATTTCACCAACAATGAGATCTAGAGACTTCTTACTGCAGTTAAAATATAAGGTTCGAAAGTCAAGTTGGTGATACACAACAAAACTCAAGGGGCATTTTTTGGAATTAACTCAAAACAACATGGATATTTTGAAAAAAAGTAGAAATAAACCATAAAAGGTGACCCCATGTTTCAGTTTGACCGACTGGAAAATTAAGCCCAACACCCACTTCCTTAAAACACATAATTTATTTCTAGAACTCCAAAGGCTGGAATAAAGCAGATGAGGGTAAAAGACAGCAAATGATATCGGTGAGAGTAAAGCAGATGAAAAGGCAATGGTGCAAGGCAAGAGAGAGAGAGATCTGCCAGGAACTTACCGAAAATGGTACAGGGTGCCTGATCAGCGGTTTCTGGGCAGTCAGGAAAGTGCTCCGATGTCCTCTATGGTGGTTAGCGGTAGCTGAAAAAATAAGGGGGCTGCGCAAGTTTTTTTTTTTTTTCCTCTGATTCAACTAGATTTTTCTTGTGTTCAATTCCAAGGATCCCGTGGGATTTATAGATGAGGGAGAGGGAGATGCCGTGGGTAATCTGGAGGCATTTGAATTCAACTAGAATTTGGAAAACTACTCCCACGAGGAAAGAAACACCGAGAGGATAAGAGTTTTGAAGTGTTTGAATTGAAAATTAGTTTCAGATAAGGAAACTACTCACTCTGGAAACCAAACAGAAAAATAAAAGAGATGTATGGTTTAACAGTGGAGAAATCCTATTCAAAACAAATTACTACCTCAAAATATATCTAATAAAAATAATAATAACAATAATAATAATAATTACTTTTTTTTTTTGGGATCAGGATGTTACAATGGTAGTCTCATGTAGGAATAATTCTCACGCATTTATGGTGTATATTGTTAATGATTGAATTTTCAGGTTGAAGTTGTTGCTCTTTCTAGTTATGAAGAAAAAAGAGCAATTTAAAGAGCAAGTATGCATCCACTTACACAGGTTAGCTACTTGACTTGCTTTTTCTGGTTTATCTTTAGAATATCTGGTATATTTGCTCCTTTTCAGAGGCCTTTCAAGTTTTCAGATTTGAGGTTAGTGAAAATGCAAGCATAAATTCAGACTTTCTAACTTGGCAGAGAAAGAGAGAAACTATCAGTTCATGCAGAATTTCACTAACGCTGTATGGAACGTCTTGAAGCAATATAACCAAAAGCTCAAGGTATTAATTCATTAATAGTAACTTTTGGTTAAACGTTTTCATCTATTATGAACTATGAATTAGTAACTGCTTTCAATCTTTAAGAATGTCTTAGATTTTTTTTTTTTTTTTATACGTAAGAAATAAATTTTATTGATACAAATGAAATAGAGAATGTCTTAGAAATTTTAATATCTCTAACAATGCAATTTCATTAGTAAACTGTCTGGCATAATCTATCCCAAATTTCATTAGTTTTATATCCTTTCCAAATATTAATAGGATTTTTTACATGAGCAGGATAATTGTCATTGAAGCTAATGAAGAGCTAAGGTCCATCTTTAAGAGAGAAGTACATCTCATCCTCAAGAGAGAAGCTAATGGGATATGACCATGGAACTGAATTTGTAACTCACATCTTGTAATTTTATATTTTGTAATGTAATGTTAAATATCAAACAATGTAACATTTAGTGGATTGTAGTGTGTTGCTTGCATTTTACATGATGAATATTGGATCTTTTTTTTACATGCATTTAGTTAAAAAGTCAATTGATTGTTTATACCTTCAGTTATTTTTGACATAAAATTTAGTTTTTCATTTTGATATATTTTTATTATCATGGACAATGTCAATGCAATGGTATTATGTTTTCAACATTATTTTCTTTCTTGAAAAACTTGAATAAAATATAATATAAAATAATATGCTTTTCAAAATTTCTTTTTTTCTGAAAAAAAAATATTAATAAAATATAGGCTTAAAAAAAACCTGGGTACAACCCAGTACCTGGATTTCTGGGTTTTAAAAACCCAGTTTCATATGGGTACTGGCTCAGGTTTGAAACCCAGGTTCCGGTCTGGGTATCGGGTATACCCGGGTACCTGGTCCAGACCTGGCGAACAGTCTTACTTTGAAAACCCATTTGTTTAAATCAAATAATTGGTTGCACTTGACAATAATCTCAAACTGTTGATAAACTTCAGAACCTTCAGAAACTAGATAAATCGAAATTCTAAAATGATCTAAAATCCAAGCGATGTTGGCTAAGGCTCATTAACTACCTTCAAACAGAAAACATGGCTGTTGACGTGCATATTTGTGGAACAGAAAATCAATGTCAACCGGCACATTGCTCAAACTGGAGAAATTCACAACTAATAGCAAATAGGATGAGGATACGTACATCTTTGCCAACTCAAACTGCATTCGATCTCCAGTGCGTGCAAAAACACGATCAACCCATGAATCAAAGCGCTGACCACACCTCCACAACCCAAATAAAGCTGCAGTTACTGTAAAAAAAGGAAAGATTTAATGAACTAGGAAAGATTTCATGCAGATTGTGTAATATGAGCATTATTTTATAGGTAACCCAGAGGGGGAATTGTGTCAGAGAATGTTTCATCATCCTATTCAAACGTAATACGAGTATAACCAATGTTGATCACTTGTAAGAGCCAGAGGTTGATCCTACCTCCTGAAAGGCTGATTTGAGAAAGCAAATTCAGTCTCCCTGTTGCTGCCAGAAAGGGACAGATCACAGAAGTTACAGAGCAATATTAGAAAAGAGCAAGAAAAGCAGTAACAACATCAATATGCTGAACATACAAAATTGTTAACCACACTTGGGCACAGATTTTAATTTCTCACATCTATCATGAAAGTTAAAAGCAAAATTGTAGTCTCCTTGACCTACATTATTAAAAAAACCCATTGAAATAAAAAGGACTAACATAAATTTCATGCTTCAAGATTCAGATCCAAAGGAGCGGGAGGTTAATATACCAACAAAAGTTTCAAGCATGGCTTTTCCCATGACATAGCATTACACAAAACAACAACAACAATCCACAACCAAACATTATAGAACTTTATGTGGAGAAACAAATGGTTCTACGAATAATTTTAAAAGAAAATCCATGGATATAAACAGCTGTCGGGTTGCCCTAACGATTTGCCGCACAAGGTTTTATACATTAACAATAGGTACAGAAAAAATGTGCAGACAAGTAGATCCTTTTTCCCCCGAAATTATATTCATGAATACGCATCATAACTTGTATATGATGGTAAAATACAAGTAAGCATCATCGACGGGAGATATAACACGTGCAGCACCGGCATTTTTAAACCACATACCTGAATACATAAGGCAACCGGCAGCAAGAGTGTTAAGCCTAAGAAACCGACCGGCATCGGACTTGCACGCTCGGAAAAAGTCTTCCTCTTCAGGTCTTATTTTCTCCTGATGATGATAATAAAGTTTTTTACTTATAAAAAAATAAAAAAATTATCCTGCTGAAACACACATTTTAGCCTATAATGCGATTTATGAAATTGACAAAATCTAAATAACTTAATCTGATCAATATTTTCATATATGCTTGCACTGCCCCTGGCAGGCTTTGTGATTAGCAGTTCCGAAACAATTTTTTCTTGCTCTGGTAGCCAACGGAAACAAGAAAAACACTTTCAATAAGCAAAACGAAAGCAATCCCAAACAGATAGAAGAAACAAGTAGCCACTGCTAGAAGAGGGGGAAAATTGAAGGGAGAGAAGGTAATTGCTAGGGTTTGGATGGAGCCCTAGCTGTGGGGTGAAGTAGAAGAACCTTTTTGGACCTGAGAGCTTGTTCGAGATCGTACATGATTTTGGCCATTTTTTACGTTTCAGTCTTCTGTCATTAGCTACAGCAGCTTTTAAGGAAAAAGCACTTTCTCCAGCTCGAGAAGAGGAAAATGGAAAATGCTACATGCTAGTTTGAGTAATAGTGGTTCGTTTGAGAAAAGGAAAACACTGCTATTCCCTCTTCACTTGCCTCCTCAAAAGTGACCGCACAAATTATTTTTAGTGATTAAAAACAATCATTTTAAATATTTTAATATATATTTTAATTTTTTAAAATATTAAAAAAAAAAAAACTGCAATAACCTGCAGTGATAAATTACAGGCGGCAGAGTAGCGAGGTCTTTTAAGAAAAAGCGTTTGTAAGTGATGGGCCCTGGCCCATCTTCAATGAAGTGGATCAATAAATTCAAAATGAATGGACTATGCAGCCCGAACTTAATTCAAAAGATTTTTAACAATGAGTTTTGCTACATACAAGTAAAGTCACATACTAATCTACATATCAATACTGATTTCTTTATACTTAAAATTTAAATTAGTACTATTTTCAATAAAATTTATTTTTTAACTAATCACAATAAATTGATACACATATTAATGCACAATTGTGCTTACAACTAAATTTTTTTCTTTAACAATATGGTATCCTATGATAATGGTATCCTATGATAATTGCCTTTAGATAAGATATAGGTGTGTTTGAGTGTTGAGATATTCTCAATACTTTTCACTATTATTTATTATTTTATTATTATTTTTTATCTATTTTTATTACTATTTCTTACTTTTATCTACTTTTTATTACTATTCATTACTTTATTATTATTTTTTAGTTATTTTTTATTACTATTCACAACTCTCCTTAATACTTCTCAACATCCAAATTCATCTATAATCTCAACTATTTTTTAAATAGCAATTAAGAAATAATAATAAAATATTAAATAAAATTAAATAATAAGATAAAATAATAAATAATAGTGGAATATTTTCATAATACTTTACTACCCAAACTAATCCTAAAATTAACTAATAATTATTGTTTCTTCAAACATAAATAAATACCAAAATGCATCGATACCAAAAGGTATCGAACCAATTAATGTTGGCATGCAACCGAAATATGCTGACGTGGCATACTATGCCACCACACGCTAATCTATGCATAAATCCGTGTAGGGGAAAATAAAAAAATCTATGTATCATATTTTTCCGGATATTTTATCATATTTGTCCTATGTTTGCAGGCAAGAAATGTGTTAAAAAATTATGAAATTTTTCAGAATTTTTTACGGATATTTTAGTGGGACTTGAAAAAAGATGTGGTCCATATACAACTGAAAAGATATTTTTTCTTTGAACTCTTGTAGAGTTTTATGAAAATTTAAATTAGTTTTTGTTTACTACGAAAATGAAGCAAAAGATGCTGTAGTAATTGAGAGTGTATTTATGTAAAGATGTTTTGAGAGTACTAGTTTGGTTTAGATATAAGAAATGTTTTATCTTATTTTATTTCATAATTATAATTTTTTTATATTTTTACATAAAATATAATAAAAAATTTAACATTTTCAAAAATTAAAATAGAAATAATCTTAAAAAATAATATTCTAATAATATTTGATTCAACTTTTAATTTTTATTTTAATTCTTCTCATCTCAACTCATTATCTAAACGTTACCTAAAAGAATTTTGAGCAGTGTTTAAAAACTCTTCTCATCTCATTTGTTTATAGAAATCATTTCAACTTATTTTATTTAATCATTATAATTTTTTCAAACTTTCAAATAAATAATAAACAATTTAATTTTCTCAAATTTTAAAATAAAAAATTATATTTTAACAATATTTTAATATTATAATATTTTTATTTAACTTTTATCTTAACTAACTATCCAAATTAGATTTAGAATTTCCTAAAATTTACATAGAAATAAACACAAAAATCGGACAACATTGATTATTTGAACTACAAATGGACCAATTACATGAAAATTTGAAGGCAAAAAATAAAGAAAAATGATATTTATAATCGTGGTATAAGTAAACGCCTCGTAATTCTTTTTAAAAAGAATAGAAATACGGATCCATATGAAAAAAAAAAAATTAAATATTTTAATATGAACCTAACTTTTTAAAAAAAAAAATTACACAACACTTACATACCCTATTATTATATCTAACATTACTAAAAAAAAAAAAAAATATTGAATAATAAGTATTGTTTTTTACCTTTCGTATTTTATGTATGTGTAATCACTAATCACACTGTGTTTCAAACATTTTCTATATTCTTTTTACAAAAAATTTTCTAATTATGTTTACGTTACACACCACACCTAACTTTTTAATTTTTAGTTTTTAATTTTTTTTTCATTTTCGTTTTATAATATTATTCTCAGAAATTTGCAGCTATGCTGAGAACGGTAGAATGGAGATGTCAACGGTAGTAGAGTAGTAGTTGTCCTTTCCTTCCCCATCAGGCACCAAGGAGGCGACGAGTTCCAAGAATCAGTATTCATCTGCGTCTAACGAAACAAGAGCGGAACATGCACTGAGAATATTGTTTCCAGAAAGTATTTCCCTCCATTACCTACCTACCTATAGAACATCACCCATGTCAAGAATGGCCCAGACACCCTTAGCTCTCCCCCCTCACCCCACCACCACCCTCTTCAATGCTCTCGAGTCCTCCACCACCCTCGCCCACCTCAAACAAGTTCACGCCCAAATCCTCCGCCGCTCCAATCACCACTACGGCTCCAATTCCCTCCTCCTTCAGCTTGTCCTCTCCTCTTGTGCACGCTCCTCCAGCCTAGACTACGCCCTCGCTGTCTTCAGCCGCATTCCAAGGCCAGACACCCGCCTGTCCAACAAGTTCTTGCACGAGTTGTCGCGGGGCGCCGACCCCGAGAAGGCTCTCCTCGTGTATGAGTGGATGAGGAGGGAGGGACTTAGTTTGGACAGGTTCAGCTTCCCGCCATTGCTGAAGGCGGTGTCGAGAGCAACGGATCTGGTCCAGGGGATGGAGATTCATGGGCTAGCGTCGAAGTTGGGTTTCAGTTCGGACCCGTTTGTGCAGACTGGTTTGGTTAGGATGTATGCTGTGTGTGGGCAGATAATGGAGGCGAGATTGGTGTTCGATAAAATGTCTCACCGGGACGTCGTTGCATGGAGCATTATGATTGTTGGGTATGGCTATTGCTGGTAACTTTTATTGATAGAAACGTTTGCACTTGTGTTTTCCCCGAACTCCGATTTGAATTGCTTTGAGATGCATCGGGGACTGTTTCGGCTTATTTTGGACTCATTTTTCAGAAGCAAGGTAACATAAATGTTGGGAGAAATGCACTTGCTAGAGGAAAGTTGCAGGAAAACGACAACAGAGTTAAGGAAACATTAAAAAAAAGTTAGTGGTGAAGGAAAGCATTACAAAATAATACATAATCATGTCACAACTGCATATGAATAGAGTAGGCCACTGCATTACTGCCTCTAATGTCACCGCTGGCACCACCGCCATCACCACAACCTGAACTCCTACCCTCATTGTTTCATCACATTCTCCTCTAGGGGTATCTGTTATCTTATGAAACGTTAATTTTCTAATGTGAGCAAGAATTTTGACACAAAAACTTATTTGCAACCAGATGGGGAGTCACTCCACCTAGAGAGTGGGCAGTTATGAAATTCACGATTCACGTTTTTTTTTTTTTTTTTTGAGTTTTCCCACTTTTGAGGAAAGTCGTAGGTGAAGAAATTTTAGTTCAAGAAATTTCTTCTCATTTTCTTTGAAAATGCTGACCTTATAACATGTGCAAACAGGTACTCCCAGAGTGGTCTTTTGGATGATGCACTGAAACTATTTGATGAGATGAAGGCATCTAATGTGGAACCAGATGAGATTGTTCTTTCTACAATTGTTTCTGCCTGCGGCCGCAGTGGAAATTTAAGCTATGGGAAAGCAGTCCATGAGTTCATCACTAAAAATAATATTGTTGCTGACCGACATTTACAGACTGCTCTTATTACCATGTATTCAAGTTGTGGATCTATGGATTTGGCTCAGGAACTGTTCGACAAGATGTCACCAAAAAACTTAATTATTTCTACTGCCATGGTTTCTGCATATTCAAAGGTGGGACGCGTTGAAGATGCTCGCATGATTTTTAATGAAACAGATGAGAAGGACTTGGTATGTTGGAGTGCGATGATATCTGGTTATGCTGAGAGTGATCATCCTCAAGAAGCTCTTAAATTATTCCGTGAAATGCAAGCGTTAGGAATACAACCTGATGAAGTCACTATGTTGAGTGTCATCTCAGCTTGTGCTCATCTTGGTGGATTGGACCATGCCAAATGGATCCATTTATATGTTGACAAGAATGGATTTGGTGGAGCTTTGCCTGTTAACAATGCTCTTATTGATATGTACGCTAAATGTGGGAGCTTGGAAAGAGCAAGATGGGTATTTGAGAAGATGCCAAGAAAAAATGTGATATCTTGGACCACTATGATCAGTGCCTATGCCATGCATGGAGATGCTAGCAATGCACTAAGCTTATTCTATCAAATGAAAGATACAAAAATTGAACCTAACGGGATTACATTTATCGGGGCACTTTATGCTTGTAGCCATGTGGGGCTTGTCGAAGAGGGTTGGAAAATCTTTTCATCCATGATTAATGAGCACAACATCACTCCTAAACATGAGCACTTTGGTTGCATGGTTGATCTTTTTGGCCGTGCCAATCTCTTGAGGGAGGCTCTTGAGGTTATAGAGACAATGCCTTTGGCACCTAATGTTGTCATTTGGGGATCCTTAATGGCTGCTTGCCGTATTCATGGTGAAATTGAATTAGGAGAGTTTGCAGCCAAACGACTTCTTGAGCTAGATCCATATCATGATGGGGCGCATGTGTTCTTATCAAACATTTATGCTAAAGAAAGAAGATGGGAAGATGTTGGAGAGGTGAGGAGATTAATGAAACATAAAGGTATTTCTAAGGAAAGGGGATGTAGTAGGATAGAATTAAACAATGAGATACATGAGTTTTTTATGGCGGATAGAAATCATAAACGAACAAATCAGATCTATGAGAAATTAGACGAGGTGGTTAGTGAGTTGAAATTGGTTGGTTATGCTCCAAATACTTGTAGCATTCTGGTTGATTTAGAAGAGGAAGAAAAGAAAGAAGTGGTTCTCTATCATAGTGAGAAGTTGGCAGTATGTTATGGACTAATGAGTGATCCGAAAGGGAGATGCATTCGCATAGTGAAGAATCTTAGGATTTGTGAGGACTGCCATACCTTTATGAAGTTGGTTTCAAAAGTTTATGAGAGAGAGATTGTCGTTAGAGATAGGACGCGATTTCACCATTACAAGAATGGTGCCTGTTCTTGTAATGAGTATTGGTAACCAGATGCCTTTTTGTAAGATTATTTCATATAGTTGAAGTGAAACATCTAATGCTAGCGAGCTGTATTGTGTACATTAATCCTGAGGTTTACATAGACAAGATTAGGATGCGATCCCTAGAATGGGAAAATTAATTTGATGTTAAGGAAATTGGTTATTTGCAATTAAAATAAAACCATGAGAGGCAACGAACTCCTAACTAAATTGCATCGGCGAATAAACAAAACCCTGATGTTAAGATATATTGTTTTAATAAGAGATCTATTAGGAACAATAAGAGAAAAATTAAAACAAAATAGTGGAATTAATCTCACACGTCACAAGGTTTATATAGTTCAATAACGTGTCTATGTTTACAGAGCTGTGGATGATTTTATTTAGATGGAAATTAAATAATAGTGTGGTCTTACAAACGTTTAGTACAATATATAGTAAACCTTAGTTAACGGGTTAGGTCGAACAAGTAAAACCGAGTCGATGGATCGAGTTGGACCAAGTCTTCGCTCCATCGCCCAAACCTCATTAAAAAAAAGTTTCAAATGAATCCTTATTGAGTCAGATCATCAAACCAGGTAGAACACAAACAAAACTAGGTTCCACACAAAGAAGCCCAACAATTATTTCACTTGGAGATTGGTGCAATCGCAAGTATCAACCACCTACATCTGAAACCGAAACCTCCACCCCTGCAACTTATAGTTCTTATCCTTAGGCTAGAAAACTAACTGAAATTGCGCACAATTTTGTCTCAAGTGTAACACCATTAGTCAACATGTCTATAAGGTTCTTGCTTCCATAAAACTTATCAAGTATCAACTAGTCATCATCAAGAGGAGATCGAATAAAATGATATCTAATTTGAATATGTTTGATCATGAAATGAATTATGAAATGCTAGAATGTTGGCAAGGAATATGGCACCTGACTATCTTTTGCCAACTCCTCCAAGAAACTCTATAACCGAATCACTTTTTTATGCTTAAGATACAACAACATACTTAGCTTCTATGGTAGACAGAGCAACAATCTTTTGCAAATCTGTAGCCCAAGACACAACAATATCACCCAAAGTGTAAATAAAACCTGTATTACCTTCCAACTATCAGTATCACCAATTAAATCAGAATCAACATAACACTGCGGTTTTGAACCAGCTACGGTAAATTAAATACATGTATACAAGGAACCCTCCATGTACCTTAGAATCCACTTTACTGCCTCTCAGTGCTACTTGCTTGGATTACTCATGTACTTACTCACAGCTCCTACCACATAGGCAATATCTGGTCTCATATAGGCCATAGCATACATAAAAAGGCCAATAGTTGAGGCATGGTGTACCGTACTCATATAATCATGCTCCTTCTTTGACTTCGGTGATCGATCCTTGTTAAGTCTAAAATGACTTTCCAAATGTCTGCTCAGTGGTTTGGCTTTGTCCATGTTGAACCCACTAAGCGCTCTTTTAGCATACTATGCATGTAAAAGTCTTAGGTGATGTTTGAATAATAAGTTGAATAAAATATTATTAAAATATTCTTTTGTAATATTATTATTCTTTTGATATTTGAAAAAGTTTGATTGTTTATTATATTTTGTGCGAAAATTAAAAAAAGTTGCAATGATGGAATGAGATGAAATGAAACTCTTCTTGTATCCAAACCGGACTTAATGTGCTTTTAACTCTGCCTCTTATAATTCTCATGCCAAGGATTTATTTTGCAGCTCTCAAATCCTTCATTGCAAACTGTTTTGATAATTGTTTATTCAGATTGTTGATCTCCTCAATGCAGAACCTTGCAATAAGTATATCATCCACATACAACAATAGAATAATATAAGAGTTATCAAAATGTCTAATCTAATAATAGTGGTCTCCCTAACATCTGGTGTAACCGGAACTATGTCACACATAAATTGGTAACATAGAAACAATAATAGAAGTAATCACAAAAAAACTGGAAAATACTGAAATTGTATTGATAATCTCACTTCGAGGGTAAGTTCCTCCAAATAGAATAGAGAAAGAGAATTAGAGTTTTTCTTAATATTGGTCAAGGATACCTCCCTATAGCTCTACTAGGCACTAATAATGGCAATTGAATCCACATGTCAGACCCTCTCTACCACACAATCAATCGAAACACAAGAAAAATAATAGAAAGTGTAAATAGTAGATGGACCCTTAATGGGCTTAATGGCTTAATGTTCCAATAGAAAATAACAAAACAATTGCAATTACTAATAACTAGGCCTGAGGTCCACATAAGAAAAGAAACTTCAACCCTTCTATGTTCAGCAGTTAGACCCAAGCTTTAGCCCACAACCAAGCCCAACCATTCCACATAATCTAGCCCGTGTGTGTCAAAAAAAAAAACTAGAACAATTCTCTTTAGGTAGGGCTTAAAGATCTCATTCATGAGGTTTTAGAATATTGAAGGGGCATTGGTCAGCATAAATGAGATGACCAAGAATTCAGAGTGCCTCTCATGTGTCCTAAAAGTAATTTTATGAATATTCTTAGCCCTTACCCTTATTTGATTATAATCTGAACATAAGTCCAGTTTGATTATGCAGTATTGATTGGGATATTCTCTCTTTTAATTATTGAGGGATCAAGGAAGTTATGGGTACTACCTGAGTTTATGAGCATAGTGATCTCTTGGTTGTTTACTCTGCCCCTAACCCTCATGGTCTTTAGAATTTGGGACCCAAGTAGAGCATGTAAAGAGATCTCTGGTTGGTCACCCTGGTTTTTAAATCCAATCCTTCTTCTTTTGAAGTTACTTATTTTTTTTCCATTTCCAATTCCAATTCCTAACCACAATCAACTTCCACGTCTTCGATTAAGAATAATTTGGGGTGGGTGCACTTGTGACTTGGATTCTGCTTGGAATCATAGTAGTAGCCACATGCCTCTATCTTTCGTCTGCTACTAATTTATCTTTTGGACAAGGACTATAGCCTTAGATCCCTCTTTTTGGATAGTCAAAGTTGTGTTGGGTTGCCTCAATATTCCTGGGTCGGGTGGAGGGTACAGAACCCTAGAGTTTCTCCTTATGACCCCAATATGTTCTTCCTAGATTTTAACCAAACTATAGGTTGAAAGAAGATTGTTTGGATTGAACATTCTCACTGGTAACTGAATGTCATTCTTCAACCCACTTAAAAAATAACTCAACTTGTAGGATTCAGATAACCCTTGAAGCCAATTAAATAATGCCTCAAATTTGGACCTATATTCCTCTACTGTACTGATTTGTTTGAGTCTAATAAGGGACTCCAATCGGTCATCATAGGAACTAAGCCCAATCGAGTTAAAATAGTCATTGTAAACTCCTCCCAATTGCTCAAATTTCCAATTTCTTCTATATCCTAGAACCACACTAAAACTTGCCCCTCCATATAAAAATAAGCCAATATTTGATTCTGCTAAGACAATGTGTTATAGTTAGCAAATAGGTGATTGGCCTTATACAGCCACCGGCTGTGGTCCTCTCCACAAAAACTAGGAAACTCATTGTGCACTGACCTAGAAAATGGCTCATTTCCTGACTCTGTGTGTCTCTCTGTGCTATAGGTGAGAAGCATAAGCCTATAAATTATATCCCGATTCCTCTTCTACATCTCCAAAGTCATGGCAACAAGTTGTTGAATGATTGCATCATTTCTCCTCTACACCTCCAATGACATGGCAGTAAGTTATTAAGCTAAAAATCTTATTGTTGTTTTAGGACAACCATCTCAATTTCTATAGTTTTGAATTGAGAGTCCATGGATTTTTTTTTTTTTTAAGAAAGGCAAGACCATCCTGCAACTGGTTGATACAGGTTCCTTGAGTCATCATCACCTTCAGGAATTGTCTATTTGATACCAAAATTGTCTCACACAAATTGGTAACATAGAAATAATACTAAGAGTAATCACAAATAAACTGAAAAATACTAAAATTCTATTGATAATCTCACTTTGAGGGTGAGTTCCTCTAAATAGAATAGAGAAAGAGAATTAGAGTTTTCTAGAATATTGCTCAAAGATACCTCCCTATGGCTCTCCTAGGCACTAATAACGGCAAGAAAATCCATACACTGGACCCTCTCTACCACACAACCAATCAAAACATAAGGGAAATAACAAATGTACTAATTTTCACAACTAGAGAGAAAAACTCAAAGTAATCAATACCTCTTTTTCTTAAACCATTTCACAACGAGACTAACATGATCTCTTTTGTTGCCATCATGCTCAGTTTTTAACTGATATACCCACTTGTCATGCAAAGCCTTCTTTCTCTGTTGGAAGTTCAGTTTGCTCTCATGTCTGACTCCCTAACAAAGATTTCATATGTTCTGTCATTGCTAACTATCACTTACTCGAGTTTTTATCTCGCAAGGTTTCATCACAACTCTGCAGCTTACCACCATCAATTAACAAAATATAATTCAAGGTAAATGAAAACAATTGTGGATGCTTGGTAGTCTTGAAAAACCTACGAACAACAACTATAAGTAAAGACTGCTTTGGCTTTAACTATGGAATAATAGGAATAGGTGGACTTGACTCAATCTCCATGTCACTCGTACTTTTGCTATGTATTAGATTTGTCTTTGTACATAGCTTTCATATTAAAAACCACATTCATACTCATGATGATTTTTCAATTTTGATCATCCTAAAAGCGATAGCCAAATGACTAACTTTCATAGTAGTTAAAGAAACACTTTCTCGATTTAGCATCAAGTTTGTTACAAGCATCAAAATTAATATGAATATAAAAAACACAACAAATCTTTTAAGTGTGAAAGTTTTGCCATCTTTCCGCTCAAACCTCCTCAGATAATTTGCACTCTAAAAGAATTGATGGCCCATGGTTAATTAGATAACTGCAATGTGAACTGCATCTGCCTAGAATATTGTCGGTGGTAACTCAGCATGCAACCTCATACTCCTAGCTCACTTAATGATGGTCATGTTCATACGCTTAGCTAAACCATTATGTTGTGGGGTCCTAGGAATAGTCTTCTCCATTCTAATATTATACGCTGCACAATACTTCTTAAACCCTCGATCAATGCACTCTTCACCATTATCTGACCTCAAATATTTTAGTTTCAAATTTGTTTCAGTCTCAACTATGGCTTTCCATTTATTAAATGTTTCAAATATATTAGATTTATTTCCCAGGAAATAGACATACATTTATGCTATAGTCATCAATAAATGTGAGGTAGTACCGAGGACGTCTAAAAGATGAAATCGAGAAATGCCCCCACAAGTATTTGTGTACAAGTTACAATTTTCTTAACTCCAGTGCTTTGCCACCTTCAAGAAACTAACCATTTTCTGCTTCCTTATAATACAACTCACATATATCCAGATCAATTGATTTCAGTTCCGTTAACTATTCATGTGACAAGAGTATCTTAATCCCTTGCCAATTCATATGACCAAGTCTATGGTGTCATAGTTCTACATTATTTTCAGTTTCACTTATAGCAATCATATTGCTTGATCTCAATTTCACATATAGAGTACTAATTTTTTTACCATAAGTTAAGACCATCACTCCTTTTCGTTCCATATACCATTCGAAAAAAACTATTGAATAATTGCCATCATCAAGTTGTCTCACAGTTATCAAGTTTTTCTTCAACTTGAGAACATGTTTAACTTTTTGCAAAGTCCACACATTTTTTTAAGAGTACAATGCACACATCTCCCATTCCCACGATATTCAGCGTTTCTCCATAAGTTAAATACACCTTACAAAGTCACCAACAATATAATTCTACATGATTTTTTGGTTTGAAGTTGTGTAAAATGAAGCTCCTAAGTCCAATACCTAGTCATCAACCAGACTATAAATCGCAAAAAGTAAAACAACCTTTACTTCCTCAATCACCATGTTTGCATCATCATTATCAGTCTTCTTTGGAATTTATTTTGAAGTGATCCGTATTGCCATGATTTCAACAAGTACCTTGTTGCCTACACTTTGACTTGCTCTTGCCCTTATTTCTCAATTTTGACCGATCCTTATTTGAGTTTGTATCATGTCCTTTGGCCTGAGTATTAATATTGGGCAGAACCCGAACCCGAGGTCTATTAGAATCTCTTTTGCGCACCTCTTTAATAAGAATCAAATCTCGAATATCATCATATTTGAACTTTGTTTTTCCAACAGAATTATTCACATCTATTCTCATGGCCTCCTAACTATTCGGCAATGAAGCCAACATAATTAATTAATTTGTGATAGTCTTAGACTTGTTCAGGTGGTTGAGTAATAGATGCACCTTCTGTCATTTTCAAATTGAACAACTTCTTTATCAGATGCACTTTGTTATTAGTCAACAGCTTTTCAAACATACCAGACAAGGCCACCATAAGATTTGTTGTGGTCTTTTCCTTGATAACGTTGTGTGCAATTGACCTTGATAGGGTCAATTGAATGTTAGAACCTGTTGATCTAATATGTTCCAATCCGTATCTTCCATACTGTATGGATTCTTCCCCAACAAAAGAAGATTAAGCATAGTTTTGAATTTCATACTGTATCAGCTGGTACAGTCAAAATATTTCGTTTCCATGATTTATCCGGTACAGAGGAAGATATAGTTTCATAGTAGTCAGAATTTCGATCGTTTCGGCCCATACTGGCCGATATTTTAGCCTTTACCTTTTTCTTCTTCTTTTTTTCATTTCTTCAAACTGCAACCTTATTTTTTGACCCACAATTCAGACAAGGCTATTTCTGATTTATATATATGTATTTATATATAATTTATTCATATATAGACTATTATTTTAGAATATAATTTATATATATAATTTATTCATATATCGACTATTCAAAAACGGCATAGGTACCGAAATATCTTTTTTCAATGCCTCGACTGAAACGGTATTCAAAACATTGAGATGAAGTCTCTTCCCATAGATCCTCCAATACTTGAAATATGTGCCGTCAAAGACTCAAGCTTCTCGATTCCAGATATCTTCACTTCTTCTCTGCTATCGTTATCACTCAAATCCAAACTTGTCTCTTATACTAGTTGTTATGAACGATAAGTGAAAAAGTAAAGCAAAAAAGTAGAATTAATTATACATGACACAAGATTTATATGGTTCAGCAACGTGTCTACATCCACAAAGATTCAAAGGATTTTATTGATACAAAAATTAAATATACGAAGCAGTTATATAAGGGTTTAATACAATATATAGTAAACCCTAATTAGCATGTTAGGTCAGATTAGTAAACCCTATTCGACCGGTTAGGTAGGACCAAGATCCAAAATGGGTCAAAATTTTCCTGCCCCTAGACCCTTACGAGGCTGTTCCATGTTCACTCTAGCTGATAGGCCCAAGTCTTCGCTCTATAGCCCAAGCCTTATTGAAAAAAAAAAACCACAAGTGAATCCTTGATGGATCACGTCATCAAATTGGGTCGTACATAAACAGAACTGGAATAGATGTTTACACTTTTATCGGGTTAGACCTAACTTATCCCAGGAGACCCAACGACCAAAGCATAGTCAACCAATGAGCCAGGTTAAGAAGAAGGAAGTCCAGGGTCAATGCTAGAAGAGAGTCGATGTGGAAAGATGGGACTACATCCCCACTAACACGACTCTGCACACAAACATATCAATAGAGCCACGACGTACTAGAGTGTCAGATACAGTACATGGATAGGGATCTTGTCGAGGACTCCAGTCCCTGACATAACGCATGGAAGGTGACCACACTCACCAACCTGCCACGGGGGCATGACCCAAGGGAACCATGTTGCATTAAGGGCAACGACAAGGTACCCAATACGAAAGACAGGCGCATCTGACACAAGATACAAGGACCATCTCCTTAGGAGGTATAAAAGTCAAATCCTAGATTAGAATACGACTCACGTTCTCTAACATATTAAGAATTCTCTCCAAGAATCAAAATACTATCTTAGGCATCGGAGGTGTTCCCCTGAGCCCTCACTGTCTATGTTGCAGGAGATTGAGACCAATGACCGGTGTGTGAAATAAGTCATTAACAAATGGCAAGCTCCACACAAAAAAGCACAACAAGATCTAGTTCTTAGCACCAGAGCTAAACCTCTTAAACAGCTAATAAAAAACAAAAGAAAAAAGAATTCAAATACCAATATTCACAAGAAATGAGAGCTAGACACTTTCCGAGAGAAGATGAGAAGGCATACCCATTATCCATCAGCTTTCTTCAAGTTGGGATCGACATCATGTTTTGTTATAAACTCACTGAAATGGTTGCATCTAAAAGCAGAGAAGAGCCAAACCGCTTGCTTCACTTTTCCAAACATTTTTGAAATTAAAACTTCAACAACTCTACTGCTTCTGAAAATAATCTGTTATCTAGGATTGAGCATCTCCAATACTCAAGGTATCGGGATTTAATAGCACGACTTAGGCGCCCCACTTCCTATGTGCCCAAGAAGTGTTTGCCTACCAAACCAAATACCCGGCCAACCTTCCCATCGAGCCACTTTGCACCTAAAGTGAACAAAAATCGTGTATTTTATGCTAGGAAATGCCTCTAAAAAAATCTAGTGGTGTTTACATTTTAGTTTTGCCAAGACTACTGAGCATACCAATATGAAGCTTTCTAGAGAAATTGAGATTGCCTATCAATCAGATATCAAAAGTGTTTTGCGTTTACCTTTGTAACTCTACCGGAATAAGATAGTGAAAGATCGGGAAGAAAATCTAGTTGTGAGCAATCCCACTGTCTGCAATGGCCATCCCTATACACTAATCTCCTCCATTGTTGACTTGTACAATATACAATGCAAAATCAAAACCAAACCGTCCTGAAAAGAATGAAATCTTGTTTGATCTCTCATCGACTTTTTAAAACAAGAATTCTCAATCTTCTCTCCTAAAAGAACCATGACTAATTTTTGAATGAATGTATGATTTCCAAAGAAGAGTTTGATATGCGGCACCTGATCAATTTCCCGAATAGAATCAATATGGCTGCAATTTGAAACCTCTTCATTGACAAGACATTGCAACTTTCTCTACAAAAACCTGATTACCTCCCCTTCAAATCTTGCACAATCCAGGATTTGTCACCCACATGCTTAACTATATCCCGCGATAACACGGGTTTTAAGACCCTATAAAGCCCACAATGAAGCTTGGACTCAGCCACAAAGATCAAGCTCAAACCAAAAACCAATATCATCAAACGACTTCTCTCAAATCCCACTCTTTTTCTGTTGCCCATCTCCTTGTTGAAATTCTATCTTGCATTTGATTCAAGAAACGGAGGGGGAGGAACCTGATTAGCACTCGATCTAGGTGTGTGTATAAGATGGAAGAATTGAACGAGACAGGATTGCACTCCACATTGTCGGACTAAGAAGCGGAGAGTTTAGCGAGAGAGCTTTTCTCGATGCTGATGGGTCTGAGGTCAAGAGTAGGGCATTGGTGCTAGCTAAGAAAATCGTGCAATTACAATTAGCATCTTTTCGGCAGTCGAGGAAGTAGCAGCTATCTCATCTTTCAGAGCGGTCATCTTCCAAAGTTATGGTGGTGCTGGATTTTCCAGGTGTTGATCCCAAGAGCATAGTTTTCACCATTTTCATGGCTTCTTGCTTCTTTCGGTTATGCACGTTGGTCTTTTCGTGTACTACTTTTGAATCTTCTATGCAAGGACAGGAACTTAAAATTTAAAGGATAATCATATTTATTATTATTATTTATTTATGATTAAGAAATGAATATCAGTGACTTTATATATTTTTTTAAAAAAATAAAGGATGTTAAAAAAATACTTAAATAAAAATAATTAAAAAATTAAAAATTTTAAATATGCTATAGAATAAGTAATAAATAATAAATAGATGGTAGAGATAATAAGACTATCGCTGTCCAAATTTGAATCCCAACGGTCATATTGGGTATGGCCGTATGGGCCGTAGATTTCATTTCGAAGTGGATGGAGAGGTACGTAAGGTTTCTCGTAATTGAAATTTAAATCCAACGGAAAACGTAGAATGCAAATATATAACTTTGAGGAACTAAAGATCCTTAAGCTTCTAAAACCTGAGAGTTTGAGAAAGGGTGATATGGAAATGACATCTTAAGAAAATTACTTTATTGCCATTTAAGATTCTAAAATTTGTGAATAATTAGAAGAGAATATAAATATGACTTCATAATTAGAACAAAATCTCATACTTCCAAGCTTATGTGATGATTTATTTTTAGCATTTGAATTTTATAGAGTTTTCGAATCTGAATCTAGATCAGTAAGTGAGAAAATCATGTAAACGATATTGATTAAACTTTATATTAATTTTTACAGAAAAAATAATAAACATCATAAGCTCCGTTTAATCTATGTATCTCTCTTACAAAAGAACAAAAAACATCTATGATGTCTAGGAAAAATACTTATAATATATTCGTGTCGGCCCAAAACACCATCAACGTGTTAAAAAGTTATCATCAATATCATACTCCAAATTATGCCAACAGCATGTCAAGTAGGACATGAATAGGCTGATTTAATCACACAAAACTAAATTATTTTATCTTATTTTATATAATAATTACAATTTTTTCAAATTTTTATATAAAATATAATAAATAATTTAATTTTTTTTAATATAAAAATAAAACTAATATTAAAAAAATTATATTATAATAATATTTTATTTAACTTTCAATAAAACATCTTATCTCATTTCATTTAAATTATATAACCAAATGAAGCATAGTGAGATTAGATAGAAAGATGCCCTTGAACATGATTAATTGAATGTATTTATATATAAAAATGAAAGTTAAAGTCATGAGTACGTAAATGTCATGTAATTATTTATATAAAAAAATACAAAAATATAAAATTTTCATGAAAATAGATTAATTTTTTACTAATAAATCTCACATTTTTTTTCAAAATGCTTACGTGTTTGTGATGTCCCGTTACTCTCATTATGGTGCATGCTTCTTTTTCGGACTTTCATACTCCTACTGCGGCATTTTTCTACTGCTTTGAAAAAGTAGGTAGCCAGCTTGGTGCTACAGATTTTTTGGCGAGTCCGATCGAAATTATTTTACCTTTTTTGTAAGCCATTGTCTCACAGAAAGTTAAGACATATAATATATATCATATTTGCATGCTTTGAATTGCATGCTTTGAGTAGCTCTATGTACTTAATTCAAAGCATGCAAATATGAGTAACCCAGAATTTCATAGAAACATGGTTAAGTGTATAGATTTATTTTCTATTTTTTGTGTTGAGACACGTTTGAATAGAATACCTATGTGGGTTGAAGGCATCTTAGGATTTATGGTTGAGACTTGCAAGATGAACTTTGTAAATTAAAGGCCTTTATTACACTCCTGACAATAATTTTCAGGAATTCAATTTCAGATACCATGCCATAAGAGGCATTGATGATTCTGATTAAACACGACACCTTCAGCCGGTTGGTGCATGCAAAAAAACAGAAGTACTGTAAAATAAGCAGATGTTGACTCATGAATAAGCACTCCATCTGTTCACATGGATCCTGATTGGCACAAAATTGCAGCTCTTTCCATAAATGATCTCATTTTCTTAAGAGAATGCATATGCCCAAAAACTATCATTATCATTGATCATATGTGATTTTCAGGACCATCACTACTACTGTTGAGGATTCAATCAAACATGCATATTTACACATATTAAACTTTGTTTTCCACTTTATGAGTTGGGTCTCTGCCTACATTTGTAAGAAGGATAATCCATTTTCTAACCTCATGAGTTACACAGCTTTGGGCTATCTTAATACAAGTAGATAAGTTCTTTTAATCAAAGAAATCTTCAAGGTTATCTTACGACCAGAAATGAAGATCACTGGGTAGCTCAAACATGAAGTACTTGGTTGATATTCCAAAGATCAACGGCTATAATATAGTTACTAAATGCACCCCATTCACATCCGATCACTGCAAAGCCCTTGTTAAAAAAATAAACATATTGATCTCTTGTCAACCACTAATCATGTAGAATGAGAAAATTAATAATTTAACCTAAATAATTGAAGCTTTAGGGCATAATCATGTTGAGGTTGTCCTTTATAGTGGAGTGGGAAGTTGACCCTTTCTGCTACGTTTTAATATTAGGAAAGAAAGAATTGTTAATGAAGTTAATGATTGTATAATGAACTTGGTAGTGATCGAGCAAGGTAGAAAGAAAAATATCTTAGGCCTCAAGAAATTAACCCAGAAGGGTTCAATTTTATATATTCGAGTTTCAACCCCAATAATATATTAGTTTCCTCCAGTATCACTTCATAGTTATTCATTGACTTGCAGATCGACTTCATGAGATCTTTAAATTTTTTAAGGAAATTTCAGTTCTACTGTCCCGATTCTCTTTAGAAACATCAAGTCATCAAAAGAATGCAACGATGATCAAGGAAAATTCCTTGAATGACAGTCAAGAACCCAACAAAAGAGCTAACTTATAAGGTTCTTTTTTTTCGTGGGGGAAAAATGAAAAAGACTGAGAGGGGGAGGGAGGGAGAACAAACATGGGAATTGTAAGAAAGTTTTCTTTTCAAGGAATAGAAAAAGGCAGAAGATTTTTTTTTTTTTTTTTCCCATGCCAGTATGATTATAAGTTGGAAGATTCCATCATTTTTGTCCTTTCAGCCACACAAAAAAAAAAAAAATGAAAAGAAGGAAAAAAGGGAGAGAAAAACATACCAATATTATTCAAGAACTAGGAAAACCGAGATGCAGCCTCCATTTGAAATGATATGATCCCCTGTACAGATACAAGTTGAAACCTTGCCATGAAAGGCTACCTATCAACATGATTAATTATTCTAACCATATATAATAAGATCAACATGGCATGCAAATCCCCCTCCCTAGCAAGAGCTCTACTTCTTTCCAATAATTAGTACAATGAGAAAGACGATGCATCGCTCACTTGTGATGTACTTCCTGACCTTGAATACTTCTTACCGGAAGATGGAGAAGAAGATGTATCCCCTGACCTTCTCCTAAGCATCTGCCTCATCCCATCTGCAACTCGAACCGCCGGGTTTGATTTGAATTTACCACAAAATGACATGTGAGCCTTCACAGCTTCTTCCATTGCGAATGGCTTTTTTGCTCTGCTAACTTCATCTCTTACCGCTTCTGAGCACAACCCACAAAGCCATTTGCCATCAAATTTGGCCTTGACTTCGGTTATGTAGTCTTGGGTACAATCTTCTTTGAGGCCACAACACTCGCACTTGGCTGATTCAATCTCCATAATTTCTTCGTTCTTATAATTTTTTGTTTGGTTAAGATCGAGTAGAGTACTTGGGAAGAGTGGCCGGAAGTTTTTCTTTTTTCGTTTTTGCTTTTTTCAAGTGTGAACGGATTTGAAAAGAGTGATTGGCAAAGGAAGTGCAAAAATCATGGCTGCTTTTCTTGTTGGATTTGATTGCAATGATAGTATAGAAGTGGGTTTCTTTTACTTTCTTTTTGGCCGTGGCTTCTCACTTTTTGCATGATGAGTTTTGTTGCTTCAAGAACTAGGAAGTGTTTGGGGGGGTTGTGTGAGAGCTTTTATGGTTGGGAATTTGGGTGAGTGAGAAGATTGAATCCGCCATAATTTCCTGCATGTTCTAAGGGACATGGGGCAGTAGAAAACGAGACAAAGGCGGGGTAGGAGGGGCCCTTCCTAGCATTTAAAACTTAATTCCGACACTCCTCCCTCTTCTTTTTCCAAACCAAACCTCTATTAAATTATTAATAATACTCCTAACATTAAAGAAAATTCATAACTAATGAGTTATTGAATCAGGTTTCTTTATTATACCCTCTCCCCCACTTTGTTTTGTACTGTTAGCTGTTTCTTTTCTTTTTGGTAGTGTTTTTTTTAGTTGATTGACGGTTACTTTCGGTTAACATAGTTGAAGTGACTTGCCTTGGCTTTGGCTTCATCACTTGACATGGCTCTGTCGGCTCCAAACATATATTGATTGGGCTTGGTGTAGGAATTTTTTTTAAGCCGAAAATTAGGGGGAGAGCAGGTCATGTTGGAATATTTCTTTATCCATGCGTAATTATTGCAACATATCGATCTGTTGGGGAACCTATGATGATTAGGAACCTAGCTAGATGGACATGTGATGCAAGTTCATTTGGACGAACCCTAGACATTTTTTTCTAGATAGATCGGGTTATAACTTGACTTTAATTATTATTGTAAGGAGTCATGTAGGGAGCATCCTATATTTGACAATTTTTTTAAAAAATATATTTATGAATTTTATTTTAAACTTCTTAAATTTCTTCAATGAATATGATTTTTCTTAAAATTTTTAAGAAATATAAAATATTTAAATTGGTATAATTTGATAAATATAAGATAAATATTTTATCTATAAAAAGATTTCGTAAAAATAAACTCACAAAGTAACATAACTTGAAGTTATCTGTCATATTATCAAAATATAGATCTAACCTACATAAAATTTAATATATAATATAAAGTCACGTCAATTTATAATTATATTAAATGTTTTTGTTTGTTTGTTTATCGTGATATCATGAACAATCGGCTTTGTGTATGTTGGATAGCTAGCTTTTTTAATCGGTACAGGGTCACCATCACAGTCATGCTTTTATTGACCACCTTCGGTGCTTCATGAACAGCCACATTAGAATATTGATCAAACGCTAGTAACTGTTTTAATGGCTAATTAATTGTTATCATAGATAGCTTATACACGTCCGAGTAAGGTTAAATGCATGCTTAGGGCATGTGTAAGTACTCTAGACCCTTTGAAAAAAGTCAAAACTAGTTATATAAAATTAATGAGCATAAACCTTTTTAAAAAAGTTATATTTCACTTAAGAGTTCTACTTTTTTGCAATACGATTATTTAGATTTATATATTTTAAAATTGTGCATATCATGATGTTTCATAATTTTTTTATGGCATATTATAAAGTTGCATGAGTCCGTCCTCTCAAAGGTATTGGAGGTTTATTTGACCATTAATTTCAAAGTCTCGTGAGATTAATTGAGATGCACACAAGTTAATCCAGATATCCAAGAATTTAAAAAAAAAAATTAAAAGTTAAAAATATATATATTATAAAGTCGCATCGTGCATATGAAATTTGAGATTGATCTCATATACATATATTGTGAGAATTAGTATGAAGTCATTATATATAATATGTTGTGTCTTTAAGTTGGCGATCGAGATTTGATCAAAATGTACTACTAGATTTGCAATCATCCTAGTTATACTAATCTTTATTGCAAGTTTGCGCACAAGGCTCTGATATCGACTCTGCGTGGATCCCAGCAGACAAAGAACAGCAAAATATAAATAAATGGTGGATCCCCTACTCTAGACTCTAGTTAGGTTAGACTTGTGTGCAAATAGCACAACTTTTATTTTTGAACAATACTACATACAGTTGTAGAATTACAAACGTCGCGTAATCGCTTTGAAAAAAAGTGGAGTCCACGATTAAAAAGTTAATTTTTTTCATGTGGGTCCCATATTAATTTATTTTTTTCAAAGCGACTGCACGCCGCTTGCATAACCACGACTGTAAATATCATTTCTCTTTATTTTTTCCTTTCCCTCCCGGGCAAAATTGCATTAATAACACTTTAAAAAAAAAACAGAGAGAATTACTATAGATACATAAAAAGAATTATATAAAATTAAATATATAAATTGATATAGTTTAATTTAATTTATTAGATTTAATTTATAATAAGTATTTAAAAAATAATATTTACAGTCGTAGAATACACAAACGCAATGTGATCTCTTAAACAAAAGAGTAAATTCAAGATTTATATAGAAAACTAACTTTTTATAAGAAATTTTTTTTTTTAAATAATTGTATAGCATTTCACTATATTATTTTCTTTACTAACCCCAAAACAAGAATAATGTCCGTACTAATTCTGGGGGGGGGGGGGGTCTAACTAGCTAGGGATCGAGATGTCACCGCGCACTAGTAGCTCTTCATCGGAAATAGCATAACATGCATGGAACTAGCTAGGAATACAACTTTCTAATTTCTCTTATTTCTTTGGCGAAAGGTAACAGAATCTCGAACTCCCAAAAAACGAATCAAATACATATATATGTATATATATTTTCCTAAAACAGATCAATAGAGATCATGATAACATCAATATCACGTGTTTACTTTTCAATCTTCCAATTGCAGATGGATGTGGAGAAAATCAATATCAGATTTTTTTTTTTTTTGTTTTGTTTTATTGGCCCTATCGATCGATGATATATAATAGAAAGTTGAATGCGAAACGAGAAGAAAACTGACAACTAGAGTACCTCTAGTGAGCTTGATTTCTATCTAGTCTTGCAATAATGCAAAACCACTTTTTTGGCTCATTAACGTATGATCAACCCTACTGTTTTTTCTCTTATTTTCTTTTATTTTTTGTTTTGTTTTGTTTTTTTGTCCAACAGAGGAAGGTAAATCATGTTCCTGTGACTCCTGGTCAAAAACTATACGCGAAGTTGTTTGTCCGACCAACCGAACAAAAGGACATGCGTAGGCTTACAAAAATATTGCTTTTTGTCCAGTCCCATCCTCCCATGGCTTTGTGTGCATGCAAAGCCTAAGAGCATTGTTATCCGATTATTTATATCTAAAATTAAAGTCTATTTTTATATATTAGAGATAAAAACTCCTTACAATGAATTATCTATAGTTAAATATTTTAGTTTTGAGTTACAATATAAGTTAAAAAAAAAAAAAGTAAATTTGATAGTTACTATTCTACTTTGATATTGTTTTTTATAAGGTTGTGAATTCACATTTGTAGTTAAATGACAATTAAAAAAATCTAATTTTTTAATCCATAATTTAATTAAAATATAATTATTAATTAACATATAATAGGTAAAATAATAAAATATGATAAAATAAAATAAAATCATAATTAAAAAATTAAATATTTTTAATTTATTACTATATAATAAATATATAATCTAATGTAAAAATTTGATATAAATAGTTAAAGTCAAATTCATCTTATATTATTTTATTGTTATATAATGAAAAAATGACTATTTCAATGTGAAGATTTATATAAATAGAATAACTAATATATAAATTCATCTTATATTCATCAAAAATATCCTTTACATATACATGATCCAATAACAATGCTCTAAGGGCATGTTTGGAGATCAATGACGTAAAATGAGATAAAAATTTCATAAATAATAATGAAATTATTTGTATTAATATATTTAATTAAATTTTAGAAAATGAGAAAGAAAAAACTAAATAAAAATATTATAAAATTAAAAAATTGTTATAATATAATTTTTTTATTAAAATTTGAAAAATTGTATTATTTTTTATATTTTATCTAGAGGTTTGAGAAAGTTATAATGATTAATAATGCTTAGATAACAATTTTGATAATTTAAAATTGAAAAATATTTATATTTAAATAATGTTTACAAAAAAATATATAATAAATTTTAAAATAAAATAAGATAAGATAAAATGAACATACCAGTTCAGTTCTGAATTTTGATCATATCATCATTTGAAACATTGATACGACCATCCACATATATTTCATGACTTTTAATTATTAATTTCCATCACTCTTTTCTTTCTTTTCTTGGGTTTTAATGACGCATTATTGCGAGTGTCTTGGCGTCATTAAGAGGAAAGCCATCAATTATTGAAAGGATGATCACAATCTTAAGATTGTCCATATTTTAATTTTGTGGTGCTTTCCCCTTTGCCACAAAGTCTAAGTCATGACATGCACAGCAGAGCTTTAGCATGTTGACTAGCTTTAGCATGAGAGTCTGAGACTTCTCGAATTGGGCGGAACACATGGTCGATTACAATTATTAGTCCATTAATCAGCATTGCGCGCTTTGGTAAATTCCAAAGGTTCTTTTCCACAACTACATGAAGAAAAAGAAGCCAAGCAAGCTAGGTAGAGTTATAGTAATCGATCGGAGTATGCCGAACGCGGTTTTGACTTTAAAAATTGATTGAATATATTTTATGAATAGATAAGATGGAAAGATAGACACAAATAATAATTTATTTTTTCGCTTAAAATAATCTTATTTATTTATTATGAGTAATGCTACATATAATCGTGAAGTACTAAATATTGTATAATCACTTTGAAAAATAATAAAGTTTACTATTAAAAAATTAAATTTTTTTGCATGAATTCTGTATTTATTCATTTTTTTAAATAATTATGCGACGCTTGCATACTCACAATTATAAATATTATTTCTTATTTATTATTCAAATAAAATATATTTAGTGAAAGAATGTTACTACGTACAAACAAAGTTACGTACTAATCTGCATATCAATACTAATTCTTTCATATTCAAAATTTAAATTAACATTGTTTTCAATAAAATTTACTTTTTAACCAATCACGTTAGATTTATACATATATTGGTGCACAGTTATCCTTACAACTAGATTTTTCCTTAATGAAATTTTAACAACATCATGTAAGCTAAACTTTTGGCAAGTGAGGAATTTTCCTCTTTTTTTTCTTTCTCATAATTAAGATAGATAAATTGTGAAAAATTCCTAGAAAACTCTCAAATAGAATGGTTTTTTTTTTTTTTTTGGGTCTAAGCTAAAGTTAATGATAAGGACCTTACTTTTGAGCAGCGGCAAAACAAGTATTTGTGTTGAGGAGGGCCAACTTTTTTATTGTATAATATATTTATGTAAAAAGTAATTCTAAATACAATGTAGGTATAAGCTAGCTCTACGCATTCTATTTGGAAAAAAATGGAATCCATCATTAAAAAATAATTTTTTTATATAGATTATAGATTTATCTACTTTTTTCAAAAGGAGTGGGAGAGACGTGCATGTGATCCTAAGACTACAAACATTAATTCTCTTATATAAATTAAAAAGAGATTGCAAAATTATAAAAACATAACTATAAACTATTTTTCATATCAATCATCGATCTTAAATCATTTTTCTTCTATTTTGACTTTGGATTTCATATTAAAAAATTTAATATTGTATAACAAAAAACTTTAAAATTTATATTAATAAGTTTATTATTTCTCATAATTTTAATTTTAATTTTAGAAAAACCACATCCTTAAAAATAGGTAATATATATAAATTAAGCAAAATTTTAGGATTATAAACAAAAAGAAAAAATTAGAGAGATATATTTATAGGTATATTGAGATTTTTTTTAAATTCAAGAATATATAGAAATTATAATTTTTTTTAAGAAATCATTTTCTATATTTATAAAATTATACATAAAATTAAAGAATATATATTTAGTAATTATTTGATTTCAAAAAATTTTGGGGTCCATTGCCCCATCGGTAATCCGCCACTGCTTTTGAGCCTACGAAATTCACTTTCGGCTATTTATTGCTTTGTACAGCCAATTAATTATAAGCTATTTAATTATATAGTCCAATATTTGTTTTTTTCTCTTTGCTAATTAAAACTCATACATCAATTCATCTTTCGACCCATACGAAGAAAAGATCATGTCAATCATTTTTAAGTAATGTTATATATTATATTTTTATCTTATATTTATTTTATTAAATAAAATATAATATATTTATTATTATTAAATAATAATAAAATGATGATAAATAATTATTTAATAATAATAAATATAACACATAATCTTACTTAATAGAATGATTTAATTTATCTTATTTTATTTTATTTTTTAAAAAAGATGAAACCTTAATTTTTATCAATAACTCTGGCTTATAATAGAGGAATACCGAATATAAAGATAACGTGAAATTCCCCTTGTTTTACTACATAAGCCAAACGAATTTAATGGGAACAAGCGGCCGGGGACCACCACCCCCCAAAGTTTTTTCAAAAAAATAATTTTCTCTTCTTTAAAGAAATTTGCAAAAGAAAAATTCCTAAAGTTCCAAAAAATTCAAAATGATCCTTTAACTACTCAAAAATCTACTAGGAATATTAAATATTGTTATGAATTATTAAGTACTACAGATTTTTTAAAAAAAAATAAGATTTATTATTAAAAAATTAATTTTTTTAATATAAATCTCTTTTCTATTTATTTAAAAAAAAATCAAGCGACACTTCAACATTCAATAACTACAAATATCGTTTATCAAAATCTATATATAATAATCAAGTACTGCATTGACACCCTAGCTAGCTTTTTCCCTATTTTCTTACATCCTGCACGCAACAATATTCCAAGCCAAGCCATAGTCGACCTAGTTCCATTTACAGGGTCTAGAAATACACATGATCTCAAACGAACATCCTGACCATTTTGACGAATAATATGTTAATTAATTAAATGTCTAATCACATGATTAAGCTGGCTTTAGTCTGTTTTTTGCAAACTGATTTCTCAAAACCTGTTTGATAGTTAACAAAACCCAACTAATTGATTGCTGGCTTGGTTGATTAGACTCAACTTCTTAAAAAAAGTATGATCTTCTTTATCTGATCAATAGCACTTTGAATACCATTAAGGCAAAAAACAATAAAAAAAAAAAAAAAAAAAAAAAAAAAAAAAAAAACCACTTAAAAAATATAGCATCAACAATCACATTTAAGTCTGAGACTAATTCAGGAGCCGTTTCTGGCTAAACAAACAGATAATTATCATGATCATGTTCTCAGCTTTGAAACAGAACAGACACATATATCCAAGGTCATGTTATCAGCTAATTAAGTAATCAATTAGCTCGATCAGTTTGTCTTCGAACCCAATTAATGTGGATTGATGTAGCTAGCAGTAGTAGTACTACTGATCATGAGGTTAATTTGTAATGTCATTTCATGGTTCAAACTCAAAGGGAAGAAATTATGTTCCCTTCGCTCCACAGACAAGCCAAGGAAACATAAACGACTGGTCATTGTCACGCATGATCTAGACGTGAGTGCAAATTGCCCGGTAGATGCCCGGCAATTGCAGTGGCCACGATGGTGTTCCCTGCTGCTGTCGATCGGTAGGGTCATAATGATATATATAAATATATCTCACAAGCTGGTCCAAAGACTTTAATCGATCCTAGAATTTGTGGGAGTAGTCTTGCTGCAAATGATACTAAATAAGGTTACAAGTGGGTTTGGCCTACCTTTCTTTTTATAGCATATATATGTGCTAAAAACTGACTTCATTCCTGTTGCTCTATTCAGGTTGATTTTTTGGGCTTGGAGTACTTATCCTGAAAAATAAATAAAAAAGATGTTTATTTGCCACTTGGTCCTGGTCCAAGTGACAAATATTCAGTGGGGTTTTTAATATCTGGCTAGACTCATCTTGCATATAATACAGATCAGAGGGAAAAAAATTATTGCAGTATTGATCGCTTTACAAAACTGAGAACGATAGGTTTCACTCCCCTAAGATGTCCAAAGTTCAAAGTTCAGACTCCTATTGGTTTGAAGAATGATCGAGTAGTACTCTTGGCTTGTCAGCTCATTGATCAGTTGGCTTGGGATTTCATACCAAGCATTCCCTGGTAAGCCATTTAAAAAAATAATAATAAAAAAAATTTAAAATTTAAAAAAAAAAAAAAAAAGGTGAAAACAAAAGGGACAAAGAAATTTACCTTGTTTTGTTCTTTGTGCAGTGTTTCCATGCATATATATTTAAGTAGCACTACTCTCTCTCTCTTTCTCTCTCTCTCTCTAGTTCAGAAGGTCAGTAACTTCTCACATGGCGTCTTGTTCGGTTCTTCCATTATGATATATTTGAATTGTATAGGTTTTAACTCTGTGTCATGTGTGTATATATACAACTACAAGTGGAGTTTGTTCAAAAAATTAATGCACTTCACGTGGCATGCATCCCACATGCACTCTCTTCCACATTAACACTCAACCAATCTCATCTCCCAGTCAATCATTTGGCACTAGCAGCTCAGCTTTAAGCCCTAAATATTTTAATTAAGATCATTTTCTCATGATTATTATTTAATTACTTTCTTAATTAATTAGAAGTACAGCGCGCATGAGTTATAAGCTAGCTTGGGGCCGGTGGTCGTTCTGTACCTGCACCATGATTGATCTGTAGACTGCATCGTATATGATTCAGTGCGTACGTACGTTACTTTACGGCCATAAAAATCTCATCGACCATCATTGCTATCAACTGTTTCTGTGCGCTTCGTCGTAGTTCTTATCATCATTTTTAGAAACCATGCAAGCAAGAAGCTGATCAGCAATCTTGATCGGGCGAATGCATGCTTACGGCTGCAAACATATAAGGTTTAACCTTGGTTTGTAGCATGGCCCATTAATTTTTTCTTCCCCCCATACAGTTTAGTATTTCCTGTCACAAATCATTTTTGTAAATGGAAATCATTATTCGATCATCGCAAAGACGTTATTTTCTGGTACTGGATTTTATTATGTATGTGGGGTATATTTAACTTTTATCATGAGAAGGTACATACATATACATCGTGTGTGTGTGTGTGTGTATATATTTTAGGATCTCTCTCTGTCTCTCCCTGTGCATGTCTATCGATCTGAACTACGCATCCATGAATATTTTAAGAACCCAACCCAACCCAATCGGCAATCACTATAGAAGCCATATACTGTATCAATCTGCGTGTGAACTAATATAAAATATGAACCGATCATCACTCGTCTAAGTTGACTTTAGCCTTCGATGCTTCTCGCTCTTGGTCGAAAACCGAAGTATTTCATGCATGCAATACAAGATTCTGTACGAGGAAATTAATCATGAACTAGAGATCAAATTGAGCTTTAAATCGAGTAAAATATATTCTACCTCCTGTATGTCAACAATCAACATTGCGATATATCTTAACATGCTTTACAATCTATACCACCAATGAATGATGCATGTATTAATTTATTGAAATAAATTATCTGGCACTCCATTTCGATTTTGATTGAAATTGTATTGATCACCTGTCAGAAGAATGATAGTTATATACTGATTCGGTATATTCTAAAGACCCTCTTGATACACTTTTGACGATCTCACAAAAATTTAATTTCGGTGAAATCCCATGCATTTACTAATCTTATCCTTTACGGAATCGATCTGATCCTTTTCTTTTACTGTACACGAATATGTAACTCGGCACATGTACAGGATAACGTTCTTCCGGGCCGCTCTCCCTCTCCCCCAATTAAAAATAATAATACAAGGAAGGAATTCTTGAATTCAATATGAACCTGCAGCCAATGGTTTTGCATAGCAATACCAAGAGATGGATCCAATACCGCTATCGGTTTTGTATTTAAAAATTATGATTAGCTGCATATTTTATTATTACTGAACCTAATAATTGGCATCCTCCTTGATATTTTTGCTGTGTGATCAGGTGGGTATAGAAGTTAGGAGAGCCAATATTTTAAGCTCATGACTAATGGCAAACTACTTAGTATAGGGATATAAATGAATTAGTCTGTTCAATAGCTCGCTCAGTTAAAATCGAATCGAACTCGGCTCGTAAAGGGAAAAATAAAATTTTGTTCATGAAAGTATACCCGCTCAATTTGTAAATAACACACTCTACAAAACTTGACTCAACTCGTCTAAAGTTCGTTTATGTTTGAGTCAACTCGTTAGCTCAACTAGATTAAAACTCATTCATATATTGATAAATATATACATACACCTATGTATATATACATATATATAGGTATTAGCTAATAATATAAGCATATCACTTTTATAATTAAATATATAATATGTAATTTAATTACTTATGTCTACATAGTGAATATACTTCATAGGTATATTTTATAATTTGCATAATAATTAATCAATAAAATTTAATAATTTCATATACTAGTATGTAGAAACTATATATGAAATAAATATATGCTATCATATTAAGTGTATGTATTAATAAAATATGTAGGCACATAATATATTATTATTTTGGATAAATCTCAACAAGTTAGATATTAATTATTTATAAATTTTTTAAAATTTTATAATTCAATAGATGTTCTACTTGTTAGTTGTATAAATTCAATATTAGATCTTTTATTTTTTATTTAATTTATTAATTATTAAATTTTATTCAAAAAATAAATAATTTGAACTCGAGCTCGAGCTTAACTCAACTTGACTCAAACTCTAACTCGACTCAAACTCGTTCGTGGACGAGCTCAAGTTAGAGTTGAGAGTTTACCTTATCGAGTTGACATCGAATAAAGATTTTAAAAAAAAAAAATTCTCAAACTCGGACTTAAGTAGTCGAGCCTAGCCATGAGCTCGGCTCGGCTCGATTACAACCCTACTTGAGTAGGACATATAACATTTGATCGAATTTAAGACTTAAAAAGTAGTTGTGCGGGACATTGACAATGAGACAAAACGCTAACATTTGGTGCAATATTATATTAGACATATCAAAATTAAAAGAAAAGACTGAAGAGTTTGATTGGAGCATGAAATGATGTTTGGGTGAGGGGAAAACCAAAAATTATAGAATATGATAGAGGGAAACCTAACACGGTGGTCCGCATGTGCTGTGGTGTGGCCTAGCGATAGCAGCGTAGAGTACAGAGGGTTCAATCCGTGGTGGGAATTAATGTGGGATCCTCACCATCCTCTTTAAGTACGTTCGAATTCTTTGAAAACTGAAAACCAGACCTTGAACCCTCGACACGACACGACACCAGCTATGGATAACTTCTTCCCAGGCCCACCACGTGGACTGCACAATTAGTTTGTCCCACTACACGTTCCTTATGTTGGTCTCCGTTTGCTTAAGTGTCCCTTTGTTTCTCCTGTAGTGGGCAACATTCCCCTGTTGTCCGAGATGTCTTTTGATTTTTGGTTTTGTGTCTAGCTAAAATTGAGAGAAAAAAGGATGTTTAGGCTAGGGGAGTGGCTTGTGTCCACTCCAAAGTCTTCATTTATGATGTACATTATTTCTGTGAAGAGTTAAGGCACTAACATCTAGCGTTTCCAAGGAAATCAAATGCCGTGTTCTTTAGTGAGTTACCATACTAAAATATAGCCATTGGTCAAGGCCTGCCCAAACAAACAGTACCAAAATGTTAGGGGTAGCAGAAACCTAGATCACTTCTCGGCAATATGATGAACTTACTGCAAGGAAAACCACTCTAACAGCAGTCAACATTGGAATTTCATTTTCAATGTAATGTAGAGGGAAAAAGGTCGTAATATTTACAGATGCTCTCTCTATATATATGTCTCTCTCTCTCAAAAGATTGTGAGCAACAGTACATCACGAGGCTTGCAATTTTACCAAGGGCAAAGATGCCGTTAGTAAATAAAGGAAAAAAATCAAATCTCAATTAGATTTCATCTCAATATCTTCACTTTCCTTGTTGGCATCATGATTATCCCGTGGTAAGAGGCCGAGGAGTGGCAAAGGTAACAATGAACTCAAATTACAAAGGATTATCAAAGCCGCCAAGTTATCAAATCTGTCTTTTGTAACACCAAACAGCTGGGTCAGACCAGCACCAATCAGCCCCCCAAGAACGCTTCCTCCATTTGATATGGACATGAGTGTTGCAAAAAGTGTGGCTTCCATTCCCTCTGGACATAGTCTTGCTGCTAGCACAAGAACAGGCATGAAAGAAGCCTGCAGGAAAATAGAAATCAATTTAACACTAGAATCAGGAGCAGGATAAATTGTCTGCAAACAAGCAATAAGATAGTTGATCGGGAAATAATGATTCCAAGGAAGAGCATACATAACATCATCCAAGTGGTTATTATTAGATGAATAATGATAGGCTTACTACCTTCCTACCACTCTTACTACTCTTCCTATATTTTTAATCTTTTTTAATTTTTTTTGTTTACTTGATGGTTAAAGAAGTGACTATTAGTAAAGTTGTAAATTTTTTTAATTTTTTCTTAATGAGTAAGGATGTTAAAAAAATACTTAAAAGAAAATAATAATAATAAATTCAAATAGTAAATGGGTGGTAAGAGGATAGTAAGTGTATAATCATCCTCCTCCGACCATTCTGCATATACAATAATGCAGTGGGGACAGTGACATGCATACAACAAAATCCTCATATTAACAGAACCCAAAAATCGTCATATCAACCACATCAGATTTATAGGAAGAGTAAAGAAAACAACTTTCAAATGTGCAGAGAAGTAAAATGGTAAGGTAAAAATGTATCACCTGACCAAGAACTGTTAAAATCAGAGAATCCCCAATTGCAAACCACTCATCACTTATACCAAACTTTCGATTCAATCCCATTACAAGGAAAACCTGACCAAAATCCATCAATAGAAAAGGTTAAAAAAAAAAATGACCATCAAGCACACTCAATCAGACATTATTATGAATGGCCTCAAAAGTGAGTCCCATTACAAACCTGAGTCATTCCAAGAGAAGAACCAATAACAGTTGTTACAAGAAAAATCTTCTGCAACTGAACGTTTTTCAGAAATCCATTATACAGTCCAACACCAAGCAGGGATGCCACTGAAGTCACAAGTTTGACACGCCCCAAAAATTCTGGGGTGAAACCAAGTTTGTTTGTGCTGTACCAAATTAAAAATAATAAATAAATTAAAAATAATAACGAAATGAAATCATGTTGCAGATTCGAGTTAAATGCAAAAAGTAAATTTAAAACGCTAAAAGCACCCATGAAATACATTCGCAGACAAGACATACGTGAAGAAAAACATGGCAGAGTCTGACTGAGGTGTTGCCTGCCACAAGAATATAAATAATGTAGGAAGAAGTACATTGGGCTGCTTGACAGCATCCCACAACTGAGTAATGTTCTGTTTCGAGCTTTCAATAAAGTTTAGACTGGCCAAAGGAAGATTTTTCCCTCTTGCTGGAAGCATGGGTTGTTCTTTTACAAGGACAGCAACTGCTGAAGTAATCAGTGGCAGCAAAGCCGTGATACCAAAAACAAACCTGAGACATTAAAATTATAACCAAAATGACTGCTTCGAATGATCATCAGTAGTAGGACATTGTATCCATACAAAATAAAAACAAGTACCTTACACCATAAGCATCCACTAGGGAGCCACTAAAGTAGGAGCTCACAATTCCACCACAAGCCGAGGATCCCCAACACAAGGACTGAAGAGACCCGGACATGCTTTGTGACTCACCACGAGCTCTTTCTACGACCATAGAGTCTACAACCTACAACATGCTTAAGTTTTTTAAAATTATTTGTGAAGTATGCCACAGAAAATCAAGAAGATGAAACACCAAAGATGCATTTCCGGAAAAAGGTAAACTAGACAGTTTTGTCGCTTCTAGTATTTGGGAATCAAACCCAACCATCATTTCTGACTCGTGTCCTCTGAGTGCCGCTTTCCTTGTCTATTAATGACAAGATTTTTGGCTAAATGGTCCATGGACCATACAATAAGGAGAATTTGAAACATATGATTGGTGGGGGTGGTAATAAGACACATCATTAACTATCTTACGATATTATTTAATGGCAAAAATACTATAAAGCCACATCATTCACTCCATGTGTTATTATTAAATATATATTATATAGCTAAACTTATGAAATAAAAATTATATATTCAAATAACTTACTCATTTTATTTCAAATTTAAATTATTCACGAAAAATTATATATTTTTAATAAAAATACTAATTTTATTTCAAATAATTAGCTTTTAGTTTTCCTAAAATGTGTTTTTTTGTTTTATCAGCTTAAATCATTTTACTTATGGCCTCTCTTCACTCAAAGAAAGTTTGTGATTTCTCATCACTAACATAAAAACAAAGGAGAGTAAGGGGCCATAAGATCAAGTTGCTCAAACAAAATCTTAGAAATCAAAATGCTAATGTATACATCTTTAAAAAGTTTTATTTGCTGTATACTGCCTAAGATATGCTAACTCAGTTACAGAGTGTTTTTCATTTTCAAGATGAAAGTCTCATGCACAATTTTGAATGAGGGGAAAAAGTGAGGAACCCTCTTTTCGAATTTGACTCTCCCACTCCAGTTGCAGCCCCAATTATACTTCCATGGTAATGTGTTATAAAGCGGGGTGGCATTCCTTCCGGTTCAATAGCCAGGACCCACCTAGATCCAAAGCCAGCACCAGAAGCAGAGACAAGGAAGGCAAGGGTGATAGTCAGTATAGGGAGCACCCCTCCAGTTCCATCTAATTTAGTTATCCTGCACATCACGCAGCTCTACAACTAGTATGGATTAATGCTTTATGTTTAATGGCCATTCCAAGGGTTGTCATATCTCTTAAGGCCGCCTTTGTTCTAAGATGATATGGGGTTGTCTATTATCAATAGTAACTACAGGTGCTTAGTTTGACATGGGAACGACATACTTGGGCTCCCTAGATGCAAAATCATCTCCCTCTTAGAAATTTTTATGTGCAAAGCCTGAACTTCTGCCACCGGTAGCAACCATGTGAAAGATTTTATTTGTATCGAATAGGATATATAGCTTCCATAACAATCCATCTATACATAATTATATATAGTACCTTGGACACAATAAACTACAAGAGATACTTACAACATCAGAGAATGCTACAGAAAGTGATCCTAGCAGTATGCAGAAAGCAGCATCATACTTGCTGTCAACAAAGGTGGCCATCAAAGTCCAAGACAGTGCACCAAGAAGTCCAGATAGAATCAAATATGACCTTCTTCGGTAACCAAAAAGTGGGACAGAATCACTGCAGTGACCAAACAATTCCTTCAATAATGTACAGAAACGAAAAACATAAATACTTTTTAATTAAGGGGAAGGAAATTTGGGGTGAGATGGGAGATAGACTCACACCTTATAAACCCATAGAGAGGTTTGACAAGCCACGGTAATGCTGAAAAACCAGATATGACAGCCGTCTAGTCAACCACATATAATTTGTCAGTCTTTCAGTTATAAAAATAAATCTATTCCCCTATAAAAAGTTTTTTTTTTTTTTTTGAAAGGTAATCGATTCCCCTATAAAAAGATGAATCCATCAACTATTAACTTTTGAATAAATTCCTGCATAAGCAGAAAGTATGATAGGACATCAATCAAGATATTCCTTCATTCGAACAATGGTCACAATTTACTCTTTACAACTACATCTTTGAAGGAAGGAGCACGGTATGAGTTGTATATCTAATATATAATTCCAATGACAATCAACAGAACTAATTAAGATCAAATACCTCTGCCGGATCAAGATGCAAATCGTCCTTCAAGTAAAAACTGACAGCAAGCCTTGCAAGGCCCAAAACACCTTGTACAAAATATACCATAGCAACTGCCACATTATCTGGGGACAAATCCACCCCAAAGCATTTCACCGTCCTCATGTGATATTTGTTCTTGCGAGGAGCAGTTTTAGTAGAAGAGGCTGCCTCTCCATCCACACTTGTCATCAGCATATCCCCTTTTCCTACACCTGGATCAAGCACACACAACAACAATTAGAGAAACGGAGGTTAGGAACTGAGGGTTAAAGCAAATCAAGGAGCCTCCTGTATTAGATTACTTTCTGAAAGCTGGAATGAAAGCAAAATTGTTCAACAAGGAGCCTTGCCTCAATTCATTCAAGTCATTAGTTAAAAAATGCAACTCCAATCTCCAAGATAGTCTCGTCAAAGCTTGAAGATAACAAAAATTCACTCAAAAAATGAGCTACCTTAAACAATCTGATAACCAAAAAGTTTCAGTCTCAGACTTCCTCAACTACAATAAAGTTCAAATTAGCAGAAATTTGATGCCTATATCCAGGTCAAGTTTCTCAAAATTTAAAGATTATTAGCCATGCTTGGGCGTCAGCTACCCTCGCTCATAAAGTCTCTCGTTCTCATAAAAAAGAACTATGAAATCCCTAGGGGTTGGCTCAAGTGGTAAAGGCCTTGGTCTTAGGGGTATGCTCCCTCTAGGTCTACGGTTCGAATCCTCTTGGGTGCAAACAATTTCTAAGGGCCATCGGACTAGGGGAACTTCCCCTTGAATTACCCTTTTATTTTTATAAGTAAGAAGTAAATTTTATTCATACGAATGAAATAGACATAGCCTGTGTACATAGGAAGTATACAAAAGAACACCTAAATACATTCTAGATTAAGGAAAGAAAGTCATGGAACTTCCCCTTAAATTACCCAAGGTGCACTTGCAGGATTTTCTCTCGTATTGAGATATGGTTTTGGAGAGAAATGGTGTATGTGGATCAAACATTGCATTTTGACATCAAGATTTTCCATTTTGGTCAATGGCACCCCCCGTTGGGTTTTTTTATAGTTCACGTGGTTTGAGACAAGGAGATCCTCTATCTCCTTTTCTTTTGGCCCTTTTCATGGATGCGTTGAGTAGAATGTTGGAAGCAGCAATAGAAGGAAGGTACTTGTTAGGTTTTGAGGTGGAAAATGAGGAACAGAATAACATTAAATTATCTAATATTCTTTTTGCCAATGACACGTTGATTTTCAGTGAGCCCAACCAAGAACATATTCAAACTTTGAGAGTCTTGTTGTTATGTTTTGAAGCTGTCTCGGGTCTCAAGATGAACCTAAACAAGTCTGAAATTGTACCTGTGGTTGCCGTAGGCAATATTTCAGATTTAGCTAATATTTTGGAGGGTAAGATTTCTTCGCTACCGCTGAAGTATTTTGGTCTTCATTTGAGTGCTACTCACAAATCTGTTTTGATACGAGATGGGGGGATTGAGAAAATCGAGAGAAGGTTGGCTGGATGGAAAAAGTTATATTTGTCCGAAGGGGGAAGAATTACTTTGATAAAGAGTACGTCGTCTAATCTTCCCACATATTTCTTTCACTTTTCCATTTGCCAACTGGGGTTGCTAGAAGAATTGAGAAAATTTATCGTAATTTCTTATGGGGAGGAATAGGAGAGGAAAAGAAGTTTCCTTTGGTTAGTTGGAACAAGTTTGTCAACCAGTTTCTTGTGGAGGATTGGGGGTGAGAAATTTGGGGTTGTTTAATAAAGCACTCCTTGCCTTTGGAGATATCATGAAGAGAGAGATGCTTTATGGAAGAATGTTGTTGCTGTTAAATATGGGAGTGCGTGGGGGATTGGTGTTCTAATGAAGTTAGAGGAGCGTATGGGGTGAGTTTATGGAAGTTTATTAGAAAAGGTTGGGGGGAGTTTTCTAAACATATTAAATTTAAGATGGCGGAAGGGAAGAGGATTCTCTTTTGGCATGACATTTGGTGTGGGGAATCAGCCCCTAGAAAAGCATTTGAAGGATGAATGTACCCTACTAAGGTGGCATTCTTCAATTGGGTGGTTGCTTTAGGGAAAGTATTGACCACGGATAACCTTAGAAAACATGGTTTGTGTATAGCTGATTGGCGTGTCATGTGCAAGAAGGATGGTGAATCTGTAAATCATCTTTTTTTACATTGCAAGGTGGCAAAGTCTTTGTGGAATTAGGTTATTGGTCGTACAAGTTTATATTGGGTGATGCCGAAGGAAGTTGTGGATCTTCTTGCATGTTGGCATGGCTTTAAGGCAAGGAAATGTGTAGTTGCCAAATGGAGAATGATTCCTTGTGTTTAATGTGGTGTCTATGGCTGGAAAGGAATGAGAGATGTTTTGAAGACAAAGAGCATTCTTTTGAAGATCTTCAGAATTTTTTCTTTTATACTTTTGAGTTTGTGAGCTAAGATCTTTGTAGGGAATGATGATAATGTACTGGATCTGTTTCTGTTTTAGTTTTCCTTCTTTCTAGAGTGTAGTAGGTATTTCCTTTGTATACATCCTGTGTACTTAGGCTGTGCCCATTCTTAGTAATAAAATTTCTTATTAATTATTAAAAAAAAAAAGGTGCACTTGCGGGAAATTCTCCTTACCGAGGGCCCACGCACCCTAGGGATTAGTCGGGACTTTGTTCTTGGACACCCAGTGCCAATTAAAAAAAAAAAGAACTGTGAATCTCATCTAGTTCAAAACAAGGGAAAGAGGATACATTTCATTGTCGAGCCCATAAGATATAATTAACCTCTAATGACAAGAAAAAAGATAAATTAAAATAAACCAATGAGCTCTAATATTCTGTGGAGGGTGAGGTAGCGGTTCAAGTTCCACTGAATGCTTGTCTAACTTATCAATCAAGATAAAACATCAAAGGTGTTGAATCGAAGAAACCTTGGCCGCACTCAACCCCAAGTAAGTACGAAATCTGAAATCGTAGTTTCTATCTTAAGAGTTCAAATACTGTTACCATTAAAACATTTCCATTCTTATTCTCTTTTTCCAAGTATTTCGAAGAAGAATTTTTTTTTTATTAGTGAGTTGAAGAAGGGAAGGAGTGGATGAGGGCCATTAATTAAACATTTCCGATAAATCATTATCTAAGGCAATAGTTAGATATTCATTCATCATCACCGTTGCCTAACCCAGATCAAAGCCAGCCACTAAACGGTTCCACTTGCATCATTATCGTCATCATTTCATGATATCTAAACATAAAAACTTTATTTTGGATGCCTAGAAATCACAAGAAAAGTACGAGTGAGCCCAAGAACACTACCACGTCCCAACTACCATTCGAGATTCAAAATCTTCCTTTCCTTCTGCCAATTTTTTTTGGCTTATAAAGAAAACAAATTAGATACCAGTGTCGTATATGTAATGCAAGGAAAACTTACCGTTTCTGGAATCCGCAAGAAGGACGTCCTCCTCACCCTGCAAGTGAGACGAAGAAGGCACCCGTATCGTAACCGCGACAGACATTTCCTTATCGGGAAGCTTCCGACGGGGTCTCCGTCGAGTCCTTCTAAGTGGCCCCGCAACCAGAGCTCTGGTTCTCCGTGGAATCCGAGAGATTGGAGGAGAGGAGATAAAGGACAAAATGGGATTTTGCAAGGGTAAGACTGAGATTGAAGAAAAAGTAGACGTGGATGCCATTACATACATAATAATTTAATCGAGACTTTTGATTTTAGACGTACAGTGTGTTTTAACACTTTTAACACAAAATTCAGAGAAGTGCCTAGAAGTACCCTCCATCAAAAAAAGAGTGACTGGCCTGTGCATGGACACGTACAGAGAGCCGATCGCTGAGGCCTGAATGGTTAAGACCATGGGCCTAGGCCCAAAAATATTGCTGTTTTGTGAAATGGCCTCGTGTAACCAATGGTTTTTTGATTCAGATAGCAAGTGCCTGGATTTTCTTAACTAACAAACAGCTCAAAATCTCTTTTCCCATCATGTAGCAAACAACATCATTAAGTTAGCCTTCAATTAGGCTACGCTTAAATATTGAGCTTAAATGAGTTAAGTTGAGCTGAATTTTTTATAAATAGTAGTTAATTGAGTAGGTTGAGTAAGTTATGTGGGACCCATTTAAAATGAGTTTAAATGTATTTGAATATTAAAATGAGTTTAGTATTGTTTATGAAAAATTAAAAAATATTTTGGGTCTACATGTAAGGAAGTTTTGAGTTGAGATGAATTTAGTAATTTAAGAGTTGAGTATTTGGATGTTAGACTCAGTTTAAAATTAGATTAAAATGAATTGATCTCAATTAAGTCTTACAACCAAACGGGACCTATTATAAGGATAGGAAACGCCTACGGTTTAGATAGTAATGGCATATAACATGGTTGGAACTTCGCAAATCTATTTGGAAGTAAATAAAAAGAAGTAATCTATGTCAAATTTTAAATTTTCTAAAAAAATCAGTCATTATAAAAATAAAAAATAAAATATTATTTAATAATCTCAAACATGAAAAGATATCAAGAGAAGTTTAGGGCTCGTTTGGACACTTAAAATATTTTAGATTATCTTTGAATAGTTGGAACTTGGCATATCTATTTTATAGTAAATAAAAAAAAAAAGTAATATATGTCAAATTTTAAATTTTCTAAAAAAATTAGTCATTATATAAAAATATTTAATTATCTCAAACGTGTAAAGATAAAGGAAGCTTAGAGCTCATTTGGACACTTAAAATATCTCATAATATCTTTCAATAGTAGTGAAATTGTTTGATTTAAGATATTTTATTGAATTTCGAGACAAAAGAAAAAAATTTGAATAAAAATATTCTGAAGTTAAAAATTTGTTTGAATATAATTTTTGTTTTGATATTTGAAAAAAGTTGTATTATTTTCTGTGTTTTACTTAAAAGCTTGGAAAACTTGTATTGAGTTTTATGTTTGGATAATAATTAAGCAATGATTAGATGGAAAGGTTAAATTATAAAAATTATTTTATATTTAAGTGATGTTTGAAAATAAAATATCTAATAATACCTTGTTACATAAATAAGGTCTTAGTTCATTCTATAATATCTCAATTGGGCCATATGATGTGAGCTCTCGGTATCGAACCAAAAGCATTTTGTTATGAGGAAGAAGAGTTGTCTGGATAATTAGACTCTCTAAATAGATATTTTGGGGGAAGCCAGATCATGTTATATCATTTTAGATTGCCCATCAACATGACTGTTCTACAGGCAAACGGCACTAAGGTTGGGCATTCCAACCTAGTTTTGGAATAAAACGACATTTAGGTGAGAAAGGCAACAATAACCAAATTGTATATGTTCTTTTTTCAACCCTTTGAAGTGGATTCAACTTGAATGGTGGACACCATTTTAGAAAAAACATGATGACGCAAAAGGAGCATCACCTCCAAACCTACCGCTGAATTGAAATGAAGATTGATAGGCCAATAATCCAACCTTGGTTTCAGCCATGTCTCTTTCATGCCCACTCGCCAAATGCCTGCATGGATAGAAATGCCAGAGGGGGTTGCCGTTGCCCACTAGCCATATCTATTATCTATATTGTAATCTCAAAGAGACTAATCAATTTAAAAGCTTGTTTTCAGGTAAAAGGTTACTGCTATAACTTTCACAAGGGCTATAGATAAAGATAGTGAGGGAGGCCCGGAAGTGTGCGCTCCCTGATACCGTCCTGATTAAGGAAGTAAGAGTCATGGCAAAAAATAAAATCTTGAAAGTTGGGTTCATCTCTTGCAGAGGTACCTTTAAAGACTTGTTTGGTTAATTAAAATAAAGAATCTTATCTTATCTCATCTCAATTTATTATTATAATTTTTTTTAAATTTCAATACAAAATATAATAAATAATTTAATATTTTAAAATTTTAATATAAAATTAATATTCAAAAATTATATTATAATAATATTTTATTTATTACTATTTAAAACCTCTTATAATTAGAGTTTACGAGAAAAAAAAATATACTTCAGTATACGCACAATCATTCCCTCGACATAGTCACTAAACTATACCCTCGAAGTAGCCATTCTCAGCACTGTGGTATAAATAAAGAAATGGAACTCGCTAGAAGTCAAATAATTTGATTTAAAAGCTTGACAAAATGGCCATGCCGTTGATCATTGGAGATGTGGAAAGAGGGCATGAGAAAAGAAAAGAATCTATTTTTCCAGTGAGGTCATTGGTCCTACGTGCTTAATTATTAGATGATTAAATTAATATAAACAAAAGTAATGTGAGCTTTAGTCATGCATCATCATCATCACAAACTATGAAAAGACAACAATCCGTGGACAAACCCAACAGCATCGCCAATTTTTCAATTCAACAAAATCATCAACTCTACAATATCTAAAGCCTTTTTAGTCCTCCTTACAGGAAGAGTATCAAGAAGTAAAAAAGCAAACGAGAGAATATACGTGAGATTACACCAAAACAGGCTCAATTTCCCAAGGAACTCAAGAACCGTCCTTTGGTAAGGAGAACCGATGATACAAAGATTTCCCTTATTAAGTTTCTCGTTTTCTTTTATGGTGCTCTGGATCAAGCAAGATTAATGGAGATACAGTTAGGTATCAGGAACAGGTCCCATCATCATCGTGTCCCAATTTTTCTATTCCCTCCTCCAAAACCATCTGCTGGTGGCGGCACTCGCTGCTGCAGAAGGCTTTCTCACCTCTGAAAGAGAAATAGATCAATTAGATTCAAAGTTCCAAACTTGGCTGAGTCTGATTATCAAGGACCAAAAATCATAAATAAGGGGGAATATATTGGAAGAATATTTCATTTTTTAACTTAATTCCCCTGGTATCAACCATCTAAGACAACAGAATGGAAACAACAAATAAAACCTCGATAAAGACTAACAGTGCCCGATCAAGGTCAATTTACGGTCAGTTAATTCATATAATTAAAGCCCTCTTAGTAAGAAATCACCATGCTATGGGAGCAAAGATTCCTAACCTTCCACAAATGCATATCTTATTTCCAAAGGTATCTAATCAACTATTTTTGTGTCAAATAAAGGAAAATAAGGCCAACCTGTACATGTAAATGTCCTTTCCCTGATCAAGATTCTTCTTGCAAGAGTAACAGAAACTGAGAAAACTTTCAGATGGATAGCTGGACGACTGGTCAGTGAAAAACCCATCTTCTTTTCCGAAACTAGAGAACGCAACCTCAGCACAGCAGCTCTCAACGATGCAATCCTCAAAAATATGGGTGGTTTTGGGGTTAGGCCCATGGGATATCACACAGGTATAGTCCTCTGACAGCTCCATTTCACTTGCAGAAAGACATCCCGCGAAAACCCGGGAAGAATTCGGAGTCCCTATACCTGAATTCCCAGAACCGAATATGGATTTCTTCGCTGGTGACTGAGAAAAGCCGGAAGAAGAAGAACCCAGTTGAGAATTCCTCGTCTTGATGCCAAAATCGGCGGGAGATTTGGGTGATTCAGCAGGTGAAATAACCGAATTTGGAGGATGAGGGATCTGAATTTTAAGCTGGGAACCAAAGAGAACCATTCGGCTTTCAGGTTTGGATAGTTTGGAGTCAAATCTTTCTTCACTGAGAGCATCCACAATAGCTAGACCAATGGCTTTGGAGTTCAAATTGTCCCAGTGGCGTTTTGTTTCGGGTTCTGGGTTTCTGGGGGTGTTTGTTTCGGACCAAAAGGGGTTTCGGAGACCAGAGAATGGCTTGCTATCGAGTATGGAAGTGGGGCTCATAACGGCCTCTGTTTCAGAAAACGGTTTTGGAGAGAGATTAGTGAACAACCGTGGGCAAATGAAGAGAGATGAAGTGGGTTGTCTGTATTTGCCTGTGGGGGATAGGAGGGGACTAGAGTCTGCCATTGAAGCCTGCTTGCTGCTTGTTGCTCTTGACCTCTTCCTCAGCATACCTCAGAATCTTATAGTACCACTGCAAACATGGAAAAAAGGGGCCCAAAGTTAAAGTTTTCTTCTTTAAACCGAGAGAAAAGAAGACGTTGGGACTCACCAGAAAAAAGTCGTGATTTTTCTTTGTATTAATGACTATCGGAGAAAAGGGTGGTAGTATAGTCAACTCCAACATTCTGATGAAACCCGGAAACCATAACACCCAACAGAGGCTCCATGAAACCTGCCCCAGCTAATCCTCTGTAAACTCCATTTCTGAAGACTCACAGAAACCCAATAAAAAATGAGAAAGGGACCTTTTCCCCGACTTTCTCGCTCTTTCTTCCTCGCTATTTTGTTCAGCAAGAATCACCCATGCTCACAACCGACATGCAAAGAGACCCTCACCAGTCATGATCAGAAGGACCGGACGTGCATGCACCAGACAGCAATAACAAAGAAGGTTTTGTATTTTTGTTCCTCTTTATGGCTAGCTTTTGTTTCCTCCTTTATTTTTTATCGTTTTATATATGTACGTTCCTCACGGCTATTTCAGCTAAAATAGTTCCTGTCGCCGAAAGGATTTTAGTGCCCTGCAAGTAGCCAAGACCCTCGTATAGTAAACCAAATTTGCTCAGATTATAAACCAGGCCCCAAAACCCCTGCGTAATACAAAAAAAAAAGCACCGAAGAGCGAGTGAATACTGCCCCTCTCTCGTTAAGGGAAAAAATAAATAAATAAAAATACTGCCCCTCTCTCTCTCCCACTTACTCAGACGTAAGCCATCGTCAGTCCTGAAAAATCGCCATGGAGCTGCAGAGAGGGTCAGAAATAAACAAAGGCACGCACACAGAGACGCAGAGATTGTGGTGACTGGTGAGGGAGGTGGTGGTAGTTCGGTTGTGAGCGATTTTAAAGACGCGTGTGCATGGGAATCAGTGGATTTGATAAAACCACCCAACACTGTCTGCAAAATGACAGTTCTCTCTCCTCAGCTATTTGCGAAGAAAGAATTCCAACTCCTTTCTCTCTCTCCCTCTCTGAGTGGAATTATTTTCTCGATGATCGGCTATCTCCATCTCTCAGCATCACACAGAGAAGGAGCGAATATAAAATTCACGCGTAGACGCTACAAACACAACAGAGCTTGACCAAGCTAGCTACTTGTCTTTTCGCCAAAGGCATGCATGATGCAACAGCTAAGGTTACAGTTCTACATGGCTTTGGATCGGCTCGATCGGCTTGTGAGAGTTTTTAATCATTCCACTAATTTATTTATTTATCTTCATTAATTAACAATCATATATCATATGCATATATATAGCCTTCGGCGTGGAGGTCACCAACCCTAATGTATATACCCATATGGGACACACACACAAACACATCCTACCTGAGGAATCTTGTACTTTTAAGAAGTGGTTCTTTGGGTACATCTAGGTTTTAAATTCCTATTTAAATCAGCTTTGAGAATATAGAGATTCGGGATCATACTAATTAACGTTAAAGGGCAGACAACATTTGTTTATGTTCTTTAATGCATTATTAGTATCATTAGTGTCACTTGTTCGGTGCATGATTATAACCTTAATTAATAATGATCATTGGTGACGGTGCTAATTGGGGTTTTTGTCGCCAATTGTATGCCTTCTTTCATCATTAAAATTGTTGTACTCAGCTTTTTCAATCATTCTCAAAATTAGTAGAATGAGTAATATTACTCATTATTTCGATTTTTATTTTTGTCTTATTATCTTATAAGTTAGTATTAAATGATTGAAGGTTATTTATTATATTTTATTTATGAACCTATCATCTAATGTCATATCATAGGATCGAGAAAAAAATGATAAATAAAATTTTTCTAGTAGAATATAAATCTTATTGAACGGATTTGACTAGGTTGTATAATCAGAAAACAACATATTCATCATCTATGGTCGGGGAAATAAATTCATTTGGTTGGGGGTGGGGGTTGAGGTTGAAATAAATTGTAGATTATTTTTTTTTTTCTGATCAAATAGATTATTAGTATTCTAATGTTCCATTTCCATTAATTATGTTGATATTGTAAACTAGAAAAAATCTATTCATCAAAATTTTTTTTATCAACTTTTCATAATTCCATATCATATCATGATATGATGATAGAATAATGACAATTGAGATTTTAAGCAGTACTACTCTATAAACTAATGCTTCTAAAAGAGTTGAGAAGTGTTACAGATATAAATAAATTATACATTACACAAAAATAATCTTACAAACTGAGTTAGCATCTTGTGATCTATTAAATGTAATAATAAAAATAATCTTACAATTTGATAAATCATATCATGCCACATTACTTTGTAGGATTTTTTTTGTTTAATTTCTTTATAACTAAAGTATTTCTTTTCTTAATGTGTATGTGTGTGTATATGTATACTAACAGACAATCTAAGATTCTAAACAATGTTTTATTTTTTATCCACCATCCCTCCTGAACAGAGAGATTAAATTTTTTATCCAAAAATCTAATCGTATTCTACTTTGCACTCTCCATCATCAAATATTTTAAAATTAAAATTTTTCACAATGTGACATGAATGAGTAAAGAACTAGGTGCCAATATTTAATTATTGATAAAAATATGTGATAAATATTTTAATTATAAATAAATTATACAAAAATAAAAGACGTTGTTTACAAGTAAAATACTATATATACATCAAAATCAAAACTACATCATTTTATTTTTAAAGATATTTTTTTAATACAAAACTTGATTATGGATACAAAATATTATACGCATCATATAATCGTATTGTCATCTAAATAAAGACAGGTACGAAATTTGAATATCTGCTCAAATGAAAACTTAATTTTTTAAATTCTAGACCAGATTAAAAGAAAAAGAATCACAACTGTTTCAATCAAGAAAATCGATTGAGTTTCTATCTTTTATTTAAAGGTGAAAAAATTAGTGTAATTACTCATTTTCATGTGAATCTGGCAGTGAGCAGTAGTTAACAAGCCAAGCCAAGATTGCAGTCAAAGGAGCGGAACTTTAACTTCGGCTAACCGTGGGTCTAGTCTAGAACAAGCCGGTCAAGGCGGTGACGTGGATTTGGGCCCACGTTCCCTGACGGAAAATGAACAATGTGGGAAACTTCACGGATCGTTCTTGTGGAGCCGTACCACATTATCGTCATCAGGACCCCGGACTCCTCGGCTGCGTCAAAACCCCTTTAATATGGGTCCCACTTAACTTCCAGTTTAAGAACCCGATTCCCGGTTCGACCCGGACCACTTCTTCTTCGGGTTGGCTGGGTGGGGTACCACGCTAAAAGATAGTGTTGTCATCGTCTCATCATTTGATATATCGTATTTTTCTTCGTAATTTATTATTTAACTTATGAATTTATGATTCCATCTACCGGTGTATTTTACGGATACACCCTGGGGAAAGGTACGAAAAGTGTTTAATGGGAGAGGGACCCGTTTGGAAATTGGGGTGGGGGGCCCAGTGGAAAGGGCTCGGTTGGGACCCGTTGAGAATGATGACGAACAGTGAAGAGTGAATAATGATGAATGATGGCAGTTAACCAGATCTGACCGATTAAAGTCTGTGCTGAGGACTGTGTCTGCGTGTGTCAGTGTGGCCTGGAGGGGCCCTTCCCCCATCTCTGCATTATCTGTCCAACTTCTACGCAGAGAAACCCGGATTGGACCTTCCCTATACACAAGGTGCAAAGTAAAATGGTAATATAGATTTTAAATATATTATCTAACGTGTCTATCTATATATTTCTATTTTTATTTTTATTATTTTTTACTCTTTTATATTTAAAAAAATATTATTAGTAAATTTATATATATTTTTAATTATTTTATTAATATTTAAAATTATTTAATTAAAAAAAACCATTTGCATTAGTATGCATATTTAGTATGTATATTTAGTATACACCTTAATGTTGTGCTTATACAAAACAAATAGTTTATATATATATTTAGGAAAATGCTAAGTTGCTCCTTTCCCATGCCTCTTTAAAGTGATCGGGTCACAAATTTTTTTTTTACTTAGTGATTAAGAAAGTAATTTTAAGTGTATTGATATTTTTTTTATATCTTTTAAAAATGTTTAAATATATTTAAAAAATCTGAAAAAAAAATGAAATAAAAAAAAAACCGCTGTGCGGTCAAAAGGAGCGATGCACTCTGGGTGGCAGAGTAGCACCGTCCATATATTTATATTTTTTAACTCTAGCAAGCATATTTTTTTTATAAGACAGATTTGATTAATAAAATCTCAACTACAATAATGCATACCCTCTTAAAAATATCTACAAATGCTATATAAAAGAGTTATAAATTTTTTGGGTAATGAGATATTATGATAATTATGTTAATATTAGTAAAATAATTTGAATTAAGATATGTTATTGAGTTTTGAGAAATAAAAGAGAAAATTTTAAATTAAAATATTATTATAATATAATTTTTATTTTAATATTTTAAAAAATTGTATTGTTTGTTGTGTTTTATTTAAAAATTTGAGTAAGTTATAATAAATAAGTAATTATTAGATTAAAAAGTTAAAAAATTTGTAATCGAAGAATATTTGTATTTTAGTTATATTTCAGAATAAATTATGAGAATTTCTTAAATGATATGATATTAAAAAGTTATATTAAAATAATTTTTAATTTTATAATATTTTTATTCAACAGTTTATTCCTCATTTATCAAACTCCAATAAAATATTTTAGTTCAAATTAATTCATTATTATTTACAAATTATTTTATTATTATTCACATTATTATTATTTTATCTCATTACTCAATCATGCCCCAATTAACGCAAGAACGATATTATATGTTCAATAAAATAATTATAAAATACAAGAGCTAACAAGTGGAGAACTCCAACATACATCATGTTCCTATTAATACAATACAAAAAAGAAAACAAAGGGAGGGATCCGGGACAAGGGGATAGATGTCATTGGTGATTTTGGCCCTGTTTGTATGGCCAAAAGAGATGAGATGTCATATCTACCGTATATTAATTTTTCTTATACAAACGCACTATATTTTATATTTAGATTTTAAAAATATATTTTAAAATAAACAATAATAAATAGTAAAAATCTGACACGAATAGTGTATAAACAATGAGTTAACAGTACATAAATAGTATATAAATAATACAATCCAACATGAACAGTATGTAAACAATATATAAACAGTCATAAACAGTAAACAATTCGGCTACCTTTATTAAATAATGAGCCCACATATTTTTCAAATCTTAAAAATTAAAAATTATTTTATCTCATCTCACTATCTAAACACATTTTTTTACAAACTTTTTTATCTCATCTTATTTCAAAATTTTATTATTATTCAAAATATCTCATCTTATCTCATATGAACTATATATCTAAATTGGACTAAATTTTCAAACATAAGTTAAGATAAAAATTAAAAATTAAATAAAATTTTATTAAAATATATTTGTTATTATTTTTATTTTAATATTTAAAAAAATTAAATTTTTTATTTTATTTTATATGAGATTTTTAAAAAAATTATAATAACAAGGTAAAATAAGATAAAACTTTTCTATAAAAATGACAGATTTAATTCAGATATTGGATTGTAATGCCATCTGTGGCGGTTTGATTTAGCAAGTCCGACTTGTTGAGAGAGTTTCATTTATCGAAGATGCTCTAATCATCAGCAAGGAGAGTTACAATTCTTACATAATCACTTTACTACTTATAATTTCTTTTTCTTTTTTATATATATATTTTTTAATATCTTTAATTATAAAATAAACTTAAAAATATATAATTTTACTGATAATTATTTTTTTAATTAAGTAAAAGAAACTTTTTAAAAAAATTAAAAAAATAGTAAAAAAATAGTTTAATAGTAGTAAGGGTATTATTATACTATCAGCAAACGACCTCAAGGGTTGTATCCACACTTGGAAGCCACGTGCCGAAAGGATAGGGGTAAAGTCAGTCAAATCTTTCATGTCGTTGGATTTTTTGGTGCCAAACGGGGGTAGTTGAAGACTTTTCATGACACGGTTAAGTGCGGATCACACGTGCTGCATAGTATCACACGTGTGAGACTATGCAGCACGTGCAATCCACGCGCTATTAGTTAGTCTATCAATTCTCACAAGTCTACTAAAAAATAAAAAACACAATATTAAAATTTAAAAAAATACAACTACTTAAAAAAAACAAAACTCAAATACAAGAACAGTAAATCAACGATGGAATATGTATTTTCAAAATATGCAATTGTGGAAAGATGGGTTCATTCATAGATTAGGGTTTATTGATGTGCCATATTATAGGAAGCGGAATCTTTCGTCAAGACAATTTGAATTCTAATGTCGCAACTAAAGAGAGCATCAACTCGATGAGCATAGAATGCAGATGAGTAATTTCTAAGAGGATAAATGTTTTAGTCACGAAATAATTTTATAAAAATAAATTTATAAATTAAGTAACTTTATAAATTATGTTAAATTGTAAATTCATTGATTTATAAATTACAGATATATTTGAAGTTGTATTATGAGTCCTAAAAAGTATTTAACAGACTCAAAAACTATTTAATGATGAAATTAAATTATGTGATTATTAGATGCTAAAATAGTTTTTAATTTCAAAAAAGTTAAATAATACAAAACTTAATTTGAATTTTAAAAAAGACTGTCAAATGGCTAAATTACTTATACAAATTTTAAATAATTACAGATTTGCCCTTTGTCATATATATATTATTATACTTACTAAAAATCCTATTTCATGTAATTTTTACTTCAAAAGTACTTTTTTATATTATTTAAACAAATGTAACGTGTTTGAAATTATTTTAGATGCATGGTTACCAAATAATAAATTAATTTTCAATAATAAAACTTATTGTTAAAACTGCACAACTAAAAACTTTAAACTTTGAAGTTAAAAGTTAGTTTATCCACTCTAATCTCAAACTTGCACAATTTTTATTAAAATTTTTTTGTAATTAAAACAGTTACTTGCAAGAAATTGGATGGAGGGTAAAGAGATTCTTGAAAAATGAGATGAGATAAAAAAAATTTATAAATAATAGTAAAATAATTTGTGAGTAGTATTGACATAATTTAAATTAAGTATTTATTAGATTTTGAGAAATAAGAAATAAAAAATTAAATAAAAAATATTATTAAATATAATGTTTTAATATTATTTTTATTTTAAAATTAAAAAATATTATTTATTATATTTTGTATAAAAAATTTAAAAAATTATAACGAAGAGATATGATGAAAATTTTAAAACTCCAGCTTCCAAACCTATCATTATTTATGTTCATCGTCTTCTGTCATAGGATGCGGAATTTTTTGCCCAACGGATCTAATTTTAAAATATCCTGACCCGATTCGTATTCACTTTTTAAATGCCGGTATATTTTCTAGATGGAGTTTTTTTAAATAAACAAATATAAAGTTTTTTAATTTTAAAATTGGTAAAAAGTCAAAAAGGGTAAAGTGGACACGGTCTCATTGCGTATCTTTCACGCCACATCCCACGGTGGAACTAAGACTTCTTTTCTGCACAGATCCCAGTAGTAACAGCCCGCACCCCTTTTTAACCCTTTCAGCGGAATTTCCTTTCTATTTAAAAATGATAAGTGGACCTCAATTTTCGCTTTATATAAAAATATTTAAAAAAATAAATAAAATATTTATTTTATAACATTTACTGTGAATAAAAACCGGTAAGAGAGCGACTGAGCCGGATCAATATATTGCAAGGATGAGGCAGAAATTTTGACTGAGGTTTTTTTCATTTTAAAAAATTAATTTTAAATTAAATTTTTACATTAATTTTTTATTTAAAAATAATTCTTATCATTTTACAAAATAAATTATTGATATAATTTTATATCATATTTTTAACTAATAATTGAGTTAATCTTTATTTAAATATTATCAATTTAGAAAAGATTTGATTCAATTTAATTTTACAATACTTATTTTAGACTCTTAGAAACACTATAATCATTATTTTCAATAAAATTTTATAAATAATCTATGCATTTGAAAAAAATTTGACCATTAAAAGGATACTATAATTTTTTTTGAACATTCAAATGTTAAATTTTATTATTTATAATTTTTACATTATATATTAAACTAATAATGATAACAAAAGAAGTTTATTTTTATAAAGAGAGTATAAAAAATAATTATAACGTGAAAATACTTTTAAAATTAATAATAACATAATATCTTTTTGATGCTTTTAATATTTTTTTAATTAATTTTACTTAAAATTTATTTTTGACCTTCTTTCACTATGCCTTGGGCAATTAATTCCTAGAAGAGCTGGCCTGTAGAGGTAGTGTCAAATTTTCTACTGAAAATTATAAAATATATATTTTTATTATATATATTTTTAAGTAATTTTTAAATCCTTTTAAATATTTCGATAGCTTTACTCGTTGGGATAAGCATTTTCCTGTTGTAAAATATATTATGTGATCATTAATAATTTTCTTTTTCCATCTTCCGCACGCGCATGGTGCCCAACCAAAATGATCATTAAACGTGGCGTTTCAATTACGTTGACAGTGGTCACTGTGTCTCTGCCTCGACATCTGAAAGCCACGGATGCATCTTCGCCGCACACGTGGATATTTTTAAAAAATATAAACATGAAAATATGACTTACTTTTCAGAAGAAATTTTATAAAAATAAATTTAAAAGTTAATATAATTTCAAATAATAAGTTATTATATGATATATTATATCAAATTATATTAATTTATAAATTTATTTTTATAATAAAAGCATTTGTCTTTCTTAAATACAAGCCTTGTCTATAAATCGAGTAAAATAAAAACTAAAAGATAAGGAGAAAAGAAAAACGACAAAATATCGCATGCCATACTAGATTGATAAGAGAAGAGAAAACCCTCTATGTTGGCTTAGTATGATTGATGGGGTCTACTTGCTTTTCGTATAAATATTTTGTAAATGGTTGGTCAATGAGGACAAGAGAAAAATGGAGATTGAAGCACTACAAGTTTCGATCAAAGGACAATGTAAATGGTATGTCGGCCCCAAGTCCAAGTACACCGATTGTCACTTGTTTACATCCATGTCAGCGCTGATGAAGATGATCTTGATGATAATAGGACTCATCCATGGAAATAAATAAAGAAAAAAACTGATAAGACACGCAGAGTAGACACCACCAAAACACAAATTTTTAATGTCATTGCTCAAGGGCAGTTTTGGTTTGTCATGAAAAGTTGTACCTGATGAGCATTGCTGAAAAGTACTGTCTTATTAAATAGTTATTTAATTATTTATTATTATAAAATATATTATTTTATAAAGAGAAATAATAGTTATAATAGATAAATAGTGAGTGTATATGTTATTATTTTTTAAAAAATAAATAAAGATAAAATTCACATAAAAATAAATTAAATTTTTGATAACAGACTTACTCTTTTTTTAAATGACTTCACGATATTTGTATACTCTATAATTATATATAGTATTATTCTTTTATAAATTTTGAGGTATGAGGTAAACCCACTCAATTATAGATATATTAAAAATGTTGTCTACGTCTCAAAGCTGGTAAACCAGCTTTATCTAGCACTAATAAACCTCTAACTTTTAAATTGAGAATATTGATGAGTGTATTAGCTGAAAGATCATCAGCAACTTTCTTAATCTCCTAATTATATACATGACTAATTGTGTGTTTAGTACACATGATATGCTTTGTTTTATGATTGCAATCTCTTCCCTCCAAGATGGCCTTGATTTTTCAACTAAGTTGTAAGGAGAAATGCCATGATATGAAGAAAAAACTGCAATAAATTTTGAAAATTGTTAAATGTACTAATAAAAAATTTATATATTCACTTGATTTTTCACATTTTTTTTTATTTTCTTATGTTTTATTTATTTAATGAAAGTAGTGTACATATAAAAAAAAATCACATGAATATATAAGTTTTTGTGAGTACAGTTAGCACTGTCCATAAAAATTTACCCTTTGTCTCTTAAAACACCTCCACGGACAAGATCCCGAATTTAAGTAAATAGTATCATATCCTTACATCATCTAAAGTTATGAAAAGAATATGAGGTAACTCATGATATAAAACCATTGTCGGATAAAACATACGTGCCAATCTATGGGAGGGTATTTCGATGAGACGGTATTTTTATCGAAATAATTTATAAAATTATAAATTAATATGATTTTATATAATAGATTAATTTGTGACTATTTGAGGCAAAACTCTTTATCATAAGGGCCCTCTCTCGCTCGATCATATTTGAATCAATCACGGAGAAAATGATATTATGCTCCGAAGTGATCAGTTGTTGGTAAGATGGCATTATCGTTCGGTCTGATCTTTAGGTGCTCAGATCCATAAAAACATACCTTTCACCACAAAATCAAAGTTTATAGTACTAGTTATAGTTGGGTCTCCTCAGACCCACTTGTTCTTGATAATAATGCCACATGCAGAAGGAAAACTATACACCTATTAGGCTATTATATATAGGGACCTCTTCAACGTGGGTATAAAGTGCTGACGGCCCCGCCATGTCATCATTTTGATCGCGCCATTTTTCGTTTCTGATTTCTTCAGCTGCCGAGGCCTCATATTTCTTGACATTTTAGGCTGTTTGGCAATTGAAATTTTTTAAATGAGAATTTTAAATTTTAAAATTAAATATTAAAATATTATATTTTAATATTATTATTATATTAAAATTTAAAAAAGTAAAAAAAAATTAAATTATTTATTATATTTTATATTGAAATTTGATAAAGTTGTAATGATGAGATGAAAATTTTATATTTGAGATGAAAATTTCTTGTGATCAAACAGTATTTAACTTTTTAGGTAGAATCGGATGGTGGGAAAAAGAAAGTCCATTTCATCTACCCTTTTGTTAATTTTACGAGTATTATGTAAGGTTTAAAAATGAACTGCTTTAATTGATTGATTTAATTTGATTCAAATCGATTTGATCTAATATTAGATCGCTCCGTATCATTTTGAAATTGTATTTATTTTTAAATTGATTAAAAAATAATAAATATTTTTATATACAAGAATATGATAGAATTATATATATTAACTTCGTCATTACTATATTCAATAAGAATTATAAAAAAAATTGAAATTTAAAATATATACTTTTATTTTCTTTAATTGAAAAATAAAGAGTGGGAGATGAATGTAGGTTTTATATTAAATTTGTAATTAGGTATAAAATACCATATTTACGATGTGCTTATAATTTAATGATATTTATATTCTTCATATATAAGATAAAAAAATGTCGACAATTAAAATTAATTACAAAAAGTACATGCTTATTGAATATTTGAATTCATATTATATTGATTAGTTTTATTAAAATTAGTCAATAAATTTATACTTTATATTTTTTTTTTTATACATGATATGTATTATATATAATTTTTATTAGATTTTATTCAAAATTATCTTCAATCGCAGATGTTGAATCGCCGAGTTATTGATCTCGAATCCGGCTTGCGTACAAGGTACAAACGGTTAGACAGGGCCTGCCTCTTGCGTTCAGTAAATTTACAACGCCCTTTGCTAAAAAAATAAAAACAAATTACAACGTCGTTCCAAGGGCTAGTTAGAAAAGATTACGTTCTGCTTGATTTTAAGAAATTTTTATTTTAAACATAAAATTTTTATTTTATTATTATAATTTTTTTAAATTTTTATATAAAATATAATAAATAATTTAATTTTTTTGTAACTTTTTCAAATTTCAATACAATAATAATATTAAAATATAATATTTTAATATTTAATTTTAAAATTTAAAATTCTCATCTAAGAATTCTCAGTGGCCAAACAGAACCGTACATCCCTAATCTCTGTGGTTCGTACTCAAATTTTGACATTTTGTTTCCTTCTGGTCGTACTTTCATTTCGTTTATAAAATATTTATTTGTGGTGAAATTTTATATAAGAAAATGTATATTTATCATCATCTATATTACGTATCAATATATTATTTATTATTTTTATTATTATATATATGTATATATTAATGTATAAATATATATTTAAAGAAAAAAATAAATATAACAAATTACATATCAATATGTGATATAGAGATAATAAGTAATATTTTTTATATAAAGATAAAGTTATCCTAACTAGTTTTAATTTAGATATGATTTGGATAGTAGAAACCTTCCATCCCATCTCATTTAATTTCATTCTTTATTTTTTTAATATCTAAGCACCACAAATATAAACATTTTTTAATTTTTAAAGTTTTATCTAATTATTACTTAATTATTACAATTTTTACAAATTTTTAAACAAAACAAAAAAATAATTCAATTTTTTCAAATTTAAAAATAAAAATAATATTAAAAATTTATATTCTAACAATAATTTAAGTTTATAATTCAATTTTTACTTTTCAAAACCTCATAAAATATATTGACTCAAAATATTTTACTATTATTCAAATATTATTTTATTTTATATAACTATCTAAACGAGATCTTATCGTATTTGTTTATTTCTCTTATTTTCAATGTGGATAATTTTAGCCGTTCCATCAATTTCACTAAAAAACTCAACCACACATGCTGCCCTGCATTCTAAAATAAAAGATAGTGTAAAAAAACATAATGAAATATAAAAAATAACTTACTGTTAGATACTTTTTTTTTTCCCTTTCAAATTGACGTGGTGTGAGTGATTTTCGTTAATGAGAAACTCCAACAAGGGTAACGTCTTGTCTTGTTATCGAAAAGAAAATTTCTACTTGTGAGGCCCAGCTCAAACCTAGGCCCAAGGACTGTGAAGCCGAGGCCACCGGTTAAAAAAGGACCCAAAACGACGCCTTTTAGGCTTTGCCCTAAAAACCCTATTCTTCTTCTTCTTCTTCTTCTTCTTCTCTCTCTCTCTCTCTCTCTCTCTCTCTCTCTCTCTCTCTCTCTCTCTCTCTCTCTCTCTCTCTCTCTCTCTCTCTCTCTCTCTCTCTCCTGCGCGCCGTCCCCCTATCCCTGACGTCTCTCTCCCTATTATGAGATTGGGAATTTTGGGTTCCTAAAAGCACAAAGTCTGTCTTGAGATAGTGCTGCCGTGTCGTTTTATTTAAGTTGTTTAAATTCAGTATTTTATTGAGTCCAGAGTTGTGGGCTAGGTGGGTCCTTAGTGGGTTGTTGTTTTTATTAAGCCTTGTGATCGTTTGGGTTTGTTGTTTAATTCCGTAAGTAATGGGTTTTGCCCTACGTTGTGTAACGAGTCACTGTCCATGGCCTATTTATGTTAACTGCATTCAATGAAAGAGGATATTAATTATCTTCAATTTACAGAATATTTAGAATCATAACAGTGGTATCCAGAGCATGGTTCTGGCACCATGGCAGAGGGAACGCGCCATGCTCAGTTGTATGAAGCAGTTGCTGCTTTGAAGGCTGAATCCACACAGGTAAGGGAGGAGCCGGACATGCAGAAGCATTTGTTGGAGGGCATCTTTCAACAGCTCAACAACTTAGCGTCCAGCTACGAGCACTTAGTGGTTAATGTTGCAAAACAAAACTCAGAAGAGAATTCATCATGTAATAATCCCCTTTAGAGTAAATGGTAACCCTCTATTTGAGGGTGGTGGGGGAATTCAAGCAAGGACACTTCGTTTGGACTTCCCAAAATTTGATAGATCTAATCCTGTTGAATGGATCCTTAAGGGCTGAGCAGTTTTTCTCTTACTGCAACACTCTTGATGACTAGAAGGTTCAAATTGTCTTCTTTCACATGGAGGGTAAAGCCCTTACTTGGTATTGTTGGCTTGTAGAGTCGAGTCTCTCGACTCTACAAGCCAACAATCCCACCCATCCTTAGACTGCCTGCACCTTCACCTAGACCCGAATTTAAAAACCAGAATACAGCCATGAGACGACCACCTACCATAGCCAGAAAACCCAACTTTCTCATCAAAAGAATTACCCCCACTCAAATGCAAGAAAGAAGAGAGAAGAAACTATGTTATTATTGTGATGAAAAATATTACCCAGGCCATAGGTGTAGTAGAACCAGGATATTCCTCATTGAAGGCATGGGAATTGAGGAAGAAGAGAGTGTGGAAGTGGAAAAAGAAGATGGGATATTAACTGTTATCCAATCTGAGGAATTTGAGAAGGAAGAAATGGGAGAATTATTGGGCATCTCCTTACATGTTATTGCTGGTTCATTATCTCCTAAAACCATGAGGTTGTTTGCTGAAATTAATCAGCAAAAAGTTTTGATTTTGATTGATACATGCAGTACTCATAATTTCATAGATCCTTATGTAGCAAGGAAGTCTAATCTGTCAGGGGAGGAAACCCACTTAACAGTTCAAGTAGCTAATGGTGCCACTCTTTCTTGCCTTGGTCAATGTAAGGCAGTCTCTCTTAAGCTACAAAATCATGAGTTTATGACTAATTTATATATGTTGACTCTTGGAGGATGTGATGTAGTTTTGGGCATTGATTGGTTAAGTGGGCTAGGGTCTATTCTATGGAATTTTTCTGATTTAACTATGAAGTTTCAATTTGGAAATAAATCTGTTTAGCTGCAAGGGATTCAAAGACCAGTGCACAATATTGTGGAGGAAGTTCCGGCTGTGAATCTCAAAGAGGGGGCTGTGAGAGGAATTTGGCTGCACATTATGGAGGGTAATAATGGTCAGGGCAGTGCAACACAACCAGCAGACGTGCAGAAAATTTTGGATCAGTTTCAAGAGATCTTTGTCGAGCCAAAGGGGTTGCCACCTCCCAGGAATTTTGATCACAGAATTAAATTATTGGAAGGTACTAAACCCATTTGTGTGCGACTCTACAGGTATCCTTATTATCAAAAAGAAGAAATAGAGAAGTTGGTAGCTGAATTACTAAAGAATGGAAGCATAAGGAGTAGTCAAAGTACCTACTCTTCTCCGGTATTACTTGTTAGAAAGGCTGATGGCAATTGGAGAATATGTGTGATTATCGTGCACTCAACAAGGAAATCATAAAAGATAAGTACCCTATTCCCAATATTGATGAACTGCTTAATGAGCTCGGAGGGGCTGAGGTATTTTCTAAGTTGGATTTAAGGTCGGGGTATCATTAGATACGCATGAATCCTGATGACATCCCTAAAACTGTCTTTCGTACGCATGCGGGACATTATGAGTTTTTAGTAATGCCCTTTGGGCTTACTAATGCACCATCTACATTTCAAGGGGTGATGAATGATATGTTTAGACCTTATTTGAGGAAGTTTGTGCTGGTATTTTTTGATGATATCCTAATTTACAGCAAGTCTTGCAGGAGCATGTTCAACACCTTACTCAGAGGTTCTGGAATTATTACAAGCTTACCAATTTTATACAAAGCTGTCAAAGTGTGTTTTTTGCAGTAATGAGGTGGAGTACTTGGGACATATTATCACACGAGATGAAGTTAAAGCATATTTTCAGAAGCTGGCTGCAATGCAAGAATGGCCAACTCCTAAAAACCTTAGGGTACTAAGAGGTTTCTTAGGACTCACAGGATATTATAGGAAGTTTGTCAAGGGGTATGGAGCAATAGCAGTCCCACTCACAGCTTTTCTAAGGAAAAACTCTTTTTCTTGGAATGATAAGGCACAAAAAACATTTGAGAATCTCAAAGAGGCAATGGTAAGGCCACCAATACTCAGTTTACCTAATTTCACTAAAACTTTTGTTGTGGAATGTGATGTATCAGGAAAAGCATTGGGAGCAGTGTTAATGCAAGACGGGCAGCCAATAACTTATTTCAGCTAGGCCTTAAGGGGTTGGAATCTTAATTTTTCTACCTATGAAAAGGAATTGTTGGCACTAGTGATGGCAGTAAGGAAATGGAGGCACTCCTATTGGGACAGTCTTTCAAAGTACGCACTGACCAACAAGCGCTCAAATACTTCCTTGAACAAAAAGTAGGGACCCCATCACAGCAAAAATGGGTTTCTAAATTGCTTGGGTATGATTTTACGGTGGAATATAGAAGTGGGAAAAGTAATGCAACAGCTGATGCCTTATCTCGAGTGAAATACTCAGAACCCCATAACCCAAATAATAACCAAACACCAACCCCAAACACTAGCCAAACAGATTCAACACAACCCAAACACGATCCCATAAACCCAGAACCAGTTCCAAAAACCAAACCATCTAGAAAAACCAATTTTTCCAAAACCAAGCAATTAGCATCGTGCAAGCTCAATGGATGGAAGAGTTGAAGAAAGCTTACCAATAGGACCCCATGTTGTAGCAGCTAATAAACCATTACCATCATGGAGACCTGGACCTATCTCATTACCAACTCCATAATGAGTTACTCTTTTACAAGGGTAGACTACATCTCGGGTCATTGGTTCCCTTCCAGCAGCAGATCCTGCACCAGTTTTATAGTAGTCCATTAGGGGGCCACGTAGAAGTATTTAAAATACAAGCAAGAATCAAAAAAGAGTTTTATTGGCCTGGTTTAAGAAATGATGTCAGAACACTTATCAGGGAGTGTGATGTGTGCCAGAGGAATAAAGTTGAAGCCTTCCACCCCTTGGGGTTGCTTCAGCCTTTACCCATACCTAGCAAAAATTGGATAGATGTTAGCATGGATTTTATTGAAGGTTTACCTCATTTGGGAGGCAAAATAGTGATCTTTGTTGTGGTGGACAGGTTAAGTAAGTATTCTCATTTTATGCCTCTTAATCATCCATACTCAGCGTTAACAGTGACTAGGGTATTTCTGGATAATGTCTTTAAATTACATGGGTTACCACAGACAATTGTTAGTGATCAAGATCCCGTGTTCACTAGCAATTTCTGGAAGGAATTATTCAGGTTATGTGGAACAAATCTATTGCTCAGCACCGCTTATCATCCTCAAACAGATGGCCAAACAGAGGCCATGAATAAAATACTCGAATGCTACCTTCGATATTTTTCCAGTGATAGACCAAAAGATTGGGTAAAGCGGTTACCTTTAGCTGAATATTCTTATAATACCTCAGTTCATACATCTACAAAGGTGACACCTTTTGAAGCTGTCTATGGCCAGCCACCTCCACGGCTGTTACCATACGAGTCAGGTACTACTAAAGTCCAAGTTGTTGATGAAGAGCTTCGAAACTGAGAGTTTATTGCTAAACCCATCAAGGAGAACCTGCAAGAAGCCCAATCAAAGATGAAATATTTTGCTGACAAAACAAGAAGACATCAAGAGTTTGAGATTGGCGAGTGGGTTTACCTCAGGTTACGACTGTACAGACAAATGACAGTAGCTATGAGAAGGAATTTAAAGATCGCACCAAGATATTACGGCCCGTTCAAAGTGATTCGTAAGGTGGGTAAAGTTGCTTTTGAACTAGAACTACCTCCGGAAGCTAAGATTTATCCAGTATTTCATATTTCATGCCTTAAGAGGAAGCTTGGAGAAGGAAAACAAACATGTGCAAACTTACCAATTATCACCTCTGATGGGTCCTTGGAACCAGAACCTGAGAGAATCTTGCAACGAATGTTGAAAAAGAAAGGGAACATTGTTGGAGTTGAGGTGTTAGTGCAGTGGGCTGGAACCAATGAAGAGAATGCTACTTGGGAAGACCTAGAAACCCTAAGGAGGCGATTTTGTAACCTTGAGGACAAGCTTTCGTAAGAAGGGGTTTCTGTTATGAGATTGGGAATTTTGGGTTCCTAAAAGCACGAAGTCTGTCTTGAGATAGTGCTGCTGTGTCGTTTCATTTAAGTTGTTTAAATTCAGTATTTTATTGAGTCCAGAGTCGTGGGCTAGGTGGGTCCTTAGTGGGTTGTTGTTTTTATTAATGCTTGTAATCTTTTGGTTTAGTTGTTTAATTCCATAAGTAATGGGTTTTGTCCCACGTTGTGTAACGAGTCATTGTCCATGGTCTATTTATGTTAACTGAATTCAATGAAAGAGGATATCAATTATCTTCAATTTACAGAATATTTAGAATCATAACACTCCCCAGCCCAATCTTCCGTCCTTCACCTCTCTACCTACTTCTCTCTTTCTTTGTTCTCCCTCGCTCTGTCTTGCTGCGCCGTCATGTCATAGCATCGACCTCTGCCAGGCCCTTGCGTCACAACGGTCCACCATATCGAGCCCCCTGCATAGAGCATAGAGACGAACCCCAATATTAATTGAAGATAAAATTTAAGTGAGTAATTCATAATTATAATATAATAAAATATAAATTATTAGATGAAATATTTTTAAAATTTTGATTAAAATAAAATTTTATTAAAAATTTTTAGATAAATTAGTTTTGAATTTATATCAAGTATTAGGATTTAAAATGAGACTTTAGTATAAATTTTATATTTAACTTAAAAATTTATTTAAAATATAAATAATTTATTATATTAAATTTAATATTATCAAATTTAAAAAAAAAATTAACTTTGAATTTTGAACGCCTTACATGTGGAGATCATGTTTAAAAGTAATGCTATATATTATATTATTATTTTATTTATATTTTATTATATAAAATGTGATATATTTATAATTATTTAATAATAAAAAATATATAATAAATAATTATTTAATAATAATAAATATGATGCATCTTATTTAATGAAATATAAATGAGATGACGGTACTATGTATAGAATTTTTCATGCCTAAATAAGCTTACTATTGAGCCGGCCTGGTTAGAGCACCACTCCCCCACCGCCCAAGAATAACAAGCCGAACTCCTCATCTCCAAGCCGTGCGTCCACTGTCCTTGCTTCCGCCGCTCAAGTTCCATCCACCTGTGCCGGTAAGCTTCTCCGACCATCTCTCCTATCTCGGTCTCTCTGTCTATCTCATTCTCTCGGTCTCGCAGGGCTCACACCCATTTTCGGGTTTCAAAATCCCTAAACCGTGCATCCCCTCCGGCCACCTTCACTGTCTCGCTGCCGCTCTTTGCTGGTCAGCTTCTCTCTCTCTACACGCCCCAACCGCTCGGCCTCATTTCCCCTCCTCTCTGAGTCGAACCCAAGCCCAGACAATCTTCCCAAAGCCTCCAACCTTCAACCGGACCACACATGGGGACAGAAAATCCGTTGGCTGCTGGCGCGAAGCTCTGAACACCGGCGATCTTCCAGAAACCTCCCTTGTTCACGTTGGTAAGTGGCTCTCAGACTATACGTAGAATAACTGTCGTTGGAATTGAGAATTATGAATTTTGTACTGTCGTGTGAATTGTGAACTGTGCTCTGTTGTTGTGAGCTGTGAAGTTGTGAAGTTTTCTAGTTTTGTGACGGGCCATGTCAAGTGTTCATTTTGCTGTTCAAGTGTTGTGGTGTCTTGTATATTAAATGTTGTTGTTGTTATGCCATAATGAGGTGAATTTTCCCTCATTCACATTGTTGTTCACTTGCAATGGGGTGATAGAATTTTCCACTCTTGCAGGGGCTTACAGCTTGTGAATTTGTGCTGGAAATACCCTCCTATGCACTGAATTACAGCACGTGAATGCTTGCTGCAGAATTTTCCGTGTGCATTGCCATTTCGCCTTTAATTAACTGCTGTATTTTTGGACTGCATCATAACTGATATCTGTTGCTGATTACCTTGTCATTGAACTGTAATTGTGTGTAAACTGAAATCTGTAAAATTGCTGGATCTTGTATTAAATTTTGTAGTTGTGTGCGTTTCACGACCCCAAGCCGAGATGATGTATTGTCTTGGTGGAGCTTGTATGGTCACTTGGGAGCACATAATATTGAGACATTCCCTAGGTTGTCGTTGAACCACAATGGGCTCGAGCAAGATGGTAACACTCTCGGGTTAACGTCGTTTCCTCTGCTAGTGGAGGCTAGATGATACTTGACCACAAACACGCCGGGCGTGTAACTGGGTATTGCATGATACGAAATCACACGCACAGTTGTTAGTCATGGGGTGGCAAATGAAGCCAGAGTATGTAGATGGTCCATATAGAGGAGACCATGGTGCACATATTAGTAAAATGAATGGTTTGACTGTATGTGGGTGTGTGCGTATCATGACCCCAAATCGAGATGAGACATTATCTCGGTGGAGCCCTCTGGTCATTTAGGAGTGCATAATACAGAGTGACATCACCTAGGTTGGTGCTAGGCGACAATGGGCTCGGGTAAGATGGTAAAGCCTTCTAGTTTGTGTCGTTGCTCCTCTGCTGGTAGTGGTTAGAGGATGTTTGGCCATGAGTGTGCCGGACGCGAAATTGAGCATTGCTTGTTAAAACGTCATGTGCACGGTAATTACTCGTGTTATGGCAAAAGGAGCCAGTGTGTGTGTGGATGGTTCATATAGGTAAGACCATGGTGCACTTATGAATTAAATGGATATTTTGGAAAATGGGATTTTTGGGTCTGTATCAACTCGCATATAAATTTTTTATTGAATGCTTGAGTTTTGTATAATTATCATATTCATAAAAAAAAATTATCATTTTTCTTGCTTTAAATGTTTGCATGATTTTCTTTATCTTTTACATGTATTTTTGAGTGTTAGACTTAGTTCCACTTACTGCAATTTTGTGAAATCTCACCATGAAATAGTATCGTACGATAATTATACAAAATCTCACCATTTTCAAAAATAATATTGAAAAACAATTTTTTAACTTTATAATTTTTTTATGCACCTTTTTTTTTTCTCATTTCCCAAAATCCATTAAAATATCTTAATTCAAACCGTTTCACTACTAGTCATAGAATTATGAAATATTCCAAGTGTCCAAACAAGCCTTTAATGATTGCCCTTTTTCTTATTTTCTGTTGCGAATTAATTGTACACTTATTACTGAGCATGTGAGCACACACTTGTCGTCACATTGCACAAGGGTGTATGAACAATGCAGCCAACATCCCGGCGTCGGGTCCTTGATGAGGTGAGGGCCAGGGGTGCCACACTATTCATCATTATTTTTTCTATCATCCTCCTAACATTCCTTGATTTGGCATTAAATAATTGGTTCACAAGTGGAATATTGCAAATAGTTTCTAATAATTAAATGTCACATCATCAGTTGATGGAAATTTGCTAATAAAAGAGATGGTGTATAACATTACTCTATCTAAAATATCAACATCGAAAGCACCAAGTGTTAGAAATTCTGAATTATATAGGGACTAAAAATACAGAGATTTTTTTAATATTTAATATCAAACATGGATGTGCATTTTTTTTTTAAGTAACAAGGATGTACACTTTCAGGCTACCCGATCCAAAAGCACTAGTGCCATTGATACTACCATACGACTTGTTGGATGGATTTTGCTATATACTTTTATTAGCCTCTCTCGGTGTAGCCCTAAATTCCTCCATTGTCTATTTGAACTTAATCCTTCTGTTAGGGTTTTTCCTCGACCTCAAGCTCACATCGCAATTCTTGTTAGCATTCTCCTTTTGTCTTTGACATGCACACACACACAATTTTCTCAATCCTAAAAAATGGAGAATTTTAAGGGCTCGTTTGAACACTTAGAATATATCAGAATATCTCTGAATAGTAGTGAAATTGTTTAAATTAAGAATTTTTTTTTTAGATTTTGGGAAAGGAAAGAGAAAAAGTTGAATAAAAATATTATAAAATTAAAATATTGTTTGAATATAATTTTTTAATATAATTTTTGTTTTGAAATTTGAAAAAGTTGTATTGTTTTTTGTGTTTTGTTTGGGAGTTTGGAAAAGTTGTAATGATTAGATGAAAAAGTTAAAGATTTAAAATGAGAAGTTTTGCGTTTGGGTGACGTTTGGGAAGGAAATCTTTGAGAATAACTGAGAATACTTGTGTTCCCAAATAAGGCCTAAGTTTCAAACTTTGAAATTTTCCCCCCTTTTGTTTTTTCTGGACATCCAAACAGAACAAAAATGTCGTTTTTTTATTTTATTTTTAATTTTTTAATTTTTTATAATTCTCATAAAAAAATTCTGTCGCTGTTTTTAAATTTTTATTTTTTCGACGGGTGATCTTTCTCATTGAATATTTTGATATTGGTATAATTTGATGCAGATGGCTGCAGGATTTGCTTCAACATCATCTCGTGGTATGTGATTTTACAGTTTGGAGTGCCTTGTAGGTTTTGATTTCACAAATTAGTTTTGACTGCTATAATTCCTTTCCAAGTTTCAGCTACTAATTCCAACTTCAATTGCCTCATTAAAGTTATTTGGCCCATAAATTGCATATTTTGTTGTATTTGGGCTATGCCTATTGCTTTCAATTATAAAACTTATTCATGACTTACATAAAAAAAAAAACTTGCTTAATATGTATCTTGTGCACCTTTTGATACTTTGGCTTGTTGTAAACGATCATTTTCATGTGGTTTAGTTGAGCTTTATTGAAGTGGTATCTTCTGTGCAATTCACTAAATTTATTTTCTTGTGCAAGTCCTTAAAATAGTGTTTGGGAAAAGGTAAGCATTGAGAACTGGTTGTTGAGGTTTTTTGTGCGGATCCAATTAGGATTAATTTGGATGTAAAATACATTTGGTTGGTAGTCTCTTTCAGGTTTGTACCATTTGATCCACGAGGTTTTTTGCTGATCTTTAAAGTTTAGTGCATTACTGTACTTCAGCTTGGCAATTGATGTTGGATCTCAGTGTTATTAAAATTAACCTATCAAGTTGTGATGTTGGGCTCGAGTAGGACCCCAGATATTTCAGGTGTCAGTAGCGTATGAGAATGCTGAGGCTCAAATACAGGTTAATCAATATTTTTTAGTAAGTGAGGTTTACAATTCTTGCACAAACTAGCCTGGTTTTAAGCCTTGGTACTTGCATTTTAAAATCAACAAAGTTGGCTTCTACCCATGCTCATTCTAATTCAAGCTTGGCTTGAATGGAACTGACCAAGCTAAAACTTGGCATGGGACTAAACATGGGTTTTTAAACTGATGATGCTTAATTGAACTGGCTTTCCTTGATAGAACTATAAAACTGACAGCTTTCAAAGTTGGTAATAAAGAGGGGGGAGATATCTAAATTATTGGTTATAACCTGCAAGAAGTCATATGGAGCGAGAAGTCACCTTTGAAAGGACCTGAGAATGGTTCTTAGAGAAAGAAGAGGCAAGGAGTAAGTATCCCACCATAACCCACACCCTGCAGTAATCTAATGCGTTTGTGTGAGTTGTTCATGTTGGAGTACATGTACATTTACTTGTTAAATCTGAATACGGAATATCGTCTACTTTATTAATAATTTTTTATTGGAGTACTCTATTTAGGAGTGATAAATTGTGTTGGTGGACTTGCTTATATTTATGCTCTGCAAGGATACCGTGGCAATTGAGGAAGCAAAGGAAAGGGATTTGTTATTTATTATGTTTTGTTTTTGATCACTAGAAGAAAGGGAAAAGGTTTTTTTGTTTTTGATGACTAGAAGAAAGGAAAAGGATTGTACTAATAAGATACAAAAATAGATCATGATATCTTAATTTCATCAGTTATTTATAATGTTTCAGTTCAATTCAAATTGTATAAAAGCTCAGTCCAACTTTATGGGAGTGAGGTAGGAATTTGCAATTAGATTTAATCACAGGGAGGTAGGTTGTACTTAAACCTTATAATCATATACCATGGGGACAAAAGAAGTTCATAGAAGGTTCCATTACATGGACTACTGCTGTGTTTGGTGGATAACAGGGGTAGCAATAACCTGGATGCTTTCTAAACACATGTCCATTTCTCTAGGATTCATGATTATTTGAGGTGCTGAAGAAATTGCTGATTTAAAAATTTTTTAGCTGGTTGCTTGAGGGCACATCTCTGTTATGTGGATAATTTATGGATTTAGGGCAACTCTATTGTTATGCTTAAAGAGCACCTGGAAACTACCACACCTTCAGACTGACTAAGGCAGTAAATGTTTGGTACATTGGAAGTTGGGATTTTTCCACGGGCACTCTTCTCTTCAAGGGATGGCATATCTGCTTGCTTACGCTCTAATCATGTTGTGAAGAACTATTGGATCGCTTGGTGTAGTGTTATGGCAGCTTCCTCAATGAAGAGCTGCTTTCTCTTCTTTCATTTTTTTTCCTTACTTTTTTCGTTCTTTCCTTTTTGGGAAGATTGATGAATTGAATGATTACTTTTTTATATAGGTAAAAGATCACTTCTTGCCTTATCTAATTTAAATTGGTTGATTGGATGTGAAAACTCTGCCAAGTTTAGATTAGTTAAGTTCTTCACTTTTATTTACCATCCTTGTTATGCTTTGTTTGGAGAGGCCAGATTTGTTATGTGCAATCTGCATCCATTCAATAAATACAAAACATTAGTTTTTAGTTTTGTTTCTTAATTTTTAATTTTTAATTTTTAAAAATCTAGTCAACTGACAACATCTTATTCAACATGTTGGGAAAACAAAACTATCAGTCGGTCGTTCATTGTTGGGATGCCTCAGCAACAACTTGTCGAGTGTACTTGGCACATCTCAAGGGATAGCTTGCTGCAATTTGTTATTGCAGGTCAGTGTTTTTCTCCTTTTTTTGGCCGTTATTATTATGATGATGATGATTATAGTTATTTGCCTAGATATACAGTAGTGGAAGACAAACATTTGGTTCACATGCAATATTCTTGGAGACCTTCTATTTGTTTGTGTGGTTGACAAATGAAAAGTAATGTCCTTATGATTAAGCAAATTTCTTTGCACCCAATAGATAAAAAATAATGGCAAAAGAGGTACTTTTAATGGGCTAAATAGTGAAGCCTCTGTGCTGTTGCCAATCATAACTTTTGGGTGTCTGGATAATCTTCTCTTAGAGCTGTCAGCGGGCTAAAAATCTGGATGATTTTTATATACACCTTTAGAATCAGAACTGGAAAGGCGCATGGGAAGCCGTGGGATTCTGATTGGGGTTGAGGATAGATTTGTGATCAAACTTGTGCCAGTCTTGGTTCCATTTTAAGTCTGTCCATTGTGTTAGCTATGTACATAATGCGAGGTCGTATGTAGTTGTCTGATCTGCGTCGCTCCCTTTGTTACTGTCCCTCTTGGAGATTGGACATAAAATTTATTTGTTCAGAGACCAATAGGATCATGCTATGGCTTGAAAGGAAGAATTCCTTTAACCATCTCCCCTCCTAGAAGGCCGAGAGGAGTTGTAGAAATTGCCTACATTTCTTCAGATGAACAGACGCAACCCGGAATTCTGATACCTCAATTTGCTGCAATACACATTACCTTAATAAGGTTTTGTAAGTCCATTTTTCTAAATCAAATATTAAAGTCCAACGTTAGTACCTGTTTTAACATTGCCTTAGCTTCTTTATTTGCAATTTTACAGCAGCAAAGGACTTTCATTCAGATGCGAACTGTTCTTAAAGTTGTGGACAACTCGGGGGCTAAAAAGGTGATGTGCATTCAAGCTTTAAAGGGGAAGAAAGGTGCAAGACTGGGAGACACAATTGTTGCATCTGTCAAGGAAGCCCATCCAAATGGAAAAGTGAAGAAAGGAAAAGTTGTATATGGTGTGGTTGTGCGTGCCGCAATGCAACGCGGCCGCTGTGATGGCAGTGAGGTCAAGTTTGATGACAATGCTGTGGTGCTTGTCGACAAGCAAGGCCAACCCATTGGGACAAGAGTATTTGGGCCCGTCCCACATGAACTGAGGAAGAAAAAGCATGTTAAGATTCTTACTTTGGCGGGGCATATTGCGTAGAATATGCCGAGGGACAGAGCCTAGCACGGCTTAACTAGATTGAGCATATGCTTGGTTTGACTCTTGAAATTATAAAAAGAGAGAAGAATCGAAAGGAATGTCTCTTGCCCGTCGATTTTCAATCTAAACTTTCAAATAATGTAGTAGTTCCTGCCATTGATTTGCACTATTCTTGCGTACTACATAATCAAATTATCATGTTAGGTGGTGCGTCCTATCCATTGTATCCAATCAAGTGCTGTTTGATTCACCGTAAAAAAGAAAATGTGGTTTCCAACTGATTTGTGAATCCAAAAGAATTTGTTAAAAAAGAAAAAAAAAATCTAAAATAGTATCAAATATAGCATTGGCGCAATTAAAGTAAACATATAAAATCAAAGAGAGAGAAGAATTTGTAAGGGTGACGATTATTAGAGCATCGCATCAAAGTCTGTCAACATGACTGCTTATCTCAAGAATCCGGGGACGTTGCTTTCAAAGGAAAATATCACGCCCTCTGTGATGGCCAAAAAGTAAACTAGACACCAAAAAAGACTTCTAGGCTGGGACGCCTTGTTCTCAAGGAAACCCGTCTTGTAAATACCGAGTTAACCAGGGCGGCTATAAGCAGCATCATGCAGTGCAAATCTTGATTATAATGGCTCATAAAAATTAAAAAAAAAAAAAGAATCATATAGAATCTAATAGGAACCGATGCTTGCTCCCCACTCCAAGTAATGCATGGTTGGGCCCTTGGGGCAATTGACTCCAACCTTGCTTTTGTATATAACCACAATTCCTGGCAACTTGTTGCAGGTCACTCTGTAGCGGACAAAAAGACTTGACAAGTTGACATCGTTACCCACTCTCTAAGTTGGTCTCTCCTTGCTTAAAATTCATAGAACCAGCATCGCTAGATAATCTAAACGAAGCAGCAAAAATGGAAGGAAGTGCTTGCAATTGCAGATCAGTGGGAAAAGATGGTGGGGATGAATTCACCAACATCACTCTGCGGCCGTTGGGTGTTTCTGACATAGACCACTTCATGGTGTGGGCTTCAGATGATAGAGTCGCACGCTTTTGCACATGGGAACCCTATACCAGCAAAGAAGATGGCATCAGCTTTATCAAGGATACGGTTATCCCACACCCATGGTTCAGAGCAATTTGCCTTGACAACCGTCCAATTGGTGCCATTTCAGTGACTGCAAATTCAGGTAACGACAAGTGCAGGGGTGAACTTGGCTATGTTCTGGGTTCCAAGTACTGGGGCAAAGGGATTGCCACGCGGGCAGTGAAAATGGTGGCTGATGCTATATTTGATGAGTGGCCACATTTGGAGAGACTTGAAGCTCTGGTTGATGTGGAAAATGGGGGCTCCCAGAAGGTGCTGGAGAAGGCTGGGTTCCGGCGGGAAGGGGTTCTGAGGAAGTATATTACTTTGAAGGGGAAAACGAGAGACATGGTTATGTTCAGTCTTCTTTCCACCGATCCCCGAACCTGACCACTATCTGTACACAATCAATTGTTGATATTATTTTCTTAATATGTGTATCTTAAGAGCAACAATTAGCAGCAGACATTGCTGCTAAACATTCAGTTGGAATTCTTTATTGTCACCTACAACTTCTTTGATATTGCAAAGAGATATTCTGTTAAGAAAATGCTATTCCTAGTTCCTACCATAAAATTTCTGGCAACGGCAGCAGACCTAATATCGTATGCATTAAATAAAACAAAAAGAAAGGTTCAGGGTCATTGAAGGCGCATAAAACACACAGGTCACATTCCTCTCATGCATACATGAAAGATGAAAGCCTGAAACCTACAAAACACCTGCATAATGTGAAGTGGTGAAAGACCTATTGGTCTCTGTTTGTGAAAGGCAGCTAGATTAATGTAAATGTAATCAATGGGCCCCTTCCTCATTGAATTAAACCAATATCATGATATTCTTATGATCAGAGATGAAAAAGAACGTATACCAAACACTTTATATTAAACGACAAGACCAATGGGGGGAAATGACTACGTAGTGGAAAGGTACCTAGTTTTTATTTTAGTGTCACTAATTTTGTGCTTCTGGCTTCCTTATCGCATCGCATTGCTTTTCAAATGTAGGACAAAAGGCTCGCTCGTGTTCATACTAGCAACTTTCTGCATTATTTTACCTAACCAAACTTCGTTGGAAATGGCATGAAAATGTGGCAAACGATCACTTTCAATTCTAAAATATTTATATAAGGAAACTGATAAGAATGGCATAGTTCAGATTGCTTATTTGCTCAACAGCTATTGTCATTATGCCAAACTTTCCCCCAGTTTGTGTGTGTGTTCTGCTAAGATTGTGCCGAACTTGTAACTAAATTATGGAGGCAAAGCTCTGGAACGAAATCCAACATCACAGTATCACACTGGGAACAGAACAAATTTCTTGCTTCGAAAATTCACAAACGTAGCAATAAATAACGCAGATTCTACTTCATTTGTCGATGTCTTTCCTACTTGGATTTCTCAAGTTCAAACAAGAATTTAAGACAATCTTAAGTAGTCAAGTCCGTTGAGCTTTTCTGTCTAAAACCCATTATAGAATCTAATAGACCAACCTTTGTAACAAAGATCGAATAACAAAGCCAAATTCAAGAACAAAGTTTCATCAAAATGATCAAGAGAAAGGAACAAAAAAAAAAAAAACCTTCTAAGTAATAATGTTGTCGGATTTTAGACAGCAATACATAGTAACATCAATAGTCCTTCCTTTGACGATTACATATTTCCTAAGGACACCTTCCTTTTGAAACCCAGCCTTTTCCAGAACCCTTTGCGAGGCCTTGTTATCCACATCAACAAAGCCTTCCAATCTCTCCATATCCGGAAACTCTTGAAACACAGTAGACATAACCCTTTTCACTGCCATTGTGGTTATACCTTTGCCCCAGTACTTTGATCCAAGAGCAAAGCTGATGACACCTCTACATCTCTCATTGGCAGACCCTGGTTTGACGCATATAAATCCAATCGGAATTTCCTCCAAACATATGGCCCTGTACCATGGATGGGGTATGGCAACTTCCTGAAGATAAACAAGTGCATCTTCTCTTGAAGTGTAGTGCCTTAGCCTGCTCTTTCGAATTACTTCATCATCGCATGCCCACTCCATGAAGGCATCCACATCAGATAATTCATAGGGACGCAGTTTGATTTCCATCAAACTCTATAAAATAAAGTTTGAATGTTAATATCTTTCACAATGATCGGCAATTGCATTCAATCGTAGGGTCTATGCAAGTGAAAGATTAATCTCGTAACATAATGTCAGTTGTTTCATTCCTTTTTTCTATAATCTGAATTGCAAGTTATACCTACTTTGTGTTTGCTGCACAATATGGAATTTACTTTCACAGGGCTGTAAAGGATACAGATGCACCCATATGGGAACTACTAAATGATATTAAATCTTTAAATTACAAACAGGATACTAAGGAATCCCCTGCATGTTCAGTGTGAGTGCTACACATCTGGTCGTAAACTAGATTCTAAGTATAATTATATTTCAGTTACTTTGGAAGAATCAACAGTGTATGAACAGAAAGATAATAAACAGTGTGGAAATCAGCTTTACCTGGATTCTAAAAGCCTTGTTCTTTTCAGGGTAGGGCATTCACCATTGTCACAGGGTGGTCAATTCAAAGCATAAAAGGGTAAAAACACTGGTACCCAAATCTGAATCTAACCCTGCTTAACCTCATTATCTTATTTACCGGTCAAACTTTGACCCTCTTGTTTGTCTTCCACGTTTCAAAACAAACTGCCATTCAAACACACGTTTAACTACCAACCTAACTTCCTCTTGTCAAGAGAAGCTGACCTTTCGAAAGCACAAGGATCAAGGCCGAATGCTCGAACCAGTAGAGTAGAAAAAATATTTGAGCTTGATTTTGGTGGGGTGCGCCAGGCCCGTGCTGTAGTGCAACGCATGGGCGACGCTCGAGAGCCCAAGTAGCAAGCTACTGTTGTGGACTCTCCCCCTCAAAATATAAATTTAATATCGCGTGAGCCGATGGCTCACATATCAGATATTAAACTGATAAGAACAGATACTACACTTGATCTTAGCCAAAAGGCCGAGAAAGGTATGAACTTTCTCATCCCCATTTGATCCTTTTTATATGACACCACTCGTCTTGGCCCTCTTGTTGCTTTCCCTATGTGGGACTAGACTCTTTTGTTGGCATTTGCATTCGAATTTGCCCCAACTTCACAATCTGTCAGATGCCAACAAACTTTCACGTATTAAAGTGATCCGATAATAATTTTAGGAGTCCAAAGACTTCTGCTTTAATTAAGAATGTCATATGTGGAGCAACGAAAATCCATTAGATGCTATTAAACTTTTGTATTTGATCTGGAAATAATATTAAGAATCCCAATACTTTCTGCTTTAAAGGATTTCATAGATGGAATAGCTTCTGGGAAGAATATTTCGTTGTCTAGACTTGATCAATACATGTTTGGGTGACAATTAATCTAATTTGAATCGCAGATTTTACAGGTCAATCAGACAATCATGCATATTGAACAACCATAGCATCCTTTTAGAGTTCCCTTATTTTCCACCTCAACCAAAGTCTCAAATCCTCATCCCCATACACCCTCCGCGTCGGATTCTAGTCTGATTGAAATGAAGACGATCGAATGGTCATCCAAACATATAGACTGAGGCCATGGGTGGGGGTATGGCAACCTTTTCAAGATATGTCGATGCTTCTTGGTAGCATTGAGAATCTGGTCCAATGATCAGTGTTACAGTCATCCACATCACCAACAAACAACTCAAAAGTCATCCACTGCACAAAGATCTTTTTCAAAATAGTGACAAGTTTTTTAAATTCAAAGTTCAAGGTTGTTTATCTTATCTCATTTATTCAGTTCAAATTCAATTATGTAATTCTTTCAGGATACCAAACTTTGTACAAATCCATTTCTATAAATACAAGCTGGTACCTTTGTTCAAGGTAAGGCAGACAATTTTATTAAACACCTAAATCTCCAGATGGTATCACGAGCCACAGTGACCACCGTTGTAAATCCTCATGGCCATCTCCCAACTCTACCTCTGCTCTCATTCCCTCCCCACCAACATCCCTTATTCCTCATCCCTTCATTTCCATTTAGCTCACCTGTGATGGCTTTCTGCTCTGGCGTGCCCAAGGTTGTTCCTTACCTGAAAGTCACTCATTTATTCGGTTATGTTGACGGTTCCGTTCCAGCAACACCTTAACGTATTTCCACTACCCAGAACGATCAAACACATCTTTTTTTAATATAATCTCCTACTTTTTTTAGATTTCGTCGATGCATCATTTCCCTTTGGTAAATATGATATATGACATTAATAACCATTGAAAAGAACAAACAATCGTATCAGAGACACGTTATGAAACTTGTGGTGGCTTTAATATAAGCTGAAGGCTGGAGAAGGAACAGTTCAAGGCATAGGATCATCAGTAGATAAATAACTGTACATGACCATATCCCTGGCCTTACCTTTATTGAAGCTATAATGTCTCATGACACCTTCCTTGAGGAACCCAAGTTTGTCCAAGACCCTCTGAGAAGCCTTGTTCTCTAATTCAACCAAAGCTTGAAACCTAATCACATCTGGGAATTCTCTCAACCCTTCAGTGATGGCCATCTTCACTGCTCTAGTTGTTATGCCTTGCCCCCAGTACTGAGCAGCCAAGGCGTATCCGACCTCTGCCCTGAATCGGTCATCCCCGGACTGTGGCGTGATGATGATAAACCCAATTGAACGGTCGTCTATGCATATGGATCTGCAATAAGGGTGTGGAATGCAATACTCCTTGATATATAAAAAAGCTTCTTCCTTGGAGGAGAATGTGTTCCACCGGGTGAACCGTGTCACTTTCTCATCTCCACCATACATCAAGAAATCATCGATGTCGGACGCGTTATATGGCCGGAGTGTGATTTTTGAAAGATTGAGCTCCGTTTCCTCCGCCATTTCAATGGTGGGAACAATAGCCTAGAGTTGTTGCTGTTTCATGGGAAATGGAAGTATTCTGTGATTCTACAATTTGCAAACCTACCAATTGTACATTGGAAAGTCAGTTTATTCCATCGAAAAATATAGTACTTTAATTGCTCGATGAAAGTGTCAAGCTAGTCTTTCTTAAAGAAGCATCAAAGTTGTACAAAAAAAAAAAAAAAAAAAAAACAAAGGGCTTGTAATTGGTCCGACCTGCATAATTTATGTTTGGAAAAGTTTAAAAATCAGCAACCTCCATTCTCCGTGGAAAATGCGATAACAATGATTATTATATCTGATTTAAAAATTAGAATATAGTTCTTAGTCTCACTGCATACTCTCTCCTAGGCTCTAGCAACAGGGAAAAAGTGAAAAGAAAAAAAAAAGGAGATAAGAGTACTCTGACATCACGTAGTAACTCTTTAAAGTTACGTGCTTTGGAGGGCAATCCACTGCAAATGGGGGATGCCCACAAGAAAAAGGAAAAAAATCTTTAAATCTGGGTTTGATTTGGTTGGTGCAGGCTTGCAGCACTGCAGCTGGCCGTGAAAGAATGCAACGTACAGGACAAGGAAAGAGATATGCCCCAACGGCCAACCCCACTAGCGGAAAAAAGTAATAATATAAATGATGAAGGGGAAACATGGGTTCCCTTCTTTCATGGTAACAACTAGCTGTTCTCAGGGAAGCTTCCTATTTGGCTTGGAAAAGCAGGAATCTAAGATTCTAAAGGGCAGCCATACTGATAAAAATACAAAGGGCAGCCATAGGCAGCAGAATGTATAAGAATCTCGGAGCTCTGAAAATCGTTGTATTGGATTGGTTAGGGTGCGCCAGGCCCAGGCCATAGTGCAACGCAAGGGCGACGCTCGAAAGCCCCAGCAGCAAGCTACTGTGATGGACTCTCCCCTGACAAAAATAAATTTAATATCGTGTGGCCCGATGGACCACGTATCAGATATTAAACTGATAAGAACCGGTACTACACTTGATCTTAGCCAAAAGGCCGAGAAAGGTATGAGTTTCATCTGAACCCATGCTGTGTTTTTAATTATCCAATTCGTACAGGTGCTCCTCCCGTGCAGGCAATGTGGGACAAGACTGCGATAATCTGTACAGAACTTTTTGAGCAGTGACTTCGCATTTGTGATGAACTTCGAGCTGTTACGTTTTTCATGCAGGCTCAAAGTTAACAGGTTCTGTGTAGCAGATGCGCCGTTCTTGCAGATTGGAGGACATTGGTGAGCATTTGCTTAATGATCATATTGGCATTGGGAGCGTAATTGACAGATCAGGAAAAAAGAAAAAAGGGATCATTTGCAGCATATGGATATATTCCCATTTCTAAGATGATGACAGTTGTGGAATCCGCGGATGCACAACAGAAGGAGATGGTTTAGACTTGAGAAAAAAAAAAACCTCATTCTTCTTAGGTGCATGAGAGATTGAAGCCTGTTTTTGACAATCAACTGCCAAAATGGTGTTGGGATAAACAAATTACACAGTACATTGAAATTATGAGGAGCCATAAATTTGGTCAATAAGCCGCATTTGGATTTTGTGTCGAGGTTGATAACATATCATATATTAAACAATACTAGTTCAAAGTTTAGGGATAAGTTGTGATTTTATATGATATCAGAGTAAATGTCCTGAATTTAAACATTAATTCTATATTCTATCTTATTGAATTAAATATTTTATGTGTTGATTTGATATTTATGTAAGTAATTTTAGTATCGTGCCATCATGTGACAAAATGAGAGGCACATTATCTATATTTGCAAAATGTTTAATAATTTTCCAATCAAACAGACATTCCAAACGCCATTCCCCAAGTAAAAACGGTAGTAAATAATCTGTCGTTTGCTAAAACCCTATAGTCGTGGAAACGGCAAATGACGGTCGTTTCTGTGAAATTCTATCAGATGGAGTTCTCGTCACTTCTCGTCTTGTCTCTCCCTATATACACTGCTGAATCGCTCCTTCGAGTCATGCCGTCCAATCTTCCCGTAAAACCCTATACTGCCCGACCTAATTACAATTCAAGCCACTGCATCTGATCTCGACTCTCTCGCTGATTTGGGCATGGACCCCCTCTCGGCCCTCCGCGACTACACTATCCGCGGCGAACTGGACAGGATCGTCCGGCTCAACGACGAGTTCCGGTTCGGCTCTGACTATTCCTTCCCATGCTCCGCCGAGACCGCCTACAGGTCCAAACTAGGCAGCCTTTACACCCTGGAGACCCTTCTGTATTTCGTCAGGAATCACCACGTGAAGCACATCGAGTACCTCCAGAAGGCTCGCACGCAGGGGATCCCAGCCGTCACTTTACCGGACCGCAAACCTCTGCTTGAGTACCTCCAAGGGAAGGTCTCGTCTTCCGATGCCATCGAGTTCCTCGTCCCCCCGAACACCATCAACCTCAACCTCAACAACAGCAGATTCCCCGATTTGCCCCTCGCTTCCTCTCTTATCCCCTCCGAGTCCACGGCGCCGAACCCTAACGCTGTCGACAACTTCACCGAGCCTACAGCTCAGAATGCGGATCTCTCTTCGACGAATATGATCCAAGCGATCGAACGGCCGCTGAAGGACCGGGAATCGCTTCTGGAATGCAAGCAGAGGGACTTCTACAGCGTGTTAGTGGCGTCAACGAAGCGCGAGGAGGAGCGGCAACGTATAGAGTCGCAGCAGAGGAAAGACGGGCTCGTCGCCAAGAGTCGGCTCATGGGTTCGGAGGAGACCCGTTACGGGGACGAATCGGGCTATGACGCGACGCCCAAGCCCAAGATGCACTTGAAGGGAAGCAAGATCGGTGAAGGGGTGCCGATAATTCTGGTGCCCAGCGCGTCTCAGACGCTGATAACGATTTACAACGTGAAGGAGTTCTTGGAGGATGGCGTGTTCATTCCTACGGACGTCAAGCAGGTGAAGGGGGCCAAGCCCGACTGTGTGACGGTGCAGAAGAAGTTTAGTAGGGATAGAGTGGTCACGGCCTACGAGGTCAGGGACAAGCCCTCGGCGCTCAAAGCCGATGATTGGGATCGGGTCGTAGCCGTTTTCGTGTTGGGGAAGGAGTGGCAGTTCAAGGACTGGCCGTTCAAGGACCATGTCGAGATATTCAATAAGAGTAAGTGACATCTGGTTTTAATTTCTCAATTCACATGAAATGATCATCAGTTGTTGATTTTGGGAAGTGGGTGTTTCGGTTTTGCATTGTGGGTATGCTTGCCTTTTCATTTACTAGGTTTTGGAAGGATGGTAGGATTAAGTTGTATTTAAATCGAGGAATTGCACAAAAAAGTATTCCTTTTGTATGGATTGTTTGTGTGTGCTTTCTAAACTGAACTCGGGCTGATTGGGATATTGTATGTTAAACTGTATGCAGTTCTAGGATTTTTTATGCGTTTTGAAGATGATAGTTTGGAGTCGGCAAGGACTGTGAAGCAGTGGAATGTAAAGATCATCTCGGTGAGTATAATTCACTTGTGCTGCTTCGATATTTGGATCTTGTTTATATAAAAAGATTTGGTTTATTGAATGGGATTGAGTATAAGTTTATCTTCCGCATTGATTTCTTTGCTTTGCTTTGCTTTTTTAGCATTGAAGATAATTGACATTTCTTAAATGCAGATTAGCAAAAATAAGCGACACCAAGACCGAACTGCGGCACTTGAGGTTTGGGACAGACTAGAAGAATTTGTGCGGTCACGCTCCCATTCTTGATGTGCATGGAATTTCTAGAAAAGCTGTATGGATATTTCTGACATTTGTGAGCTCTTTGACCCTCATACTCAATGCTGCTTTAGAGTATACTTAAGTTATTTGAATCGATTAGTTGCTTCCGCTACATTCTTGAAATGCTTTTGTTAGGTCCATGACATGCTCATTCAAGCTCATTTGCCAAGTAATTGAGACAAGCTGAATCTTAGTTTGAGTTGAGTTTTCTTGATCAGCTAGGCATAGATTGCCCAGAACTTTATTTGGTATGCTTGTCAATGATGTTGAATTCATACATATTGAAAGATCAAAGCCTAGGGATGACATGCTCAAGCTTATTAGAAACAACTTGTGTGCTGGTTGGTTGTAGCTTATTTCTGTATATATTTGTCAAAGTACAATCTTGTTTAGGACTTTGCTCTAAAGATAAGCTTATTTGAATCTTTGGGACAAGTTTAATATTAGCTCCTGCTCTATTCTGTCAATCTCTTTCGTGGCTCAACGTAAAGATAAATCAACTCTAAAATGATACGAGTTTCTATTTCTGAATTACAATGCAGTTTCTTAAGCTGATCAATTGATTGACTGGGAAAATTGCATGTAATCTTTCACCCTTGATTAAAAAATTATAACCGCTGCTTTGGTACATTTCTTTTTTTTGATAGGTTGCTTTGGTACATTTCTAGGTACATGTTTGATGGGAATTGCGGGTAGGCTATTCTAGATGATTGATCAGGAAAACAAGTGATGACTAATAAGAAATTATTCTTTTGGACCTTTGCGTTGCCTCTTTGCACTTAAAAAGTCCCATAATAAAGCTTCTTGCGCTGGCCCTGCAAGATGGACTTTTGTTTTACTAGCAATTTATTGTTGATATCAACTACAACTCACCTGCTCACTTGATTTTATAATGGATTGTTAAAATTGTTCTGACTTGGAAACAACTTGCGAGTGACCTTTGATGAGCCTTTCCTGAACCACAAGTGAGAGCATTTTTTTTTTTTTTTTAAATGCCTTTCCTGAAACATTCCTTGAAATGCTGATCAATGATTCTAGACATAGCTTTCAGGCTTGCTTGAAATGTGGACCAAAAAGTATCACAGATGACTGAACATGTGTGCATACTTTGATGAACTTAGGTGAAATTTGAGGACTATCGTCAAAAAAAAAGGGGGGGTCATCTTTAACAACCCTCCATGAGGTATAGAAACTCCACACACACACACACACACACACACACACAGATGGGCTAACCAACTTATCAACTTATCAAAAAATATATATATTATTAACCATATCATGTTTTGAGTGCAGCTGTTTTTCAACTTTCTGCTAGTTCTTATGCATACATTTTGAGTCACTTCTTATTCTTTTTCTTTTTAATACTTCTCAGGGGAAAAGCACAACCAAACAAAGAAAATTTGCTTTATTACCAGAGAAAAAACTTGTTCTTTGCCAATGTGCCTTATGGAATGGCCTCTTGTTGATTTTTTTTTTGATAAGTAAGAAGTAAGTTTTATTCATACGAATGAAATAGGCATAGCCTGTGTACACATGAAGTATACAAAAGAATACCTAAATACATTCTAGACTAAGGAAAGAAAGTCATGAACATTGCTTCCATCAAGTACGACAGATGAGAACCAAAGCATTAAAGTGCACATAAAAAAATTCTGGAGCTCCGCCGTTGTGCGCTCCCGATCTTCAAAGCACCTCTCATTCTTTTCTGATCATGTACACCAGATGATACACAACAGGATCATCTTCCACATTGCCGTCATTTGAGGACAGCCTTGAAGCTCATTCCAACAAGCCAATAAATCCACCATCCTCAAAGGCATTACCCAAGCAACATCCATTCTTCTAAAGATCTCATTCCATAGCCCCCTTGTGACCTCACAATACAATATTAAGTGATCTACAGATTCTCCATGCTTTTTGCACAAAGAGCACCAATCCATCACAATGAGTCCCCTCTTTCTCAGATTGTCTGCAGTCAAGATCTTCCTAAGAGCAGCAGTCTAAACAAAGAAAGCTACTTTATAAGGCACCCGGGACCTTCAAATCCTCTTCCATGGGAATGGAGCATGGCCTTGGGCTGACAATAGCTTGTAGTATGTTTTGACTGTCCATTTTTTTACTATCATTGGCCCTCCATTGCAACTTATCCTCCTGTGCTGTAGTATTTCCCATGGAATAGAGCAACTTGAAAAAATCAGACATGGCATGCAATTCCCAATCATGAATATCCCTATTAAAAAGGACATTTCACTGGTAAGAACCATGGGGGAATACCTGCATATCTGCCACAGAAGCCTCACTGTTGGCTACAATATGATAAAGTGCTGGGAAATGCCCTATACAAAGCGCACTTTTCATAACAAATATCATGTCAAAACCTGATTCTGGAACCCTCTCCCACCACAAACCGTATGTGACTTTCGAAGCGCTGCCATCCCCTCCTAATAAATTTCCATAAGCCCACGCCATACCCCCCCTCGTTACATTGGAACTCCAGCCTTCCCGTGCACTCCCGTGTCTAGAATCAATAATCTCCTTCCAAAGCGTGTCTCCCTCTAAGTGGTACCTCCATAACTATTTTCCTAACAAAGCTTTATTGAAAGTCCTCAAATTGCACTCCCAACAAAGCTTCTTGTTGTAAATGATTTGCATTTACTAGTGTTAAGGAAGTTGCCCGTGGAGGTTTTTAGCTAGTGATGATTAGGTTTTCTGATATAACGGGAAAATATATTTGTCTCTTGTATGCCAGCTTTGTGATGTTTTATTTCCTAGTAGTTGTTGGAAATTAATAAAACTACAAGTATTCTACAACTTTATTTGAAATAAAGGACAATCATGTAAACTCATTTTAATTTTATTCTTCCTAAACTAATTGAGTTCTTCTACTTATCATCCATATATTACACATTTGGCAAGAGAAAAAATAAAAAATAAAAAATTATGTGGTGTGTGGTATGTGGATGATGAGGAGAATTTTTCTTCTTTTTAATCAAGTGGCACAATTTTATTAATTTTTTGTAAAATATCTTGTAAAATTGTTGTAAAAGAGTTGCAGCTTATATACAGTTAGTCACTCGTGATCAGCATGATTCTTCCTCTGTTAAACCTGTTTGTCTCAGCTGCTACTGACGTTGATATCGTGATGAATCTCATTCTTTCAGAATCTGACTGTAGTGGCACGGTTGAAGAGTCTTGTATCGATGGGAGTTTGTGTGGATGTGTAGTGGCATGCACTTTTTTTTAATAGAAGTTCAGTGGAGTACACTTGAAAATCAAAGAATGTACCATAAAAAAGAAAAAAGAAAAAAAAAATGATTGTTGCAGAGTGTGGAAATGTTGCATAATTCATTTGAAAAAAGTGAATAAATATAGGACTCACATTAAACAAAATTAATTTTTTAATAGTGGACTATTATTTTTTAAAAGGACTGCACGGCGCTTGCGCACTCTACAGCACTACATAGCATTATTAAAAAAAAAAAAAACAAAGAATGTTAAATGTTTTCTCGAATTGATCAGGTTTACTATTCTACTGCTGAATTTATTAGTGGTTAACGCCAAATTGAGATTTATGATTTCATCTCTTATGTTAAAGTGCCCAGGGAATACATCATAAGCCAGCAATCATCTTTATTGAGAAGGGAAGAGAGCTAGACGCCTCCTCAGAAATACAAAACCATATTAATCCCAGAAGGGGATCACAAAAAATAAACAAAAATAAATATTCCATAACCCCTCAATCTAGGGGAATCCCGTGCTGTAGCAAGCGAGAAAATTAGCATCTTATTTAGGGCGAAGCAAGTACTGCAGCACAAAGAAGGAAGAAGAGATGGGAAATCGACAACTTGATAGAACTTCCAACCGATGAACCGTCTCCTGTTGATGGCACGGTTTTAGATCCTTCTCCTGCGCACAATGGAACAAAGTAAATAAATAAATCCTTTGACCTTGAGAATTCTCTTATAACCAAAAGAGAAATAAAACTGGTTCTATGCCACTATATTTTAAGGTTCTTTGTAAGGATCGATTTTATTGAGCCCAAAGTTCTGGTCTGCATAAGTTATCTTGAACAAATGATGCAGCAGTTTGTACCTGAAGGAACTGTATTTGAAGATTCTGGTGTTCCTGCGGGAGAGTTGGCTGGTGAAGCAGCTGTTCATATTCAAGAAGTGCACGTTAACAGGGGAAAATGATGTTGAATTATGAAGGTTGACAGAAAGGATATTGCATTGGTCCTCAAGGCCATACAAGAAGTTTTGACTGGCTAACTTAATAGACTAAAATCAAAATGAGAACTTTGATATCCAGATACCATACCATTACAGCGGCTGAGAGGTGGGGTCTGAACATTACAAGCACCAGGTAGGGCTAGAGCCCGGGTTCGGTTGACATTGATTCCGAGTGATGAGCCACCATCATTTAGGACCTCACACAAGCACTGTGGTTGTGAGCGGACCATATTGGCAAGCTGTGTGCAGCATCCTGACGATGGGGTCGAGGAGTTGCCGGTGATGTAGTTAAGGCATGGTGACATGCTGATTAACACATTTGCACAACTAGACTGAGCCTCTACTCCTGCCCAGAGCATGGTCACAAGGACTAGGACCAGACCCATCTCAAATTTTCCTTGTGCCATTAGGTGTTGTCGAATTATGTGCTGAAAATGCCTGTGGCCCTGTGGATTTTTAAGGAGAGTTGATCTTGAGACACGAATTTGCTCGGTTTGGGGGAACAAGAAGAGGGATGTACAGCTTTTTGTAGGGAAATTTAGGAAGAAAGAGACAAATGAAAAAATAAGGGTTATGTCATATGTGGGTGAACAACTTCTCCTACTCCATTACGGATTCTTGTTACGGCAGCAGCTTAGATCTCTAGGTGTTCAAACCTGGAGGCTTGGGAACTTTCCTTTCGTTAATTTAATTTTTTTAATAGCCAAGCAATAATACGAAGGAAAATTTTCATTCTAGAGGTCGGCTATGTGGGTGATCCACTTCCAAAGAGCTTAGCTTATAATTTTTAAGGTTTTCAAAGGCCTTTGCTGAAGAGTCTTAGAATCTTCTTGTAAGAAGAAAGAATTAACATGTTTCCGTCTCTTTCAAGTTTCCTCCTATATTTGGCTTTTCAACTTTATGGAAGTGGAGCAGATAGAAAGCAGAGGGTTCTCGAATTAAAATAAAAGGGATAGATGATGTAAACATATAGGAACGAGTGTTGGAGGAGGTAATACTTAAAATCTTTCTACTGCTTTCTTCCCTGATAATGACATACCAGCTTCGACCCCAAAGAAGATTAACCTATTAGCTAACGATTGCTTTTGAGAGAGATCGTTGACATATGTCCAGGAAGCCTGCCAACAACTTTGTGACTTGTATTTGGCTCCACAGCCTTTGTACCTACATGTTGGTAACCAAGATGTTACAGGCGTAATTGCTTCAGGGCACCTGATTTACCTGACCGTATTCTTCGGGCATCATGTTTATGACAGTTGAGGGATAATCACCTCGAGGCAGTTCATCTGATGGCTAAGGGGTTTTGGTGGTCTGTTCCAATAAAAGTGCTCTAGCCATTGGCTATTTAAATCGGGTATATGCTAATTTCTAGAATTGAATCAGAGTTCCGGCTGACTCTTAAACATCACATTTTTCTGTCGTTTATCTGTTTGTGTAGTTCTCTAAGCAACCTTCTCAGTTATTGCTGATGTTGGTTTTTGCTTCCCCCTTTTCTTTTACCAATCTCCTATACGCCATCAACCATTTAAATGTTATTAGATATTGATGTAATCGTAAACTTCGGACGCATGAGTTTTCGTTGTCCTTCACCCAAAAGCAATTAAGATGTGAAAAGAGATGCATTTCTCCTCTACATATATGTCAGGGCGTCTATGCTTTTTTTTTCTTTCAAGCTTCCTTGGCATTTCCTGGTTCTAATAAATGATGTATCTTGATCAGTTAATATTTGTTTCTGCATTAGAACCTTTTTCCTGGTTCTGATATGTGTCTTTGGGCAGGCTAGCTATTTCACCTTATCCTTTGATGAACATCTGTTGATAGTCGGCAGTTCATCTCCATCGACGTTTTTGAAGTTTTTTTTCCTCTGCTGCATTAAAAAAAATGTTTGGCTCATCCTATCCCTGAGATGACTGTTCCATACAAAATGCTTGGTGGATTATTTTGAACATACAAAGGGAACCGTGGGAACATATTGCTTATGGTACACCATTATTGCTTTGGCCCCAAACATAAAATAACAGGTCGGGTTATCATTATTTTACACAAGCTTTGTCCTCTAGGGGATCTAAATCCTCCTTGATTCATATTGTAAACCAGGTCTTAAAGTAGAGATGAAACGGTAAACTAGTGGAAACTGGGAAGTTTGCTAATTACTCATGCATATAATAAGCTGTAAGAATTCTGAAAAATATATAGAATTAAGCAGGATTACATGTGAAGTATAAGGCTTTGTTCTTTAACTTAAAGACTTTAACCGTATCCAAAAACCAAGTCTTGGAGAAGAAACTTCGGCTTGCAGAAGTATGTAGAACAGTTATACATTATTTTCGATAAGAAGAACAGTTACACATTATAGCAAGCAACAAATAAAAACTTTACAGAAGATATTACATTGAAGCAAGACACAAAACAAGACCTCAACTGGTAGTTACAGCCCCAAAAATTCCCAAAGAAAACTCAGAAGCTGCAGAAAATTTAATTATACGCAGCCATGAAGATGAAAAGGAGGGAGAGCTGAAGGGGCATCTCGAGATTCATTACAATAGCACCACTAGAAGAACCCGTGGCTGTCGTTGGAACTGTTTTAGATCCAGGTCCTGCATCCATTCACATGTGAACATGATATATAGTATTGATGTTACACATTTTGGTATGGTAAAATGATCCTTTAGTGCCTAAAATATCTAATGTTCTGGAAATACCGCAACTAAAACAGCCAATGATTGATGCTTTCAAATTGAAGAAGAATATGTAGAAGTAAATGAAAATCCACAGTAAACAATATCATATTTGCGACGCCTCTATGTAAAGGCAATAGTTGAAGTTGAACCGACTCTGTAATTAATATTTTATTTCATAGTCACTGCTAATCAAGGTGAGGTACTCGAACAGAAGGAAAGAAAAATTAATGGATGTAATCCTGACGTTTTACAGAAACTTCTTTTCATTGCTCAAGAGTTGGGATCAAGATTTTTCTTGAAAAAACAACAATGGGCAATTAAATGTTATTTTCGAAACAGATCTATTTGCTGGCCTTGGGAGAGCGTTGAAAGAAGCAGTTAGTATTCAGAGCAAGTAAAAATCCAGCCAAAACGCCAGTTTTTAGAACCATTTGTTTCGAATCTCAGATTGAAAGGTACCTGGTTCCGATGAGCTAGTTGCAGGGTTTGGCGTTTGATCTGAAGAGTCATTAGGTGCACCTTCGGGTGAACTTAGTGGGGAAGCGACAGGGGATGGTGCAGGTCCATTAGCAGCTGCAGGTCCATTAGCAGCTGTCCCAAATGAAGCTTAAGCAGCAAGCTCTATTTATGGAGTTCCAATTTAATGAAATCGAAAACTGTGTGAGTTGAAATTTATTTACCATTGCACTGGCTAACCGGCGGAGTTTGCACATTGCAAGCACCTGGGAGCGCAAGAGCAAGTGTCTGGTTGATTGTTATACCCAATGATGCACCACCACCATTAAGCACCGTGCAAAGGCACTGTGGCTGGGATCGTACGGAACTAGCAAGTTGTGAGCAGCAGGAAGAAGATGGGGTTGAGGAGCTTCCTGTGATATAGTTGAGGCATGGAGCCAAGCCAACGAGGACACTGTTACAGCCTGATTGAGCAGCAGCTCTTGCAGATAGCATGCTAACTAGGACCACGACTAGAGCCATGTCAATCCCTCTAAAGGCCATGGAATGAAGGAAGTGGCTGAATAGCTTTGGTTGGGTGTGTCTCAGAAGCCTAGTAGCGATGTAAAATCGTTGGTTAGGTTGTAGTTTTGAGTTGCATGGCTTTGAGTACATGATCAGTGGAGGGGACTGATTTATACATGCCCATCATTTCCAATTGCGGTGTATTTGGTAAACTAAACAAGCTATGTGTACCGAGGTAAGGTAAGGTCTACGAATCTCTTAACATTTTTTAAAAAAGAAATATTTGCAAGTCTGTGTAAAGGGATCTTAACACATCAACAACGTGGAAGATGTATTGCACTCAAGACTTACAAGCAGAAAAACTCTTAAAATAAACCCATAACATATCATCATATTATAACATATCGACTGTCGAGGCCTATGTGTACAGTGTTTGCTAGGATCGCCTTTTCAATCTTCCTAAAATTGTTGCAAGCTGTATGTACGTCCTTAAAATCCTTGAGCAAGTTAGCAACTGCAGAGCAGAAATTGACCTGAAATGAGATGGGAAGATGCAATCGGTTCACCTAACAACCAAACTTCCTATCATCGAAGGACTGCAAGTTTATTCTAGAAGTAGAAGATGATACTGATAGGCACCTCCATCTCTCCACCCTGTTCCCTTTGTTACTCAGCTGCTGGCTGATGAAAAAAATACCCCAGGCTCAGGTGACTTGTTGAGAGCAAGTTTCACTGCATAAGCTCCATTAAAATCATAATCTTTCGGGCTTTTTGATTACCCAGGATCAAGAAGCATCTTTTGTTTTTTGTTTTTTCCCTCTCTCTGATTTCTTAGAGCCAAGTGTGCTTTAGGGGTTGGATCGAAGGTCTATCCACACGATAAACAGCCAAGTAGACAAAAATTTCCAATTAAGCAAGGGAGAGAGGTCTGGTGGCATGTCTCATTTGAAATAGCCTTGTAGGTATAAGAAGCAAGTGTTAAATCAATAAATTTTAAGTTTCAGTACCATTTAAAAGGTGGAGGTGCCAGGCCGACTATTTTACAACCCAGTTCAGGAAAAGCCAATGTTATAGTTTCACTTCATCAATTATATATATATGTGTGTGTGTGTGTGTGTGTGTGTGTGTGTGTGTGTATTGTTTGATTTGAAAATTAAATGCGTTCCATTCGAAAATAGAATCCATTAGGTTTGGTTCATAAACAGATATTGAAAGAAGTTTCTGGTTAATTACAGTCCTCATGCTTGCTTTAGGAGTTACGTTATAAGGAGTAGGCATAGGGAGTGTGGCCTTCAGGTGTGGTAGGATTTGTTGTGGGACAATTGGAGTCCCCTGACTCAAGGCACTTCATTTTGTTAATGTTGAAGATTATGTGCATGAAGCAGGATTAACTGGTCCTGATGAATTCTGCAATGTGATTCAGCAGTGGAGGATATCAGCCTGCTTGACTCCGCCGATCTTCTTTGCTCAGTTGATTCTGTTTGATTATGGTATTAAAAGTATACACATTTCACTACCATCAAATAGAAATTGATAACTGGGTATAAACCTCTGGTCCTGATGAATTCATCAGGATTAACTGGTCCTGATGAATTCTGCAATGTGATTCAGCAGTGGAGGATATCAGCCTGCTTGACTCCGCCGATCTTCTTTGCTCAGTTTATTCTGTTTGATTATGGTATTAAAAGTATACACATTTCACTACCATCAAATAGAAATTGATAACTGGGTATAAACCTCTGCATGTTGGTGTTTTCCGAAAGTGAGAATCATGTTAGGATCGAACCATTTATGTTTGCAGAGAGATTCTAAATTGCTTCAGTGTGACAATGGCTGCTCTGGTTATGAAGTTTACACAGCCTTCAGGGGAATTCTCCGAACAATACTTTTTTCTTTTCATTTCTAAAATCATGTGCTGTCCTTCTCCCATTAAAAACACAACCAAAAGACAGAAAAAAAGTGCATAGAAAATAAGATCGGAATTTCAGAGAGAGAGAGAGAGAGAGAGAAGAAGAAGAATTGAATGTAGCGATTTGTTCGAGGCCATAATCAAAACGAAAGAGATTTGATAGGCACGGAGAATCGCTCAGATTTTATTTTCTATCGCCAACCTTCAATGCAATTTGCGCCATCTTTTATAGACGCTCTTGCTCTGCAAATTGGCTTTTCTTCACAAAAATACAGAATACTAACGAAAAAGGGAACAATTTGAGAACAATGACGAAGAAAAGGAGGAAGAAAAGAGGCTAGTAGAGAAACTGGTTGATCGTCGAAAAGAATGGTTCAGAGTACGTTTATAGGCGTCAGAACTAAAACCCTAACCCTAATTGCTCTTCTAACTATGAAATGACATACCTGCCCATCTGCCTCGCGGACAGTTTGGAATGTGGACTCATTGGGCCTCACACAATTGCTGTTTAAATGGGCTTGAGTTGATGGGCCCGTAATTCAAACAAAAATGATTTTAGGCCGAAATCCCAGGTTTTTATCTTTCTTAGTAGTGAAAGTGGTGAGATTTGAATATAAAACTATCATAATATAATTTCCAACCAGCACCCAAAATAAACAAAAATATCACAGATATAAACCAACAATAATGCATCCAAACATCATTCAAGATAAGTTTTCTACACCTGTCCGTGAACTCTATTGTAGGTGTGCCATATTCCCTGCCTCGTCCATCCGCAATCCTGCCGAGCAGAATCACTCAACACTCAAACTACATGAAAACATCACAGCCAGAGGGGATGAGGGAGAGGAAGATAGAGGAATTTAACCTCTGCATTTGGTTCTGCTACAACCCATTTAAAAACAAACAAACAAAATTCAGCCACATTGCACCAGGAACACTACAGCTTAGGACCATTTCTGGAGCTTGCAATATGGGATCGATCAATGCCAGGCAAGAGGGTTTCTCCCACATTTTCCCCAATCTATATAACCCAAACCAAAGTCCTCTGACTTAAAGATTTCCCTCATCTTTTGAGCATCTCTTTTCGCATTCACCGATTTCCATAAAATTCAACCTATGCTCATATTTCCCATTTCCATCAAAGTTCAAGAATTCACACAACATTTTAACAATAGAGCCACTCCGATTCAACTACGTTTCCTACCAAAGTTGTTATCGTGTACAACTAAGATACACTTCCTCCTTTTCACTCAGATAAAACTTGAGGTTCTGTGACCTAACCATTCTTCTCACCCTTTTTAACAGGTTTCAAATCTACTACTTCCATTTATCATCTTCTAAGCTTGAATCCTCGTTAAAAATATTGATTCGCCAGTCTTTCATATATCAATAACAGTCGTACGAGCTCAAACTGAGAGTCTGAATCCGCCCTTGACAAGGGTTCAATAACAGTGTCATGCATGGATAAAGGTCATGAGGAATGCCTGGCTGTCTGAAATTTAATTAACAGAAAGTATGAACATCGATGATGTAGAATGCCAAGACCAGATTCGTGTAGCAAACCTTTATATATATAGAGAGAGAGAGAGAGAGAGAGAGAGAGAGAGAGAGAGAGATATCTGATACATTGATATAAGAAGCAAAGACACATTAACAGGCCTACAGGTAGTTCAGCTTATATATTGTTGGCACAAGGATGAGGCAAACAAGCCTACCCTACCAAGATCATTAGACATTGCCTTATATTCATAACTAAGAATGACAAACTGAAATCGTGTAACTAATACAATTTATTGACACCAGCAACTTTAACAGGATTCATATGATCACGTAATGTCAATGCTGAGCAATCTTTGAATATGAGAATAAATTCAAATTTTAGAATGCCCAGAATGCTATTCTTTTGCTTGATGTAGTTTTCTCCAATAATTGATTACAGGAAAATTATTACAGTTAAGAAGTTCCAATGATATGTATTCAAATAGATTCCACATAAATATCATGCATAAATTTTAGATATTCAGACTCTTAAGCCTTCACTTCCACTTGTTTCGGTCCGTGTTCTGGGATCAACAGCCCGAGCCCGGCCTTCCTCTCTCTATGCAAAGCAGATCTATAATTGTTGTCATACCGAGGATTAGATGTCAAAATCCGCAGCTCTGAATTGCCAGTGATCTCCAAAACCTCCGGCAACCCGTTACCGCACCCCTTCGACATACCCACATCTATCCGTATTGCCTGGTTATTGCAAGCCCCATTGATCCCAACCTTCTGGATCGTATGTCCCATTATCATTCTCTTCGCCCCGGGAATGGTGGCGAGAACGCGTTCAAGAGACGCACAATCGCAATTCTCTGCTAGCTTGTGCGAAAAGCTCCTCAGCCACACCACCGCATCACTCCTCCTACAATACGCTGGAGCAAACTGCCCCCCCAACCCCTTAATCCAATCCCTCACCTCCTCATTAATCTTCTCCAACCCATAGGAAACATGTACCGGCAAAAGCCCGCCATGAACAAAAACCGAGTCACCCACAACCAAGACAGTCACATTCTGAGACAAAAACCGGCTCGATATCGGCCCATGGGGCCGTAACGCAGCTATTCTCGCTCTGAGACCTTGTACGAGATCCTTATCATTAGTTTTGCGAAACAATGGAACCCCATCAAACGGGTCCTCCGGCTTTTCCAAACCCTTGCAAAGACTTTTCATTGCTTGCCCAAAACGGTACCAATCCGCCCAAACCCTAAACTCCTCTAAACCCGATTTCGTCACGAACCGAAAATCGCCCTCCACATTCATGATCTCGTGGTTTCCATTCATCGTGATCAGGGTTCCACCACTCCTCGCAGCTTGCCTCTTCAATTTCTCGAGGAAATACAGGATCTTGAGCTCGTCGCCGCCGCGGTCAAGCACATCGCCGATCTGGACCACGGTGGAGGAGCCGCCGATCCATCTGTCAGAGCGGTCGATCAGATTGGCGAGCCTGAAAGCCTCCTTCGACTTCTCGAGGTCTCCGTGAAGATCCCCGATTGCGACGAGACGGTCCGGCGGCGTAGGGTAGCGGGTCCGCAGGAGAGGGGGCGGGGCCGGGGGCGAGGATAGTGAATCGGCAGGAGGGTTTTGGCAACTCGAAGGATTAGGAGGAGGGTCTTGGGGTAAGAAGAGGCCGCCGCTGACGGAGAAGTCAACGAAGGTGTCGACGAAAGAGGAGAGGAATTTGGGAACGTCTTTACACAAGGGCGAGACCTCAGAAGCAGACTTGCAGTTTGTTTCCATCGTCGCTCTCCTCTTTGTCCGCCTCTCTCATTGCAGCATTATATGTGGGCTCTGGGCTTCGAGCCGTCGTTTTTTACTTTTTTTTTTTTTTTTTTTCAATTTTTCTACTAAATTTGAGCGATGATATTTTACATAATTTCATTTTCATCCAAAAATCTTATAATTTCGTTTATTTAACAGTTAAATTACATAAAGATATAAATTGAAAGAAGTTGATAGTTTAAATTTCAATGGAAAAATCTACTCAAAGGCCGGTCCACCCGCATACACCACACACCGTGACATGGCGAACCCGGTCCGACCGCCATGTCACGGTTTCACTTAAACGGATTGGCCGGCCTTCTCCCCATCGAGTAACACCCCCATCCTAACACCCCCATCCTTCGACCCTCCTCCCATCTCCCCCCATCCTTCGATCCTCCCCCCATCCTTCGACCCTCCCCGAAAATGCTACCACCCCCCTCCCCGAGAACGCTGCCACCCCCCGTCGCCGAGAACAGATCTGCCGACAGCCGGTTCCTTTCTCCCCCCCCTCCCCGAAACCTGACCTTTTTCGATTCCACTGGTTTGGGGAGTTGCGTCTCCGTGAGAACCCTCAAAACCCTAGAACTCGGCTGGACGCACCGGTGTGTGGTGTATCTTCCCCCCCCTCCCCGAAACGGAGCTTTTTCGATTGGTGGATTTTTGGTTTGTTGCGTCTTCCTCAAACCCACAGAAAACCCTAGAAATTTTTGTGGCACCGGTAACCGAGATCTTAGAGACCCTTCCTCCACTCACGTCCGAATCGGCCTCATCTCCTTCGTAAGCTTCAAAGATTTTCCCCTCCACGACGGTAAGGTTATTCCGTTTCTCACTTGGTTGGTTTTTTCTGTTTAAATTTTTTTAGTTTATTAATTTTTTTTGGTTTCTAAGGTTGTACTGCTATAAGTCAATGTGTATTAGCCTTTGTGTCTCCAAAGATTACTGCTTTGATAATTAAGTCGTGTGCAAGTTTGTGTTGCTAACAAGCTATTTTTGTGAATCAAGGCCTCATACATTCTGTTCCAGAAAAACAATATCCTGTTGTATTAATTTTATTTCACTGGAGCATTAATCACAATACATCAGCCCATTGAAAATGGCCACGCAAGAATACTTTGACAATCACATGTCCGACAGACTTTGTTCCTTGTAGCTTCCTTTTAATTGGATCAATGTGATGGTTTCAAAAGCTAAATTTACATATTTTTTGTAAATTTAGTTTTTAATGCTTGGAGATATGGTTGCTTGGAGATATGGTTGTGCTAAGTTGCTGTAACTCAATGTGTATTAGCCTTTGTGTCTCCAAAGATTACTGCGTTGATGTTGGGGTCGTGTGGAAGTTTGTCTTTATAAGAAGCTCTTTTTGTGATACCTGTTTGAATATAATCTGAAGTCTTCAATTTATAATCAAGCTAAAGGTCACTTTCTATTTAATAAATTTTCCTCTGTTTAGGGAATAGCTTTTGCTTAGCGTAATTTGCAATAGAACCAATGTATTAGTCACATCTTGGCTATAGTTTTGTTGGGATTTTCAGCTTTTCTGTGCTGCCTTTGTTAACATGTTTTTATTTATATTTTGTTTTGGATAGGTAAAATATTAAAACAATTGAATCAAGTAAATAGGTTAGAAGTAGTTATAGGTTAGTACTAGATATGGCTACAAGAAAATCATGAAATCAGCGCATCCATTGAAAACAACACAGAAGTCCACAATAATTTGGTATTGAAAAAAGCATTCTTCCGAGTTCATCCAAATAGTGTTATTGACAAAGAATACTTTGAGCTTGTGGGCTAATTCAATGACGTGGGCTAAGAAACTGCAGTACTGTCCATAGTGTGGCTTTTACAACACTTTATTTTTCCTTGGGAAGGAATATCTATATAGGACAGGTAGCATAAATGAAATTGATATTCCCTGAGATCATTAAGTGATTAAATTTCAATCTAGATAGATGAACTTCTAGGGAAAGAAACTTGAATTTGCTCTAGAGTTCCTTGGCTGAAAGTTGCAGGTCAGATTGCTTATCTTGTTGTGGTATTGAGAATTCCTCAATTAAAATAACCTATGGTTTCGATTTGGCAGTTACTAATTTGTTTGGTTGGAGTTCCATTTAAAATCACATTTTAACAGCTTGTTCAACATCATCATATGACATTCTACTTACTCTCTTGAAATGGTGTAAAATTCCTCTGCATTGTTTGAGATAGATAACGTATGGCATCAAGCGCATCATCATGTGTGGTTGATGATTTTTTCGAATCACCAACCTGTTGGTGTGGCTTGAAAGCCCCATTAAAGACCTCCAAAACTAACAAAAATCCTGGAAGGAGGTTTTTCGCATGCCCGAAGTACAACACGGTAAAACATTGTTTTTTACCAAGTTTCTTGTATTGCATTTTAACATGTCATATTCATACTTGGTTCAAATATACCTTTTGCATTGTAGGAAGAAGCAAAGTGCCAATTCTTCTTATGGGCTGATATATTTCAATTGGTAGATGAAAAAATTCGCCTACGTGAGAATGCAGTTCGAAAAAGGGAGGATGATGTATTGCTCCATGAGTATAAAGTTCAAGAAAAGGAAGATAAACTACTTGAGAGAGAAGATGTTCTTGACAAGCAAGAGAAGCATATTTCCAACTTGATCGTTCAAAATAGATGTATTCGCATCTCATTGTGTATGTATTGGGTGATATCAATTGTAATAATATTTGGTTGGCTTGGACCATAAATGCATCAGGTCCAAATCTAGACGGAAATGGATAGTTCGTATTAGTCATATTTAAGTGTATTTTGCTTTTTTTGTTGGGAAGGGAGAACATCAAGTCCAAATAGTTTGTAAACTTTTGGTATGTAAACTGGATAGGTTGCTAGATGCTTAACATGGCTAGATGTTGAACCGGTTGTAAACTTATGATATGTAAAATAGATTCGGACTGAATGTTGAACATAGGCGTATACAGCTTCACCTAATCACAACCATACAAATAACCGGACTAATATCACTATATGGAGCACGTGCATATATTAATGGTTGATATACTTATCACACCAATTACTATGGCTACTTGCCATAGCATGCCTACAATGCCAATATCAATATATGGCAAACGTGCATATATTAATGGCAATTTTTACAAATCACACCAATTACTATGGCTACGACCAAGATTTTTCAAAATACATTAGAACCTTAAAAATACATGACCACACCCTTCCTCTCATCAAAAAGCAAATTTCCATAAATAACGTCATTTTTCTTCATTAACTGATGGTGATGGCTGGGTGACAGTACTGCATTGTGTTAGAACAACAATATCATCCTGGCGACCACTGAGAACCTAAAAAATCCAAGAAATACAACCCGATTACTAAAAAATTCCGAAAACAGAATAAATGCAACCATTATCATTCCCCATCACGGAAGGGAAACCTTTTACCTTATCAGCCCCTGGAGCTTCCGATACCTCAGCCTCCTGTGATGCATCATCAAATATTTTCCTGCAAGTCTAAATGATTTTCAAAGATAAAAAAATTATCACATCCATTAGAAACAAATATAGACTGTCTTCTTAAACAATCAATACGTTGACAGTATTAACTTTGAATATTTACCGGTTTCTTCTTTCGCTTCATTGCAGCTTTCTCCACAGGCGGAACCTTTCTTTTCGTTGGTGGTCTCCCTTTCCCTCGAACAATGTGGGGGCTTAAGATTTTCTTACCCTTGTCCGTGACCATAGTCTCTTTTACCTTGCTGGAACCGGACTCAAGTGTTAATCCTTTAAATTTATTTTCAAATTCTTCCAAGTGGGAAATGAATGCAGCAACATGGTCATCACTTGGGCAAACACGGGTTGCCCAAGTGAGGCACCGTTTAACCACGAACTCATACCTTCTTGAGTCCGCACTCTGTCGCAGGTCGTCATAGCTACTTTTTACCACCGTATATCTCCTCTTTATATCCTTCCGCCATCGATCCAAGATATACTTATCCGGCAATGCATGAATCTTATTCATCTGGCAAACGTTCAATGCATGCCTACAAAGAATCCCCCTCATCTCAAATAATGCACATGTGCATTTAACATCAACTTCCTCCTGGTTGAAGTAAACTGTGTACTTCACGCTCTTAATGTGGTCATCATCAGTGGTAATCTCATCCAAAACATCATACGTTGAAATGCAACCATCCTTGCTGATAAGTATGCAATTACATAAAATCATTCCCCACACCTCTCTTTGGACTTCTTTAAATTTTGCACTTGTATACAGCGATTGAAATTGCTTCTCAATGCGGAACGCCGATGAACATGGGATGGTTTGGTTGGAGGAATTGAAATCAGCTGTCGTCTCGCACTCCACCTTTTTCCTGAGCGCATTGTCAAATTGATCGACAAATTCCTTTAACGTGGTACCAGAATGCACAAATCCATCGAAAAAAGCATTCATACTTTCAGACCTCTGAGTTGTGCTCATGCCAGCCCAAAACACTCCCTTAAGGTACACCGGTACCCAGAACGACCTCTCGTTGTACAACCCTTGCAACCAAGCATTATCATCAAGTCCATACTTCTGAATAAGTTGCCCCCACTTCATCTCAAATTCTGCGCATGTCTGTGAATCATATAAGGCACTCTGGATGGAAGTCTTCAACCCTGCATTGTACATTGTGTAAGATCCCAATTTTTCTGGCAATTTTCTCATTATATGCCATAGACAATTTTTCTGGCAATTTTCTCATTATATGCCATAGACAATCTCTATCTATGCCATAGAATTATCTAAGCTTCTCAACGTGTCTCCGACACTTGATGAAGGGCGTGACGGTTGGAGCTGTAATCAGGTAAATGAACTAATACATTACGGGTAACTATCCACTAAATCAGAAAAATACACCAAGTTAGAATGTAGTTACCTGGTCATTTTCTTGAACATGACCGGACTCCTCCGTATTAGTTGATGGAGGGTAGATGAAGGTTGTCGGAAAGGGTGGCATTGCAGGAGGCTGCAAAACAAGCACCAAGTTAGAATGCATAACAACCTTTAACTACAAAATATTATACGTATTGTTAATTCACCTGGTTCGTTTGTTGGACATGGACCGACTCCGTCGCATGTGTCACGGAAGGGTAGAAGAACGTTGTCGGAAAAGGTGCCATTGGAGGGGGCTGTAATCAGACACGATATTAGAACGGGTTCCAAAATTTGCCTCTCTAAAAAAAAAATGACTATAAATGCTAACCTGGTTAGGTTGCTGAACATGGCCTGACTCTTCCGCATTAGTCGAGGGAGGGTAGATGAGTTGTACTGTCGGCAGAGGTGGCATTGGTGGGGGCTGTAATAATTAAGTTATTAGAACAGGTAATAAATAAACAATTTATACAAAAAAATTTAAATATGTATGGCATATATTTCACCTGGGTCGTTTGTTGAAGACGACCCGAACCCTCTGCATTAGTCGACGGAGGGTAGATTAACGTTCTCGGAAAAGGTGGCATTGGTGGGGGCTGTAATCAAGCACGGTGTTAGAATGGGTAAGAATGAACTCAAGGAAGATAAAATTGAAAATTGAAAGTTTCGAAAGATATGTACCTGGCTACCCCATGCGTATGTATATGAATTTGGATATGTATTTGGATGCATCATAAATGGTGGGTAGTAGGCATTTCCTGGATCATAATATCCCTACATTACACAAATAAAAATACATTAAGTAATTCAAATCGAATCGAGACACCTTCTTCTTTATGAAAGACATTAATGTCTTATACCTGGGTTGGTGGAATTGGTGCAGAAGGCCTGGGTGGCCTTTGATCATCCTCTTTGTCCATCACGCTATTTCTATTGAATTTATAGAATGCAGTAACAAGAAATAAATTGTGTTACTTCAAATTTCTTCAAACTAACTACAATTACATTTGACACTCAAAGTTTAACAACTTTAAACAGATGATCACCCGAAATTTCTTATGGCAAAAGCAACATGGACCCTAATTGACTGGCCTGGTAGCTGATTAGTATCAGACTGTTCTAGTAGGGAACTACTTAAATGAAAAAACAATTAAAAAATAAAATTTGTAGTAGGGAACTACTTAAATGAAAAAACAATTAAAAAATAATAATTTCTTGTAGTAGGGAACTACTTAAATGAAAAAAAAATCAGAAAAAATTATTCCTATGGTACAAAACCCAATCTGGAATTTCAGATCATGTGGTCCAAATGCTTCTTGGTAACAAAAGGTAGCATTATCTTTAAAAATGAACACGCTCCATGTTCTCGGGTGCATGAAATGTTGCATTTCAAATGTTTTTTTTTGCTTTTTAACACTGGAATTAATAGTCATCTACGAGTCTAATATCTGTGACTTTTGTCTTTGGAAATTGGAACCCAGTACTCGCGAAATGCTCAAACCCACCGGCTATGGACATGTAAAATAAATAATAAAATGTTTTTCTTTAAATAAAAAATAATTCTAAATCATATATCAAGAAGAAGCACTAAGAATCAGTGAGAAGATGTTCTCTGTGTATACTTTCTCTGGGAATGCTTCCAACAGACCACAGTCCGAATTTTCAGATCTATTTACAAAGGGGTATGTACTGTACCTTTTCGTTCAACTGAATCCTTGAACGGAGACGCCGGCTGGACAGGACGACAGGCGCTGGCCGGAAGGCATGGTAGCGGCAGCCGAAGAAAGGGAACCCAGCGGGATCTCCGGCGAGGTTGGAGGGAGAAACGTGCGAAACGGACATTCAAAATCGGATCGACTGGTTTGGGGGAAATAAAATCAGGATGGGATTATACTAAACGCTGCGTTTACTGTAGCGATTTAAAAAAGAAAAAAAAAATTAATTTCCAGATCACCGGTGTGTGGTGTATGCCACTGTAGCGGGCTTAAGTGTAGTGCTCCTCAATTTCAATTAGGGTTCTACTTGGACCGGGGCGGAACTGCCCCCGCCCCCACATGGGTGGGGGGGCACTCTCGTAATATGCCTTCAAGATGTGGAGACAGGGCCCCTCGTTCGTGTGTCAAGGCAGGCCCATCATCCGTCCACCACACCCCCTCTCCCGATGCATTCTGTCCTAATTGAAAATAAAATCAACATAAAAAAAATTTAAATCCACAGCAGATTTACAAAACCATCTCAAACCTACAACAATACACATAAAAAACCAAAACTAGTAAAAGAGGAAAAAACCAAAAATTGCTAGAAATTTGAGGAAATAAAGAAAGAAAGAAAAACAAAAAAACTAAATGTCTTTCGTGAGTCCACACCACTGGAGAGGTAAGAGAGAGAGAGAAGAGAGAAGATGAAGATGTGGGTTGCACTACCACAGCAACTCTAAGAGGGAGAAAGGGTAGTAGCGCATGGCAGAGAGGGGAGAGAGAGAGAGAAAGAGCTTAAAATGACACACATAGAGAGAGAGAGAGAGAGAGAGAGAGAGAGAGAGAGAGAGAGAGAGAGAGAGAGAGAGAGAGAGAGAGAGAGAGAGAGAGAGAGAGAGAGAGAGGGGAATAAGTGATTACACGGGGTGAGGAACCCTAAAAACCTCCTGCCCTAAAACAATGTTGTTTTGACATTCTATTTTGTTATCAAAAGAAGATTTTGTTATTAAAACGACGTCGATTTGATAACAAACTCTTATATATATAGATAGATAATATATGTGTGTATAGGACTTGGATTGGACTTAAGTCTAGCCTGAGGGGCGAGGTGTAGAAGGTTCCGGCGTGGGGTTGGGCTCAACCTACCCCTGCCACTACCCTTGTTTCCCTTGCAAGGTTAGGGGTGGGTGGCAGAGCTCACCCCTAATTCTCCTAATTTTAATAGTTTAAAGCTTAATTTGAAAGTTTTGTACGAGGATAGAAAAATAAAAAAAAATGCTTTTAGTTGTCATTTATTCTAATGGAAAATATATTATGTTCTTTCAATTTGATTACTCATGCATTTTATTTATTTTTTATTTTTATTTTTTTTACTCAATGGTTAAAGAAGTAATTAATAGTATATTAATATTGTTTAAAGATGTTTAAAAATTGTTTGAAATAAAAAATAAAAATAAAATAAAATTTGCATTAAAGGTTACACCAAGTGGGCAAATTAAGGCGCACAGTAGCACTGCCCTGAGTTTTAAACATAAGTCATAATATAGTCTTTTCGTTTTGAACAACTATCATTTTTTGTTTTGTTTTTTTTTTTTTTTTTTTTTTTTTTTTTTTTGTTTTTTGTTTTTTTTGTTTGTTGTTGTTGTTGTTTTTTTTTTTTTTTTTTTTTTTTTTTTTTTTTTTTTTTTTGTATTTTGGTTTTCATTTTATCATTTTGCACATTAAAAGTACGCTATTTTTTGTAATTTGTTATCCCCTATAAGAACTTAGATAAATAAAATAATTATAGTTAAAATGATGGACTGTGGAGGTGTCAAACTAGATCTATATAATGTAATTACCATACAACTATTCTTGTGAATGTTTCAAAAAATCACACTCAATCTATTGAGTGTAAAATATGAATAGTTGATCTTACGAGAGAGTGAGATCGTGGATTTTAATTTTTGTGGAAGCATCATCTCTCTATAGAAATTAAAACAAAAAGTTATGAATTTAATCATTATTGGCGACATGCACGTACTTATAGAAAAATTCAAAATATTAAAAATAAGAGAAACTTATATTTTTAATAAAAAATGATAATGAAAATCGTGAGTATGTAAGTATCGTGTAATCATTTTAAAAAGTTAAATAAATACAAAATTCATATTAAAAAAATAATAATTTTTTAATAATAAACCCATCATTTTTAAAATGTTTATATGATATTTACGTACTTTATAATTATATGTAATAGTACTCTTTTTAATATATGAACAAGAAATTGTAACTTGTAAGTATCTTTTGATGGAGAAATGATATTTGCAGTCGTGATTGTGCAAGCGGCGTGCGAATATCACGTTATAACAGCAAGCAGTATCAAAGTTGTAAATGGGCTTTGACCGAATATCACGTTAATCGGGTATGGGTTGAATCCGGATTTTGTACCCTGCGAGACCCAATATTCCAGACAGGCAGAAACAAAAACCCTAAACCCTTGAACAGCCCCTCGGCTTTTGCAAGCATCGAGCCCGCCCTAGTGAGGAGGAGAATTAGATTGATTGCAAGTGCCAGCATAGCCCTGAAACCCTCAGAGAAAAGAGTAGAGATGGATCACTTAGCAGCAGCTGAAGAGCGAATTGTTACGGAGAGAGTTCAACAAAAACTACACCAAGTCAATTTAGCCGCTAAAGAACATCTTTCTCCGATCCAAGACCATGTCAATTTCACCCTTCAGGTTCTACTGCCCACATACTCTTATCTCTAGATACATAGCTAGACATGAATTATGTATCTATTTATGTACCATTGGAAATTTTTAGGTCGTTAGATTGTTATTCTGATATAGGTATGTTTTAGCTCCTTCTTGTTTCTGATGGAAAGAAGGGAAAGAGGATTAACTAGAATCTCAAATGTTGCAATTTTTGGTCTTTTGAACTTGAGAAAGCATAACCCTTTTCAAAGCGTATATAGAATAACTGTTTGGCTTAGGTTACGTGATCAATTTAGCCTGTCATTTCATGTGAATGAAGTCTTTGTACATAGAAATATTTATTTTTTTGTTTCAATAAGTTGATTTTTCAGCTTTATCCACGTTTTTATCGAGTGGTATGTGTATGTCGCATCTCAATTTCTGAGTATCTCAATTGACAAATTCATAATCGGCTTCGATTACTTTCAAAGGATCATGGAGTGTAAAAGTTTTAAATTTTCCCTTTCTTACGCTTTCTTAGCAACAATCTGGAGCATTAGTTATGTCTTTAAGCCATTCTTTATATTTTATCATTCTGTTTCTCCTCTTCTTCTTTGCTTACTATGAATTTTTGAATGATGATTGTCTGCAGCAAGCGTACTTCAAATGTGCGTATGAGTGCTTTGATAGGAAAAGAAACCATGATGACATAAGCGCTTGTGTAGAAAACTGCAGTGTTCCTGTTGTTAGATCCCAACAGATGGTTGAGAACGAGATGGCCAAGTTTCAAGTAAGTTGTTTTCCTTTTCTTTTTGTCATTCGTTAAGGCTGTTCAGTTTCTCTCATTGTGATTCCATTTGTTTCAGACTATTTTTTTCCTAAGAAAATTTCTTCTCCAAGGAAAAAAATATATAAACAGATACTGGATAAAAAGAAGTTGTTTATAGGATATGCTTCTGGCAAGGTGTGATAATTACTTTAAACTGAAGGGGCAAATGATTAATTACCTTTCAGAGAACAATTTGAACAGTTTTTTTTTTCCAGTCCAAAAAGGTAATTTTCCAAGAATTTTCCATTAATTGCATCAAAGGGGTGGTGGTGAAAGAACCTGATGTCTCTTCATATATACAGTATACACGTATTTGTGTGCATATGCTTGCCTGCTAGCTGGTAGAAATGAATATCCAGATCTTTGTTTGCAGGCATAAATTTTCTGATTGTTGCTGAATTACTCCATGCTAAAATATAATGTTGAAACTTTGGTACTTTGGTTGCAGGAAAGGTTGAATAGGTCGCTGATGGTCTGCCAAGACAAGTTTGAGGCAGCTAAGCTCCAAAAGAAACCGGGTGGCCTGCATGAATTGGAGTCCTGTGTTGATCAGTCAACCCAGGACAGCATCAAGATGCTGCCGCATATTGCTGGAAAGTTGAAGGCCTCCTTTTTCATCAGTGATTAGGGAAAACAACCACCTTATTTTTAATCATGTATAAATCATTGGTAACCGATGAAGATTGTTGGGGGGACATTGAACTCTGTTTTTTGCAACCAGCCTAAAGATCAGTAACTAATTTCATTTGATTATAGTTCTATATCAATTGGTTTTTTGTAATAGCAGGAAGTTGAAGTATCACTGCTAGGTGCCTTTTTTGGCGACAAACGGAATCATCATATTGATGTAAAGAGTGGATAATTATATATTTGGCTCACCACAGATTTAATATTGATGGCTTCAAATTCTTCAGATGTGCATTTATTCTGACCTCCGAGTGATGACTTTTGGAATGATGGAAAATTATGAAAATTGGCTTTTGAGCTCAGACATTATTGTATGGCTGGCGCCGTGAGTTACATTGGCTCATTTGTTTCTGGTGATGCAGGACAAGTTTGTAGGAGCTCAAATTGGCACAATTTTAACAAAGTCAACTTGGGTTGACAGTGCAAGTAAAACTAATAAGCTTCGGTCAATTATAAAAAGAGAAATTTGGCTTTGTTTTCACTGATGAGACTTCAAGCCACAGTGGTATTCCAACATGAGTTGTGTCATTGAAAGGACGCCTCTAGAAGAATGTTCATGTTCACTGACGGAATGACTGAAGATAAGCAACTCAACTGTTACCCGCCGCATTTGTTTTCGAAGAATTTTCAAGTGTGAAGCAATCAACGGTTCTTAACGTCTGCAAACTGGGTAGTTCTTGGATTTCAGCGCCAGATATAATCCGATGAAAAATTCTACATTAATAAATCAAATGCTTTATACTGCCAAAATTGCCTATTGCGACTGGCAGCTCCTTCAATATGCCATAAACGAACTTCAATACAAGCAGGCATTTGACATTTGGTTTATATGATACATGAAACAGTTTGGTTTAAATCTCTGATCGCATGTTTGAAGGAATAAAACGACAGACTCATATGATCTGTTTCACAAAAGACATTCAGCCGTGTCCTTGATTACTTTATTATAAAACTGGTTACAAGATTAAACCTATGGTGACATGCTCGCCTCAGCCATCAGCCTCTTTCTTGCTTTTCTGCCCTTCAAACTTATCTATAGCCATCTGTAGTTCATCTGTACCTCCAACAGCTCTCATGGTATAGAAGTACACACCAAAGACAAATGCCGTCAAGCCTCCAGCAACGACAAGATTCTTTGTTTTAGGTCCAAGACTCCTATATCCTGAAAGCCTATCCATTTGCAAGCAAAAACTAAAAGCACTTCTAGATTACTCTTCAAGCCTGCAATCCCAGAGAATTACTTGGATCAGTCCACCATTCAAAGTAAAAAACACAAAACAAAACAAAACAAAACAAAATAAAACAAAAGTTGAGCACAAATGAAAGGGAGTGGTAGACCATCAGAGAAGTCCTAAACTTACTCACTCATCCCCAGTGCAGCCATGGAAGACTGGTTCTCAATTATTTTTTGAACTTAGTAGATTTCCAAGAATTATCTAGTGGCTTACATGAAGAATCAAGTCTGGCCAAGTCTTATATGATTGCAAAATCAATTCACTACAAATCTAGGGTTCCAATAATTTTTATTTGCATTATTTTTTATTATGAGTAAGAAGATATTTTATTGATATAAAGATAGATTTTTATTTGCATTATCATTTCATAAACTTATAGTTAGTTTTGTAACAAGGGACCAATATGGAATCCCTTGTAACCCCATTATATTCATGAAGGTCAAACATATAGGTAAATCTCTTTCCACTATTTCTGCTAAACAAACTTAGTTACCGTAGTTACTTTATATATATATATATATATAAACTACTTTTACATTCCATTAATATTAAAAAAGAAATGCTGACGCCAGCAACTACTTAAGCAAAAGACAAGTTACCACAAAATGCAGCTAAGATAGAAAAGTAATCAAGTTTCAAGTATATAGTAACGAGAAGGGAAATTAGTAGAAAGCACATAGTACTTCTCATAATACTAGTAAAGTGAAAAGTTTCTGTCGCATACTTTCATGTTCTAAATAAAATTGTTGTGGTCTAAACCTCAAAACAAACAAAAAAAGGAGTCCCCATTACTCTAATTATGTGAGCAGATGAGAAAGATAGCTCAAGGTGAAGAGAAACATGGAATGAACACCTTGCCGTTTTTTAAAACCTTGTGTTTGTCAGAAATGGTTAAGGGGGTAAAGTTGAATATGAATATGAGACAAAAACAACACAAGTAAAAACACATTGAAGATAAGTTGGTGGGGCTGCAAAAATAACTCACCAAAGTCAAATCATTAATTTGGTGACAAATGAAAAGCAGGATAAAAAGTGCTGGCTAAACATGGTATAATCCAAATGTTGTAGAAATATGCTGCACTGATTCCTCCAAATTAAAAAAGAGCTATTGAAAACAAGAAGTAAAACAATTTCTAAATTGCATTTTGAGTCCTGATAAAAATCCACAATATGAAATATACACGCTGCTGAGCATTTCACAGTACGGAAGCTTCAGACACTCAGCTGAATTATATCATAGATCGATATGTGGAGCATTTTGTATTTCTTACAACTACAGTGTCACAATCATTCAAAACCATAAGAAAATGGACCAAACCCAATACTTATAAGCATAAATGATTATCACCAAGGTCCAAAATAAAATGACATAATTACTCCTAAGAATAAGCAAACCACAATAGTATTACCTTTTGATATTCATAAAAAACATTTTTTTTTTTAAAAGTATATTCATAAAAACATACTATATGCATATGCGTTATCACCACCCTCCATTTACAATACCCAAAGCAATACAGATTTCTCAGCAAATACATGTTCCCTCTTTTTGTCACTGATTTTCCAATTTAAAAGCCCATTTTTTTCACCAACAAAATAAATAGTTCTAAAAACCGATATTCTCGGAAACAAAACAAAGGGCTAGGGTTTATGGTTCTCTGATTCAATAAAACAATAAAAAAGGATTAAAATTCAAATCCAGAACTCAGATTTGACAGTGTCGATTAACAAAACCGAGGACTAACTTATCCCATGTTTAGTAACCGATAAAAAGGATAGAAGAAAATAAAAATAATCTAAAAAATTTAGGGGTCTTTAACTCCTCCAACCATTCTTCTAACGATTATTTTTAAAAAAATCAATTCTAATAGTGAAGATTTCAGCTTTCTCAGTAACCAAACGTCGAGTAAAGAAAACCTCATCAAATTTCAAATTAGGAAAGTGGAAGAAAATGAGATTAGAAATGAACCTGAAACTGAGTATGAGATTTGCGAGTGAAATAGTCAAAAACCCCTTTAAACCCCACCACTGCAAATCGTTTCGTGGCTTCTTCGGTATTTCATTGGAAGGCTTACGGGGACAGCTAACGTGTCCCGTGTGTGGCCATGACGCGTCAGATTGGGATTTGGGTTCGGTTGAGGCCGCTGGATCATTTGGGCTAAGATTAATTGGGCCGTTGCTAATGTGGATAAGGTTATCCTGCTCTGTACGGTTATTTTCAACAGATTCACGCATTAATTTTGAGAAATGTTTGGTTTAAAAAAAGTTTATAAAAATAAATTACAAACTACTTATTTACGTTAGATTTATTTAAAATAAAAAATTATAATTTAATGTTTCATATTCAGCATATCTATTTGTAAATCTTTTTATGTATAAAATATCTTTATAGATTTAATAAATTTAAACGAAAAATAATAATTATAATCGTGAGTGTAGAGTATCATTCAATTATTTAAAAATAAATATGAGATTTATATAAAAAAAATTTAATTAATAATAAATTCATTTTTTTGAAAAAAATTATACTATATTTATATATTCAACGACTCTATATAATATTATTCCATTTAAACTTAATTAATTAAGTCCAATCCGCAAAAAATTTCTTCAAATAAAAGCTCGAACTTAGAGTTTCACGTTGAGTTTTATTTGATCTCCAGCCAGTTGCGCGCGCGCTTCATTAATTTATTAATTTCTTAACTAGTTTCTTAATTAATGGGTGGGTCTACGCCCACAGCTGGAAATTGGGAGCTACCGTTAGTATTAATTAATTTTTTTTATATATGTTTTTTAATATTTTTTAAAAAAATAAAAAATTATAATATTATTAAAATATACTTCATTAATCACTAAAGTAAAAAGAAAAATTAAAAATTCAAGCAATAACATCACGCAAGTGGTAAGTTTAAATGGTGAGAGTAGCATTTTTCTTAATTAGTAATCGTATTAAACTATGTAATATATGAGGTTATATTATTCTCATTGGATTTAATAAAACGGGGAAATTCAATCTGAGCCAACATGTATGTTGTTAAACTTAAAGGTTTTAAGATTTGTGTAATTATATATCTACACATAGATTTTGATGATAACAAATGAATTCAAAGAATAAAAAAGTTTCAAACTCAAGTTGCCTACACAATGGAGTCAAGCACATCAAGAAAATAAGCATGAGCAAGAAGGGAACAAGTTTACAATAAAATTATAGAGTAATATTATAAATCTCTTAAAAATTCGAAATTAGGATTAAGGCTCAAAATTAATATTTTATCATAAAGTATTAAAATACATTTTCCACATGTGCATGAATATTTTTGAAAATTAAATTTGAAAATTTTGAAAGATAATTGATTGTCATCTTTTACATGTGCATGCCTTGATTAAAGGGTTGAACTTTGAAAATATTAAATATGATTGATTGTCATCTTTCACATGTGCATGTTTTATTTGAATATTTTCAAAAGTGATTGATGCTTTTTTTTACTTATGCAAAAGGTAGATGATTTTGTTTAAAATATTTGAAAAGTAAAGTGTACTCCTTTTGTCATATGCAAAAAGTAAAAGATTAGGTTTGAATTTTTTGAGAAGTAAAGTGTGCTCCTTTTGTCATATGCAAAAAGTAAAAGATTAGGTTTGAATTTTTTTAGAAGTAAAATGTGCTCCTTTTGTCATATGCAAAAAGTAAAAGATTAGGTTTGAATTTTTTTGAAAAGTAAAGTATACTCCTTTTGTCATATGCAAAAAGTAAAAGATTAGGTTTGATTTGTTTGAAAAGAAAAGTGTACACCTTTTGTCATATGCAAAAAGTAAAAGATTAGGTTTGAAATTTTTGAAAAATGAATGATATTGTCTTTGACAATTGAAAAAGAATAACCTTTTATTTGAATTTTTTGAAAAAATGAATGATGTTGTCTTTGACATGTGAATTTTTTTTTAATTTGAATATGAAGTCTCATATACCTATAAATAGATCATTTGAGAGTTTTACATTTACAACATCCAGAGCATACAACATTCATTCAAAACTTACATTCTCTCTTCTCTAAGCATTGATCCTTAATCCTTGTTCATTTTGAGATATATAATTTGCGCTGTATTGTTCTTATTTTACTCATTGAGGAGTGTTTTCTGATAACCTACCCACTATCAGCTCTTGTATCATAAAAAGGGTGTGTATAACCCTTGTGCGTGTAGAAAGTGTTCTACACGGGAAATAGTTGAATCACCACGTGTAAGGTGATTGCAAGTGCAGAGGGTGTTCTACACGGATTCTTTGTAGCAGTGTTGTTTAAAGGTGTAATAGGTTTCTATCTCCATCTAAAGGAGGTTGAATAGTAAATTTGGAGATCCTCAAGAGATAGATTGAAGCGAGGATGTAGGCAGTGGGGTCGAACCTCGTTAACATACTGAGTTTGTTTATTTCTTACCCTTACTCTTTATATTTATTATTGTTTCGTATTTTATTTATATTTTATATTGTATATTTGATTTATAATTATTATTATTATTTTTAAATATAACTCAATTCACCTCTCTCTTGTGTTAGTCATCTGGGCAACAATTGGTATTAGAGCTAGTTGACATGTACTGTTCATACAGGCAGATCACTCATGGGAGCTCTCGCTTGTGACTGTGTCACTGAAGCAAGACTCTCCGACCATAAGTGATGGTGCACCGGTAGAGACGGTGGCCGACTAGTCTGGTAGGTACAATTGTTAGGTGACATAGGTGGGGTCTATGATCAGTAACAATTGGTATCAGAGCTAAGAGCTCTATTATAAGATTAACTATTTTTTGAGTTAAGATCTTATGGCTAACATTGCAGCTTCATTTGGTGAAGGTCAATCTAATAGTCGGCCTCCACTCTTTTGTGGAGATAATTACTCATTCTGGAAAGTTAGAATGAGAATATTCCTTCAGGCTCAAGGTCGAGAAATTTGGAAATGTATTGTAAATGGACCTTATATTCCAACAAAAGTGGTTGATGGAGTAAAGATCAAAAAGGAAGAAGAAGAGTTTGATCGTGAAAACGATAGACTTTATACTTTGAATTTAACTGTTATAAATTTATTATTTAATGCTCTCAATGGAAATGAGTTTAATAGAATAATGATTTGTGCTACGGCAAAAGAAATTTGGAATAATTTGGAAGTTACTTGTGAAGGAATTTCGCAAGTCAAGGAATCAAAAATTTATATTCTTACTCATGAATATGAAATGTTTAAGATGAATGATGATGAATCTATTTCTAATATATACATTCGTTTTACTAACATCATAAATAACTTGATAACTCTTGGTAAAGTTTATTCCAAGGTGGAGATAGTAAGAAAAATTCTCAACTCTCTACCAAAACGTTGAGAATCAAAAGTGATAGCAATTCTTGAAATTAGAGACCTCAAGAAACTCAAAGTGAATGAACTCATCAGGTCACTTATTACCTATGAATACACATTAAAAAGAGGAAAAGAAGAAGGAAAGCCAAAGAAGAGTTTGGCACTTAAAGCTGTTCCTCATGAAAGTGAAAGTGATGAAAATGAGGAAAATGAAGACAAAGATGAAAAAGTTACGATGATAACAAGAAGAATTCAGAGGTTCTTAAAAAAAAATAAAACTCCTCCGATGAAATCTTTCAAAAAGTTTTCCAAAAAAGATTTAGGTAAAAATGACACTTTAGTTTGTTATAAATGCAATAAGCATGGTCATATCAAACCAGATTGTCCTCTGCTAAAGAAAGATCGAAACAAGGGCAAGAAAGCAATGAAAACTACACGGGATGATGATTCAAGTAGTTCAGATAGTGAAGCAAGTAATGGAGAATCAACAAATCTTTATCTTATGGCTAAAGATGACATTGAGGTAACAAATTTTGATAATATTGAAAATCTTTCATATGAAAAATTGTAAAATATTTTAGAAGAAGTATATGAGGAATTTGAAAAATTGAGTATCAATATACTGTTTTTAAAAAGAAAAATGATTCTTTAACAAACGAAATTGATATTTTAAGAAAAAAAAATATCATTTTGAAGGATGAAAATCTTAAATTGAATAAGAAGAAAATCGATTTAGAAAATATTGTTGAAAACTTTACGAATGGAAAAAAAATTTTGAAAAACTTCTTGGTAGTCAAAAATATGTTTTTGACAAAGCAGGTTTGGGATATATGCCAAAACAAAAATACAAACCTTATAAAAATTTCTTTGATAATCATTTTACATCAAAAACTAATATTCAAAATTCTTTTCACAAAAATAATTTTATCAAAAAAAGATATTATTATAATCATTCAAGTTTTTCATATATGTCACATCCTATTTGTAATTTTTGTAATAGAAATAGTCATAATTATCATACTTATCCTATTAGAATAAATCATACAATGACTATTAGGGCTATATGGGTACCTAAAAATCTTGTTTCTTCTTATACTAATAAATAAATGACCCAAAAAATTTTAGGTACCAAGAAAAATCATTTTAATTGTTTTTATAGGTATGCATGAAGTCATCCACAAGTAAAAACAAGTGGTTTTTAGATAGTGGATGTTCAAAACACATAACAGGAGAAAAGACTAAGTTCTTTGATCTTAGATCTAAAGAAGAATGACACGTGATATTTGGAGACAACTCGAAAGGGAAGATTGTGGGAATAGGTAAAATTGGTAATGAATCTTGTCTCATAATTGAAGATGTTCTACTTGTTGAAGGTTTAAAACATAATCTTTTGAGTATAAGTCAATTATGTGATAAATGATATACAATTACTTTCAAAATGGATAAGTGCATTATTTTGAATGATCATGATTGTAATATTTGTTTTATTACTTTTAGAAGCAATAATGTTTATACAATCGATTTTGAAGAAATTACCTCACAAGATATTATTTATTTTTCAGCTCAAAATGAAACTAGTTGGATATGGCATAGAAGATTAGGTCATGCTAACATGGAACTTAATTCCAAACTTTCAAAAAATGATCTTGTGAGAGGTTTACCAAAAATAAATTTTTTTAAAGACAAAATTTGTGATGCATGCCAATTTGGTAAAAAATCAAAAACTTCTTTTAAAACCAAGAAACATATTTCCACTATTAGACCATTGCAACTGATACACATGAATCTTTTTAGACCAAATAGAATTGCAAGTCTAGGAGGAAAATATTATGCATTTGTTATTGTTGATGATTTTTCTAGATATACTTGGGTCATCTTTCTTGCTCATAAAAATGAGGCACATAATGCTTTGACCAAGTTATGCAAGAGAATTCAAGTCAAAGAGCAATGTGATTTTTTTTACCGATCGGTGAAAATGATATTTTTTTAGAAACTGGGAGCCTTTAATCTCGTTTGTCAACAACATCAGACGATTTTTTCAAATCTCCAACCACACTTGTCGAGTCGTGGACAGATCTATTTGTTTTTCAACTATCAACAGTTTCTACTAACGCACCATTTTCTTCGGTTCATTTACTTGTTGCGAATCCTTTTTAATGATACTAAAAGGAAGAGAAGTGTTAGATTAGAACATTAATATTGTTTGAATTGCTAAACTTGTTATATATGCTTGGAATTTTATTCATACTTTTGTTTGAAAAATTAACCTACATTCTCAATGAGAGTTTAAGTATTAATACATACTTCAGATTCTATCAAATATTTGTCATCATAAAAAAGAAGGAGATTGTTGAATCAAAGGTTTCAAGGTTTGTGTAATTATATATCTACATATAGATTTTGATGATAACAAATAAATTCAAAGAATAAAGAAGTCTCAAACTCAAGTTATCTACACAATGGAGTCAAGCATATCAAGGAAATAAGCATGAGCAAGAAGGGAACAACTTCACATTAAAATTATAGAGTAATGTTGTTAATTTCTTAAAAATTCGAAATTAGGATTAAGACTCAAAATTAATATTTTATCATAAAGTATTAAAATACATTTTCTACATGTGCATAAATATTTTTGAAAATTTTGAAAGATGATTGATTGTCATCTTTTACATGTGCATGCTTTGATTAAAGGGTTGAATTTTGAAAATATTAAAGATGATTGATTGTCATCTTTCACATGTGCATGTTTTATTTGAATATTTTCAAAAGTAATTAATACTTTTTTTGACTTATGCAAAAGGTAGATGATTTTTTTTGAAATATTTGAAAAGTAAAGTGTGATCATTTTGTCATATGCAAAGTAAAAGATTAGGTTTGAATTTTTCGAAAAGTAAAGTGTGCTCCTTTTGTCATATGCAAAAAGTAAAAGATTAGGTTTAAATTTTTTTGAAAAGTAAAGTGTGCTCCTTTTGTCATATGCAAAAAGTAAAAGAATAGGTTTGATTTGTTTGAAAAGAAAAGTGTGCTCCTTTTGTTATATGCTAAAAGTAAAAGATTAGGTTTGAAATTTTTAAAAAATGAATGATGTTGTCTTTGACAATTGAAAAAGAAGAACCTTTTATTTGATTTTTTTGAAAAAGTGAATAATGTTGTCTTTGACATATGAATTTTTTTTAATTTGAATATGAAGTCTCATATGCTTATAAATAAATTGTTTGAGAGCTGCACATTTACAACATCCAGAGCATACAACATTTATTCAAAACTTTCATTCTCTTTTCTCTAAGCATTGAGCCTTAATCCTTGTTCATTTTGAAAGATATAGTTTGCGCTGTATTGTTCTTATTTCACTCACTGAGGAGTATTTTTTGATAACTTATCCACTATCAGCTCTTGTATCAGAAAAAGGGTGTGGATAACCCTTGTGCGTGTAGAAAGTGTTTTACATGGAGAATAGTTGAATTACCACGTGTAAGGTGATTGCAAGTGTAGAGGATTTCTACACGGATCCTTTGTAGCGATGTTGTTCAAAGGTGTAATAGGTTTCTATCTCTACCTGAAGGATGTTGAATAGTAAATTTGGGGATCCTCAAGGGGTAGCTTGAGGCGAGAACGTAGGCAGTGGAGCCGAACCTCATTAACATACTAAGTTTGCTTCTCTCTTACCCTTACTCTTTATATTTATTACTATTTCGTATTTTGTTTATATTTTATATTCTATATTTGATTTATAATTGTTTTTTTTTTAAATATAACTCAATTCACTCCCCTTTTGTGTTAGTCATCTGGGAAAGACATGTACTCTAGATTAGTTTATTTAGGTATGTTATCTTTTCATGTATTTTTTTTTTATTAGGCATCCAAATTCTAGAGTTAATTTGAATTCTAGGGTTTAGAGGGTAAGAGAGAATATATATAGACACGTGAAGTAAGTCCTAATTAAACATTAATTTGGCACTACTGTGATAAGGAAAATGCTAGACGTACCTTAAAATTTTTTAAAAAAACTTAATTCTCCACATATCAATTATTGATATACTGAAAATCACGAACTTTGAAATTAAAAAAACAAAAACTAAAGAAAATAAATCTTGTAAGTAAAATTGTATGATCAATACTCATAATTTGATAATTAATCCACATGAACAAAATTATATAGATTGTGGGACTTATTCTATATCTACGTCTCTCTTGTTCTAAGTTGTAGAGTACTTAATTTAGACACAAATTTTAAGAGATTATAATCCCTAAATATATAAGTAATTTGGCCGCCAACAAATGTTTTTCTTTGAGGTGCATGCAGCTTAAATTAATTGAGAATATTAATTTTGTACTCATATGTATTGTCTTAATCCCATGTACCCTATACATAATTTACCATCTAAAATCAAGATTGATGGACAATAACCTGAATTGATAAGGGCGGTATCATGGCTTGAAGTAAACATATTTCTAAATCATAATTTGTTAATGAAGATCAATTAACGTGTTGAATTGAAATATGTGTGCGTACGTACGTATGTATGCATGTTTCCATTTATTCTGGTTTCATTATGAATTTGAAAGTACTACGCGGTTACAACTTTTGCAAACTTCTTTCTTTGACAAGATATATAGGTCGATGATCCGTATTATATATATATATTTATATATAAATATATATATATATATGTAATATATATGGCCCGGTCTGTCGATTCTGGAATCCGCCTCCTATATATATATATATATATATAGATTAATTATATATATAAATGTCTTAATCATGATTGATCGATATATGGTCGTGCATGGTTCGATCCTCAATCGAGTACGTAAAGAAATTGGGGTTGAATTAATTAGCAATAATACTTAAAAATAATTCTGGCATCGATCGTCAACTTTTCCATGTGAAAATATCCGTCGTGTCACAAGTTCCACGCGGCTTTCCTATTTTTGTTTTTGATAATTGTGTACTCATCATGATGTGCATGTGAGAGATCATGATGAGAAGGAATGCATTCTTTACTGTTAAATAATTATAATCTTACTTCAAACTAATTAATTTCAAGTCATTGATCTTTCTTATCAAACTTTGAAATTTAGCTAGCTAGCAAGATTTGACTAATTTTCTGAATTATTGATAAAAGTAAGCACTTGATGATCTTGTTGTCTCCACACTTTGATCCAATATTAATTTAATAGTTTGTTTCGGAATTTCTATCAGTACGCATTCTATTATATATTACTCTTGATCACTACATGAACAGTTGACTTACAACTTACAGATTAATTAGATCGAGGGGATTCTTAAATCAGTAGTGCATTAATGTAGAGAAATTATAAACCACAATATCATGATATTATTTATTGTAATTGGATATTGATAAATATATATATATATATAAATATTTTTTTTTTATAAGATGCAGAAATAAAAATTAATTAAAATAACTAATTATAATTTAGAATTAACGACAGAAGCAGCAGTACTAGCACTGCTGCTGCTTCCAACAAAGAATTTTCCAGTTTGTAGCTCCTGAGGAGGAAGCAGGAGCAGCCTAGCTCCAACATCTGCAGCGCCCTCGGCTGTATGCTTTCCTTTTCCACCAGTCATAGATGTCTGAGTGAAACCGGGACAGAAGCAATTCACACTTATATCTCTTCCCTCGTACCGCTTTGCTAAAACCCTTGTGTATGCATTTAGTGCCAGCTTTGACACTGCATAATCTGTCCATAATTTTGGCCACCCTTGCCACTCCCATCTTCCATTTTTCACATCTTGAAGAAACAATCTTACCACAGCCTCGATCTGCTCCTCCGACAAATTTTCACTTTCTAGTATGTTTTTTATATCTGGATTTCTGAGCTTCTGCATGCAGTACGCATCATTAATTAAGAATCAGTACGTACCCATCATGTGAATGGTACTTGAAATTAATGTAAGTAGTACTACTTACGTTTAGTGAGCCAAGTCTAGAGCTAATATTAAGAATCCGACTAGTGGAAGGGGAGCGACGAAACATGGGCAAGAGAGCCTCCGTAAGTAACTTTGCTCCATAGAAATTGGTATTGATCACTGTCTCCGCATGCTTCACTGAATTCTCATTGATCTCATTGAAGGAGACAGCTGCATTGTTCACCTGATTATTGGAGGATCGATAAAGTTAATTTATCATTATTATAAAGAAGACAGTACTACTCTATTTATCATTATTATAAAGAAGACAGTACTACTCTAATTAAAACACTAAGCAGCTAGAAACTAATAAGGGAACCATGCATGCCGCAAATTATACTCGAATTGATAACCAATACTTATTTCTTTTTGTTTGACATTTATGGCCAGAGATCTAGATATAATGTAGCCTAGCATTACACATGATTATCTGGCACCTAGCTATATAAAGGATTAAAATTTGGACTTTCTCTTATGGAATACAGAGTGACAACAACACATGATTAGATTAGTGACATTGAAAAATCTTCAAATGGATTTCAGGAATTTTCTCAAACCTCAAGTATAGAGACCATCTCTCTCTCTCTCTCTCTCTCTCTCTCTCTCTCTCTCTCTCTCTCTCCACAATATAATATATAAGATATCAGAGCATATTTTCTCTACAATTTAATAAGAGGTCATGTTATAGGTTCAAATTAAAGAAGTCTTGTTGCTAATTAAACAACCAAAATCCGAGCTTCAGCCAGAAAATATTCAAATATATCGTATCCCCAGTACATGAATGGATCATTAGCAATAAGTTTGTCATACAACTCAAGCATGGTTCTCAGGCCATTTTGTCAAACGATTTTCTCAGGACTGAAAATAAGTCTTTTTAAGATGAAATTCCGGTGCGGTCGCAAAAATTTGGTTAAGAATAGTTTCGTTTCTTGCAATATTTTAGAAACCAAATGAGGCGTGTAAGACGGATCCGGCAGCTTCTCGCTGGGGAACGGTCAACACACATGCAATACCTTAAACGAGTAGATCAATATATGATTTCAGTAACCGCTGAAACTATTGGAACCAACAGACACAACCACCAATCGAAAAAACAAATAAGAAAATCTTTTCTTTATCAACTGGCCGGTGCCATTTCTTATCGTTTTTGTGTTCCTAATTTCTTTGTTTTCATCATGTATGTCTGTAGCCTGGCAGAACAATTTATAATATCTATATATGTATGTGTGTGCGCATATTTATTATGCATAATGAACATGTGAACTCTGCATGTGCAGGAACACAACTTACGAGGATATCCAACGTTCCGAATTTCATACGGAACAATGCTACGAAAGTCTTGATTGAAGCAGGGTCGGAGACATCGAGGCTTAAGCAGTGAACGTGAAGTCCTTGGGCTCTCAGCGCCTGAGCAGCACAGTGGCCCCGCTCTGAGTCTCTAGAAGTTAAGATTACAGTGAGTCCCAATTCTGCCAAGCGCTGCACCAGTGCAAACCCAATCCCCCGGTTCGCTCCGGTGACGATAGCCACCGTTTCCTTGGACCACCACCTTCTTGAAACAATATATATGGTACATGAATACGGAAGCTAGCGTGAAAAAGATTGTGTATATATGCAATGTGTGTGGGTTTGAGATAGAGATATACAGAAAGAATGTGAGCGTACTACTGCGTGTGTATATATGTACCTGCTTGAAGGGAGGAAAGGAGAGGAAAAAGGGACAGCTTGAGCTGGTTCCTTGGCGGACTCCATTTTTCTTCAGATCAAGAAGAGGTAAGAGATTTGTGTACTTATATAGATGGAAGTGATGAGGGAGATGACATGTAGTATATAGATTAAATAAGGCAAGCGAGACGCGGTGGCAATAGCAACGTGCTCTTGTATATGTAATTGAAAAGGGCCCCCACTGTTTACTCATACCTACAGGATTGCCCTAACTTCACGACGTTGATATATTCTCTGAATCATTGCTGCACCGTAACTCAAATGACCCGATCGAGTATTTATTATGAGAAATACTTTTTGCAGTCGGGAGATGCAGTCGGCGTACAGTCGGCTGTAAAAAAAAATTAATACGGAACCTATATGAAAAAAAAAATTATTTTTATAACCTTTTATAATTCATGTAGGGCTCCTTGAATATAAAAAAAATTTTTTATAATTTTTTTTTATTCATTCAGTACAGCCGACTGCACGCCAACTGCATGTGGCGATTATATATAGCAAAGCTGATTTATTATTGTGATGTGAAATGTTATAAGGAAGTCTTGTATCGCACACGTGATCTCTAGTCAATCTATAATTTATTATTTTATTATTCTATTTAAACACATGTTTAAGCATTAAAATAAAAAGATAAAAATGACAAATTACATATCAATTAAGTGTAAGTATACAGTGTAAGACTTTCATATAGAATTGCTCCCTTGTTATCGAGAGAAAAGCGGGTTATGAGTACCCTTGATCAAGCACCACTTGGTCAATTAATTAATTGTTATTAACGAAACTTTAGTAATAATTTAGTATCTTCAACTGGTCGGTTAACATTTCTTAGTCAAAACTAGATTTTAAAGTACTGAAATTAAACTTCTGTTCTTTTTAAAAAACAAAAAAAAAAAAAGGCCAGCTCTCGATGGATCTATTTTTCATGTGTATGTATGGACGCTAGTTATCTGATAAACTAAGCACAAAAGCATGCTGACTCCATGATCAAGTCTAACAAAATTTGGAAAACCGACCTCTACTTGACCATTTAATATATAGATTATTTTGTTTATAAGCTATGTATGCTTTATACTATATATCAAATGATCCCATCACATTGCGCTAGCTAGAGTACCGGATCGATGACATTAGTAATTATCAATTAATTACCATTGGATCAACTTAATTTGTTGTTAAATAAACAAAAATCAATGGTTATTGACAATGCCACATAAGCATTATGTGATAAAAATGAGATGAAGGTATGTTTTATAATTAGATATATATTTATATATTGGTAAGATTAATCTTGCTAATATTTATGATAATTAAAAGCATGAGGTCCTATTATATGAAATGGATTCAATGTCCAGCAACCCGGCCCTATCATATGAAATGGATTCAATGTCCAATTATGAAACTCTTGAAAAAAGAGGATGAATCGAAATATAGCAAAAAGCAAATACAATACAAGTACGAAAGGAGCTAACCAACCAAGCTTGGAAATAGGGAAAGATCGACTACCTAAAGACCCCTCCACTTGGATTAATCGAAAACTAATTATATATTACTTATTAAAATAGCTAAAAAGCTCAATCGGCAATATATATATATATATATATATATAGAAAAGTTCTACTTAAATATTATTCATTATACTACACACCAATATATGATTTATTATTTTTATTATTTTATATTTAAATACACGCATATTGATGTAAAAGTATGTGAATGTTATATATTTAAATAGAAGGATAAAAATAATAAATCACATATTAGTATATGATGTAGAGATGATAAATAATTTTCATATATATATAGAAAAATGCTAAATATACTTACAAAAACTTTATTTATCTACATGTCAATTATTGATATGCTGAAAGTCATGAGATTTAAGATTTTAAAAGAAAACTAACAAAATAAATCTTATAAATAAAATTATAAATATATATAGTACTACTCGTATATATCCTTCCCGAATTCAATAGACAAAGGACCCTTCAAATAAAAATAAAAAAAGACTAAGGAACGTTAATCATGTGTTCGCCTAAGCTGTTCAGACGTTACAAAGTTCAAGTTGTCTAATATTGCGGGCGGACAGTTGACGTTTCAGTTCATATCATTTTATCTATGAATTATCATTCTATCACATCATGCATATGTATGCATAGTACATGCAGGGACAGTATTAATTCAATATAAAATCATATTAAGTTTTTAAATATAACGTAATAACATTATATATTTATATATGAAATGTAGAATTTGAAAAATAAAATTATTACTAATAAAATAACTTTTTACTTTTTATTTTAAATTATGTTATATATAGTACTTTTACGTATTCTTTATATATTCTATTGATATGATTGGCTAAAGTAATTATGTTATATTAAAAAAAAAAGACGCAACTAATCATATTAGTGAAATGCATAAGAAGTATGTAAAAGTGACTGGACATAAAATTTTTTATTTTATTTTAGTCTTGCAAAAACTAAAAAAGGAAAAAGAAGTTTTTAGACAATACTCCTAAATTTGGATAGAGTAATACTAAGTACATAGATTATTTATAAAAATGTAGGTCTCATAAAAATAAAAAGAATTTTTCACATTTTTTCATGGTAGGTCCACATTTTATGAACGATCTATTGCATTTGAGGCATGCAGAACTCTCATCTTATATATTACAGATTTCATGTCATTAAAATTATTTAAATAAGTACCATTTTTTTATATATAAAATTCTATAATAAGACAGATCAGAATATGCTATCCATTATTCCAGAATATCGAATAATTACTCTCTTTTGAATAAGGTTTTTTTTTTTTTCTTTTTTGGTACCGATTCAACTGTACCATAGTTATAATAGTGCTTCACTGATGATCAAATTTAAAAAAAAAAAAATTACTTATTATCTCCTACACCATACACCATATTAATGAGAATTTTCTAATTAATTAATAATAATCAAACCTCATTTTAATTAGGCTAAATTCAAGACCTTTTAATCACAAAACCCTTTGAAAATGAAGGAAGAATATCGTATTGGACCACCGCTTATTATATATAGTCAAGTTGTTTTGACTTCAAAAACACGGTTAGTTTTCCTAAGCATGCTCATTGACTCCCAAGCAATGTATTTTTTATAGGAAAATTCTATTTACAAGTACATTTGTGCATTAATATGTGTACTAATTTATTGCAATTGGTCAAAAAGTAGATTTTATTGAAAACAGTATTAATTTAACTTTTAAATATAAAAGAATCAGTATTGGTATGCAGATTAGTATGCGACTTTACTTGTACGTAGCAAAACTCTTTTTTATATATCTTACCTTTTATTTCATCGTTTATGAGGAATAAGCAGCTCTCTCTCTCTATATATATATATATAAAGGAGTTTATTCCATTTCAATATGCATGGCGCTACCCGCGTTGTTATCATTACTAAGTATTTAGAAACATTGCTGCAATTGGAAAAAAAAAAAATTTAAAATAAACCAGCAAATTGATATGTTTTTATATCATAATATATTAAATATACTTTATAATAAAAATAATTTTACAATCTAATGTATCATATCAAATTAGGTTAATTTATAAGTCTATTTTTATAAAAAAAATTTATAATTAAAACATTTCTTTGGAGCATTGATGTTCGTAAGGAGAATCTGAACATAAAATAATGAATAGTGTTTATGCTTGCATGCCTGTAATCCACGGAGTAAAGTGGTTATTACTTATAATTATCTTGCTTTTAAGTAAAGCTGGCTGACAATATTAACAAACAGGCATGCATGCACAAACTAGCAAAACTGCTTTTTAAGTAAAGATTAATATTATGTCAGTGGAATAAATTGTGATCACCCATGTATCTGTTGTTGGTTCTCATTTTTTACACCTTTTCTATTTATATATATATGCCTAGCTAGCTCATGGGTTTAGGTTGGGGACCTTCCTAAGGCCATTTTATTTGCTCAAAAGCTATGATTATTATAGGCATGTGATTATTAGATCACTTTTATACGTATAATTTATGAAGTTTAAGTGACTTTATGACTATAAATTATCGGAAGAAATGCAGAAAGTTTCTGTGGCTTCAAGGAATCATAAGTTAGCGTGCAAAGTCCCACCCACCCCCAACGCCTTTTGGATGGTTTTTGTGGTGGTCCTTCTGAAGTTAATTAATTAATACCTCTTAACTTGATGACATTGACAAAAACAGAGTTACTGTGCCAACCAAGTTTGATTGTGAGTGTACCTCTAGTGTAAATTGTACTTTTTTTTGTTTTAAATATTTTTTTAAAAAAATAAATAAATAAAATACACAAGCAGTCAAATTCAACGGCCAAACTGAGGGTGCAATTTTGGTGTAATCCCAAGTTTAAACAAAAGAAAAAATAAAAGGAAAGGAAAGATAATATGGAAAAATGGCGAGTCAAAAGTAGCACAACTTGCACCCTGCAAAAACCAACCATAAAAAAGTACATCCGTTTGCTTCCTAATCCCACCATTTATTTATTTAATGAGCGAATTAAGGGGTTTGTCATTTAATCTATTCTATAAGTTTGGAGATCATGGTTGTTTAATCCATTTTATGAGTGCTTTTTCATAATTTTTTCTTGGGTATTCTCATCTTAATAAGTTTCCAATGATTCTTGCTCAATCTCCAGAGCTAGCAGAATCCCAAACTCAATTCTGTGTTTTTATATCATGTTTGAGCTTTGAAATCTAATTTCTGTGGTAAGGACTTCACAATGTTGCAACTTTAAAGGCTGCAAGTAGTAGCACGGCCAGCAGGACCGTGTTAAGGCAATTGGGGAACCTTGACACCTTGTCCACCCGTAGGACAATATCTGAGAGCTTGTTCAACTCTCAAAGAGGAGCAAACCAGTCACAGGTGTGGGACTCGGTTCCTGTCTATAACACACGGCCTCATGGGGGGGGGGGGGGGGGGGGGGGGGGGTGGATGATGAAGCAAATGTAAAGATACACAGAGGCAACATGATCGGAGAGTGCATCGATATTCGATTGTACATGAAGGCTGGGGTTGCATTTTCTTATCACATTCTTCCCTGATAGACTGGAAAAGAACAGAGGATAGATACTGTTCACCAATGCTGAGGAAAAACATTTCCTCAATTAGTTGATAAAAGGCAGTTGGGACAAAGGTTATTTATTTAGAATGGCAACTATATATTTTTAACCGCATGTGCACAACACATTTAGCTTTAGCTAATCCCTGTTGGTAATTAAGTGCCAAGTGCCTAGAAGAGAACAAAGAATCTAACATCGTTGTTCTCCAAGCTACAAATAGCACAATTCAAGATGCGTTGGTGCGAATTAAGTCTTCTGACAGTTCTGGTTGCTGACAACAAACACTTGAGAAATTGCTGATGTTGGGAACCAAAGTTTTTGGAATCGAGTTGTTTAAGATACTTGTCCCTCGTGGGAAACCAAGTTCATATGGAGTTTAACATGCAAGATATAACTCGGTTGCAGGAAACAGTCCACCACCAATCAAGAAAACAAACCAATCTATTAGCAGCCCCGTAAGTGCTTGATCAGAGTTTGACCCACTGCCACAAAAACAATGTCAATCCCACAGACCTGAAAGGATTATTCACATGTGACTGCCCTTGTTTTTTGGCCCCACCAACACAACCAAAAGCATGGGTTTAGAACAAATTATCAAAGAAGAATTAAAAATAAGGCCAACTATCAGTAAACAATGTCAACAGTAGTTGAGAACCCACTCTACAGGTTAAAAATGGCACCAAATATTAAAACCCCCAAAACTAGACTCGCTAGCTTTGTGGTCCTCCCAAAAAGACGAGAGAGTTCGTTCATCTGAAAAGGTAGCTTTGGCCACACTTGGTAACACTCTCATTGCAACTTGGAATCCATCGTCTTTTTCTTTTGGTCAACAATGTTATTTTACTTGTAAAAGCTCACCATCTCCACTGAACAAACTGGATAAAATGATACCCATCAGTGACTGCCACTTCATATCTCTAGCAAAGGACTATAAACATACAAAGGTTAAACCAAATGAAATGGGAATGCATGTCCCAAAGCTTAACTTCACAGTTCAGCCTAAACTCAATATTGACCAGCTCATTCCTTAGCTGTGCGGTTCATGGTTAACAAATCAAGATGTTTCTTTCCCCTTAATAGTAGTATTCGTTGCTTGATGACATGCTTTACTAAAATTTCATGTTTGTCAAAACGTTGATCAGAAAACTCCAATCATTTGTGTCAGGATTATGCATCTGACTAATGCTCTCCAGACATATATATACACTAGCACAATACCTTCCTCGTCCACCACAAGTTAATTACAATAGCTTTACATTTTATATTAATCAAAGAGCCCATAATAAAGCACTGCTACACTCAAATTGTTACACAATCGACTTCATCTAAGATGTAAGCTATCAAAAACTTGACAACTAAAAAATGTAAATTGATATTTTTCTTAGATATGATGTGCTAAAAAAATATGATAATTTGGAAGTACAGAATCGAATTCCTCCTCCGTCTCCATGAATTCTAGAAGAGGTAGTAGCAATAGAGAAAAAGAACCCAAACAAAAGATTACAATATTGCAAGCAATTACAACTTCATAAATTGAATTAAGCTAGCACTTAATTTTCTTTGAAATTTTTTTTACACAAGCGTAAATACGATGGATGTGCTTATCTACTTATCCGATACTATCAAACGAAGGTAGAAGCACCAACCATCCAGAAAAATAACTCTAAACTTGGAAAGGCCATGGCCAATCCTTCAAGTCCTCTTCTTCATGAACTTTCCCATTTCTGTCAATGGAATTACCTCCAGACCCGTCTCCTTCCAACAAAGCATAGTATCTCAGCACGAATGCAAGTGTCAATACTACCCACTCCAAGCAAAAGATCACCGCACAAAGCCCGCCAGCCAACTTTAAAATCACAGCTCCATCTTCCTCCCTAACATAAGATCTCAGACTTGCTAAAACATCTGTCGTCCTAGTAAATATAAGCACCGACACAGAACCTTGAAATATTGCAGTCAAGAAACTGACCGCCATGTGGACCGCATACCATTTGTTAGACCCGGATGTGGGCACGGTGCAACCGCATATGGCTCCGGCAATCGTGAATGCATGTAGGAGAATGAGGAGAAATCCACATGCCGATGGGAATAAGCGAAGAGATATGGTGAGGAAAATGCAACTAGAGGCTGCACCCAAGAGAATGTAGTTGCATAGGAGGAAGATATTGTGGGTCTGGTAGTGAGATTGAGTCACAGAACAAGATTGGTTCTTATTGATCGAGAAACCCATTTGAGAGGAAAAAGAAATCCCAATTCCAGTGATTGAAATCAGAAGAAGGCGGGGTTATTGTAGGATTTCTGGAAGAGATTGAAGCATTAATGATGGAAAGATCAGAAGGAATGAGACTCTTTATATGAAGGTAAATGTGGGGTAACGATATTATATTCAAATTTGGTTGCTGGGAGATTGTAATCCTTACAAGTCGTTCACAGACCGCTACAAGTATCCAACGGCTAGTTCTCCCGTTACAAGTTTTGAACTGGAAATAGTTGGATCAAGACGTTGTTATTTTTCTTTTTCTTAACAGTAGAGCTCCAAATCATCAATAACGTTTTGGGGAAGAAAAATCAAACAAAAAGGAGCACAAATGCTACCGTTGTAATGGGCATATTTGTCAAAGCAACCCAATTATGCGGGTTGTATTAGGGAAATGCTTCCAATTTTCCAGTTGGGGCCATCTCCTGTTGATCCTATCTCCATATTACAACTTACAAGGGTCCTAAAGAAACCATTTGAGGATTTTCTGCAATAATTTCTCTTGATTCCAGGTTTTTATTCGAAGAAAAGTATGTAGGATTGTACACAGTCCTTTTTTTTTTTTTTTTTTTAAATGGAAAATTGACTTCATTCATTCATGAGAGATAAATTACATTCATGACCGGATATATACAAGAAAAATCACAAATCACAAGCCAACTATTGTGTTTGGAACTCCACCAGTATACAATTTCCTTTATGACTGGTATAGTCTTAACTGTTGTTGTAGCTCTCTACAGAAAAACCGTCTAAGAGACAGTACTTTGCCAAAAACAGATACTCATACCCCACCCTCCATAAGAGGAGATGACTTAATCTCTACGAACAAAACATCCAAGAGACAATTGTTTTTTTAAAACTAAACAAAAGGAAACAATAATGAAAGCAGAAAGATAGGTGCGAAAATGACAAATTACAATTTAGATATACTCTAGTAGACTTCGAAATCAGCCATAATAGTCAGATCTAAACTATCTGATCAAGTGATCTACCACTATCTTCCCAACGATCGGCCTATGAATCATCTTGTGCTACTCATACCTCACAAGAGGTGCCAAAGAATTGTAGATCCCTTTTTTCAGCTTTGAAGAAAGCAAAATAAATTAAGAAAAGAAGAGAAATGAAGAAAGGAGAGGGAAAAGAGGAAGAGGGAATGAGGGATGGAGAGAGGAGGGAAGGAGAGGGGAAAAGGAAGAGAAATGAGGGATGGAGAAAAGAGGGAATGAAAGGGAGAAGGAGAAAAGGAGGAATCCTCCTCCAGAGATTTGGAGAATTTCTGAGAGAGAGTTCGAGAGGGAGAGTGTCAGCACTAAGATTTCAGGTTCCAGGAGTGTACACAGTCTTGGGCACATTTGCAGATGCCAAAATAAAGGTGGTAAGAATATACCAAAATGTAAGAACATTACTTTCTAAAATTGATGATAAAAATACCCACTTAGCAAAAAATAAAAGAATAAAAATACCCACACTAAACTCGGGAATTACAGCAGAGATACAACCTCTTCAAAGTCTTTTTAAGGCATTGAAACTTGAAAGGCATTTGAAGAGCCAAACTATAGGTTGAGAAACAGTCAATAAGGCACACGTTCTTTTCAAGCTTCAATTCTTAAATCTCCCCTAGATAAATCTGTTTATCACTACTGCAAGATCTAATAATTGGTTCACTGGGATGAAAGACACACTCGTTAACTGATCCAGTGTCGCCAGGGAGCTTATACAGGATGCGTCGAGAAGTCATATCCCATATGTAAACCATCCGATCTGAACTCCCTGCAGTGACTTTGCTTCCATCAGGTGACCAGCTACATTTCAGCAAGTTTTTCTTGAAGTTGTGTTGGTGCCCTTCCATTACCTTCACACATCGATTTTGCGGAGCATATGGACGCATATCCCATATGCAGAGCTTACAGTCCATACCATTCACAAGAAGATAAGAGCCATCAGGACTCAACTGCATACCTGTTATCATATCTTGATGTCCGAGAGGAGTCATGGTTACTTCACCTTTGTGCAAGTCCCAGACCTTGATGTCATTGTCGATACCACCTGTGAATATCTTGTCAGATGCATCTGAGAAACTGACAGCTGTGATTTGATATTTATCTGGAAATGTCTGAACGGCACCCCTCTGCCGCATATCCCACAGTTTGGCAGTTCCATCATCGGATCTGCTGACAACCAGTGGTGCCGAGAAGGACAGCACGAATTCACAAACGAGGAGTGTTCTGCCATTTTCTTTATTTGTTTCCCTGTTTCAACATCCCATGCCCTCAGAGTTTTGTCAGGACTGGCTGATATTACCTGGGATCCATCAATAGTCCAATGTAGATCCACAACTGCATTCTTGTGTCCTATTAAGAACCATGAAGTTCTTGCAATCCCCATGCACACTCCAAAGAAAAATTTCTCTGTCATGGGACCCAGATGCAATGACTGTTCCTGATGGATTGAACTTCATTGTGTATATAGCGCTCTGGTGACCCATCAGCAACATGACTGGTGATTCCAAACTTGAGGTTCGCTGTTTTCCGTTTGGCCCAGGTGCTTGAGGACTGCTATAAGGGATGGTAGACCATTCCATTGGCCTTCGACCAGCTGTAGACAAAGCATTTTCACCTCACACTGGAACAACTGCCATCTTGTTTTCTACTTTCTTTAACAGGTAAAAAATCTAATCTCTATGAAGCTAATCCTTAAACAAAAACTGAACAAATTAGCCATCCATGTAAAGCACAGCAGGATGAAATAGTTTAACTGATTATCATGACTACAACCTATAAAACCTTGAATTTGGAATTCCCGAACTCCACATCAGTTTACAGAAGAATATCTGAAAACTAAAAGAAGACTCCCCCCCTTCCAACCCAAAAAGAAAAACAAATCCTCATTTGACCAACCCCATTTACATACAAATAAACTACTCTGATCTACACTTTGTTTTTTTTTTTGAGACAGAGTCAACTATCACTGCTGCTGTTTAACATCACACCAAGATGGCAACAAAATCATTTTTATGCTAATTCCATTAATATAGGCATTAAATTCATGTATATTAATGATGATATAGTTAACAACTAAAGGAATCAGAAAGCATTCAGATTCATCAAATTGGCACCAATGTTTATTCTTCTGTGTATAGGTATGCCCCAAAGTTATCGCGGCAAAAAAGACCATGTTTGAGTTTGATTGGTGCATGCAATCAAATCTAAACAAAAGTGGCCTCAATGTTTACACTCCTATGAATAGGTATGCTATCTCATCATGTGCAGTATAGTATGTACCTAGCAAGAGCCCATGGGAAACTCATTTAGGGCATCAATAAAATTGGGGTCTTGTCCTGTTAAAAAAAATAAAAAACACCAGCCTACCCATTTGGGGATTAGAGAGATGGGGAAGAGGGAGGAATAATTCATGAATTACATATTTCTTTATAACCCTTGAGACAAGGACCAAGAGAAGTAAAACCTACCACGATTAAGTATAAGTAGAATGTGATAAAGAGATGAAATGGAGATTAGGTTAGAGGTTGGATTCAAATCTTACTAATTATTTATACTGAGTACAATTTGAACCTAAGATCTATTGTAACCATTGTCTTAATTAAGCTTCACTTAGGTTAGGCAAAGTTTGAAGTGATTTTATGTTCGAATAAAACCACTTGGGACACAATTGATATATGAATTTATTAAATATTTGCGCAAATACTTGGTTTTAGGATTTATTGCAAGATTATTGGAATTATTAGTCAGACAAAGAAGTATGAAATTAAAATATCTCCTAACGGATGTTTGAACGTAACAATTCATTATTAGGGAATCGTTTGTCTAATAACTGTGACAGTTCCTGTCTCATTCTTTAAGCCTTGATGAATGATGATAAGCGAATGGAAAAGTCTAGTTACAAGCACATTTGTGCACTAATATGTGCACCAATTTATTGTGATTGGTCAAAAAGTAGATTTTATTGAAAACAGTGTTAATTTAAATTTTAAATATGAAAGAATTAGTATTAGTACGCAGATTAGTACGTGAGTTTGCTTGTATATAGCAAACTCTAAGCGAATAACCACAATACATTTGTAAACTCGTAATTGATATAAAACCACAATACATTTGTAAACTCGTAATTGATATAAATGAATACTTTTTATGAATGTGTATGAGCGTCGCTTTTTACTTCTTTTTATTTTCTTCTGTGCGTGTGTAATCAGGTTTCAATAAATTGTAAAGAAAAAGGGAAAAAAAAAGGGCTTCTGATGCACTAAATATGAATTATATCTATATGATCAGAATTCCTACTTTAGTTTCTTCTCTTTTCCGTGTTCAAGATAACCCATAATTTACTCAGAGAAAGCCGAAAATCCAACGATTTTTATTTTTATTTCCATACGCTAACACTTTACTCGGTAACCAAATGGACCACTAAGACATTAAAAACATACCAAGAAAGGAATTCTAATGCACCTACGAAAGTTAATTCAAATTCCCAAATAATAAAAACACGCAGAGTGTCCGAACCCAATTTCCGGAAAGGAACAGAATGGTAAGCTGAATCAAGTTCGTCCATTTTAAACCCCATCACGCGAAGCTCTGATTTTACAGAAGCAAACTAGAAAAATGATTACAATATCGCACGAAAATAGGATGCAGATAATTATAGAAAATGAGTTTACCTCGCACAGACTTGCAATAAACCCACCCTGAAGGGTTCCTTGTTTTTTTTTTTTAACCGAGCGGACTCAGCGGAGGGTTCTTCTTCCTTCGTTCCGTCGTTGGTGAGGGAGACAAATGATTCAGATTTTAGCTATGATTCAACAAGACGACGTCGTCGTTTCATTGAAATGCTCTTCATTTTCACTTTGTTTAGTTATTAAAAAAGGAATGCTACATACAGTCGTGGAATTGTAAACACCACATAATCGCTTTGAAAAAGAGTAGAGTCTATGATTAAAAAGTTAGTTTTTTTTTCATGTGGGTCCCATATTAATTCATTTTTTTCAAAGTAACTGCACGCCGCTTGCACAACCACGACTGTAAATATCATTTCTCTATTAAAAATAAATAAAAAAAATCTATTTATCATTCAAACAACATACATAATTTTTTAATTTTTAATTTTATCTTATCAAATGCATAGTGTATAAATAATGAGTAGAAAAACTCAATTAATTTAAGAACAATAAATTTAAAAAATTTTAAAATAAAAATAAATGTAATCTGTAATTTGTAGAGATGATAAGTAATATAACTATTCAAAAAAATTTATTTGCATGCGGAGACACATTTTTATAATCACTAATATGATAGTATTTAATTTATAAAAAAAATTCAAAAAATAAATACTACAAACCAAATAAATAGCATGAAATACTAAATATATTATTGTTATAAAATATTGTTACACGAATTAATTTTATTTTTATAATTATTCAAATTCTCCAGCAAGTTTAGGCACTTATTTGTAACTTCTGAAAATAAAATTAAGAAAAATAATAAAACAAAAGAGAGACGAGGAAAATAGGAGACAAGTGGCCATTTTCAATAGGTTGAATTTAAGATATTTATTTAATTTTAATGTAAACTCTGAACATAATAAAGTAAAATGACCCTTAGTTAATCTTGACTCTCTAAAAAAATTATCAAATAATATTTTGTAAAAGACGAGGCCATTTGATTTGGTCGAAAGAGTTATATATAAAAGAAAATCACAATAGTGTGTACAAAATTAAATATAGAGTTTTTAAATAACTAAATATGTGAAGACTCAATACTCGAACTTTTATGAAAGAGTCATGATTGGTTATCCAAAATTATATATGGATGATGACATGGCTTTTTGCCAACAAATCAAGATATGTCGGCCAATCGATGCTTAGACTTAAGGGCAATGCTGAATCCGTTTAAGTATCTTGCTCAACTTTTTATTTTTTTGAATTTTTTTATAGAATGATTAATAAAATTATGTTTAATTATATTATGAATTTTATTCATTTTTTAAAAATATTTAAAAGTGTTAAAAAAATGATATGACAAAAAATAAAAAAAAATAACACTTTTAAATATTGTTTTCAAATCATTTTTTAACACTTTTAAATATTTTGAAAAAATGAATAAAATTTACAATATAATTAAACAACATTTTCTTAATCTTTCTGTAAAAAAAAATTGAGCGAGACAAATGAGCATGATCCCTATCATTTCCCTAGACTTAATATTTTATTATGTTTTAGTTTTTTTTTAAATAAAAATTATATCTATAGTCACTTTTATCTATGCATTTATTCATTACTAGGTGAAAGTAACGTGCAATGCACGTTTGCTTAGTTTATATTTAATTTTTTTGTTAAGAATTAATTTTTTATTAATAAAAATGTAATATTTTTTGTTAATTAAATAACTAATGATGTAATATTTATATAATTAATAATTACACGTTGTGATATATTATAAAAAAAGAGTATTAATAGAATCTATAGTATGATCCTAAAAATTAAATAAACTATTAAATTTAATTATTTTACATTTTTCTTTTTTTATATAAAGAATAAATAGAAATTTTAAATCACATATATAAATTTATATATAAATTATAATTTATATAAAATAATGTTATATTATAATTTTCATGTTATATAATTTATTACTAATCTACTTCTCCAGTTGATGAAGTAGGTTCTTAGCATTGACAGCTTTCTTATATGACCTACTGCTTATGTTCATAAGCAATATTTATTTAAGTGATTAGCACATATACTAATTTAAAAAAATAATATTAGATATAATATTAAAGTGTGCAAGTCTTATATATATTTTTTTAAATAATAGAGTTTACTTAAATAAAAGTTTTTAATGAAAGCTTTGTATTTATTCATTTTTTTTAAATATGCGAATGATAAAAAATAGAATTCAGATTTAAATTAGTATTACAAATAAATGCCAATATAAAAAAATTAATGACAGAATATTTTACTATAAGATTAAATTGCCGTGTCATATATATAATATATATCTGTATCATGAAATTTAAACAATTTATTATAAAATTTATAAAATATCACAAGAAAAAATCTACTATAAAACAAACTTTATAAAACTACTAAAAAAAAGGCAAGAAAAAAGCCTAAAAATAAAAAATTCCCACATTTGTGGCAGTTGAAAAACCCCAGATTTCCAACCAGGAAATGGTCCTCAGCTCAACAACTTTTGCAAATATGAGATCGATGTTGGAAAAATTGAAGAAATTTATGGAGTTAATGTCCTTATGATCATTGATTTAAAACATCTGGGTTATTGAAAGCTAGCCTTTTGAAATCATTAAAATAAAGTAGTGCAAAGTTAAAAACCTTGATTGTGGAAAGGGTTTCCTGGACCAATATAGAAGATGGCTCGCCCACTTGATTGAAAGCTCCCTTGCACTCAACATGTAATGTTTTTTGCCTGTTGATTTGTCTATTGAGAAGATCTGCATCATTTAGAAGAAAAATAGTAACATTTTTTTTTTCACTTTCTGGATATTTGCTTTGATTTCCGTCTTCATGTAGTGCCCTATGTAAAGGCCAGATGTGCATCTACAGGTTGTGGAAAAAAATATTAACTTTTAAAACAGAGGTGAAGAGGGAGAGTGTTGTTCTTGAAACCGGAGATGGAGATCGATGGTTTCAAAGGTTTCTCTCACCGTAAAGACCCACGTATCACGACCCAAGTCTAAAATCTTAACGTCAAGAGTATCATCTACCTTTACAATTCCATCACTACCATCCACGCCGATCAACTTGCCAATGGAACCTTGTAGCAAACCAGCCATGATCTTGATCTTGTCATTTTTCCTTGGTGCCACCACCACCATGTCATCAGCAAGGGCTGTTACTGTTTCACTGTTCCCACTTGACCCAAGAACTACCCGGCATCAGCCATCCGGGAAGACATAACACTTAACATTATTAATATATACTACTACCGTCTTGGGTGATCCGATTAACATGTTAAAAAGTGAACGATTTAAGATGGAAAGTTGATGGTATCTGCTCAAGGAAGCCCTTCCATGGCTGTTTTATCTATAATAATACCAAACAATTATTCGGACCCTTACAAACCTCGAGTACTTCCAATTTTCTTAGTAGAAATATTATAATGAGCATTTGAGAAGACATACCACAAGCACCTCTCAGACAATCCCCACAACAGATTCCTCCCCAGACCTACGCACACTAACCAGTATGTCTGGCATAAGGAATACTTCATTGTCCTCACCTGCAAATGCATTGAAAAGTTAAATAGACCTATACAAAACAGAAGTACAAAAATGTTCGATAATAAGAACTATCGAGGGCTGATATAGGACTGCCATGTTAAAGCTTTTATGGAAAGTAATTAAAGATAATGGGTATATTTGTACTCAATGGTTGACTGTAATAATCACCAAAGACATCCTATTTTGGTGCTAATGTTCCATCCAACAGCTCTTAGTCTTGGAAGAGTGCCGGTAAGGGAAAATGTGGCTTATGCTATCAAGTGTCAGATATGTAATGTGGATAATGTTGCTCATCCACATTTTTTACTTTCATTGTTTCATACTATATCAAATAAATAAACATAATGTTGATGAAGTATGAATCAGTGATATTGTCAGTGGCAGTAGCTTAGAACTGTCCATAACAGCTTTGGATGTGAAATGACTATTCTAACCTTTCTTTCTTTCTTTTTTTATTGGCATCGGGTGTTCAGGAATAGCATCCCGACTAATCCTAGGATGCATAGGCCCTCAGCAAGGAGTTTCCCGTAAGTGACTATTCTAACCTAAACCAGTCTCTCGGACCCAGCTCTCCTAAGCAATAATAAAAAAATGGACATTGGAACCTTCCTCCTAACAAAAAATGGCTGCTCGATCTTCCAGCCTAACCAAGTAGTTTGTTAAAATATGTATATATTTTAACAAAGTGATGAAATACCCTCTCCGACAAAGCGATGAAATGGTTCTATAAAGTTTAAAATGAGGTCTACCGCCACAAGAAGCACAAGAATTAGCGAATCATGCATATGTAGTCTTGCCACAGCAACACCATGCGATCTTATAGTGTGAGCGACCAATTGAACTTCAGGCATTTTTCACTGATATGAGGGCAAATTAATATGTTATTTAATGAAATTAAAAATTCAAAGCACTTCAACTGAGCAAAAATATGAAAAAAGAAAAAATTACAAATAAATAATATACAGTAATAAATGCTAATTATAATACTAAATCTTCAAGCTTTTGAAAATGGAAGGAACAAAAAGGGAAAGGAAGAAAACTATTTCTTTGTTAGACTACTATACTCATATGATAACATTCACTCATTTCCAAACAGTTTAAGTTCAAACTGTCTCCACTCTTCATTCTGCATTTTATTTAAATATTCTACGTGTCCAATCTCACTTGTTGAGGGAGAGTTTGGAGCTATAAGTGAGGGGCAGTGTGTGAATATTGATTAAATGATTAAAATCGTCCCTTTCCCAACTACTTAAATTTTTTGAGACATTGGTTATTTAACACCTTTAAATACATGAAAAAAATATGATAAGAACAACCAGGCTAATATCTGTTTAGAAGTAAATTAAAAATAAAAATAAAAAAATACTCCGTTTCGAACATAATCTACTCCCAAATGCAAAAGGCTTTTCTTAGGACAATCGTTTCCAACATGTAATGAAGCAAATGAGTACAGTAACTCCGAAACCATAACTCAATGGAACAAAAAGGTCTTCAAATGGATTCTAAGGTGGCATAGATCCACAAGCAAGTAGAAAAGTAAAAGGGTATTTTAAAGGTTCTAAATGAACTGGAATTGCTGCCTAAATAGTTTCAATTAGCATCTAACCACGTACAACAAGACCCAAACCATAGGTTGTACGAACCATAGGAAGCCCAATATCAAGTATAGATCCACACATCGCATGGCTGACCTAAATCATGGTCAAGATTAGGTAGGATCATGAGTAGACCGGTCCCATAAGTCCAAAAAACAAGGCATTACTCAAAGGGAAATTTGATAACTAAACAGCCTGAACCTTTGAATGTGAGCCTCGTTCAATTTGGTCATTTATGTGGATCAGACTGTAAGTAGTGGGAAGAAAAAGACCCAAATAATTAGGGCAATTCCTCATTTCTAGAGGTTATACGTGACCCAAATAATTATATGTTTCCCAGTTTTGGCAAACAAATACAACATACTCAATACATTTGGAAAATTCTCTGATTAAAATATCTCGATTAACATATAATTCACCACTGAAAATGAAATACACAGGTTCTACTCATTAACTTTTTAATTTCAAATTCCCACTTGTCTCGGGTTGCAATGAGATGGTACATAGCTCTTAAATTCAGTTAGGGTTACGCTGCTCATGGATGCTTTCAAGTTGAGTCAGACCAACCCTCACTACCCTTTCGTTGGCTAAAAGAAAATTCTAAGCATCAATATAATTCTATGTAAGCCAAAGTAAAAAGTCGAGACAAACCTATAACAGGAGACATAGCATCCAGAGCACCAGTTCCTGGAGTAATTGGCTGCCCTCCAGACATACCGAGCTCTGTTTCTATACAACAAAAATAGAGCACGGTAAGCCTCTCTCTCTTCCACTCTCGCTCTCAGACTCTTCCCCTCTCATCATTTTCTCTCTCTCTCTCTCTCTCTCTCTCTCTCTCTCTCTCTCTCTCTCTCTCTCTCTCTCTCTACGAGTACTGTGCATAATTAATTGACAGCTTCTTTTCACAAAATAAGGACGGACGTCCATAATTGAATGAAAATTTCAATGTGAATTAAATTTAGAGTTGTTCTACGGAACAACAACTGTACAGCTGCATACCTGCACACCATATGTGGCTTCCCCCCCCCCCCCCTTTTTTTTAAAATAATTCAAAACGTGCATTTTTAGAAAATGGAATACGGTTGGTTGGTGTTTTGCATTTCGAAATCCTCCCTCCCGCGAAACCCCTCCCCGCGACACACCCCCTGCTCCGCCCAGCGCCACCGGCGACGCCGGCTCTCCGCCCAGAAACACCGAGCATCACCACTTTGCTCATACGAAGCTGCCGCTCCTCGGGAAATCCTTTAACAAGCAAATGGTGTAAAAATTAGACTGCAAAGTCATTGAAACTCTCTGGCCGCCGGCGTTGCTCATACGAAGGTAACAGAAAGTTTGTGAAAAGTGAACTTTCATATGGTTACATTCATCGTGTAGTTGGATATGTGAGTTTTGGGTTTTGTGAGATGGATATTTTGGATTAGGGCATGGATTAAAAAAAAAAATTGCATGGCTTTTGACTGCTGGTTTTGAGCTCTGTTTTCAAGCATCTCTTTCAAACATTATTTGATGTAGGCTGATTATCTGTATTGCTGAGGAATTTTTTGCATCGTCATTCACCACTCTACTGTACCCAAATCTGTGGTCTTATAAATAGAAAAGAAGGAAAAAAATCGAGTGATTCATGGAACATCATATAGCTCAAGCCTCACAAATATATGCATACAGTTCATATATCTCTCTGTGAGGAAATTTCCCTTTTTGTCTTGACCATGGGAACGTACGTGAACCCTTTTTGCTTGCTTTTCTTGCAATGCAGCTTCCTCTGGTAATGGCAGGTCGGTTACAACTCATTTTCTCCTCGTTTCCTAGCTTTCACCTCTTGTTATTGCTCTTTGTGCGGACTGTCATTCAAAGAAGCTACATTTATTTGTTTCTCTATTTTTTTTATTCATTATATTGTTTATGTCGGTGGTTTACGTGGGCTATCTTGGTTAAGTGGTGATTCTGTAAACGGGTTTTGATTTATGATTTATTCTTAGAGTTTGTGCTACAGATGCTCTGAGTTTCATCAAGAACATAAAGATAAGATATTCATTTATAAAAAAATATAAGATGTAACCAAAAAATAAGACGTAAAACCATAATGTTTTAACAACAGTCTGGGTTTTAACAAGATGTAACAATCCCATATTCGTGGACAATTGAACTTCTGTATATTGTGTCCTGCCCAAATCCGTCCTATACACAAAATAAAATTAAGATATTCATTTATAAAAAAATATAAGATGTAGCCAAAAATTGATACTGCTACCATAATGTTAATCTGTCTTTCTTATGTGAATTCAAATTCGTCATTTACTTTTAGCATTTCCTCATTGATTATGCTTATTGGGGATTATTATAATGAATAAAAATAATATTAGCTTTACATTTGGCTTATTGGGTTGGATCTCATTCGGCTTTGATTTGTATGATTATATATGTAGCAGTTATAGAGTATGGTTCATTATAATGTTATTTTGAATGCATAGATCATGCAAATAAGAGAAGGGAACCAAGGTTCAGCTTACCTTATTGAGAACTTTGCAGTTTTGGTCAGACAAAATTTTCATATATTGATTTATAGTGTTGAGATTTTAAAAAAAATATTTAAGGTCTAGAAATTAAAAATTTTTCTGCAGTGGTCATCATTTGAAGTTCTGAATTGAATGCTAGTCTTGTTTCATAGTAAGTATCACCATGACTTGGTTATGAAATTATTCAAGAACTACTTCCATTCATGCAATAACTTAATTTTAGTGTTAACTTTGGGTCCTATATGCTAGTTGCCAAGACTGATTCCAGGCCAGTTGTTTATTCAAATGTGATTTCAGAATTTTGGGAATCAGGCAGTTGCTATTTTTCTTGTTGTCTTCAAGTCCACTGAAAGTTAACACTATTCTCTTTAACTTGCTCTTTCTGTGCATGTTGTGAGGCAAGAGCTCCATCTTGGATTTCCCAATTAAGTGTATAACCTGATTTAGAAATTCTTTGGTCCTAGTATTTTTATTCTTTTTCATAGGTCAAATGGATAAATTTAGAAATTGTGAATAATATCCAAATAAACAGTATTGGATCTTTACCCTTATTGAGAGGTTGCATTAATAACTCCCACTAGCAAAAAATTCTATTTGTAGCAATAATATTTTCACAGTTATTCAAGTATGAGATTCTATATTAACTGTGACAGTTTAATAAACTTTTTCTTCTTTTGTGCAGTCTGAAATAAAGCCTCAGAAGACTGACTTAATTTTAGTGTGATGAGGGAAGAGGAAGATAGAATGGCACCCAGACCTTCGACGTCGACTTCACAGCCATTTTACACGCATCAAAATTTATTTGGATCTCCAAATGTCGACCATGTGAGTAGGCAGGTTGATGTATTATTTTCTATTACAGTGTGTTTGACATTCTCATGCATCTAACTAATTGCATAATGGCAGCATCCTCACGAGATTCTGTACCCTCCGCCGAGTAATTTGGAGGATTTTATTAGAGTTGAAGATTCATTCCGGGTATATTTGAGTTTGTTATCCAAATTCGAAAAATCTACATGTTACTTAATTTGTTTAATGTCATTTCATTTTTTCTAATGAGTGCTGCTATCCAACAAATGCCACCTTATAACCAGTACCAGTCGTCAAGTAATCCGGAAGACATGAGGCAAGAAACGCCTCCCGCGTCAATGACACCAAATAGTGTAGAATATGAATTTGAAGAAAATGTTGGAAGTTGTCATGATGCTGATGGTATTATACTATTCCATTCTATGTATTTAATGATGCTAATATTGTATTGATGCTAATTCATCGTTATGTTTCTATTCATAGAAATTTTCTTCGACATAAATGAAGATTTAGAGGGTAGCACTGTTATCCCGGATGATTAGGTACAAGTTGAACCACCAAGATTTGGTATGGAGTTTGACAGTGAAAAAGAGCTTATTGCCTACTATAAGCTCTATGCCAAGCAAGAGGGTTTTGGCGTAAGGACACAGAGGACTAAAAGAGACGATGATGGGAGGCCTGTGTATCTGACTATTGGTTGTGCCCGTGGCGGAAAGTACTATCCGAAGCCAAACACTAATATCTCGAAGCCACGAGCAACAACTAAAACGGGTTGTAAGGTGAATGTAAATGCAACGTTGAACTGTCATGAGAAATGGGTTTTGACAACTGTAGAAAATTCTCACAACCATATTACTTTGAGCCCCAAGAAAAGTAGACTATTGCGGTCGCACAAGCATCTAGATGAATATAGTCAAAGGATCCTCGAGCTGAATGATAGAGCTGGTATACGAATGCACAAGAACTTTTATTCTCTTGTTGTTGACGTGGGGGGTTATGAGAATTTGGCTTTTCAAGAAAAAGATTGTAGGAATTATATTGACAAAGCTAGATATTTAAGGTTGGGTAAAGGAGGTAGCGATGCACTTAATGAGTATTTCAAAAGAATGAGAGATCAGAACGATGGCTTTGTTTTTTACATGGACGTGGATGATGATGGAAGGCTACGGAATGTGTTTTGGGCTGATGCACGTAGTCGAGCCGCCTATGAGTATTTTGGAGACGTTGTATCGTTCGATACAACGTACCTAACAAATAGGTACGGTATGCCTTTTGCTCCATTCGTTGGTGTTAACCATCATGGTCAGTCCATACTATTCGGGGCGGGATTGCTATCAAGCGAGGACACACATAGTTTTGTTTGGTTGTTCCAAATGTGGTTGGATTGCATGAAGGGTAGGGCGCCCAAAGCTATCATAACCGACCAAGATCGAGCGATGAAGAATGCGATTGCAACTGTATTCCCTGAAACTCACCATAGATATTGTTTATGGCATATAATGCGCAAACTTCCAGAGAAGTTAGGATCGCACGCCAAATTCAACAATTTTTTGAAAACTGACTTGCAGTCTGCATTATATAATTCACATACCACCACAAAATTTGAGGAGAGCTGGGGTCAACTACTTGCAAAGTATGATCTGTTCGGCAACAATTGGCTTCAGTCCTTAGGAGAGGTCCTTTTGGGTTCCAGTCTTCCTCAAGAGTGTATTTTGGGCTGGAATGAGTACAACGCAAAGGTCCAAAAGTATGAATGCATTTTTTTACGGGTATGTCCATGCTGGGACGACGTTGAAGGAATTTGTCGACCAATTCGATAATGCTCTTAGAAAGAAAGTGGAGGTCGAGACAACTGCTGATTTCAATTGTAGCAACCAAACTATCCCCTGCGTCTCTCCTTTCAACATTGAGAGACAGTTTCAAAAAGTCTATACCAATGCAAAGTTTAAGGAGGTCCAACGAGAGTTCATGGGCCTAATGTGTTGTAATTGTTGGTTGGTAAGCACACAATGTTGCATTTTAACATTTGATGTGTTGGATGAAATATCGTTTGATGAGCAAACCAAAAGGGTTCATTACTCAGTTTACTATAACGAAGATGAGTGTGAAGTAAAATGCACTTGTGGATTGTTTGAGATGATGGGGATTATATGTAGGCATGCATTTAGAGTTTGTCAGTTGAAAAATATTAATGTGTTGCCAGATGTATATTTCCTAGATCGATGGAGAAAGGACTTAAAAAGGCATTACACACTAATCAGAAGTAGTTATGATGACGTGCGGGGTAGGTCAGACACGCATAATTACGAGCTGATGATCCAAAGATGTTTGAATTTAGCAGCCAAAATATCCTCAAACACTGACAAAGTCCATGCATTTCTGCACTATGTTGACGAGTTTGATAAAACATGCATCGGTTCAACGTGTGACTTGACGTTCCAATCAACTCAAGCGAACCCAACGGTGGAGAAAGATAAGGGTAAACAGATTTTAAGCCCTAACGTCATTCGAGGGAAATGGAGACCTCCAAAAAAGAGAAGGGTTCCAACCGTGGAGAAGATGGCAACAAAGAGAAAAAAACAGGTAAAAATTTAAAAACACCTAGCCTACTTGATATTTTGTAGAAATTCATTCTAATATATGGAGCATTTCTTTGGAACTTAGACTTGCAGGAAACTCTTGGTAGATGAAAGTGAATTGGGTGAAAGCCCGGGATCTCAACCTTAACAAACTTTATTTTTGTAAAGGGTGGTAGTAACATTTTTGGTAATTCATGAACTTTTTTTCATTTAGATACCTAGCCTATTTAACAATTTTTAGTTAATACTTGATGGCATTTCAATCTCCCTTTACAGGTTGTAAACATTGATTTTGTGACAAACCCTGCTTTTTTGTGAAATGGGTGTTGGTGTAGATGAGGGAGGAGCTTACTGATCTCGATTGCCCTTTGGACAAGTAAGAGCTCAATTACGCCTCAACATACTGTTTTTGAATCTGCATTATAACAGTATTTTTGGAATTTACATTTGAAGATATATGCATGTGGGAAAACCTTGATAACATTTTAACATTTTTTCCAGGAACTATTGAAAGCTTCCTAGATGTTGCTGGGCTTTACTTTGCCCTTTGTCAGTTGAAAATGGCTCCAATATGGCACTTGATATGTGAGAATGAGAATTGCATCAGCTTACTAAAGGTTAGAACATGTTACTGCAAAATTTCAGTGTTACTGCAATAGAAGACCGTCTACATGTGAATATCTATTTTTGAGACATGCCCTAATTATGTTAGTTTTTATGCTAGTGATGAAATAGATACTGCTGGTATTCTACCAATTCACATCTAGAATTTAGCTTCCTGTTTTATGCTACATTAAAAAAAAAAAAATAAGTTTCTATTTTATTAAACTAATCATGAACTTCCTATGAGGTGGTAGCTTTAGAAAACAACGTACCTAACAAACAGCTTTTCTTACCTGGATGAAGCTTCTACTTGACCAGGGAGTATCCAGTTGGCAAACTCTGTAGCTTCAGAGGTTAGTCAATGTTGTATTCCGAGAGTGGGATACTTTTCTCATAGACAAGTTAAACTTCTTGCACATTTCTCATACTGGCTTACTCTGCAATAGATAACCAATGGATGCACCTTTTTCATTGAGTTTGGCTGCGATCTATAGCAGTTGATTCTACTAAGCTGTGATTATTACTTACTATAATCAGTAGGTCTGGGTATGAGAAAGTGGAAAGATAAGGGTTGGGTATGAGAAAGTGGAAAGATAAGGGTTACTATTTTTAGAAACCAAGATATTTGCATTGGCACCTTTTTATCAGTATGGGAACAGATATTTGCTGGGCTTTACGTGTTATTTCGAGAGGAATAAATGCAACCTACAGTTTGGTTATGGGTTCACACCTGACTTTCTGGTGTCTATTTTTTTCTGAATCATTGGCACCTGTAAAAAATAAGTGCATGAAAAGAAGTATATATATAGGTAGCTGTAGATTAAAAACTTCCAGATTGGGTACGTACGTACTTGTATATGCCATCCAAGCTATGAGCTTAGACAACCAAAGATTCTCAATAGAGATACCAACAGCAGTGGTAATAGAGATACCAACAGCAGCAGTAATGCCAGAAAGTCCTAGCTACCTAAGATTCTCAAAGTGGAGCTTATTGTTTGTATTTCTTGAAATTTAAAACACTTGGTATATATCAATATTAATATTCATATTCCTAACCAATGTTGCGTGGAATAAATCTAGAAGTGACAAAATAGGTTGTGTGGAATATCTATTCTTCATTGATGGTTACAGCATAATATACTTCCATTCATGAAATTGTGTTATATAATCTAGAAGACAACGGGTTGCCAGAAAGTCCTTACATTTATGCTTTGATCCCTTTATAGGTCTCGGTGATCAATTGGAGATGTCTATCCTCGGAAACCTGAGTTTAACAGTCTTCAAGATTTCCTGCAGTACAGAGAGTGGGATTCAGTCCGAATGGTTGGTATGCTGCCACTTTATAGATCTCAGTTCGAGGAGGTTGCACTGAACTGAAGAGCTATTAATTTTTGGCCAGATTTTGAATGGTTACATATAATGACCATTCATGTGATGTGCCATACGGAATTTGTATATATTTAATTTTAAGACATTGTAGGACTTTCTTGTACGAGGACCAATGGGTATGCATACAAATCTGAAATATTCTCTTGTTGACACTTGAATGGTACTTGATGGCTGAGTAGTATATAATGGCCAGTTGAATGACTTACCATAATTGTATCGTTTGACTTTTTATGTATATATATTGTATTGATTCTACCATATCCACAAATAGAATGTGGGACCGGACCATCAAGATGCTATAATATGGCAAACACAGTTTAGCCATTGAAGTTGATAAATGCAGCAGCTTACAATAATCAATCGAAGACCTTCAGAATGTTGCTAGTTATTCTGATAAATCCAAAGTGGGATAACTCCACCTTCTCCAAAGTCCATAAATCCACCTTGCCCTTCAAATCAGATGAGTTTCAAGTATGGCCAAAAACAATACTTGAAGTGCATAAAAACTGAATGTAAATTAAAGCCATCCGTGTTTTGAGCAATGTCACTAAACAACACAACTATTAAAGTCTACAAAGACAATTTAATTGCACAAAAGTTCTTCTTTACATGGTCAGGTTAACACCAATCAATTTACATACATGGTCTTGGTCCATAAACCATGTGCACTTCAAAAGAACCATGCAAAACCCAAAAGAGTTCATACACCGTACTTTACATAGAATTTATCCGAACCAAATAAACACTATTACAAATGTCAGAATCCAGTAGAAATACAAAAGTTTTCGCTTTTGCTTTTTCAGATTCTTTGCTATTTCTCTCACTTTATCTTCCCATTTCCGAACGGCATACTCACGCTCTAATACATCATTCCACGAAATACTTGTCGCCTTATTCTCACGGGCACGAAAATTTTGCTCAAGCAAATGAAGTATATCGGCCCATCCAAAAAAATTACACCTTGCTTCTCCCTACACAGTATTAAATCCCAATTAATATGATAAAATACAGAACAAGCAGCAAACCATTAGGCACAACAAAACAAAGCAAACCATTCAAATTGCTTTTACCGTTTTATAGTTTGGGCAAGCGAAAAATCTCATTCCAGAATTTTTCGACGTGTGAGATGTCTTTAGTGGTGTTTTCAAACCACACCAACAAGTTGGAGATTCCATGATCCATTCATTAAGTACAGATGATGATTGAGATGCTAACATTATTGATTCTGAAAAAGCAAAAAAAAGTTATGCGTGTGAGAAGTCGAACTCAGGGTTCTATAGCAAGAAATAATATTTATGAAATAGGAAAAAAATCTACATGTTACCACTAAACTCTGCTGGTTTTTTGGAGGTTCTTTTCCTGTAGTGCAGACACTGGGAACTTACATTCCAGTGTTTTAAATCATCAATACATCATTACGTTAGCGCGGAGGGACCTGCATGAAGGTTTACGACTCGAGCCAATTGAATAACAGGATAAAAAAAACAAATCCCAGAATTTCTTATGATATATGAGAATTAAACTACCATAATAGAGGTCCAAGAAAAATTCTGAAAGAATAGTTAGAAATTAGACAAAATAAATGAAACATTATGATATATGAGAATTACACATATCAAGTGCCATATGTGCTTGCATTTTATTAATGAAGTAATAGTTTATCATGAATTACATATCAATGTAAGAACCTTCAAATATCAAGCCTAACCTAAGAATTTCAGTATGTGATTCAGGAGCTTTATTATTTTTATTTTTTGATAAGTAAAATCGTATGTGATGAAGGAGCTTCAACTTATAACCTGGATAGCGAGTAATAAAGCTAAGATTCTTGTTATCTGACTGTTTTCAGCATTTGCAGTTCCTGAAAACAGCAAAACACGCAACCCTAGAAGTCAAATTCCTAAAACAAGATCTTTCACGTGAACCGGTAAACCTAGCTTGCACTGGAAGGAGCACAAAATTCGTGTTATGCCACAAGCCAGTGTTATGCCACAAGCCAAAGCCCCACAAAATGGGACCTTCGAGACGAACAACTTCATAGTGTCAACTCTTAAATTAGACAAAAGCCAGTTCTGAGACACAAACCCAAACCAAAACCTTGCTGAGCCGGAATTAGTAACTGTAATCTCAAAGTCCACAAAACAAAGAACCCCCAGAAGCTAACATTTACATCAACTACTCTAAAACTAAACTTACGAGGCAAAAGCTAAGCTTAAACTGAGATGAGCCAACTTACCAAAACCACTCAAAAGACTTTCTACCGAGTTGCTCTAAAACCCAGACTCCCAAACTTATGAACAGGTCCGACCCAAACATCGATACCCAGACAATAAAGCGACCAACTTTTCCCTCACAGAAACACTACAGCTGGAATCCAAGGGAGTGAAACAAGGAAAGCAAAAAGAAAAAGCATTAAACATGGAAAGCAACAAGAAAAGCATGGTTACCCAGATCGTGTCATAGAGGGCTTCGGGACCCAGGGGTTGGGGACTAATCTCCTCGGGAGGTCGTGGTGGGGAGGGTTGAGGTGAGGTCGGTGGTTGCTTTGCTTCGAAGAAGACGAGGGGGAGAGTGGGTTGAGAGTGATGGTAGGGGGATGGAACGAGGGAGGGAGCGCCGGCTACGGAGAGAGTTGCTCGAGCTACATTTGGCAAAATTGAAATGTTTGCCAATACTGAGGGAGGGAGCGGAACCTGGGAAGAATTTGGGGAGAATTTGGTCATTTCGCCCATGCCACGTGTGGTGTGTGTCGGCTGCTCCCAAATAGGGGCTGCTCCCAATACTTTTTCTTAAATTTAACTCCGTTAATAATTTTAGTTAAAAACCACAACTTCCGTTAAAATAACAAAAAACCACAACTTCTGTTTGAGAACTTCCGTTAAAACAATAAATTCTATTTTATAGGCACTTTTTATATATAGAAGATATTAATGTAATTAGTTGCATCATTTTTTTAATATAAAATAACTGTTTTAACTAATCATATCAATTGAATTTGCAAAAAATATACAAAAGTCACTGTATATAATAAAACTCTTTTTTAAAATTATTTTGATTTTCGCTTCAATAATTTGAGTAATTATGCGTATAAGTTTATATCCAAGATTATATATATTGGATATCCACTCTAGTTTATCAAAAATTATTAAATTAATTTTTATAATTTTAATAATTAATATGTGAAGATTATTATTATTTACATAAAATTATAAGCATAAATAATTAAGACAAATTAAAAAAAATGATTTATTTCCTATTCCCACTGATTAGTATTTTGATTAGAGAACTTAGCTTTCAGGCACCAAACTCAGAGAAATCATCGCCATTGTTAATTTGTTAAAGCCATCGTTGTTAGATACAAAGTGAGATTAGACTTTGGAGACTCAAATTTAACCATCTTCCCAGAAAAGCCCCTAATATATTTTCAGTAATACCCGCCATGCCCCTCGAGACCGACCCTCCTCCTCCGTCCAACGCCACCAGCGGCAGCAGGGACTGGCTGTTCCCCTCACCGGCCTACATCCACTCCCCTGTGAAACCCCAGAAAAATCCCCGGAAATTCACCACGAGCTCAAGAATCTCACGCCCCTACCCTCCCGATCCGAGGCCTCCCAGGATTTCGCCTTTTCGAGAGGTTCCCGCCTCCGACCCGACTCCGGAAAAGGACTTAAACTATGCCGGGATTCGCCGGAGAGTGGACCTCGCTCGAAGGAGAGAGATTCGATCGAAACCGAACGAAAACGGCGCCGCTTCTGGACGGAAGTCCGAAGTTGCGGGCGTTTCGGGGACTAAGCCGGACTCAAGCGGCATTTCGGCGGAGAAAGAGTCTACTGCCAAAAATTTTATCGGGTCCTTTTGTCGAGGGTTGAAATTTCGGTTGAAAACGGCCATCTTAGCAGCCGTAGTGCCCTCTCTCTCTCTCTCTCTCTCTCATCAATGGTTAGTTCTAACTTCTATGGCTGACAATTGTGTCTGTGTTTTATATGTAGATCTTGATTGTAGTATTCTCCTCACTTTTGCACAGAAACTTCTCATTACAGAACCAAGTCAATGAGCTGCAGGTATATAACACCTCAAAGCTTCATTTTTGAGAATCTCTCTGCTAAAAGTTGGTTTAAGCTTTATTTTCGTTTTCGTTGCTTTCTGTCAAAATGGCTATTTTTTCAAACCACTCTCCAAGATCAGGAATTGAATGCAGCAGAAGTTTACGAGTACTAGAACATCCTGCTATTTATTATTATTTGGTTCTTTTTGGTAAACCATACTTATTCCATGTTTCCCTCATTATAGCCAAGAGGAATATTGCTAATAGTCTTCAAACAACACTTGGGTCTAGGCTTGTGATTTCAACATGCTAACTTCTACGCGTGTACATTTGTGATCTCAACAACCTTTAAAAATAAAGTCCTTTGCCATAACAGGAGATAAAAGCTCCCCCCCCCCCCCCCCCCCCCACCAAATAAAAAAACGCTTTTCCATCTTTTCCTTTTATATTGAAGTGATCGCAAAGCAATCAGGTCTGAAACTTGTTTGAGATCGATTTTCATATTTGTTGACAAGCCTGAAGGAGCTATAATATGTAATGGTCCGTGATTGTGTTGTCCAAGATTTATTTTCTTCTTTTTGGGCTAGCAGTCACTTGGATTTAATTTCTGCCGATTTTATGGGTATTTTATGATTAAGACCTCAATAATTAGAACTTAGTTTCTCTTATTAAAAAAATAATTGGAATTTAGTTTCTGCTTGCAGGACCAGATCTCCAAATGCAATATCTCTTTTGATCCAACCAACTCCATTAAACAGGAGAGTGATCATCATCTAAGCAAAAACTTGAAATTTTTATCACTCGTGCTCTCTGTCACAATTTTATCCACCCCCCTTTTTATTTTCAAGTACATTGACTATGTCTCTAAATCAAGATCACTGGACAATGTTTCGGAAGAAGTTTCTCTTAGCAAACAACTAGCTTATCGGGTGGATGCGTTTTTATCAGTCCATCCATATGCTAAGCCATTGGCATTGCTAGTTGCAACTCTATTACTTATATGCCTTGGGGGATTGTCACTTTTTGGAGTGACCGATGGTAGCTTAGTGGAATGCCTTTGGTTATCATGGACGTATGTAGCTGATTCAGGAAACCACACCGACTCTGAAGGTATTGGTTGGAGGCTAGTTTCAGTTTCCATTAGCTTTGGTGGGATGCTTATTTTTGCAATGATGCTTGGACTTGTTTCTGATTCAATTTCCGAGAAGCTCGACTCACTGAGGAAAGGAAGAAGTGAGGTGGTAGAACAAAACCACACTTTGATTCTTGGGTGGAGTGATAAATTGGTAAGGTTCTGATTTCACAATTCATTATATGAAGGCCTCTGAATGTCTTCATTTTGTTGATAAAAATAAATTATTTAATATTATTCCATTCTTTATGGAATGTATTCTACTTCTTTTGTTATTTGTGTGTCTTACCATCACCATAAATGCCATTGTGGACCCAGGGTTCACTAATTAATCAACTTGCTATTGCCAATGAGAGTTTGGGCGGAGGAATTGTTGTGGTGATGGCTGAGCGAGACAAAGAGGAAATGGAACTTGACATTGGTAAAATGGAATTCAACTTCAAAGGAACATTGGTTATATGTAGAAGTGGGAGCCCTCTGATTCTAGCTGACCTGAAAAAGGTCTGCCTGCTTCCTCTATTGTTTTGTTTACAGAAAATGCTTATGAGTTTTCAATGTAATATCTGGTTATGTTCTACCCCTTACTGAAAAAACTAGCTGATTGATCTCAAGAATAGAGTTGAATCAGTAAAGGGCTCATATTGGTCGGAGTACAGTGTACAGGGTTCTGCTCGAAGTGTTTGTTCTTCTCCCATCAATCCAAAATGTATTCTTGGCAAAAGCATATAGAGCCCTCCTTACATAAATTTTGGGATCTTTATGTCAATGATTTTTACAATGGGAGTTTGTATGGATCATTTGTTTGGGGTTTTTTTTTGTGTGTGTATGGGGGGGGTAAGTTACAACTCTGTTTTTAGCTACCCTGCCTCCAGGGTGTGTCTCTTGGAGCGGTTCTTGTACCTGGCTGCTTTTGTTTTCGTTTCAGATATACAATGCGATGCAGCCTCACAGTCATGGAACGAGCTATTCTTTGTTGGATTAGAACTACATGATGCTTAAACCCTTTCTAGCCTTTGTTTTCAGTATTTATTTCATTGACACCTTTTATTTCATAGGTATCCGTCTCCAAGGCCCATGCAATCATAGTCCTTGCTGAAGATGGAAATGCTGATCAGGTATACTTAATACTTGAGTGAAGGCATTGACATTCTGTATGATTGATACAAAATTAAATAGCAATTAATTAACATTTGATTTGATTTAGAGTGATGCTCGTGCACTTAGAACAGTGTTAAATCTAACTGGAGTTAAAGAAGGGCTTAGAGGACATATAGTTGTTGAACTTAGTGATCTTGACAACGAGGTCCTCGTTAAGCTTGTCGGTGGAGATCTTGTAGAAACTGTTGTGGCTCATGATGTAATAGGTCGCTTGATGATTCAATGTGCTCGGCAGCCAGGACTTGCACAGGTCAATTTCCATTACTTCAACATTTTTTAAGTGTATCTTCTAGATTTTTCTTATATTGGATATCATTTCCTGCCATGAATTATCACGTTATGCATAGAAGATCCATCATTAGATTCGTCTAATTGTTGTGTGGTACATGTGTACTATTCTTCGCCTGATGGGCTGGTTTTTTGACAGATCTGGGAAGACATACTTGGGTTTGAAAATTGTGAGTTCTACATCAAAAGATGGCCTCAGTTGGATGGCATGCAATTTGAGGATATCTTAATTAGTTTTCCCAATGCCATTCCTTGTGGAATCAAGGTTGCGTCACGTGGCGGTAAAATTATTCTGAATCCTGATGATTCGTATGTTCTGCAAGAAGGTGATGAAATTCTTGTTATAGCTGAGGATGATGACACCTATTCTCCAGCAACATTGCCTACTGTACTTTCATTCTCCTTGGACCATATAGATTCTAAATAAATTGCATGTTTTTATTTTTCGTTTGATGGCATTTATGTGTAAATTTCATTGTTAGAGATTTCCCTTCTCCTTGTCTGCGTCAGGTAACATTCAGGCCCTCCAATTGGAAAGGGGGAAGAAGGAACAAAAAGGCAGAAGAAAAAAGTGAACATGTGAATTAGGATAACTTTTTTGTGACTTGGCTAGGATATGTAGTCTGTACTTGACTTAGTAGTCATCATTCCATCAGGGCAAGCATCAACATCTCTCGGGAGATATCATATATGCTCCAGTATGCCTTGATATTTTCATATTACATTTAGTTGTTTGCTTCATAGTATCAAGTGAAATTGTCCATCTAACTGCACTGAAACAGCAGTGGTAATTGTACTTCCTACAGAATATAGTGTTCCTTGGGGTTGGCTACTGGCTAGGTCTAGGTTCGAATCCTATCAATTTCATTCCTCTTTCATCAAATGGAATCTTTGGTTAGTAGCTGATCTTTTCCTCTTAAATAAAGCAGAAAAGATAATAAGTTACCATGGCCGTTAGACCAAATGACATCTCTCCCATAAATGAGCAATGTAGGATGAAGTTAGAGGATTGGTCCCAGACAAGTGCATGAGTTATATTTACCTGTTAAATAAAGGAAAAGTCACAGTTAGGTCAGTTGGACTAAAAAGTTCTAGTAAAATAATAATATTAAACCAAGATAAAACTTACAAAAGTATAAACAATTTGATCGTTCAGGTCAAAGAAGCATCACTTATACACATTTCAGGACCAACAAGAAAGCCACAGAAGATTCTACTTTGTGGATGGAGAAGGGACGTTGATGATATGATTGTGGTAAGTCCTTTCTACTGAAGACCCTAATCCCTCCTTTTTGCCTGAATGCTGCAGGTTTGGAGAGGTAGTCTTCCAAAAGACTTTGTCATTCCAAAAACTGCAGAAAGGATACTTTTTTGTGGTTGGCGGCGAGATATGGAGGATATGATTCTGGTAATGTTACGAGAAATCTGCAGCCATGGGTGTAAACAAAATGGTGGTAGCCATGTCAAAAACATCTTTATGGGTCTACATAACTAAATTTTATTTCACACTTATAATTAGCTTCTACCAGCTTCCGCTACCTTAAACTGCTATATCTTTTTTCATGCTACAATATAATATGGAAATACTCACTGGAAGATTGTCATTTACTCATCTATATTATTTAGGTATTGGATGCATTTCTAGCTCCTGGTTCAGAGCTTTGGATGTTCAATGATGTTCTTGAGAAGGAGAGGGAAAAGAAGCTTATTGATGGTGGTCTTGACGTCAACCGGTTGATGAATATATCCTTGGTTAATCGAGAGGGTAATGCTGTAATACGGCGTCACTTGGAAAGCCTCCCCCTTCAATCTTTTGATTCAGTAAGTAGCATGAAATTTTAGTTTTAAGAATTTGCTATGTGGTGTCCTCAGGCCACCACCAGATAGATCTCCTGTGGGAAAGAATCTAGTGGATGAGTTTGACCGTCTGAGTTGTGTTCCCAGAAATGTGCCGTAATTTTACCTTACCCTGTGAACTGCAGTATATCAGTTCGTGAGAATCATAAACTAGGTTACATATTTATGGCTAGATATATATGATGCCATCTGTGAGTCTTGTAAGGGTAATTGTAAGTGATGTGTATGAAAATACTTATGTATGAACATACCCTCGTCACATGCTTGACAATATTTTGATGTAGTTCCTGATCTGTACAGATATTAATTCTGGCCGATGAATCTGTGGAAGATTCAGCAATTCAAGCCGATTCCAGATCTCTTGCCACGTTACTGTTAATTCGTGACATTCAGGTAGTTGCCTTAAAACTCACTCTTTTAAGCGAAACTATCAAAACTATTAACTCTTTAATATTGTTTCTCTTAATTTTATTATTCCTTTTATGGTGTTTATCAGTTGTTCTGAACTTCTGATTCTGTCGATCGAGTCTACTTTTACCTGGTTGCACTTTAGACTTGGCTCTTCATATTTTGATCCTATTATCCCCCATCTAAAAAGCTTTCTGCACGCTGAGTTATTTGGATAAATTTCCCTAGCATTCTATTGGCCATATTTGAGATTTCCAAGAATAGGCTAAGATTCGAATAGAAGTTTCTCACTTGCACAATTGAGATTGGTTCATAAGTGCATTGGCGGAGAGTATATAAAAGTGCTTGGCTTTGAGATCGAGTTATGATTCATATATTCACCCTTTCATCAATTCTGACGAATTGTTTGTTTCTCGGGTTTTTGCAGGCAAAACGTCTCCCATACAGAGATGCCATGGTAACCCAAGTTCATAGAGGAAGCTCCTCACAAGGCTCTTGGATAGGAGAAATGCAGCAAGCTTCTGATAAATCAGTTATAATCAGTGAAATTCTGGACCCAAGAACGAAAAACCTATTATCCATGTCGAAGATCAGTGACTATGTTTTATCAAATGAACTTGTCAGCATGGCACTTGCCATGGTTGCAGAGGATCGACAAATAAATGATGTATTAGAAGAGCTCTTCGCAGAGGAGGTAGTCTTCCTTTCAATGATAATGAGAAACACACATACAGCATGTAGCAAGCATTTGACGAAAGCACACAAAACATTCATTTTGTTCCCACGTTACATATGTGGCAATAATTCACAAAAAACCTCACACGTAACACTTGCTTGTTGATCAGTCATATCTGTTTTGGCTTTTACCAGGGAAATGAGATGCATATAAGACAAGCAGATCTCTATCTTCGAGATGGGGAGGAATTGAGTTTCTTTGAAATACTCTTACGAGCCCGGCAGAGGAGGGAGATTGTGATTGGTTACCGATTAGCTAATTCAGAGAGAGCTGTCATCAATCCCCCTGCTAAAGAGGAGAGACGAAGGTGGTCAATGAAGGATGTCTTTGTTGTAATTTGTTCATAATCAGGAAAGGATTAAGATCTTAGACTCCAAAGTAATTGAGATTCTAAATCTACAGACGGCTTGCAATTTGGGGAATACAACAACGATTCCATCTAAACGACCTCAGAAATCAACCATGGAATTTTGATAAATGGTCCAGGTAGGTCTTCTGATCAGATGGAAAGCTCAGCAGCTCAAATTTACTGCCAGCCTCTCCGCGCAATTCCACAAATCATAGTGATTGCTTTGGTCAAAGCCGTATAGCATCCATCTCTATACCATCGATGTAAATGAAGTTGAAAACAATGACTTTTCCCCCTCAATACTGCCTGCAAATGGGATAAGGGTTTTTGAATCCCACATATGTACGGTAGCCTTTATGTTTATGATTGTAAATGGGTTGAATGGCTTAGATCGAGTCAATAACTTGAAGCAACAGGAGTTATTTTGAGTTCACATTTCATCCTTTTAAAGATAATCTGGATGAAAAATTCTCTTCTTGTAAAAATGTAAACGCTACTCAATTGGATCTACTGCCTATCAAATCGTTGTGGGTATTGGCCAGGCTCTTGAATGGCAAATTTGCATGTTCCTGAGAGTATTAGACCTGTGTATGTTAGACTCATTCCACTCCAAACAATGTGACTTGGTAATGGGTTTAATCTTGAATTTTCGCTGCCTAGGGTCCTCCGTCCTCGGTTGCATATATTGATTGTTCATCAATGTCGAAAATAATGCTGTAATGTACTCGATGTATCGAAACGTCATGCACTTTTTTATATGATCTTTCCTTAATTTTCTGTTTTACCAAGCTGTCTCGATGAGGATTTGAACAAAGTCACTAAGGAGGAAGTTCAGTGCTGAAGAAGCCTAGAGTTTATCAAGTGACTTCTCGAAAACATCATCTGAGTTTCTGAAATGCCTCAAAAGTAGGTCTCAAACGACTTTACCATCTAGTTTTCCATGAAACAGAAAAGAAGGTAACAAAGCAAAAAAAGCAAATAAAATGAAATTAAACATCTGAAACGAAGTCAACTTCTGGATAGCCTTCAAAGATGAAATATCAGAAGTATTTCATAAGACGCCAGATCTCTTGCTTGTCAAGTGAGACTCATTAATTTCCCATAAAGGTAGTTCCCATAAATGCAGGAATTGGTACTTGTTTCTAAAGTGCAATTTCTCTTCGTCTTGACATGCAATCAATTAAGACAAATCTCGGCTAACTTTTCTAGCTTGGGTGTTTGGTAGCATTAATTGCCTGATTCACAAATCTCTACATGTTTCCAGTAGGCAGTAGCATACATGTCGTCAACAACAGAGACCATTGATTTAATGAAACATTGAAAATTTGCTTCACCGACTTGATAAAATGTAAAAAAAGTCAACACTTTAGTTTCTCAATGACATGAATCTACAATAATCTTCTTTATTATTCACTTGTCAAGTAAACTTGAACGATAAAACTCAGCTCCATTCTAATGTATGGATGTGTTGCTCGAATTTAAGTACTGTACAACAACAAGAATCCCAACCTTATGCTTCTGATAGATCTACATTCTCGTTTACTTGAATTGTTGGCTCAGGAGATGGGTCTTGGATACCTTCGGAATCAGGTGGTTGAGATTCATGCTTTGCAGCAGCCTGCAAGACCCGATTTTGAACATCTGAGGATGAAGGGGATGTTGGCAGTCCAGTGCGATTGGTTTCCCATTTTCCCGCAGCCCATGAAAATGCTTGAGTTCCAACTCTAATGGGAGCAAGCAGCAGGCTTCAAGGAACGTAAGAAGATGTTAATGTTAGATAAGTATTCTGCTAGATGATTCTTCTCGAAAAGGAAACAAATACTAGGGAAGTCAGCATTTTCAGAGCTCCAGTTCTCTAACTAACTTCTGACATGCCTTTATGAGAAATACTTTAGATCCTCTTTTACCTTTATTTTCTGTCTTCTACTCATTGAAAGTTTTGAACCCAAGAATTGTCTGATTCCAGTGGTTACCCATGCAGAATCGAACAATCTTTAATAACATATAAAATACTGTACTCGCAAGAATATCGTATCAATGTTTCTTTCTATCAGCAATTTGCCACATTTAAAAATTCTCGAGCATTAAATGACAACAAAGAGAGATTTTGCAATGTTATGGAGTTCATTACATTTATGAAACTTTTAACTTTAACCTCAAATGTTATGAATCCTGAAAATAGAAAGTGGAGAAATAAACCACAATTCTCACATTAGCTTGGAATTCAGTTCATGGATAACTAGACATGTGGTGAATCCTTCTCTCAGTTTGTGTGCCAGGAGAAACTTCTGGCATGCATCAAACCCTGACTCGGGTCTATGTAAATGACATCAAGTCAACACAACAGGTAGCACTAAATAATACACATTAAAGATCAATATATCCCAAGGTGACTGTCTGATTAATGACACAATTATCTGAATATGAAAAAAATAGCTTTCTATACGTGGAATTAAGAAGTAGCACCTCTCCAGAAAGAAAATAAACCAAGAAGGGCTAAGGTATCTGTACTAAAGATTTTCATCACTAGACAACAAATGCCGCAGTAGATTGTCCAAATAGTTATGACTTCATCTATATGTTTGTATAAACAGGGGTATCGAGTTAAAAGCAATTCCTTAAAGAGCTCTCTACTATAATGATGACATGATTATATATGGCCTTATAAAGTAAGATTACCTCACATCCTGCTTAAAATCTTCAGAGCTCTCATAGGAAGCAACCCGCCGGAAGATCGTCTGGTTGAGTTAGCATAAACCCAGCAATGAGGAATGGCAGATCGGCAATGCACAGAGTTTAAGAAACATATAAAAGAATAAATATATATACATGCATATGCAGACAAAAACTAGACAAATAAATGCAGATCCTAACCTGGGTTCTAAACCACTAACAATGGAAGTTTATAACAGGCAAGTTGAAGCCAGATCCATCAGAACATTGGCTTGGATTATCTTTTTTCAAGTAAAACTGGCTCGGAGTACCAAGATTTCAGGTCATTCCAAATTCTTAGGTGTTGGTTCCTAGAATGAAATTGACTTTTAGATTTGGTCCTACTCGCTATCAACAGCAGAAAATAAAAATGCATTTACAGGTCAAGGTGCCATCTTCCTTTGTTCCATCAAGCAGGAAAAAATGAGGATAGTAACCTAAAATAGAGCTTCATATGGGGACCCCATGCGCTCCATATCCATATCGAGGATAAAAGATCAGTCCACAATTCTATCTTTATGAACTGCTAATATTGGTAGCAACCTTCTAATATAAGCAAACATTGGCAATATAACTAGAAGATCTTCCTCATGGCCCAGCTAACTGATTTTCAAAAAAAAAAAAAAAATAACGTTTGATGTTACAATGTAAACAATAAAACAATCATGTCCTTTCCATTGTAAAAAGCACATTTATGATCATTGATATGGCCGTGTTCTCAGTCACAAACAGAAACATGCAATACGAAAATATACAAATAAAGACATTTGATCAAGACTCAATTTTTCGGCAATTTTTCCATCTTTATTTGGAATAGAAATTACTGTAAGCATATCAGGGGAAAAGCATGAGCACCTGTCCAAGGCCAACAATGCCAATAATTTGTAGTGTCTTCTCCCACTCTGAAACAAAACTAATTATGGTTAGTTGCAAAAGAAAGGTAAAACCAAAAGATCATATTAAAGCAAGACTAGAGGCTGCAGCTTGCACCTATGCACCTCTAATCAACAATCAATTAAGCTTTTTTCGTTTTCTTTTTCTTTTTCTTGTTCTAGGTAACAAACACTGAAGATATAAATGCTATCTGAAGCTAGATTATTATCTTTACAAAATCCATTCCTCTTACAACAAGGTGAAGTAAAAGAAGAAGATGCAAACAAGCATCCAAAGAAACAAGCAATAAAGCAACAATGTAATAATTTCCAATCACAACAAATTTCACAAAAGTGTGACATTGTCAGGAGTACGCTGCAATTTGACCAAGAAGGGGGGAAAAGAAAGATAATTCAAGAGGGCAAAAAAGAAACCAAGAACCATCAATAATAACTTGATTAGTTCAGCCTCTCTCATTCTACTTAATGATGTAGGCCAAGACAGACAAATGAATGAGAACCTCTATATTTTTCGTATTAAGGACACCCATTGTTTCGACCTTTAGATAGTCTTAAGCCTCAAAATTATATATAGAACCACAGCTTAATATCAAAAGGCAAAAATAGTAAAAAGACAAAATAAAATCTTAAGATGATAGACACAAAAAAAAAAAGAAAAAAAAAAAATACATTGCCAAGTAAAGAAATGTCAAAAGAATCATGCCAAATGTTACTAATGTACAAATCAAGGTTAACTTGGGATATATTCCAATAAGCATATTACACATCACTTGTCAACTAAATTGTAGGTCACAATGAAAAAATATACATACCTAGTAGGGCATAAAGGGCCGCAAGGAAACCCTGTCCACAAAGTAGTTGCATTGATTATGAATAATGATCTTGAAATTGCATGGGGTTCATAAAATCATTTTCAAAATGAAATCAACATGAAAGTCTTTAACAATGTCCATCCACGATCCAGTTATTAAATTAACTTTTATCATTAACTGATCGTGGGTAGACCTTGTTAGATATGGGTTCCAACTCATCTTTGTGCATGTCAGGTCACGCCACATGCAATAAAAAGTAAAAATTTAATGAAAAAGGAAGAAAATGAAAATATACAGTAATTCTCACATTCAATCAATCCCTCTGGATTTGGTAGCTTCTATTGGAGAAATAAGACAACAAAAATGGCACATAATTGCAATGAATAAATCTATTTACAAGCCTATTTATTGATACAAAAAACACACCATTGATATGGAAGCCCACTATTTTTTATAAATATAATGTGCCTCACCATCTCACAGTAAACGGCATGTTTATACAACAGGCTTGTGAATAATGTAACTCAATTCCAATTCAACCAATCACTTCGTTTGTTTTCAGAGATAAGTTGAGATTAAAGTTGAAAGTTAAATAAAATATTATTAGAATATATTGTTTTAATATTAGTTTTGTATTGGGATTTGAAAAAGTTGAATTGTTTATTTTATTTTGTATGGAAATTTGAAAAAATTGTAATGATTAAGATGATATGAGATGAGATGAGAGTTTTCTGAAAGTAAACAAGTTGGACCAGAAACTTACCAAACTAAACCCAAGAACTTTAACTGGAGAAGGACTGATTTCCTCCAAAATTGCCTCAGCATCCTGAAATGACCCAATTTTACGATCATATAAAGTTTAAAATATTTTTAAACGAAGTACCGGAAATACTATACGGTCAGCTCACTTTAAAAGAACATTAAGTATGGAACTCCTACAAAACCAGCATATTGAAGGGTCAGCTTGGAGACTGGTCTATAGTGGAAACAGCCTGCCCCTCCTAAAATTTGACTACGTGCAAAAGACCACTTCTCAAAAACTAGATGAAATTCAAACTCAGCTTCCTGGAAATGATAGGAATCATATAGAATATTCTGTTTCATCTTCAGCACATGTACTATTATATCAGTTTGATATTTGGTAGACCATGAAGTTTCAACACTGACCAGGATGACTTCTTCAACACTTCTTTTGTTGTATACCCTCCATCTATAAATCAGTTAGTGGATCTCTCTAATTGCAACGGCTTTGACGTCGGATAATTTTTTATTTAGATCCAAACTAAAGCATAAACTGTCTCATGACTCATAATCAAAATAAATCATTACTCACAAAAATGTTTACCCTGATCAGATAGTCTTCTTAAGACACTGCATATACCACTCAGTACTTTGGAGGGATGAACCAACCACAGTGTATTTTCAAATTGCTTCGAAGTTGGAAGCAAGAAAAAAAAAAAAAACACTGTAGTCTGACTTGTAGATATATCTCAGATGTCTTAAGAGTTCATTAATCCTCACAACTTATTTACATGTTAATTGACAGCCTCATATAGACTTGCCCAATATTCAGTATTAGTTAAAGATAATTTATGCCTTCTATATTTGAAGAGTTAGTTTAAGGGTGTCTCACAAAGTGTTTGGAGCTTTAAAATCAAATTATCCAAATTAAGTATATCATTAATTGGGATTTTCTTTTTCTTGTTCTATCCTTGCTGCAGAATTTGTACACAAGTTGATCAAAGGTACGAGTAGATTTATCAAATTTCTCAGTATCAGATACATCTATTGAATATGAATCTCGGTTAATCATGAACTAGTCAAAATATGAAAACTCAAATCAAATGGAAGTAGCACTTACAGAATACATGGGAAATGATATCTGGGAATTGAACTTTAGCAAAACAAAATTATTAAACAAGATAATACACCTATTGTGGCATTAACTAGAAGTTAAAGAGTGCAGGGAGCAGGAGTGAAAAACATACCTCATTGAAAACAGTAAGTGCTGTCTCAGGTTTGAGCTGCTTAATACGGAGCCCCTGCTTTACCCAAGACTGAAAGCCACCTTGGACCAAGTACGGTTGCTGTCATGTAAAAAAGCAGTCAAATCATTAGTATGTATAACGTAGTTTGCAAGATGAATGCTACTTATCATCCCACACCACACACTTTACATATTTTAAAATTATTTTTTATTTTATTTTATTCTTGTTAAACTAATTGAGTTATTCTACTTATCATCCATACACCACATACTTGTTATAGAAAATATGAAAAAATAAAATAAAATAGGTATGGTGTGTGGGGATGATAAGTAGAATTATTCATACAAAGACCAGAGTAAATTTACTACCGCATAATTTTCTTAATGATTCAGTTTCTAAGAATTTCAGTTATGATGGTTCCTGCCAGTTTTTACAGAACTGTTTGGGCACTTTAGGACAAATGATTTGAAACATCGTCAGGGTTTTTTGAGATTCTTGAATATTAATTCATTAACCAGATATATAACGATCCCATTTGCAAAATCAGCTGCTATTGTCCACCCAGGCAGTTGAGTTCTCTAATCTGAACTAGAGTGGAATGAATTCATTAGGAACCCTTAGCTGCTTAACATTAAACACATCAACATTGTCAAGACTTAGAACACCTTAAGTAGCATTTGCATAGCTTAGCCTGTAGATGGTATTACCCGAAGTCCAATTCCAAAAACATGCTAAAAATGGATGTTACCCGTCAATCAACCAGAATTCTATTTTTGAATGATTTTCTTCTTTTTTTTATCGGTCTTTTGAATGATTTTCAGAATGACCATATTATTCCTACCTTTAAATTTTCCAAAAAAAAATCATGATAAGCAAAAAATTGTAACATATATAGTGGACCCTGCTCCTATGCATACAAGAAATTGTTCATTATTCTAGAAAAAAAATAGCTAAAAAAGACGGGAGTGTATGCAGAACATTTACTCAAAAGCAAGACATCGGTATGAATATAAAATATCACATGACAAGTCATTTATCATTAATTAGGTTCAAACTGTCGCAAAACATCACTTGAAAAGAAAATGGACCAAATGTGAATCCTTTTTTTTTTTTTTTATAAATAAACAATTTTATTGATCAAAGAATAGCAACACCTAAATGACAACTTTGATGCCCCACCTAGGTGGGCACATTAGAGGCAAGAAAATCTCATAAGGCCATGCCATTAAAATCTACAGCTATGGTCCATCTACAAAGGGTTCTAAAAAATAAAAGTTTAAGCTCCTCCAACGATCTTTCATGGTCTTCGAAAGTCCACTCATTACGCTCATGCCACAAACTCCACAAAATGCAACTAGGGATCATCTTTCACATAGCTTTAATCGATTGTCTGCCTCTTATGCTTGGCCAACTAGCCAGCGCTGCCTCAACCGTTTTTGGCATCACCCAGACCATTGCCGAATGAGCGAACACCTCATTCCATAGAGCCCTTGCTACATCACAATGCAATAGAAGATGATCTACCGACTCTCCCCCTCCTTTGCACATACAACACCAGTCTGCGATAATGATCTTTCTTTTTCTTAGATTGTCAATGGTAAAAATCTTATCCAAGGAAGCGGTCCAGACAAAGAATGAGGCTTTGGGAGGTGCCTTGTGACTCCAGATCTTTCTCCAAGGGAACTAATAGTTGGACTCTAGAGTGAGGGCATTATAGAAAGAACGAACGGAGAAAATACCTTTTCTTGCTAGAGTCCACCACATGACATCTTCTTGTTGGCTGTTTAATCTTATGGAATATATGAAGCAATAGAAATCTGCAATGCTACTTATCTCCCAGTCCTGTGCTGCCCTACTGAAATTAATATTCCAAGTAATTCGTCCCCCCGACACCTCCATAACATCCACCACTAATACTTCCTTCACACTCGCCAATTAGAAGAGAGAATGATACAAATCTTTTAAAGCCATGCTATCACACCACAATCGCTCTAGAATTTTATCCTGGATCCTGTACCCACCCGAAGCTTAACAAAGCGGTTAAACACCTCCCAGCCTTTTCTAATGTGTTTCTACAACCCTAATCCATAGGCCCCTCTATCTTCTCTAGTGCACAAATCCCCCCATAAGCCACCATACTTCTTTTCAATAACCAATTTCCATAAAGAGTTTGGTTCCCTAGAAAATCTCCATAACCATTTGCCTAATAATGCCCGATTGAATACCCTTAGGTTTCTAACCCCCAGCCCTCCCCCCGGAATAGAATGTCACACCTGTTTCCACTTAACCAAGTGAAACTTGAACTCATCCCCCAAACCCTCCCACAAAAAATCTCGTTGGAGCTTCTCAATACGGGCTGTCACACTTGCTGGTATTGGGAATAGAGATAAGAAATAGGTGGGTAGGTTACATAGTGTACTCTTTATCAAGATAATCCTTCCGCCTTTTGACAAATACAATCGCTGCTCTATTTTCTCGATCACTGTATCCCATATCAAAGAAGCCCTCGAGGCACTCTCCAATGGAAGTCCCAAGTAAGTCATAGGGAAAGAAACTGTCTTACAACCCAAAGTTCTTGCCAAGTGGCAAATATTATGGACTAGCCCAATTGGCACCAATTCTGATTTTTCCAAATTTACCTTCAAACCAGAGAGTGCCTCAAAGCAAAAAAGTAAGGCCTTTAGAACTTGAACCTAGCTTTGGTCAGCTTCGCACATAATCAATGTATCATCTGCAAACAATAAGTGGGAAATATTAATAATACCCCTATCCGGGGTTCCAATTGGGAAACTTGCTATAAAACCATTCTCAATCAATGCCGATAGCATCCTGCTTAGAGCCTCCATGACTATGACAAACAACAAGGGAGATAACGGGTCCCTTTGTCTCAATCCACGTGAGCTCTGGAAGAAACCCACTGAGACTCCATTCAACAAAACAGAGAACTTTGCTGAAGATATGCACCAATGGATCCAGGCCCTCCAACGCTCCCCAAAATCACACCTCCTAAGTAAATGAAGGAGGAAATCCCAATTGACATGGTCATATGCCTTCTCCATGTCGAGTTTGCACATGATCCCTGTTTTCCCAACTTTCAATTGACTATCAAGGCATTCATTAGCAATTAACACCGCATCCAAGATCTGTCTTCCTTTAACGAAAGCATTTTGAGGTTGCATAACAATCTTCCCCATCACCTCACTGAATCTATCCACAAGTACCTTGGAAATTATCTTATACACCCCATTCACAAGACTAATAGGCCGAAACTCCTTAATCTCCGTCGCCCCCACCTTCTTGGGAATCAAAGCAAGGAACGTGGTGTTAAGACTTTTTTCAAACCTTCCAACCCTGAAAAACTCCTGAAAGACCTTCATTAGGTCTCCCTTAATAACTTTCCAACAGTCTTGAAAGAAACCCATAGAGAAGCCATCCGGTCCTGGTGCCTTATCCTTCAGCATTTTTCTCACAACTTCATGAACCTTTCTCTCCTCAAAGTCCCTTTCTAGGCGTGATACATCACTTAAACCGATGGTGTTAAAATCCAGCCCATTCAATGGAGGCCGTCATCCCACCTGCTCCTCTAGTAAGTTCTCATAGAATTCCACAACATGATTGTGGATTACCTGCTCTTCTCTACACTCCACACCATCCACCTTCAACATCTCAATATTATTATTTCTCCTCTATAAGTATGGCTGCAATCGAGCCGAGCCGAGCCGGTTTTTGGCTTGCCGAGCTCGGCTCGACTCAAAATACTCAAACTCGAGATTTTTTTAAATTCTTTGTTCGAGCTTGACTTGATAAGCTAAAATCTCAACTTGAGCTCGAGCTCGTCCCACAAACGAGTTTGAGTCGAGCCGAAACTTGAATTTTTTTTTTTTTGCAATAAGATTTAATAATTAAATAAATAAATAAAGAACTAATATTGAATTTATACAACTAACAAGTAGAACCTCTATTAAATTATAAAATTTTAAAAAATTTATAAATAATTAATATCTAACTAGTTGATATTTATCCAAAATAACAATATATTATATGCCTACATATATTATTAATACATACACTTAATATAATAGCATATATCTATTTCATATATGGTTCTCACCTACTAGTATATGAAATTATTAAATTTTATCAACTAATTATTATACAAATTATAAAATATACCTATAAAATATATTTACTAGATAGACATAAGTAATTAGAATACATATTATATATTTAATTATAAAAATGGTATGCTTATATTATTAGCTAATACATATATACATGCATAGGTGTATGTATATATTTATCAATATATGAATGAGTTTTAATCGAATTGAGCTAACGAGTCGACTCGAAGTTAAACGAGCCTTAGCCGAGTCGAGTCGAATTTTGTCGAGTATGTGTCATTTACAAATCGAGCGGGTATCTGTTTTAACGAACGAGTTTTTTTTTTTCACGAGTCGAGTTCGATTCAAGTTTAACCAAGCGAGTACCGAGCGGGTTATCGAACAGATGGGTTCATTTACAGCCCTATCTGTGAGTTTGCAATTCTGTGGAAGAAACTTGTGCTCCGATCCCCTTCCCTCAACCATAATGCCCTTGATTTTTGACGCCAAGACATCTCTTCTAGTAAAATCAACCTTTCAACTTCTGCAACCAGCTCAACCTTCCTCTCTTGTTCTGCCTAAGTGAGGTGTTGTACCTCTTGAAGTCTCTCAATCTCCTGAATTCTAACAACTTTATTTTTTTGATTTCCCCTACATTGCCAAACGATGTAGCCAAACGACTCCAAGTTCCATACCTTTAGATCTATTTTGAGAGCTTCCAATTTTGCTGCAAAAATGAAACTAGGAGTACCTTGGAACTAATAAGAAGACCACCACTGTTTAATCCTATCTACAAACCCTTCCGATTTCAGCCACATATTCTCAAATTTAAACGGCCGACGACCCTTACGAATGCCTCCACAATCGAGCAAAATAGGCAAATGATCCGAACCAATACGGGGCAAACACTTCTACCAGACCTCCAGGAAATGGCTTTCCCATTCCGGTGAAATTAGAAACTGGTCCAGTCGAGACCATGACTAATTATTAGACCAAGTAGCAGTACCACCAGCCAAAGGCAAATCCACCAAGTTCAAGTCAAAGACAAACTCCAAGAACGCCTCCATTGCTGGCCGTAATCTTCTACTTCCCGAAGCTTCACTTGGGAATCTCACAACATTGAAGTCTCCCCTTATACACCAAGGGAGATCCCACCAGTTATGAATCCCAGCAAGTTCATCCCATACCAAGCTCCTGTCCGTGTCTAAGTTGGCACCATAAACACTTGCAAAAGCCCACAGAAAGTTATCAGCTACACTCTTAAACGAGCATGCTACCATGTAATTTCCAATAAACTCCTCCACCCTTTCCACCACGCATCTATCCCACAACACCACAATCCCTCCAGACGCCCCATTAGAGGCCAAATAAGCCCAATCTACATGGACCCCGCTCCATAAACTTCGCACAATTCCCCTATCAATAAATTTCAATTTAGTTTCTTACAAACATACAATATCCACCTTCCATTCCTGGATCATTTTTCTAATCCGTAGGTGCTTATCCACATCATTAAGCCCACGGACATTCCATGACCCAATCTTAGGTTTCATGGAAGCAAGGCCTGCCCCTTCCCTTTTACCCTTCCCCTGCTAGTGCTGTTCTCCATATTCATTGACCAAGTCAATCTTTTGAGTTCCCGGTGCTTCTTTGATTCTCCCTTATTTTTTTGTTTGTGCCCCGCTTCAATTGTTGTGAACAAGGCCATGAACTGCTCCTCATATCCGTCGCATTCAAGCCCCACAAATTTCTGGATTTCTTTCACATTGTGAAAAACCCAATCCAAAACATTAGGTTTAGGTGGAAAACAGAAATTCAGCGGGGTAGGTTCCTCCAATCTACTTAACTGATTTTCGTGAAAATCTCCTTCCAGAAATATGCCATCCAAACCCATCTGTCCACCATCGTTAGGGAGAACAAAATCCCCATCCACCGAAAGTGAACTTAGCAAAAGTGAGAGTGATTACAGAAGATATTAGAGTCAACTCCCTCAGGGTATTTAGTAATATAATATATGATTCACTTTTGAGTTGAAGATAAAAATTCAGAACATATGAAAAGCTATTGACTATGATTCTATTGATGAGATAATTCTATCATTTTTCCTTTCAAACTTATGATTATCTTAGCTATTTTTTCATAGTTGAATCTTTTGAAGTTTAGAAACACTTGCCTTAACCCCAAGTTTTTTCAAGGATCTTGCAATGCCTTTGGAGCGAGTACCATCAGCATCCATGATTATGACCTTGGACCTGTCCTACAGGTAGTAGAAAGCAATATTCTGAGGTGTCATTCCACAATCTAGATCATAATATAGCAAATAATAAGAGGTGCACGATAAAGGAATATCTCATCGCCATAATAAATTAATATTTCCAATACTATCTATTTAAAGCATTCTGCAGTTATCACTTTGGTCATTTGCATCTTTCTTTTATATTTAATGTTGTATTTTCTTAGCTCATTTAAATGAAAAAGGGGTAAAATTTATTAAGAATTTTTTGAGCAAAGAGCATCACAAAAAAAGGAAAAAAAAAAAAAAAAAAAAAAAAAAAAAAAAAAAAAAAAAAACAAATCTTAATTTCTTTTTCAAAATTTTTTATCAGCTTCCTTCAACTTCTAATGCTACCATGTTTTAAAGCCCATAATAATTTTTCATTTAATCATTATTGGGCTCCACCACTTTCACCACACAAGAAAAGAAACGTTTAAAAAATTCTTCTCATATAGATTTACAATGGGCCTACTGACAAACACAAACACGAGACACATCTAGAAAACTTTTCTCGAAGTTTTTGTTATGCAAACATGCTCAAAGAGTTTGTGAGACTATCAATGAGTGACCAAACCTGGTGCTATAGCAAAAAATTTCATGGGTCCAAGACAAAACTTGTAATACACTTTTCACTAGGCCTCCCTTTATAAGTATTTACATCCATGGTGCCAAACCAAAGAAAAACATCAAGCTACATACCTGAACGATCTTCAAATTCCGAATAACAGCAGCAATCAAGGAGTCATCAAGGTCTCTTCCACTCTTCAAGAACTTCCTTACAGAACCGTCAACCTGAAATCAACCAAAAATAAGCTTCAGCAGAGAATGCACTGAAGAGCGACTGAAGTCAATACTTATTTATTTATTTTATTTAGCCCATGTCTTCAGAAGCAGCAAAGCAAAGGTACAGGAATATGTCATTTCCTTATTACCAATTAATAATACTACTTTACATTTCCATAATACAGTTCTTCAATTAGCATTCTGAACCAACCTCAGGTAGAGTTACATTTGCATAGCGAGACCGAGCTGCCCGACGGAGATCAGGAACACCATTACTTTCTCTCAAAACCTTCAACCAAGAAAATTCCCAACACTAAAATCAGTGGGAAATCCAGCTTTCAGAAAATTTGAAAGAAAATCTTTTTTGGGGATAAGTAAGTACTTTATTTGAAAGAGAGACACCCAAGCACAAAGGATGACCATAGGGTGGAGGAAAAGTTTTCCTTTATTGAAAAGCGAAAAGGGAACCATGAGGTCATGACAGCATATCTGGTGGGGTATAAAAGAGAATTTGAACAGCATATTTTGAAAAAGAACAAAAGACTTGTAGAAATATTGCAAGCAAAGCATTTGGTTATTTGGCTGATTTCACCTCTTGAAGGAAAAACAGATTTATTATTATTTTTTGCTCCAAAAAAATGCCAGAAAAATTTACAGTTGCTTGCCTCAGGCCGGACATCAATGAGTACATTATTCTCCTTCCCAGTCAAGAACTCCAAAGTTAATTTAGGAGATAAATCTCCAGAGTAACCACTATATGTCCACACCCAAAAAAACACCCTGCACAAATCTGATAAAAAATATGAAATTTCCCGTGAAATAGATTAATTATTCTCCTAATGAAAATAAATAAAGAAATATCTTTGAGCACAAAAGAATATTCATACCATAAAGTGGTTGAGGTTCCAAGGAAAAGCACAAATGGAACAATTGGATCATTTGGATCCAAGCCAAGATTCTTCTCCAACCCCTCTAAAGCAATATACACCTGTTCACAGAAGATTCGTTCAGCAAGGAGTAATTATTAAGTACTATCAAAGTACAAACATGCGGCATTCTCATCGTATCATAGAATGCCATGTCAATTAATACACACATATATATACACACTTACATAAATAATTTTAATTCTAATTGCATGGCATGTTAGGATAAATGAGAGTACCACTTCATCCATGTTCCAAGAGTTTCTAATAATTTTCCTTTAGCAAGTACTATATGAATACTTTCGATGCAATTGATATCTGTTATGATTTTCAAACAGCATTATCAGGTTGTTGATGGAAAAGTGAGGCTGATAGCCAGCAAAAGAACCAGCAATCAACCCGATAATCCAATCCATTGAAACTGATTTTCAGCAAAACAGAGGATCTCGCAACAGAGTGATGACATTGACTCGTCCAAAAAAACCTATAAATGAAGTGTATAAGACAAAGAATGAGAATACCTGTTGAAAAATCGTCCTGACCGGCCTCAAGACATCTATTGCTCTCTCTTCAGACAAATTCAGAGCATCCCTGATGTCTGGAGGAAGCAGTTCTTTTGTGGACCCATAAGAATAAACAACAAAGGAAGCCCCATCTTTTAAATAATCCTCCACTGTGACAATTGTACGCCTCAATACATCAGCAGCAACAACAGATGCTTTACTTATGGCTTCCTTCAAGTCACCTGAAAAGCTTGTCAAACTATTACCGGCCAATTCCCTGTTTTGATCAGCAGTTGAAAACACTCCACCAACAGCATTATCTACTGCATCAGTAGCATTTTTAATGACTGATGAAATAGATGCATTAATGGCATCTACCGAGCTTTTCAAGGCACTTTCTCCCTTGTTTATTGATGTACTGAAGGACTTACTAGCACCATCCAGAAAATCCTCAATACTTGTTTTTTTATTGAACAATGGATCCTTATACGCATCTAAAGAGTCAGATGAAGATGCCATTATATCAGTAGTTGATATGGTTTCAGGTTCTATAGGTCCAGACAAAATATCTGCAGGTTGAGATGATAGCTCTTTCAAGTTCGTGAATCCTTCTTCTGCAACAGCTGTGCTAGAATCCTCTACATATTTAACTTCCACCCTGCCCAAGGGGACTGTTTCATTTATCATTCCATTTGAAGAACTCCAAACATCCGAAAAGTTGCACTCCAAATAATCTGATTCATTTTGGCAGGATTGATTATTAGTGAAACCTGGGGAGACTGATTGTTCAGTGCTCTTAACAAAAGTAGAGTAGAAAGACTTTGTAGCTTGTGTTTGAAAGGATTCTCCTCGCAACTGAGTTCCATTTGGCAAGCCTAAAAAAACCCTTTCTTCCCTGATACATCTGACTTCAAAATCCTTCTGGAATGGGGAAGAAGGTCGCAATCCATGTAGTGAAATCTGCAAGATCCACTTAGTAAAATCCATAAAAACTGCTGCACAAAAATGCATGCCATGTTTCCATTCAAGATTGACTTTTTTGTGCTTGGAAGTCAATAAGGATAACATTGTAATCATTTTCTTCTTTGATTGTAAAGGGTCTATTTGTTTTGCATTCTCTAAATACATTTCTTTCGTTTTGCAGGTCAAAGATAAAGAAACCCATATATCTTATCTCTATCAGCCCGTGGCACAACGAAAGATGGTTTAAGCCTTACCATGTGTCAGCATAAATACCAGGAAAATGTAGGTGGTCACTCACTTGATCTAAACTGTCAATTTATTAAGCTCATGCCAGCCTTCAACTTTGCAATGTACTTATTTTTTTACTACAGTGACATTCTATCAGGACTTATTGGATTAAATTTGGTTTTCATGAAACCGTCCAATTGAAACCCATCAAACCTTAATTTTTGCATCTAATCATCATACATATAATAGTAGACATATTAAACTGAAACCATCTATCTTAAGTCCTTAACTTAATTGTGAAACAGCATAACAGAATGCTTTCTAGCTGTTGAAAACTCTGTGACATTAATAACTGTACGCTGACACACATTAGCAAGCACATGTGTGTACATACAATGATATGCATGAAGAAAAGAGAGTATCTCAAATCTGTAGACACTCCTAAGCTACATTTTTATGGAGACTGACTTCAAAGGCTGCAATAATACTCATCATGGAATAAAATCCCTCACTATGACTTTTAACAGTCACATCACATTGAAGACACCCGATTTTACGAGTATAAAAGAAATATATCAAGCTCTCCAATTTCCAATGTAAGAAATTCATTGTATTAAAAAATGTGTGCAACTGTACAAGACTAAAATGTCCTATTTATACATTTGATATTCACTGAGGTACCCTATACACCATGTCCTATACACCATGTACCGACTTTAATTAAAGAATAAAATAAACATACACGTGTAAAGAGTTTACATTACAATCTAATCAAATAAACTCCAACAACTTGGATGGACTAATTGAAATGACTATTTGTTTATTGATAAAAGAATAAATGATCTGTAGGCAACTACTGACATAGTTAAAACTTCATAAAATGGGTTAAGATTCAGTCATTTAAGCATGTAATATATAGTACATACACACATATTCAGTAAGTCGAGTCTCACCGTAGAATAAGAAGCACAGCTTGGGGTGGCTGAGCAAACAGGCAACATTGTCACATCAACTAAAAATCGATCCAAAAACATTCACCAAATTCTCATCCTCTGCCCAAAACCATTAAAAACAAACACCAAATTCAGCATTACAAAACGTGAAACTCCATATTGAATAAAACCCACCAACCAAAAGTCAATCTCAAAGGAGGCAAAAAAACAATCTTGTGCGACTCTCGAATTCAAAGACAAATACAATGATTTTAAACTGAAGGAAAACGAACCGTGTTAATTTAAGACGTTAAGCTCAATTCTTGAAAAGGGTTTCTAAAAATTCAGTCTACAATGACAGCCAAGTTGACAAAAATTGATGAATTGGAAGCGTTTTTAGAGTGAGGGGGGGAAAGAGTCTACAAGTCGTTCTTACTTGAAAGCTGGAAGGATCTGAAGAAGAGTTAGGTTATTTAGACGGAGAATCGTCCAATGAAAAGATATAATAGTAGATATGACGAGGAGAATCGTGTGGCTTGTCAAAGCCGTTAGCGCCATCCCCGTTGGCTCCTCTTTGCCTCTCGTTTATTTGTGGGGACAGATTTTGTACTTTTGATTCTGGATTAACAGATATTGCCCTTTTGTATTATTAACAGATGTGCCCACCCACCCGCCGGGCCGGGTACGGTACACGGCCAGAACCGTATGATATGTGGTACATTATCCGTGAGGAGGGTTTGGATATCGAAAAAATATGAGATGATTTTAAATAAAAATTAAAAATTAAATAAAATATTATTAAAATATTATTTTTTAATATTATTATTATTTTAAAATTTAAGAAAAAATTAAATTGAAATTTTAAAAAATTGTATTGTTTATTATGTTTTATGTATAAATTTAAACAATTTATAATAATAAAATGAGATAAAATGGATTGAGAGTATTTCTTCCGACCTCTAAATCTACTCTTACCGACAATTGGGTCCTGATAATTTTATTATTTTTTTAACTTTGTGATTAAAAAAATATTTTTTTAATGATGTTATTTTTTAAAACTTGTTTTAGTGTATAAAAAAAATAAAATGAAAAATGGGACATCTCGTGCTACACCCTCGGGCTCTTAACCGTTAAGCAAATAAATATTAACGTGGAAGTCCATTGGAAAGTGGATTAAATTACATAACTTTGTTGCATACTGAATGGCATATGTATTTTTTTTGTCAAAACACGTCTATTACTGCATATGACTCGCGCAACGTTTCCTTCAAAATTACCCTTTTATCGACCTTTGATTCAGTCAATAAAGTATAGAAGGGGGACATTATGGTACATACCTTATTTAGTTTTACTTTTCGTGCAAGCAAAACTTTTGTTATTAGGGCTTTGCTACATACAGTCGGTAAATGCAGTCGACGTGCAGTCGGCTGTATGGAATGAATAAAAAAAAATTATAAATTTTTTTTTTTATATTCAGGGGGACCTACATGAATAAAAAAATGTTATAAAAATAATTTTTTTTCATGTAGGTCTCGTATTAATTTATTTTTTTACAACCGACTGTATCTGCTGACTGTAAAAAGTATTTCTCTTGTTATTAAGTGAGTATCCTCTCTTTTTTTTTTTTTTTGTTTTTTTCTTCAGTTAATCTTATCTTTTTCTAAAAACAACCCATCCTCACGTGCCTATGATTTCTTCAGTTAATTGGCATCTGTCAACACTAATTGCGTCTTAGAATTGTGTTCTAAGAAGATAAAAAGGTCTTGAAATCGTACAAGACTTTGGATTTGTCAGGGCCCGGTCGTTTTTTCGTATGCATATGTGAAAATTCAGAGTACCCTCGATACATCCAATTGACCAATTCAAAGGAATGATAAAATTGTTTTCCAGCAAAATAAAACAGAATATTGACGGCTTGGATCCCTTCTGTGTTAAATATGGACAATATTTTATTTGAAATGTCCAAGGAATAGCTAGATTGAGTTCTCGTTTGGGAAATGGGATGTGATTATAAATGTGTAAATAATAGTAAAATAGTTTATGAATATTAATAAAATAGTTTGGATTAAAATATTTTATTAGATTTTAATAATATAGAGAATAAATTGAATACAAATATTATAAAATTAAAATATTATTAGAAGAAAAATTATACTCATTTTTTTGTACCATACACTTACTTTTATTTTTTATCTTTTTTATTTTTTATCTTTTTTATTTTTTTCCTTTAAGATGTGTGTGATGTAAGGATAATAAGTAGAATAACTCTTGTTATAAGATAATTTTTTAATATTATTTTTGTTTCAAAATTTTAAAAAATTTAATTATTTTTTGTGTTTTGTTTTAAAGTTTAGAAAAGTTGTAATGATTGAATAATAGTTGGATAAAAAGTTAAATACTATAATTAAAAAGGTATTTGTGTTTGAGAGTAAAATTATAAAAAATTTAAGATGAGATAATTTATGGTTCTATTTCGTATTTGCTTTCTTCTTCTTTTTTGAATAATTATATATATAATTGTAAAATGCGTAAATGCCACGTAATCATTTTAAAAAATAGTAGGATTTAATATTAAAAAATTAATTTTATAAAATATGAAATTTTAATTCTAATTTCATTGCGAGATAAATACCAAACTATCAAATGGTCAATAAGACCAAAACTCAACTATGAATTTCAAACTTAATGTTGTTTACGTACTATAGCTTGATATGCCTCTATATTGCTACCAACAGTAAAACCATGTCCCCCAACGTTAGCTTTCCTTTCTCTCTTCCTCCACAAATCACTCATGATGAACACACCCATTGATCTCATCCAAGCTATATGCACACCCACTCTCGATGACCAAATTTGAGCCATTTTCACAACGACCGTTTTCCACTCAAGAGCCCTTCGACGAGTTCCCCTTTTACAAAAATTGCTCCATCCTGCAAGAACCCATAAAACCAGCCCTAACCCAGATGCTGTGTGAATCTCTACAAGAGAAGTAGAGTTGCAAAGCCGAACTATATTCCACGCTTTGCATAATCTCAAACAAAACATGTTCTGTTCAACCTTGAGAGGAAGTGATAAGACCTCTACCAACACAATAGCGTCACACGAAGTGATTGTAGAATTTGGGACCTCGAGCTCGTTGTTGTTTATAGATCGAAATGGTCTATAAAATCCATCACCCCAAATCGACGGGAGACATTGCCATGAAATGCATCAAGCAAGGCACCACTTTTCCCAAGTTCGCCCGTTGTCGCCACCATATCTGGACCACCACAGGTCTTAGAACTTAGTCCTACGCCTACCAAGTAATTTTCTCGACCCTATTACTTTATCTCGATTTATGATTTTTGTTCAAATATCAAAGTCTTTTTAGCACAATATTTATTAACGCACATAGATATATTTATTTTTCTCAATATTAGCGCACATAGATATATTTGTTTTTCTCAATAATGTCATATAATTAATATCTCGTCAGAGTAATGAGAAGTTATTTTTTATATCCATAATACATCTAATAAACTCTCTTATTTCCATCCCATTGATAATTTGATAGTAGTGGTTGGTTTATCTCTCGCCCTCGGAGCAAAGAGTTGACTTTCAATGAATTGATGAATTCATAAACACATAGAATTTTTATTTGTCAATAAAGTTAGTCCAGGTCACATTACATGCTTTAATTTTTCCCACAAATAGTTAATTTTTAAGAATTTATGCTAAACTTATGACATAACATTAAATCATAGCCTCGTTAACCATATGTAAACTTAAAAAACAAAAAATAAACATATGTTATTATGACAGCTCTACTCATGAGTATTCATCATTACATTTTTAAAAATTGAGAAATACTTTAGCCATAAAGAGATTATACAAAAATCAATTTATAAAAATTGAGAAATATTTTAGTCGCAAATAGATGCTTTTTTATGCGGCAGATGTTTGGGTGTTGAGGTGTCCTCAACACTTCTTACTACTATTCATTACTTTATTATTACTTTTCACATACTCTTATTACTATTCCTTATTTTTTACCTACTTTTATTACTATTCATTACTTTATTATTACTTTTCACATACTTTTTACTACTATTCATAACTCTCCTCAACATTTCTCAACACCCAAACCCATAATAAATAATTTAATTTTTTTAAATCACAAAATAATAATTGTATTGAAAAATAATATTATAATAATATTTTATTCAACTTTTAATTTTCATCTAAAATCATCTCATCTTATCTTACTATTCAAACTCCACCTCAGATTATTTTGAGATGCTGAAATAATTTTAAACAATAATAAATGGTAGTAAAAAAAATAAATAATTGAGACTATTAACTTATTTTGTAGATAGAATGAGATGAAATGAAAGATAAAAGTTAAAAATTAAATAAAATATTATTAAAAAATATATTTTTAATATTATTTTTATTATAAGATTTGAAAATTTTAAATTATTTATTTTATTGTATGTAAATTTTTTTAAAAACTTATAATAATTAAATGTGATTGCTGTGAAAATAAACGAGTTCGATGGCTTTGTATTCTTTCCTTTGAATTAGATTTTGGTAAATTTCTCTCTCTCTCTCTCTCGCCCCCGCTATTTTACATCCGTTCGTGTCTACCGTACCCAATACTCGCATCTCTCCGTTGTCGCAATTCACCGGAGTGTCCAGCGCTCTCTCTATCTCGCTCTGGCTCTGCGAATTCATTTTTCTATAATACGAGCGTTCGACGATCGAATTCCCTTATGAATCGGTTTCCCTCTCTCCGTGTCCAGGGATCGTAAACTCGACGGTGCTATCCAAGACTGCTACTAGTCTGAGTTCGATTCCGAGCTCATGGAATCACCTGGTCAGCTTCTCTGTCTATGCACCTCATTTTTTTCTCTGTGAATCTCCTAATTATTTTTGGTGTTTAACTCTCAACCTCAGTTTGATGCGCTAATTATTTCCGCCTCAGCGTGTCTGATCTGTTTCTAAGTCTGAAAACTCGAATTCTTAATCATCTAAGATTATATTTGTGTGCGTGCACACGACACACACACACAAACGAAGCCCGTGAAGGCAAATCGTTTTGTTTATTTGATATTTGCTTACGTGCCTTAACATGATAGCTTGGATCCGTAGATCTTCTTGTTCGTGCTATTTGCTAACATTCGTAGCATCCATAAGCTCCGGCATTTTCATGACGAGGTAGCTACAACTGTAATGCATTTGTCCTAATCTTCGTTGATTGTTACTTAAACAAGACTGAGGTGTTTTTTATGATCGCTAGACTTGACATTGGTGCATGTGTTCCCGTGCCGGTATTTCAGAAAAAAAGGTTTGTTGAGATCCGACACGTTGAAATCAAATGCATCTTTTAAAATTCGTGTCAATATAGATCTAGGTGTAACAAAGTTAAACGTCATAGGAGCTCATGGTGCTAGGGATGAATTTTATTTATGCGGCTCTACGAGGATGTCATGTATAGAAGCCATCTCATGCAAAAAATTGGCAGAAGAAAATTTATATTTGCGACCTTTTACTTTGATTGCAATGAGGATTACCTAATTTTCAATGGATGAAGGACTAAGACTCTTAAATGACAATAACGTGCTAGTAATTATATCAATCTTTATTATCAAAATAAATATGAACAAACTGCGGCCAAATAGAGTGGGCACTTGGTTGAGGAGCCACTAGCTTACTGGCATGTATGATGGTTTATTTGGATTTATTGGAGGTTTAATGCATAATATGCAGTGAGATTTGCTGTGTAGTTTTGGCTCAAGTGATTTATCCAACAAACACCAGTTTCAGCAAAGATGTTTTTTATCTTAGATTTTGTACCCTGCCTACCACCAACAGAACCTCTACTATAGAACTGGGATTTCATGAGGGCATACATCAAGGGCATATGTTGTCTAGAAGAAAGTTTAGCTTGAAGTGGAACTAGGTGTAAAAGGTGTTTGTGCTCAAGTTGAAAAAATCGTCAGTAAAGGGAAAAAAAAAAAAAAAGAAGAAGATAGAAGAAAGTTAACCAAAAATTGAAGGAAAGCATCTTACCTTTTGTTGATGCTGTGACTTTCTCTGCAAAACCTGTCTTGGGTGTGAAACAAGGCAGCAACAATGAGGACAACCTAATGTTAAAAAAAGGACAACCTCGTGTGCAAAAGAGAGATTCCAAATTATGTGAGTTAGCTAGCTGTATACTCATTTACTTAGCAGTCTGTTTAGTCCTTTAGGAACTCGAGATAGAGAGAGAAGGTCGTAGGCAATGAAAAACTGAATTGGATTCAGTGGTAAAGTGCAAGCAAATATTACATTTGCAGAATCCCCTATCACCTATATATTATGTATGCACACACATTTGTAGAGGCAAAAGTAATTTTTGTTAATATGAAAAAAAAAGAAGATTGTTGGTACTTCTCCCACCAAAAATAAAGTGAAAAAAACAAATGCATAGTATGATAAACACTAGATCCACACAAGGTTTATATGGTGCCCTTTAGAAGACTAGAAGTCTCTTCTGTGCATGCTGCTTTGTCAGCAAAAGAAGTTGGCAATATAGTAGACACTCAGGCATTTATGTTCTTATTTCATTTTTGCATCCCAAAAGTTGCTTACCTTTTTTTTTCTTTTTTTTTTAATATGGCAGGAAAAAGGTCATTTTTTTTGTTAATATGGCTGTCATGGTTCATTTTTTGTTATGGTCAAATTGACATATGTCAGATTGGTTTATTTTTTATTTTATTGGTTTATTTTTTATTTTTAACTAGCTTTCTTCTTACTATTTATTCACAAAGCAAAAGCTCTTACTCTTTTAGTTTTCTTGTCCCATGAATACTACTATATCTGTTACTTTGAAAAATCTTGCTTCAATCATGGCATCATTCTAATATTATGCATGCCTTTCATTTTTCCTGGTGCTGTGTTGCAGTCCGGAATGGGAGGGATACATCTGTGATTGTTCTTACATTGGATACTGGTGAAGTATATATCATTGCTAGCTTGTCTTCCAGGACTGATACTCAGGTGATATATGTCGATCCAACAACTGGCGCCTTGCGCTACAATGCAAAATTGGGTGTTGATATTTTTGAATCTGAAAAAAGGGCTTTAGATTACATTACGAATGGATCACAATGGCTGTATAAGAATTTAACATATGCCAGGGCGATTTTGGGTTATGCCGCCCTGGGAAACTTTGGTTTGCTACTTGTTGCAACGAAGTTAATTGCAAGCATTCCAAACCTGCCCGGTGGAGGGTGTGTATATACGGTGATTGAGAGTCAATGGATCAAAATATCACTTCAAAATCCTCAACCCCAAGGTAAAGGAGAAGTGAAGAATGTTCAAGAATTAACTGAACTTGATATTGATGGAAAGCACTACTTTTGTGAGACAAGAGATATCACTCGGCCTTTCCCGAGTCGTCTTCCCTTGCAAAAGCCTGACGATGAATTTGTTTGGAATGGATGGTTTTCAATGCCTTTCAAAACCATTGGGCTGCCACAACATTGTGTCACTCTGCTGCAGGTTTTACTTCATGCTCGGTGTCTTCAAATTGATGCTCGTCTGATTGTTGTTCTTTCAAAATGTCTAGCTTTTAAGTGAGCTCCTCTATATGTTCTTGCTACAGTTATCATAGGCCAATTTTAGTATGCTTTGTATTTTGTGGTTGCATATACATATTTATACAAAGAATTTTAAGTGACAAGCAATGAGTTTCCCTCCATATCAGGAGCTGAACTCCATCTCAGTTATGAAAAATTCATTCAACTGATGGATAAAAAGCGTTTTGGTAACATACAATTGAGGGTTAGACATTTCTCAATTAATTGGTCTAGGTGTAAAGCATGCATGTAATAATATGTCTTTCTACATGCAAAGTCGATCTTAATCTGGACTGTGATTAGCATATTGTCCTACTAGGGGGTTCAAAAGTATTTGAATGAGGTCAGGTTAAGCCACATTTTTTGATGTCCTCTTTTTCAAACCTGCTATTTCATAGGTCAGGTTGAAGTCGTCTAATCATACCATGCTGGCTAATTTTCAAATTTGGATATTCTAGTGACGTTCTCTGTAACTGGTAATAAAGTGGGGAAAACAATGTTGTTCTGCTTCCTGATGCTTTTGTATCCAGGAATTTGTTACTGCTGCATTATTTTTTAATCGTTCCTATGTTTAAGCATTTATTGCTCAACGCTTGGGAAGAAGCCATTAGACGTGTATATACATATATGTTTGTGGGGGTGTGTGTCTTTGTGTGTCCCCCATGAAGGAATTTAATTCAGTCAGCAGTGCTTGTTAGAAAGAGCAAGTTCAAATTGCCACCATAAATTGCTTATCAGTCTGCCTATTACAATCAATTATTACTGATATGTCCCAAATTGCCATCAGAAATTACTTAATTTGTCTACCTATTAGAATTGATTATTTCTGAAATTTTGACTTTTTTTAACAACTAATTGAAATTTTTATTGAAAAATGCAAAAGGTATAGCCTAGATACACAAGAGTATACAAGAGGAATACCTAAGTAGAAGTAGGAAAGTGTTTTTATGTGATGTTTAAAAAACTTATTTCTCTGGAATCTATTTTTGATAGGTTTCTCTGGAATTTATTTTGACAATGTTTTTGTTATCTATAAAATCATTATCACTTGGATATAGTTAAGTTGTGACTTCTCTTGTTTTGGCTGTTGTCACTATCCATGTGTGCTTTCACAGTCCATTTTTAGTTAAGCCATGACTTCTCATGCTCGAATCTTATCACTATTCATGTGTGCTTTCATATTCCATTCTTTTTTTAAATTTTATGTTATCTTTGTTCCTCTTCCAATTCACTTTCATAACGATTCACCTGCCCAACATTTGGGAGTATTTGTTTAGCTATCTTTAATGTTTAAGATTGTTATAATAATGTGTAGGGGTTTGCAGAATGTCGAAATTTTGGAAGCTCAGGTCAGCTAGAAGGGATTGTTGCTCTCACTGCTCGTCGTAGCAGATTGCATCCTGGCACTCGATATTTGGCTAGGGGATTAAATTCGTGTTTTAGCACAGGTCTGCAACACATTAACAACTTTTGAAATCAAATTGCATTGTAATGGAATTTGCTAAGTTATTTTGGTCAATTGGTAAAAGCTCCCTACAAAAGCTTTTACCAATTAGAATCGAAAAAACTTCTGAGAGTTATCTTTTGGTTTCTAATACTCATTTGTTCACTTCATTTAAACCCACAAAGTGATAATTTACATCTCAACAATCCAGTTACCACATTGTCTCTAGTTTGGAATTAATTGACTAATTAACAATATTGGCAATTTTTTTTTTCAATTTTCATTTTATAAGTAGATGAAATTGAAAGGAAAAAGGGTGATACCTATGTACCTATGAAGTATATAAGAAATTCACTTAACTAAAAAAAAGTAAAATGAGCAAGAAAATCATACCACGTTGGCTAGTTTTCAAATCTGGATATTCTAGTGACCTTTATTGCACTTATGCCAAAGAAGGAAGGATCTTCGGATGTGAAGGGTTTCCACCCCATTAGCCTTGTTAATAGGATGTCCAAAATCATATCCAAAGTTCTTGCCAACTGCCTGAGCATGGTTTTGGAGAAGATTATCTCTAAACCTCATAATGCTTTTGTCAAAGGTAGACAAATTTTGGACTTAGTGCTAATTGCTCATGAATGCTTGGAGAGTGGAATAAGTCGAGTGTGCCGGGTATCTTATGTAAGTTGGACATGGAGAAGGATTTCGTCCATGTAAATTAGAATTTCCTTTTTTTTTTTTTAAAAAAAGAAGATTTATTTGGGAGATGTGGTTTCGAGGAGAGGTGGTGTATTTGGATCAAGTATTGTGTTTCCATGATCCGTTTCTAGCTTTTGGTGAATGGCACTCCCGTTGGTTTCTTTAATATTTCTCGTGGATTGAGACAAGGGGATCCGTGTCTCCCTTCCTTTTTGTGATAGTCATGGATGCTCTTAGTCTGATTTTGGGGGCTGCTATTGGTGGTGGGTTCTTGGGAGGTTTAAATAAGGTGCCCTAACAATGGTTTTATCAATGTTTCTCATATTCTTTTTGCAGTTGACACTCTTATTTTTTTCAAGGTAGGACATGGCCACGTTCAATTGTTAAGGATTCTCTTGCTTTTCTTTGAGGCTGTCTTTGGCCTTACGACGAACCTTGGGAAGTTTGAGATGGTCCAATGGGAGTGCTAGGGGGGTTGGTGCTCAAATGAAGTGAAAGGCGCACATGTTGGAGGACTGTAGAAATACATTAGGAGTAGTTGGGAAGATTTGGCCAGTCATGTTAGTTTCATGATTGGCTAGGGCTCCAAAATTAGTTTCTGGCATGACTCTTGGTCTGGTGGTACAACCCTTAAGGTTTCATTCCCCACTCTCTAATGGATCACCCATAATTAGGATGCTTCGGTTGCGGATCTCTTGAATATCTCTAATGGATCTCCACTATGGAAGGTGCGTTTTCTTAGAGTTGTGCCGGATTGGAAGATTGGTGCTATTTCTGATCTATTCAATTTGGCAACCAATAAGAGTGTGACGCGTGGCACTCTTATTAAAAATAATAAAATCAGAAAACTCAAAAGAAAAATATATTAAAATAAATGAGAAAACTAAAAACTTAAAAATGTAAAATATTAAATTTATAAAAAAGGGAAAACAATTTTTGGGGAGGCCCTCCCCGCGGGAAGGAGCATCCCTTCGACAGGGCCGCAACGGGGTGGTTTGGAAGCCACCCTGTGGTAGTCTGGTGGTGGCCAACTCCACAGTGGTTGATCTAGCCATAGGCAGCCAAATTGGCCACCTATTGTGGTTTTTGTAGTCATTGTGGGGTGGCTTATTGGCCATCCTGCAGGGGCCCTGTGAAGGGATCCTCTCCCTAGATTTTTTTTTTTTTTTGGAAAAAAAATTAATTATTTATGTTTTTAAAATTTATAATTATTTTATTTGTTTTTAATTTTTCAAGGATTTTTATTTTGATTTTTAAGATTTTATTATTTCTTAAGTAAGGATGCCACATGTCGCATTCTGATTGGTTGCCAGGTGGCAACCTTGTTGTTAGATGAATTGACGGGAGATGCACGGAAGGAAGGATCTAATTGCAAAAATTTGCATACCCAAGTACTAAATTATAAAAAATTCAAACCGAGGATGTGATTTGCAAACAGGCTTAAACCCATGGACTAATTTTATAATTAACCCTATCATAGTTCTTTTCCTTGGAAGTGCATTTGGAGAAGTAAATTGCCTTCCAAGGTTGCTTTCTTTGGTTGGATGGCTTCTCTTGGGAAAATCCTGACAATTGACAACCTTTTTTTTTATCGGTAAACAAAATTTTTATTGATAAATAGGGATAGGCAATAGCCCAAGTAAGGGTGGGCTTATTGTTGTGGATTGGTTCTATATGTGTAAAAAATGTGGTGAATTGGTGGATCATTCATTACTTCATTGCAAGGTGGCAAGGGTATTATGGGATGCAATTTTTAGAAGGTCTATACTGGCATGGGTGATGCCTAGGAGGGTTGTGGATCTTTTTGTTTGTTGGAGAGGTGTTCGGGGTGTTTCTCATACTGCTTCTGTATGGAATTTATTCCCTTATGCCTCATGTGGTGCATTTGGCTTGAAAGGAACAGCAGAAGCTTTGAAGATCAAGAGCGCTCTTTGGACGAATTGAGATGTTTCTTTTTCCACACTTTATTTCTGTGGGCTTCGGCTAACGTGTTCAATGGGAGTAGCGTTCATGATTTTCTTGCATCTTTTTCCAGTATTTAAAAATTGTAACTAGGTGTTCAATGTAGTAGACATGGGTTACGCCTAGTTACTTGATTCAATAAAACTTTATTCTTATTTATAAAAAATAAATTAGAAAACTAGAATTAGGAAAGCTGTTATAGGCAGCCATCTAGTGGTAAATGGGTTTTGAAAAAAATTGCCTTTAGTTATGCGATCGTTTTCCCAGCCTTTTTTTACAAGTAAAGATACCAAATTTTATTAAAGTGTGCTATGAGCGCAACCCAACTACGTAAGAAGTATACAAAGGAACACTTGTAGTTAAAGGAAAGAAAGAGAACAATAAGCCATTTTTCTAGTTCTCAACTTGTAAATAGGCTTTCACTTTCGTATACTTCCTGTGTACTTGGGCTTTGCCTATTTACTTGTTTTGGTAAAATCTTTCTAATAAAAAAAGCCATAAAATCTACAAAGGAAGAAAAAGAAGTATTGTTGTGGGTAGTTGTCCAATCATATAGAAATCTAAGCATGGAGGTTTTAACTCTAGAAGTGTTCTCTCATTGTCTTCAAAATTATGGATGTTATTCACATTATCCACAAAAAGAACCATCCTCTGGTCAATAATTTCACCACCATTTGTGGCACCACATAGTCAATCTTGAAAAGGTGGAGGATCGCATATTGCAAAACCCTAGCCAGTTCACAACAAAGCAACAATTGGTTGGTGGTTTCCCTGCACTTCTTTTTTTCTTTGTTGCTTTTTTTCCTGTTTACTTGTCTGGGTGCACTGGGCACTGCCAGGACATGTGTTGCATTTATCTATTGGTTAGCATAGGAGACTTGGAGTCAATAGGGAATGTATGGCATGGAAAACTGTTCCCTTTTGTTCTTTAGGGATTGCTTGGACCTAGAGTAGGTGCGGTCTTGATAGGTAAGAGGCACCTGCTTATGAAATTAAAGCAGGTGTCCTTGTTGAAGCTTAACTGCTTCACTTGATCTTTGATTTTTCAGCACCTCTTTTTTTTTTTTTTTTTTTTTGTGGTTGTTGTTTTTTCTTTTGCTTTTACAGATTCTCTTTCTTGTAGACGTTCATAAGTCTTTACAAAATTAGGTTTGTGTGAATTTCTTATGTAGTTGACTGATGTGTTTTATCTTTATGTAATAAAGCTTTGGTACTTGTACAACTATTTGTGATCATACAAGGCATTTTTACAATTCTGTACCACTTGGAGAAGTAACTATGAGCTTATATGTATATTTTATTCCCAAATATTTTCAGTTCTGCGTCTGCCATTACATTTTATTGCCTGCTCTTGTCTCAGCTGTTTGTTGTGTTCCCTATAATTTTCTTTGAACTCAAGAAGAATATGTACTTGATAGGAAATGAGGTTGAGTGTGAGCAACTTGTATGGGTTCCCAAAAGGGCTGGTCAGAGTGTTCCTTTTAACACATATATTTGGCGACGTGGCACAATTCCAATCTGGTGGGGAGCAGAATTAAAGATCACTGCAGCAGAAGCAGAAATATATGTTTCAGAGGTCGATCCTTATAAAGGAAGCTCACAGTATTATCAGAGGTTGAGTAAAAGGTATGACGCTCGAAGTTTAGATGTTGGCGTTGGGGGGAGTCAGAATAGAAAAGCTCTGGTTCCAATTGTATGCATCAACTTGCTTAGGAATGGAGAAGGAAAGTCAGAGTCTATTTTAGTTCAGCATTTTGAGAAATCTTTGAATTATATCAGATCAACTGGAAAACTTCCTTATACTCGAATTCATTTAATAAACTATGATTGGCATGCCAATATAAAGTTAATGGGTGAACAACTAACAATTGAAGGATTGTGGAAACTTCTAAAAGCACCCACTGTATCTATTGGCATTTCTGAAGGGGATTATTTGCCTTCACGGCAGCGGATCAAGGACTGCAGTGGTGAAATCATATATAATGATGACTACGAAGGTGCCTTCTGCATAAGATCACATCAAAATGGAGTGATACGTTTCAACTGTGCAGATTCTTTGGATAGAACCAACGCTGCTAGTTATTTTGGTTCCCTCCAAGTTTTTGTGGAGCAATGTAGGCGGCTGGGAATATCGCTTGATAGTGATCTGACATTAGGTTATCAGTCAATGAATAATTATGGTGGTTATACTGCTCCACTGCCTCCAGGTTGGGAGAAACGTTCTGATGCAGTGACAGGGAAAACGTATTATATCGATCACAATACTAAGACCACAACATGGATGCATCCCTGCCCAGATAAACCTTGGAAGAGATTTGATATGACATTTGAGGAGTTCAAGCGATCAACAATTCTTTCACCAGTATCGCAGTTGGCTGATATTTTTCTGCTTGCTGGTGATATTCATGCAACACTCTATACTGGTTCTAAAGCTATGCATAGCCAAATCCTTAGCATATTTAATGAGGAAGCTGGGAAGTTTAAACAGTTTTCTGCTGCCCAAAATATGAAAATTACTTTGCAGAGAAGATATAAAAATGCAGTTGTAGATAGTTCTCGTCAAAAGCAGTTGGAGATGTTTCTTGGGATGAGGCTTTTCAAGCATCTTCCATCACTTCCTGTTCAACCTCTAAATGTACGTTGTTCTAGGATTTTTCTGAATTAGCATTAATATTGTTTTATTCGCTTATATCTTTCTGCGGTCTCTATATGCTTGGTTAGTTTGTTTCATAATTGCCATAGTTTTGCTTGAATAGTTGCTACGTTATTCTTTATTTATTTCTACAGCTTTTCATCAACCTTCCTTTAATTATCGTCTCTCTTTCTCTCGTGATTTTATTGAATGGGTTGAAATTTATGATAAATACTTATCAAAATTTTTTTTAATGATAAACAGTCATCAAATGTTCTATTTCTAGTTTGATGGGTTATATAATTACTCATCCATTAACGTTTTATACGTTTTTTTTCTCTCTCTTATGACCTCAATAAAAATTTTATGCATTCTGAATTTATTATAGCATTATTTTGTTCTTGCAATCATTACATACTATTTTTTTGGGTTTTGAAGGCGCAATTTATGCTTACCAGCTAGGCATGAAAATTGATATTATTTTTTATGCATTGATAATGAAAAGTTGGTGGAAATTGGAAGGGAATTATAATGCTTAACTAGCCAGATTTGAATGGAGCTATGTGCAGATGATGACCTTTCTACTCTGTGTGTACGTGTGTTCAACTCTATAATGCACAACACATAACAAGCTTATGGTATGGATTCTTAATTGCTAACTTTGTCAAGGTTAGAGTGTCTGACTTTGAACAGCCTTATCAGGAGATAGATCGTAGATCTAAGTTGCTTGAAATATATAGTATTCTCCCCCCCCCCCCCCCTCTCTCTCTCTCTCTCTCTCGCAATCCATAGTGTTCTACATGGGTTGTCATGTGCTGGTCAATTGACAGAAGTAGTGCTAATTTGAACAATTTTAGAGAGCATGAGTATTTTTTTGTTTTCCAAAGAACGCCTGGTGTTTTCACCGTGCATGACCAACACATGTAGAAGAGAGAATGGGCCCTTAATTGCCAACCTGTCTCAAGGAGAGAGTAACCACAAACTGCCCCTTGTGAGAGATTTGCAGTAACCCCTAGACTGTCCTAGAGATGTGGAGTTTTCTTGTTTCCCTGCAGTTTTGGTGCTTTGGTTAGACTTTCATGGGTGGGTTTGTCCATACTGGGTTGCAGTTCAGTTATTCTCTACGAACAAAACTGAAGTGGGCAGCAATACTTGACCGATATAGCATAGGTGTAACAACTATCCACATCTGGAAAATTTAAAATGATAAGTGGACCAGAAAAGAGAAGTGCCTAAACTTGGAAGTGTGCTAAAAAAATACTTTTATATCACTAAGTTGTTCTTATGATATATTTTCTGCTAATTGTTAAAGTCCCTTGTTGCATATTAAATTCCTTGAAGTCCCTTTTTGGGAGTTATCACATGAAGATGTTTGGTGGTTGTGATTTTTTCCCAAAGATCCCATGTACCTGGGCTTGCCTAGTTCTCATCAATAAAATTCTTATTTACTGATCAATTTTTTTTCCCAAGGACAGATAATCTTTTATAGAACATTTTTTTTTTTTTTTTTATCATAATCTGGCTGTTTTATAAATTTAAAATTGTATTATGTGATATGTTGCAGGTACTCTCACGACCATCTGGTTTCTTTCTTAAGCCAGTTGCCAACATGCCTTCGAGTTCTGATAGTGGAGCCAATCTTCTGAGTTACAAAAGAAAGGACCTAGTCTGGGTAGGCAACCTACACATCTTTTTGTCACAAAGGAACAATTTTTTGCAACTCAAGGATGATATTGGACGCATATATTTCTATATGATTTCAATTAATGATTATTCATCAGTGTCACTTTCTTATGGAAATATATGCATTGCATTTCTCAGGTTTGCCCCCAGGATGCAGATGTGATTGAACTTTTTATCTATCTTGGGGAGCCTTGCCATGTTTGTCAGCTTCTTCTCACAATATCTCATGGTGCTGATGATTCAACTTATCCGTCGACAGTTGATGTTAGGACAGGACGCTATCTAGATGGGCTCAAACTGGTCGTGGAGGTCTGTATATGTCTTCCATATATCTTGCTCTTTAAGCTTCACATCTTTGCATACCCCTTGCTGTCTATTTCTGTATGAGATAAGAGTAGATAATATTATTTACATGGATAAGAAGAGGATATGGTATTTGTTCCACTTTTAGTTTCTCTTTCAAAGATGCTTGGTAGCTGACAGCTAGGGAATACTTTCTCTCTAGTACAAAATTCCAGTGCCTGCATGCATGCACGCAACCTACATTCCGGTGCCCCGTGCCGGAGTTGACTCCCTCTTCTTCTTTGTTTCTCATCCTTTTCATCATCTTTCTTTCTTTCTTTCCCTCTTTTCTCTCAATTCCCTACCCATTTTTTATGGAAGAATCTAGACGTTTTACGGTGGAATCGAAAATTTTCATTTTCTCGAAGGTGGGTGTCAACATATTTCGCATCACTGAGAGAAATAGACGTATGGCTTTGTTCCTACTTCTCAATGGGGCGGCGGTTGCATGGGTGGTAAAAATGGTGGGGGAAGCCATTGAGTCTAGGTCGCGCGAAGGTTTCTTCAAAAAGCAGAGAGTGGGTAATTACATTGCACCTTCTTAGAAACTATAGGGGCTATTATCTTCAATTGGAGGAGTTTAACAATGGCAGGAGAAGAGGCTCTTTGATTATTCATGAAGGCGTTAAGGGTAGTGGCTGGGAGGGGTTTGCATATAACCTCAAAAAGGTTGTTGAACACACAATGGTGCACCTAGGGGGGCTTTGCGTCGGGATGGGAAGTCTGGCCTTGAGTTGAAATCAAGGACTTCGGCCTCATACACCTTGGTCTTGGTTGGTTTAGCGATAGAGAGCAGCTTTGCCATGGCGTTGAAGGCCAGTGAAATTGGGAAGCTCGGTCCTTGCCCAACGGACATGGGGGGGTTTTTTGACAGAGGTAAAAAGGTGGGGGAAGTAGAGGGTGTGCTTTGGGCTGTCAAAGCACAACTTTCTGGTGTACTAGAAGAAGTTTCCTTTTTGATGCAAAAGGTTGATCTAGGATTGAGTGCGGTGATGGGACTGGGCAGGGAGTTTACGGCTCCTTCAGCTACAACTTTGCATGTTTCTGAAGATGGCATTCCTATTGTGGGAAGACAGGGGTTTTTAAGGGTAGAGACTAGTGGGAGTAATGGGTTGGATGTGGAGATTGGGCCCATGGGTGGGTAGATATTGGTTCTTGGAAGGACAAGCAGTGGGCCGAGCTTGGGTCCATAGTCTCAGTCATAGCCATTGAGCTCCAACTTGCAAAGGGTTGGGCCTGGGTGCCCTCAGCCTCAGTCCTAGTCATGGGCTTTGAGCCCACGGTCTGTTAGCCCTATTCGTGTGGATGGGCAGGCCAAAAACGACGCTGAACCTCTTACCTCCGGCCCGAAGAAGGTTTCCCTACCAGTGGTTTCTCTGGCCACCACATCGCTGTCACAGACCCCTTCGACAGTTGATGAGGTTCCTTTGGATTTGTGTGGGGATTATCCAAAGGCCTCACTTGAGCCGTTTCATCCCGAGAAGGCCTCGGGAATGGCTGCGATGGATGTTGCCAACTGTTCCCAAGCCACCAACTCCTCGCTGCCGACATAGAAAGGGCCAATGGTCACCAGCGACCATTCAGCTCCTATTTTGGAGCTACTCCCTGCTGTCGATGACAGGTCTAGCAATGTGGGAGTGCTATCTTCACTTGGGACAGCCGTGGGGGAAGCTCCCGATGCTTCTCACTTTCTGTCGGGTTTCTCTGAGCCACTTTCCAGGGTCCTGTGCACTGAAATGGAAGAGGTTGACGACTCTTCTCTGGATGGGGGGGTTATCAGAGGAAGGGACATCTTACGGGTCAGATTTACAGTTAGTGTGCAAGGAGCTAGGGGCAGACACTCACTTAACTGATCTATTTGAACCCGGGGATGTGCCTAGCCCTCTTTGTTTATTGCCACCAACAGCTTCTTGGGCTGATCCGCAATCAGATTGGGTCTTTCAGAAGGTTAACGATATGTGTCATTGCATAAGGATGTCCTGTGAGGGTTTTGAGGACCAGCTGCAAGTTATTCTCATCGCAATAAAAGCAGGCTAGCCTTTACTTGCTAGATCTGCGGCAAAGAAGGATAGGGAGCTTAAGAGACTTGCATGCTCCATAAACTATGATGCACGGGAGGGTAGCACGAACAGGGGGCGACACAAGGATAGGGTGAATCTTGGCGATCCATGAAGCCCAAGATTCTTTCATGGAATGTTTGTGGCTTGAATAACCCGAACAAGCGCCTTAAAGTGAAGAATTTATTATGGGATTGGAAAGCATATGTCATTTGCTTGTAGGAGACGAAACTAAAGTTTATTGATTGACACATCATTAGAAGTTTGTGGAGTTGCTCTTATGCAGGATGGACCACCCTCGCTTCAAAGGGTGCTTCAGGGGGTATTATGGTGATGTGGGACAAGAGAGCAGTAAATTTTGTGGAGGAATGCGTCGGGGACTTTTCGGTAGCATGTTCTTTCTCGAATGTGGATTATGATTTTGTTTGGGGGTTTGCAAGTGTTTACAGGCCAAATGATGATAGTAGTAGAAAACTTCTTTTGGATGAGATAGCTGGCCTATGTAGTTGGTGGGGATATTCTGTGGTGTATCGGGGGTGATTTTAATATCACTCGATTTTTGAGCGAGCGGTCGGGGGCTTCTAACATGGGTTCAGCTATGGCTGATTTCTCATCCATTCTCTGAGTTAGACTTGGTGGATCTTCCTTTGGCAGGGGGAGACTTCACTTGGGCTTGGTTGAGGTTGGATCGGTTCGTTGTTTCTCCTTCTTGGGAGACCCGCTTCCCCACTTTGTGCCAAAAACGGCCCCCTCGGCTTTGTTTGGATCATTTTTCCCTTTTGCTAGATTGTGGGGGTCAGGAGGGATGGAGATATTTTAAGTTCGAGAACATGTGGTTGAAGGTGAATGGGTTCGTTGAAAAAGTCAGCTCATGGTGGGCCTCTTATTAGCTCACGGGTACTTCTAGTTTTGTTTTAGTGGGGAAGTTTAAAGCTTTGAAGAAAGATCTAAGAAAATGGAATTTGGAAGTCTTTGCGAACATCAATGACCAGTGGGACAAACTATTTACGGAGTTGCAACAACTTGATGAGAGAGAGGCGGAAATGGCATTATCGGTTGAGGATAGGGCAAGAAGAATGACTGTGGTCGCTGAGTTGGAAAAAATCATCCTTATGGAGGAGATCTCTTGGAGGCAAAAATCACGAGCTCTTTGGTTGAAGGAAGGGGATAAGAGCACAAAGTTTTTTCATAGGGTTGCAAACTCTCATAGAAGGAACAACGCCATAGACGTCCTTCATGAGGTGGGTAGGATTATATTGGGTAGAGATGCCATTAAGGATCATATTGTCCATTTCTATGATAAACTTTTGACAGAGTAGTATTTTTGGAGGCCCAAGGTGGAAGATCTAGTTTTTGATTCCATTGATCACACAAGTGCGGCTTGGTTGGAGAGGCCTTTGAAGAATGTGAGGTGCTTGGAGTGCTAATAGGTATGAACAAAGATAAAGCCCCAGAACCTGATGGCTTTTCAATGGCTTTTTTACACTATTGTTTGGACATTGTTAAGGAGGACCTAATGAAGGTTTTTTTTTTTTTTTTTTTATGAATTTCACTCTTTTATGAAATTCGAGAACAACCTTAATGTTTCATTCATGGCTCTTCTTCCCAAGAGGGCGAGATCGGTGGAAGTGAATGATTTCCGGCCCATAAGTTGATAAGTGGGGATTATTTATCAAAAAAAAAGTTGATAAGTGGGGTTTATAAGATCATTTCTAAAGTTTTAGCGAAGTGGTTGAGCGAAGTCATGGGGAAGATCATCTTGAAGTCTCAAAATGTTTTTGTGAAAGGAAGGCAAATACTAGACTCGGTCCTCATTGCCAATGAATGTCTAGAGAGCAGAGTCAAAGCCAACATTCCAGGTATCTTGTGCAAATTAGATATGAAAAAGGCATTTGATCATGTGAACTGGGACTTCTTGTTGTATATCCTTGGTAGGGACGGTTTTGGGGAAAAATGGTGTTAGTGGATCAAGCATTGTATTACAATTGTTAGATTCTCTGTTTTGGTCAATGGCACTATTGAAGGTTTTTTCAATAGCTCTTGGGGATTGAGACAAGGGGATCCACTATCCCCACTCTTATTTATTCTAGTCATGGATGTGTTGAGCAGAATGACGGAAGGGGCGGTGGATAGGGATTTTATCTTGGGTTTGTCGGTGGGCGGTTCTTCACATGGAAGTTTGTCAGTCTCCCATCTTCTTTTTGCTGATGGCACGCTGATTTTTTGTGACCCTGACCTGGGTCAAATTTGCTTCCTAAGAGCACTTCTACTTTGTTTTGAAGCTGTCTCTGGCCTTAAGGTGAATTTATCAAAGTCAGAAGTAGTCCCCGTTGGCTTGGTCAATAACTTAAGTAAGGTGGCTGCCATCTTATGATGTAAGGTTTCATCCTTGCCTATGAAGTATCTTGGACTCCCCTCAGGGGCACCTCATAAATCTAAAGTAATGTGGGAATGGATTGTTGAGAAAATAGAAGGCACATTGGCGGGTTGGAAGAGAATTTACTTGTCTAAAGGAGGGAGAATCACACTTATTAAGAGTCTGTTATCTAATCTCCCAAGGTACTTCATTTCCTTATTTCCTTCGCCTGCAAGGGTGGCGAATAGACTGGAGAAGATTTTCTGTGATTTCCTATGGGGAGGGTTAGAGGATGCAAAGAAATTCCATTTGGTTAAATGGGATAAAGTATGCACCCCTTTGTCCTACGGTGGGTTGAGCTTGAGAGAATTGAGAACGTTCAATACAGCACTTTTTGGAAAATGATTATGGTGTTATCATCATGAGGGAGATGCTCTTTGGGGGAATATTTTAGATGTCAAATATGGGAGGACATGGGGAGGTTGGTGCTCTAAGGAAGTAAGGGGGGCTTGTGGCGATGGAGTTTGGAAACTTATCCGGAATGGTTGGGATGATTTTCTCGGTAACTGCAAGTGTGTGGTGGGAAGGGGCACGCGAATAAGATTTTGGCATGATATTTGGTGTGGAGATGTCGCTTTGAAAAACGCTTTCCCCTCTCTTTTAGGACTGCATTTGATCAAGGCTCCTCGGTGGCTGAGAATATGTGCAGTACTGCTGATTTTATTCATTGGTCTATGAGGTTCACTAGAGCTGTTTAGGATTGGGAGGTGGGAGACATCACTGTTTTCTATAGCATGTTATACGCGCTGAAGAAAGGGCATGAAGGGAGGACAGGTTAGTCTGGACACGCACAGGGAACAAGAAATTTTCAGTTCATTCATACTACAGAGCGTTGACGACTCCCTCCTTTAATGCATTTCCTTGGAAGAGCATTTGGAGGAGCAATGCCCTCTCAAGGTCGCTTTCTTCGGGTGGTTGGCTTCTCATGGTAAAATACTGACTATAGACAAGCTAAAAAAGCATGGACTATACATAACGGATTGGTTCTTCCTGTGCAAACACAACATTGAATCAGTGGATCACCTTCTCCTTCATTGTGAAGTTGTTAAGGTATTGTGGGATGAAATTTTCTCGAGACTTGGTATCACATGGGTTATGCCTAAGAGGGTGATAGATTTGTTGTCCTGTTGGCAAGGGATTAGGGGCAATCGGCAAATCGCTACTGTATGGAAGATGGTACTGTTATGTTTAATGTGGTGCATATAGAACTAAAGAAACGGCCGCTGTTTTGAGAATAGGGAACGCTCTCCGGATGGTTTTAGGGACTTTTTCTTTAACACATTGTTGTTGTGGGCCTCTTCTATTGTATTGAATAAAACGAGTTTTAATGACTTTTACGCTATTTTCCGTAGCACGTAGTTTTGTAACTAGGCTCTTTCTTGTATACTTCTTGCGTACTCAGGCTTTGCCTATTTACGTGGATCAATAAAACCTCTTTTGCCCATAAAAAAAAAGTTTCTCTTCCAAGTAAAAACATGCTTTGTTTTTAGGTGCTCCATCATAGAAGAAGTCTCCTATTGCCTAAATTACTCAGGGGGCAAGAAAGCAATCATAGGGAGTTGGGATTTGTCTACTTATTTGGTAAGTAATCATAATTGGGTAGTGCTGTTATGGATTTTTTTAAATAATATTATTAAATTATCAAAAAAGAAAAAAATAGACACTGGACATCGAACACAAGTGCTGCATAGTACCTTCTAAAGGTTTTTTTGGTAAGTAAGATAAATACAATAGGTAACATATGGTTTTCTCAATACAGAAGATAAGTTTTACTTATGAAAAAAGATAAGTAAGATAAGTTTTTAACGATAAAAGAAAGAAGATGTATGGGCATCTTCGAAGTACATAGGAAGTACACTCTTATAAATAAATAGAAAAGTACATAGGGAATACATGTCATATACACCTAATTAGAGAAAGAAATGGTCTCGACATTGGTGGATAGGGTGTTATTAATCCTATAGTGAGTACACATTCACCTAATAAGAAAAGTATACACTGGGGGACTTTTATCGATACACTTTACATGTGGATTGTTCCTTTAGACTTTAATGAGATTATGCTTCTTGTGTACTTGGGTTGCACCTTTTGCACTTTGCAATAAATTTTTGCTTATATAAGAATTATAATCCTTTAGGGAAGATTACTAAATTATACTTATTATTATTTTTATTAAATAAACAATGGTATTAATAAGAATAGGCATAGCCTAAGTACACAAGATGGTATACAAGAGGTAACACCTATTTAGGAAGAAGAAATGGGAACAAGAAATTCAAGAAAATCAAGGCCACTAACATCTACAGAGGAGAAAGAGCTCACAGAGGGTATCACAGGTGGAGAGTTGTGGCCAATAGAAATAGAGTGCTGACAAAAAGTAATCTAGGTTCTTCTAATGAGCACTCCCTGTCTTCGAATGTCCAGCCATTTCGCTCCTTCCATAGGCACCATAGGATATGGAGAGGAACCATTTTCGACATGGCTGTGATTTGTGGAATACTTCTTAAATTTGTCCAACTGTATAATCCAAGCTAGCTCTAACATGTTGAACACTTCATCCCATAACAATCTAGCAACCTCATAGTGCAATAGAAGATGATTCACAGTCTCACCACTTTTCTTGCACATACAACACCAATCCACTATGATCACCCTGTGATTTTGTAAGTTATCTATTGTCAAAATCTTAGTCAGTGATGCTGTCCAAGCAAAAAATGTCGTTTTGGGAGACGCCTTATTTCATCAAATCCTTCTTCATGGAAATTGATTGTTCTGAGGTTGTGTGAGAAACTTACCGAAAGAACGAACTAAGAATGTACCTTTACCTGCAGGTACCCACCACAACATGTTAGTGCCTTGAGTTCTTGGTTTCATGGAGTGTAGAAGACTAAAGAAATCCTCAAAGCTGCCAACTTCTCAATCTTGGGCCGCCCTAGTGAAATTCACATTCTATTGGACTAGGTCACCATATGTCTCCATATAATCTGCCATTGAAGCTTCTTTCTCACATGCAATCTTGAAAATTTAAAGTAACGAGTCCTTAAGGGCATTATCTCTGCACCATAGGTAGTTCCATAATTTTATTCTAGAACCATTTCCCAACACCAGTCTAGTGTGACGAGCAAAATCCCCCCCACCCTCATCTAATTTGCCTCCATATACCCCACGTACCTCCCTAGTACTCCACCCCCCCAACCTTTGTATATGAAGTTCATCACTGATTTCCATAAGGTTTCTGTTTCCGTATTATATTGTCACAACCATTTCCTAAGTAAGGCTTGATTGAAGATCCTCATATTTTTGATTCCCAACCCACCAAAAGAGATTGAGGAGCATACCTTATCCCACTTGACTAGATGAAATTTGAAGTCATACTCTAAACCACTCCAAGAGAAATCACGATGAAGCTTCTTGATACGGGTCACACACTTGCTGGAATTGTGAATACATAAAAAATTCGTTGGTAAATTAGACAGAGTGCTTTTGATTAAAGATGGTCCTACTACCTTTTAATTGCTGGATGTTGCGAACATTATCCACTGGCACCAATTCTGATTTGTTGAAATTCACATTCAAACCTGATGCCACTTCAAAACATAGTAGAAGTAGAAGTGCTCTCAGTGCTCGAATTTGATTTTGTTTTGCCTCACAAAATATTAGTGTATCATCTACAAGCAACAAGTGAAAAATGTTAATAGAACCCCCATTGGGGTCATCAAACGAGAATCTAGCCATAAGGCCACTATTAACCAAGGTTAAGATCATTATGCCAAGCGCTTCCATAACAATAACAAAAAGGAGTGGGAGCAAAGAATCCCCTTGTCTTAGATCTCGAAAGCTATTAAAGAAACCAATTGGACTGTCATTCACCAAAGTTGAAAACTTCACCATTGAAATGCACCATCAGATCCACGAGCGCCATCTCTTGCCAAATCCACACCTTCCAAGCAAGTAAAGTAGAAACTTCCAATTGACATGATCATAGGCCTTCTCCATATCCAACTTGCATAGGATCTGGGCATTCGTTGGCGATGAGAACTAAGTTTAGAATTTGCCTACCCCTTACAAATGTTGTAATGCATTTTGGGATTTTGTAATGATCCTCCCCTAGGAGATTTGCAAGCACCTTGGAGATGATCTTATACACCCCATTCACAAGACTAATGGGCTGATAATCCTTCCCCTCTGATGCCCCAATCATCTTTGGAATAAGTGCGGTAATTATAAAAGAGAAATTAAGGTTTTTCTCAAATTGCCCAACCGAAAATAATTCCTGGAACATCTTCATTAAATCTTCCTTCACCACATCCCAACATGATTGAAAGAATCCCATAGAAAAATCTTCCAGACCAAGTGCTTTGTCTTTGACCATTCTCTTTACCACATCATGAACCTTTGTCTCCTCAAGGGGTCTCTCCAACCAAGAAACATTTTGCAGGTCAATGGACTAAAAGGCTAGTCCATTGAGAGCTTTGGTCGCCACCCCACTTGTTCGGTAAACAAGTGTTCAAAAAATTCAGCAGCATGCTCTCGAATCATAGGAGCCTTCGTACAATCCGCACCATCTATATTCAGCATCTCAATAGTATTAGTTCTCCTATGAGAGTTGACCACTCTATGAAAGCACTTTGTACTTTGGTCTCTTTCTTTCAACTACAATGCTCTTGATTTTGACGTCAAGAGATCTCTTATAATAAAATAACTCTCTCTAATTCTAAAGCTAACTTAGACTTATGAGATAATTCTTTCGAGGAAAGAACCCACCCCTCTTGTATCATCTCTATCTCCTCTAACTCCTCCGTCATGGACTTCTTACGCTCACCTATATCACCAAAGGATTGAACATTCCACAACTTGAAATTTTTTTTTAAAGCTTTTGAGTTTACCTGCAAAAATGAAGCTAGGGGTGCCATGAATCTGATATGAAGATCACCATTGCCTGGCCCTTTTTCACAAAACCTTCAGTTTTTAGCCACATATTTTCGAATTTAAAATACTGACGCCCTCTTTGAATACCACCACAATCCAACAAGAGAGGAAAATGATCCGAACAAAGGTGAGGGCAGCCTCTTTTGACAAAGGTCCGGATAATGAATTTCCCACTCAATGAGGCTAAAAATTTGTCCAATCTAGACCACATGATTATTGGAGCACGTTTATGCTTCTTCCATGAGAGGGATATCCACCAACTCCAAGTTGAAGATACACTCCGAGAATTCTATCGTTGCTGGCTGCAGCCTACTTTCTCCTGAACATTCACTTGAGAACTTTTATTTATAAAAAAAAAAAAAAAACATTCACTTGAGAACTTTATAACATTAAAGTCACCACCTATGTATCATGGTAAATCCCACCAGCTATGTACTTTAGCAATTTCTTCCCATAAAGGTCTTCTATTGCTGTCCAAATTTGGCTCATAAATACCAGCAAAAGCCCACAAAAAATTGTCTTCCACACTCTTAAAGGAACATGCCACTATATACTCCCTAATGAATTCCTCCATTTTCTCTACAACCCTTCCATCCCACATCAATAAGACACCTCCTAAGGCCCCATCGGAAGCAAGATAAGCCCAATCTACATATGTACATCTCCATAAACTTCGAATGATTCTCCTTGGAATAAATTTCAGCTTAGTTTTCTATAAGCACACAATGTTTGCCTTTCACTCACGAAACAAATTTTTTATCCGAAGGTACTTATTGGCCTCGTTAAGCCCTCAGACATTCCAAGAAATGATTTTAGGCTTCATAAAGATGGTGCTAGCCCTCTCCCTTTGGATCTTTCTTTGTTTGAGCTGCCTCATAGTTTAGAGACCACGTTAAACTCTTTAGCTCCCTCCATTTTTCAGAATCTGATTTCTTTAACTAAACATATCCAACTTCAATGGCTGTAAGCAAAGCCATGAATTGTTCCTCAAAACCCTCACATTCAATTCCCATACAATGCTGGACTTGCTTTACCTTATGTAAAACCCAATCAGAGACACTAGACTGACTTGGCAGCAGACAATTTAGGGGTGTGGGCTCCCCAACCATGTCGATCTCGTCCCTGGGTGTCCATTGTGGCTTCATCGGCACCCTCATCTCTTCCTCAGCACAGGTAGGCCTACCATCCCACTCAGAGGAGTCAAGTGTAGGGACTAACATCCGTGATGGCCCCAGATCTTGTCCCTTGTCACTCCTAGCCTCTAAAAATAACACATGGGCTACATCCCAAGGCTGAAAACCATTCGCCAAAGAAAGTGCCACCTGAAGCTCAAGAGAGTGCTCTCCCTTGCTATCTGTTGGCCTTGTTTGTCCTTGTTGGGTTTGAGATGCGACACTCAGTTGTGTGCAACGGGAAACCTTTTTGGTTCTGCCAGGGTTAACTACTGTTGTCGTCTTCACTAGCTAGGTCACCGTTGAAGGTTTCTTGGCTGGGAACAAGGCTATCAGGATCTCTTCTGGCAAGATTGGCCGTCTCTCGCTGGTGGAAGGCCTAGTCTCCCCCCCCTCCTCCCCTTCCTCTTCTGATTCTCCACATGAGCTGGGCTCCTACCTTTATTTTGCCCCATGGGCTGAGGCCTAGAGGAGCCGCCCATGTCCATTCCACTTACTTTCGGTCGCCCATCCACATGATTAAGTCCCACAAGAGTTGCTTTGGCTGAATAGTTTATGTACCGTGAATGACACTTTAATCGGTCGCTTCATCGGACATGATAATTTTTCATCATTTGGCTCTATCCCCAATATCGTCACTATTTTCAATAAAAGGTTAAAACAATTAGCAAAGAATATATTGGAATAAAAGAAATAAATCAATATGTTCCATGGGTTAGAACCCAGATGACCAGCCCATGTCCTTCCCGCTTGCTTTTGGCCTATCAATCTTATCAAGCCTGATACTCTTATGGACCGTGTAGCCTAGGCCCACATCATCTTCTTCCTCAATGCACCGTATCATGTGTTGACTTTCTCCTGCAATGCCGCCAATTGTGATTTCATTTCTTTCAGAGTATTGTGCATACCAACTCCTACCAGACCGACAAAGGACCTGCCACTCCCACCCTTCCACTGTGCATGTGTTGTACCAGTGGTTTGAGGAACCATTTTGATCTCTTGGCCATTATTATGTCTCGCGGTGGCTCTACACTGAGCTGTCCCACCTGTCTATAGTTCCACCCCTATACTGCTCTCTAGACTGCACTGGCGACATCGTCTGCACCAGTGCCTCCTTGTACGACTGATTTTGCATTCGAATCCCCACCATCGACAGCCTCTACAATACCCCACCTCTATTGCGGTTCACGACTTCCTCCTTCGATATGGCCTCCCTCAGTGCAACTGCCATCCTCCTCCATCCCTTCCCTCCATTTCTTTCAGTATGAAGATAAAGTTTCGTCTTCCACCCTCACCATATTCCACTAGCGCCATAAATTGACTGCAGGCATTTGAGCATCTCTACGCTATGAAACTTCTAGCACCCTCCATTGATGTAGCGTAGAAGTCCTTCATCCCACCCCTTAGGCAATCCTCCAGTGTTTTGACAAACCAATGCACCTATACCATCCCAAGTCTCAACTCTCATCTCCTTCACTACCTTCTAGCTCCTCTCTGTTATGAGCAAGGAGCCTCCATCATTCATCAAAACAAAAACTTTCGATTCTATAACTAATTGTTTTGGGAACCCCATGATCACTTTAACTCACCTATAACTCTTTGCTCAGCCGTAAAACTCACAGTTAAACCCCATAGACCTCATCGGACTTTTGGTTGTACGTAGCCCTTATTTTTTTTAATATATACCAGCATCATCAAATTACATGGGGAGTGTATGTGACTTTTAGACGTCATTTTGCAAATGGTAACAAGGAGTATACTAGTAAAGCACCCGCTTAAAGAGGTGAACGAAAACAGAAAGACAGTATAAATAAGAAGTAAACTAGAGCTCTTATGAACTGACTTCTAGGCATAGGGTCTAAAGCAGTGTGGACCTAAGGCCATATGTCGTCTTCTCAACCCAAGGGAAAGAGATTATCAACATGCAGGTTAATAAACCCTAACGGCAAGATGCGAGCATATAAACTTAAAGTGTCCATAAGCTTGAAGCATATAGGAGCAGTGAACCCTTGTTAGTTGTAAAGCTCCAAAAAAAAGAGATTAATCTGCAGTGTGGATTTGACTCGACTGAGGAAAGATCTACTCTGAAAGAAATAACCGAAGTTTTCAAGACATTTCAAGGACGACCCAAGACCTTAATACTTCTTCTGCAATGTACTCTATCAATGGATGGCTGCCAACCTAATGTATCTCTAGCTTTATTTTCCAAGATTTTCTTGCTCTCTTCTCTCTTTCCCACTGGATAAATTTGTTGTACACCCTTCATGTACTTTGATTATGCGTCCTCTCTCCTTTTGATCATGAATAAAGCTTATCTTGTAAGAAAAATAAAACTTGCATGTTTGGGGAAATTTGATGATGGACTATTTTAAGGAAGCGCGGTCTTATTGTTTTGGGTTGGTGTTTCATGTGTAAGAAGCATGGGGAAACTGTGGATCATTTACTTTTGCATTGTAAGGTGGCAAGGGCATTGTGTGATGGAACTTTTTGTAGAATTGGTTTGGCTTGGGTGATGCCTTGAGAGTGGTTGATCTTCTCGCGTGTTGGAATGGGCTTCATGGTTGCTCTCAAGTGGATGTGGTGTGGAATATGGTTCCTTTGTGTCTTATGTGGTATATTTGGATGAAAGGAATGAGTGGTGTTTCAATGATAAGGAGGAACTCTGGAGTTTTTTTTGTGTGTTTTTTATTGCTTTGGTTTTCTGCTTTAGTGGTTAATGGTGCTTCTGCTCATGATTTTCTGTTGTCGTTTTCTGCTTCTTAGAATGTATTTAGGTGTTTTCTTTTGTATACTTCATGTGTACATGGGCTTTGCCTAGTTTATTTGTATTAATAAAATTGTCTTTCTTAGTTGTAAAAAAATAGATACGTGTTTGTAAATTTAAAAGTATAGTTTCAAGTAGCAAGGAAGATAATGGGAAAAGGAGTACATATTTTTTTTCTTTTTGGGTGTAGGTCCCCCTTAGAGGAAAAAATACAATAATTGGAAATGGTTTTTTAGATATATCTAGCTTGACGATAAACTTGGGCACACCTGACATTTCCAATGCACATTTACTTTAACCTTTATTTATGTATCTGTTGTAGATACTGATGCCGGATTTAACTAATCTACTCTTATTCCCCTATGGATTTGTTTTCCTGATATTCAATCTCGAGTCACTTTGTTATTAATGTTTATAATTTCTAATCCTGCATTGGACTTTGTTGACAGGGTGCTTCCATACCTCAGTGTGTAAGTGGGACAAACCTCATTATACCCTTACCTGGGCCAATTACTGCAGAAGATATGGCTGTTACTGGTGCAGGTGCTCGCCTTCATGCACAAGATAAACCAACCATTTCATTATTGTATGATTTTGAAGAACTGGAGGGGGAACTGGACTTCCTTACTCGTGTTGTTGCACTGACATTTTATCCTGCTGATCCTGGAAGCAGCCCTATGACTCTCGGTGAGGTAGAGAGAAATTTTAATATATATTTTAGTTGATGATTTACTTATAAAAAAAAAAAATAGTTGATGTGTCATAATCTTAGCCTAGATTTTTCTTGTTTTGGTTCTTACAGAAGTATAATATAGGTTGAATGTGATTTTTATTAAAGTGGCATCGGTGCTATTTAAATTCAGATTTTAGGAACAAAGGGGTGGGGTTGACATAAATGGAATTTTTCGACGTTTTAACGTGCATATCTATTGTTAGTTGGATATGAGCACATGTAAGAACATGCTGTTAAGGGTCCTTTGGGTGGGTTTATTAGAACTATATTGAAGCTGTAGATTGGTCTTGAGCTAGGAAGACAAAAATGTTTTCTGTGGTGCACCGTTATTGTCAAAATAATATCTATGGAAGATAATTATTCTTGTAAATTAGTCCACACTAATTTGATTTTTGCTCATTACTAATCCAAAAGAACAATGATAAACACACATTACACAACTATGCTTTAAAATGAAGGGTATTTTTGTAAAATACCTTATAAAAGTAACATCATTTTACCAAAATACCCTGCTGCAGTCTGGTGTCAGCCTCCCCCCCCCCCCCCCCAAAAACAAAAAAAAATCCAGATGAAAAGTTTTTTATTCGTGTTTAATATTTCTTTCCTGGGTGGAGTTCTCTGTAGTTGTTGGTTGTTAATATTTTCTAGTAAATTTAATTACAGATAGAGATCCTTGGTGTTTCTCTTCCTTGGAGGGGCATATTTACAAATGATGGTCCTGGTGAAAGATTAAATGAGCTTGCCAAAAGAAGTCATAAGGAAACCAATCCCTCTTTGTCTAGCATAGACTCCAATCCATTTTTGGGCACTTCATCTAGTGAAGATGTGCCACCATCAGTGCAACAAATCACTTCTACCAACCTTTGGGTTGACCTTTTGACTGGAGAGGAAACATCTTCTGAACCCTTCTCTCAACCAGTGAGGGAAAAAGTTGTAAACGAGGGAAGTGACTTGCTTGATTTCTTGGACCAAGCTGCTATTGAATTTTCTGGTGCTCAAAATGATCAAAGACATTCTTCATCACAAGATATGCAAACTTCAGACAGTATCTCCCAGCAGTACATAACTTGTCTGACATCCCTTGCGGGGCCAAGAATGGTATGTTATTATCGGTTGCATATTGCTTTGAGCCATTATATTATTCCTTGTTTAATAGCTATTATCAAGTGAATATCAAAGTGTTCAACATCTTCGCTTGAAAAATATTTTTGTTGTCAGTTTTTCTTATTGGCCAGTTTGATGCTTTCACATCATGACTCATTCTGCTCATTAGTGCATCTGCTTCAATTTTTCTTTCACAATTGATTGCTTGTGTTTCTCATCCTAATGGATTTGGTAATTCCATCAAGTTTCTTGGATAGTTTAGTTTTACAAGTTCATTGTAAGTTGACTTGTCCTATATTCCTTCACAGAGATTGATGACTATGTGTAGATAAGCCAAACTCAACTAAACTATGCCCGAAACCGAGCTTGGCTACATAAATCGTATTCAACTAATTGGAGTTGGCTTTATGCTTTTTTTTCTCTTTTATTCTTTTTGCAGTTCTATTCTATTAAGTTATACTTTCTGTTGCTTCTCTATCTAGCATATCCTTCACTAAGGGACTTCAGGCTTTCCTTCAGTGCTTTCCACTCCTACTTGAATTATGTTATTGTTTCTAACTAGGTCTAGGAAGACTGCTTGCCAGACTGTCTTAGGTGTCCTTTTGTCATCTTTTCCTAAACAAAGAGCCACCTCAAATAGGAATGGGTTTGATTTTTTTTTTATTGATTTTTCCTTATTTTCACTCATCCATCTTGATGTTATCATTTTAGCCACCACGTACTCTCTTAATATTCCAACATTCTGTAAATATAAAACATAACTGTTCTTATAGCTGTAAAATTTTTCTTCGAATTGAAGGATATGTATTCGATACCATTGGTGCACTTTTGAACTTATTGGCCTTGATATTATTGTATGGATGAAATCATTTGCAATCTCTGTATGAAAGATTGAGATCCAAGATAACAGACGTCAATATTCATGAAATATAAATAATATTTTTTTCTATTTGCATAACATTGTTCCCAATCATATTTTCATGTTCTCAATCTCTGGGCTTGGCGATTGCTATCTTAAAATTAAGATACTAAGCATGATGGACAGGATAAAATGACAATGTCTTGTCCTGTAAAGCAGATCATTTCTACATTGTGGTTATGGCTTCTGAAATCTTCATTAAAAGTATGAAACTTGTAAAGTCTGGTTGCATTTGGCCTGTTTTTGTTGTGGACTAGGCCTGGAATACACGCTTCTGCAATCTAGTTGAGGTGAAAAATAATTGTTAAAATTGACACCTTTGTTTTTTTTTCTTTTTCTGAATTTCCCCTTATAGATTTTTATGTGATATGTTTGTGTATGTGGTTTCTGTACTTAATCAGAAAAGTACATATGTGTTGTGTTTTTTATGTATTGTTTTGCGGCCTAGATCACACGCATAATATATTTTTTGATAAGCCTTAAATATGATCGACTTTAGGCTAACTATGGTGATTGTTTCCACCTCTTAGCTCAGTCAAAGGTCAAATCCTTTGCTGGATCATGAGCATCACTTTTACACTGTATCATCCATAAACTCTTCTTATTATGCTGTCAATCTGAACACCTTAAAAATGTACAACGCCAAAAAAGAAAATATGAGTTCTAGTGTTCAGAGGCCCCAAATTTCGATATATCTGTGATAATTACACATTTTTCTTAGTGGCAGTCTCAGGGCTCCCAGGCATCAAAAGCTGGGCTTTAAGACCTTTATCTATTTTCTTGAGCAAGGAGGCAGAAGCTTCTTATCTTCCTTTTAAATATAAAAAGTATGTATGGCACTGTCATTTAATGTTAGCTTATTCCAGGTTATTGGTGCCACCATTGCTTGCAGTTTTAGGCCTCATTTGCACCTTATGTTACTGGTATAATTGTGTGAACCTATCCCCCTTATAAGACCCAACCCTATCACAAGATTAACTTATTATGTTGGCTGGTAATTTTGGAATTTGTTTTTATGTATATATTTTACTTGAATTGTTTGTTTACACCATACACATGTTGTTTCGAGAGTTATTAAAGCTTAACAATAAGGTTTCATGTGTTGAATGTAAATGTGAAATGGTAAAAAGTTGATCTGTATGACTATGCAACTTTACAGGATAGGAAACTAGACTTCATAGAAGCTATGAAACTTGAAATTGAACGGCTTAGATTGAATCTTTCTGCTGCTGAAAGGGATCGGGCTTTATTATCAGTTGGGATTGATCCTGTTACCATAAATCCAAATCTTTTGCTTGATGACTCCTACGTGGGAAGATTATGCAAACTTGCAAATCACCTTGCACTACTTGGTCAAGCTTCCGTTGAAGACAAAATAACTGCTGCTATTGGTCTGGACACTACTGATGATAATGTGATAGATTTCTGGAATATCGCTGGAATTGCGGAGAGTTGTTCTGGCGGCATGTGTGAAGTGCATGCTGAAACCAAAACACCAATACGTACACCCCCTATGGTTTCATCTGCTGGAGGCTCACAATCTGTCTTCTTGTGTTCTCAATGTGAAAGAAAGGTTTGTAAAGTTTGTTGTGTTGGAAGAGGGGCTCTTCTTCTTCCAGGCTATAACTCAAGGGAGGTCTCCACCAACAATGGTTTTTCAAGCCTGAGTGGCTCAAGCCACGGCTACCAAATTGATGGCTCCTCTAACCGTTCAGTAACACTGGACAGTGTTATCTGCAAGCAATGCTGCCATGGCATCGTGCCTGATGCGTTGATGTTGGACTATGTCAGGGTGTTGATTAGTTTGCGAAGAAGTGCCCGTGCAGACAGTGCTGCATACAAAGCTTTGAACCAGGTGATTGGATCATCCTCAAGGGATTATCTTTCCGAAAGGAATCAGTATTCTGATTGTGGTGAAGCTGTAAAAGAACTAAGATATTTACTTAATGGAGACGAATCCCTTGCTGAATTTCCATTCGCCAGCTTTCTACACTCGGTATTGCCCCTTCTCCATTCACCATGTCATCAGTATTATTTGCTTTGTGCTATTATCCAATTACCTAGTTTGAGGAGGATAAACACCATATTTTTTCCTTCCGTGTGCACGTGGATAGCATGTTTACATTAGACTGTTAGTATTTATTTAGGATGGGCAATACTCCATTTATACTAGGCAATTGACAGCAATAATCACTGGGCTTAAAGTTACTTCGTGCCTGTCCTTACCGGAATGGTTGGTCAATCAACCACTTGCACCTTTTGACTTAACCTAGTTCACTTACTGCTACTCACCCAAGTGCCCGAACAAACATTCTTGTTGTGTTGCACCCTAATTTCCTTCACTTTTTCCCCCCCTTCAAAAGAATGGGGAGGGGTGGCCAATGTCACTTCCCCCTCTCGGCGTTACCATAAGGGCCCCCACTCATTGAGGCATGTTCGGTTTGTGCCATAGCTACTGACCCCGAGTGGAACAGCCCATCACTGCAACCCCACCAAGGTGTCAGCATGCAAAGGCCTCCAAGACTTTGATTCACAAGTTTTACTAAGGCAAGCCGTTTTGAACCTGTGACCTTGGGCAATGGAGGGAAGAACGATCCCCTGGCCTTTGCCAATTGGGCTATCACCTTGGTGGTACCCTAATTTCCTTCACTTTATAACTAGCTTTTCATAGAAAAAGAAAAATTGGTAACAATGTTAAGATGGCCGAGTTGGTTACTTATCATAAAGAAAAAAGAGTCTATCACTGTCTTTATCTTAACTTATCTAAACAGGCTACCGCTCTACTTGAAAAAAAACCTGCTTGACCCAGCTTACCATTCTATTAAATAATATGAAGCTTCGAAATACCTTTCAGCAACATACTAACGAACAAACCTTGGAACTCACTAATGCATGTTAAGGCTAATTATCATTAATCCTGTCTTTCTAGCCACTTTCCTTGCTTTGCCATATCAGGGGATGGACTTACTGGCTAAGTCACTCAAGGTTCAAAACTCTTGCTGGTTGCTTTTTTTAAAGAAAAATCTCCTTTACTCTGTTAACTTGCTTTAGGAGAGCACCTCTAGTACACCTCCTTTTTGTTCATGTAAGCTGTCTAAGGTGGCGTGTAGAGAAGACCAAGTGACATCTTTCTTCATGGCGCCAGAGAGCATTACACCAGTCCATATTCTTGTAGAAAACTGACAGTCATTGCAATAAATATATCACAAAAACTTTCTCACAGGATATTCCAATCTAGAAAAATAATGCACTATTATTTTCTCCTGTCTCTTGGATTGAATGCGAAAAATGATCTGATAGAACTAGCCATTTGAGCTTTGAGAGTTGGAGTTTCTTTCTGAGTGTATTCCTTGGGAAAGATTATTAGGAGGCTGAAAGAATATTTTTGGGTAAGGGGTATATATATGTTATATAATTACTTACAGATGATAGATAGAAAAAGACATCATGCTACATTATTATTAGCATTTTTTTTATTTTTTTATCATTTCTTGAATCCTAGCATTATATTATCTGATCGTAGGTTGAAACAGCGGCAGATTCAGCACCCTTTTTGTCATTACTTGCTCCGTTAAATTCTGGATCAACACATTCATATTGGAAAGCTCCTCCTAATACAACCCGCGTTGAATTTGTTGTTGTTCTTGGTACCCTTTCCGATGTCAAGGGGGTAACCTTGCTTGTTAGTCCATGTGGCTATTCAACGGCTGATGCTCCCATGGTGAGTGCGCTGCCTTGTTCACTTTATTTTTGTCTTGGACAATGCATATATGCAGTGAGTCAGTGTTTATAAGCTAGAATCCTGTTGTTCTATGTAATCAACAAGAAGTATAAAAGAGCACCGAAGGCAAGTATGGTTTGCAGAATAGTCATTACCTTAACTATAGGAAAAGTTATTACTGGGAATATAAGAGGCTGCAGTGCAATTACCATTCCTATTTTTTTGTTTGGTATTAATATTATGATGTTCTACTAGATTTTAATCAAAATTCCTCCAATGCCCAAACCCAAAAAAATTATTTTCCAAAAAACCCACTTTTACTTTTTAATAACTTAGAAAGACCCAGAATGGTTGGCAGGCCAAAAAAATCTAAATTACTTTTGTTCAATCCAAGAATCAAACAAACTATTTTTTACCCCAAGCCTCCCCTTGGAGTAGTTGGCCACCCCTTACAGAAACCGAGGTGGTGCGACCACCGCCGGTTCTATGAGTGGTGGCTGGTAAAAAATATAAGAAATGATTTTTTTTGAATTTTTTTTTTTAAATCCTTTTAATTTCCATCACTATTTCTGGGAATGTGGGAATAGTTTTTCTGACTTTAAGGATGAATTTTCTTGAATTGTTTTTGAAAATGTAATAAGCAGTTTTTTTTTTCTTAAACTCTCTCAATTCCATCATTATTTCTGGAAATGTGGGAATAGGTATGCTTACAGAAAATTTATTCCTAAGAGTAAAACTTTAACGAAGCAATGAAATGGCCATTCTATGGTAATAACAATTCCATTCCGTGGGTCTATTTTGCATATTAAATGTACCCTAAATTGGCGTATAATCTCAATTATAGGCTAGTTTTCTTGAGAATAATTTTACTTTTTTCTTTGCTTTGTAAGTAAAAGATATTTGGCTGGATGACGAAGGCAATTTTGTTAACCAAAACATTTTCGTTAATGGTTGTATAGTAGATTACCTAGTAATGGCTCCCGGATGTAATATTTTAGCAAGGGATGAAAAGAAAAATCTAGAGTTTTGATTCAAAATCATTTTAACTTCCCCCTTGAGGAACTACTAAAAGATTGACTTTCGCCATTTCTAAAGTAAAGGTTAGTGATTCCTAATAGGTAGTAAATTAGTCAGATAAATGAACTTCTAGTTGCTTATTTGAAAGAAAATGAATCAGAAGCTGTCAAATGTTATTATTGTCGGGATTAAACCTATATAATTTATTTTTTGAAGTAAGAATTAAGTTAATTATAAACTAGGCAAAGCCCAAGTACACGGGTTGTGTACAAGAGGAGAAACCTAGTTAAGAAGGGACTTAAACCTAAATAAATAACAAGAGTCTGGGCAATTTGACCACCCTTTTGCCTAAAAGACTAGCTAAGTTTAGGTGTTTAATCAGGGAACTTTCTACCAATAAGTCATGGTTCAGTGGGATATTTTCAATCCTCTACCCTTTACAGTATTTATATACCCCAGTCTATACCAAAGAAGACTCTCGATTAATCAAGAATTATCATGCGTCGTGCCTTTGTTCTTTTTTCAGTGCAGTAGTTGATGATAGTTTTGGAAACAAATTAACTACATTTATTTGTTTGAAGTCCCTGAATATGGTGTTTTCCATATTGCTATCACTGGTTGCATTGGATTAAAATTGCAAATAATTTATGAATGGCAAACATGAAAATAAATGGGCTTCAATATTTGGTTTTGAAAATAATTTTCATTGAAGTATTCATACCTTTTTTTCTCTAATTGAACCCTTATAAATCATGCACGTGGCATGATCTCTATCATGTATGCCTGGTTTTATGAAGTCCCTACCACTTTGTTTGTTTGAAAAAGCAAACGCCCACCCCCATCCTGGACCCAAAAAATAAATTTCTGTTCACGTAGACCTGTGCAGCACTGTTTGCAACAGAATCCAAGTACAGGAGTTATTGTTTTGTTCAATTTTGGAAGTTGAAAGCACAGTTGGGTTGAACTTCATATATGTTCATTAGTATAGCAGGATAGAATGGTTTTTCTATATTTGCAGTCATCAAACTTGAAATTGCCTGCAAGATACCGACCATAACGGTTTATCATGCATGACATACTTATATATACCTGCATGTGCAATTTTTTTATTAGATATTTTTGTTAAAATGCACCAAGGGGCACTACCCAAGTACACGTGGTATATACAAGAGCACCTTGCTAAATAGGTGAAGGAAAACAGGACTAAAAATCCAAATAAGAAGTAAAATCGCTAGAACAATCATGAGCTGACATCCATAAATAGAGAGTTTTGGCTGAAGCGTGAACAGTTATTGTTGAGCCTGCAGAGTGCTTGGTCCGTTCACAACTTTGCTTGGCTAATGTATCTATATCATGTTTTGTTCCATATCGTACCCTATGTTTTATAGGTGTGAGATTCTTGTAGTTATTTATCTTTTAGAACTTATGTCAATAACTGGTTGTTGTCTATTCTACTTCCTTTGACTCTTTACCAAGATATTGTTACACAGGTACAAATCTGGGCTAGCAATAAAATACACAAGGAAGAAAGGTCATGCATGGGAAAGTGGGATGTTCAATCCCTGATCATGTCTTCATCAGAGTTCTTTGGACCAGAAAAGTTGAGTGGAGAGGATAAAGTGCCTAGACATGTAAAATTTGCCTTTAGGAATCCTGTTCGGTGCCGAATCATTTGGATAACACTAAGTCTTCAACGACCTGGTTCAAGTTCTGTAAACTTTGAGAAAGACTTCAATCTTTTGTCTTTAGATGAAAATCCCTTTGCGCAAGTAAATCGGCGTGCCTCTTTTGGAGGTTCAGTTGAAAGTGATCCTTGTCTTCATGCCAAAAGGATCCTTGTGGTTGGATGGCCCGTAAAGAAAGAGACGGGAACAAGTGATCCTGATCAAATGAATTTGAAAATTTGGTTGGATAGAGCTCCAAAATTAAATAGATTCAAGGTACAACTAATGCTTCTGTGCTTTTTCCACCTATAACTCAGTTCATTTTTTAACTTTGTTCCATATCCACTGCTGCTGAAAATCCTCTTTTGTTCTTCTAGGTTCCAATTGAGACTGAGAGGCTGATGGACAACGATCTTGTCTTGGAACAGTATATACCTCTTGCTTCACCTTTGGTTGTTGGATTTCGCCTAGATGCTTTCACTGCAATAAAGCCTCGTGTTACCCATTCACCTTCTTCAGATGCACATATCCTGGATACATCAGTGACACTTTTGGAAGACAGACTTATTTCTCCAGCTGTGCTGTATATTCAAGTATCTTTTCTCCAGGTATTTACTTTCACCTACTTTTTCTGTTAGTGTTATATTACCCTGGAAGATACCATGTAGCCTATTTTATTGCTCAGATATTTTAGATATATATATTAGCTTTAAACAAACTCAAATGAGTCGAGTTGATTATATAAAAGCTTAAACCGAGTCAAACTGAGCTTATATGAGTTTTAACTCATTTAATATTCAACCAAAATTACCATTCACAAACAGTTCGTTCATTAATTGAACCAAGTTCAAGCCGAGTTTATACAAGTTGAGTTCAAGTTGTTCACGAACAATTTGGTTTGTTGACAGCCCTTACTCACAGGTTCAGTCCTGTTTGATTGTATTTGTTGTATTTAGTCATCAGAACTCCAATAATTAGAACAGGTGCTCTGTTCAATTTACTCAACCTAATTGCGAGATTGAAGTAGAAGGGATTGCTAAAACTTCTTAGGAATCAGTTGTGCCAAATCCTTATAGAAAAAAAAAAAAAAACTTCAGCCTGGTGTAACTATTCATGATTACTTTCTTATCTCTTTGCTTTGTGTCTACATCCATTCAGACAATGCATGGGTAACAAGAAAATAATGTCACGGGAAAATAACAATAGGAGTAAAGGCATGGATGCGAGTTATAATTTTCAACGATGGCTAATATGTTACAATTATATCACAGGAACCTTATAGCATGGTAACAATTGGGGAGTTTCGAGTTCCAGAGGCTAAGGTTGGAACGGCAATGTACTTCGATTTCCCTAAGCCGATACAAACCCGCAAAATTTCATTCAAACTCCTTGGAGATGTTGCAGCTTTTGCAGATGACTCCACAGAACAAGACGATTCTGGTTTTAGAGCTCCACCATTGGCATCAGGTTTGTCATTGGCCAATAGAATTAAGCTATATTACAATGGGGATCCTTATGAACTCGGGAAATGGGCTAGTCTTTCGGCAATTTGAATGTCATTGGTATACGTAAACAAAAAAAAAGGTCTGGGGATTGATTGTGGTTATAATGTCTCTTTTTTTTGTTGTAATATCAATATGTAGCATTTATATTCATTGACGCCATAAGATGAGTTAATTTGTGAATTAAACTTTCCATTCTATTTTATAATTCCTCGTATTAGTGATGCGTCATTTGCATAGGCTAGCTTTGTATACGATATTATCCAAAATCTATGAGTTAATTTGATTGGAGGTATTTGCAAGATATAAGCTTATTTTTTTTGATACTTCCGGACATTTCATTGAAATGGCCTTACAATGACATACAAGTGTTTAGTGTTTTAAATTTATGATAATTATAATTGAATTTTCAGCAAGTGGAGTCATGTTGAAATACCAGCTTGTTTAACAATATTAATTGCACTTACATTTGAAGGTCCTTATTAGTAAACTTACAAAAACTTCCCCGAGATTTTTGAGTGTGATCTGCAATTAAAAGAATTTACGTCTTAGTCCTTTTTAAATGGGGGAATATCAAAATTAACCACCTCCAAATTATGTAAAAGATCGATATGCTGGCTGCCGTACGTCGTTCTCACTCTGTTACTTTACTCACAAGAGCTCTATTATTATAAGTGTTTTAATTTTATTATAAAAACATCTTCCGTTACCAAGTCTACTCAAATGAAAGATGCGGGTGTTATACCGCTAAGCCTAAAATAATAGCTACGTTTAGTAATGGTTTTGACTAAATATCATTGACCGAGCTAGTTGATTTATAAACCGCACGGTCAAGCTGTTCAGGAGTTGTTTGGATAGAAGAAACTTATTAACTCATTTTATTTCATATGATCATTATAATTTTTTTAAACATAAAATAAACAATTCAATTTTTTCAAATCTCAAAATAAAAATAATATTAAAAAATAATATTTTATTTAACTTTTATCTTATCTCAAATCACTATCCTAACCTCCCTTTAAAATGACTAATAATGGTAAGTTTGTGACTCATTGTTGGGTCAAAAGCAAAGAATTCTAAGATGTAACAAAGCCATCGTTTGGTAGGTGGTGTATCATTTACTCATTTTAGCCTTAACTTGAAAATTATTTTTCATTGACTAGTGTTTACTGCCTGCACCCCAAAAAGTAGTTACGAACGAAACAAATGCTACCTAAATTTAGATTATTCAAATTCGTCGATCCAATATATCTTCCCGTGAAAAATTCTATTTAATTACGAATTGGCGTAGATAATACATGATTTAATCAAAAGTGCGTTTTACGCACTGACTTGCTTGTAAATAGAATAACTCGTACAATGTACAACTGCTAATATTTAAATAATATGAGAAAAAATCTATACCTCAGGTTTTATATATACTCTGCATCATGGTCTTTAATTTTATTTTTATTAATCTTAATCATTTACACAATCTACTTTAATTTGATTTTAAAATATTCTAATTATTTGGGAAACCTGTCACGTATTGGTTTGGGTACACTACAACAAAAAACATATTTTGGGACGAAAATTTTCATCCCAAAATATATAGATTTCGTCCGAAAGATTTTTTGGGTCGAAAAAATTTTGTCTCAAGGTCGTCCCAACATCACTGTCCCAGAAGATATATTGGGACGAAAATCACAATTTCGTCCCAAAATATATCTTTTGGAACAATTTTGAAATTGACCGTTCGATACCATTCGAATGATGGATTTTTTTGTCACAGTTAAAATTCGTTCCAGAATAGCGTTCGAATGCTTCTCATATACCGTTCGAACGTTAACGTTTCTTTTGAACGGTTATCAAGATACGTTCAAACGATCAGTAGAAATACGTTCGAACGTTAAATGAGACGATCGAACGGTATAAGAGATCGAACGGTGATAATCAACGTTCGAACGATATGGTATTGTCTTGCGTTTGAACGGTTTTTTGAGCATCTGGTATCGTTCGAACGGTTTGCGCATTGTTGTTTGAACGGTACATTATCGTTTGAACGGCATGCCCATTAATGTTCGAACGTGACTCGGTCGTTCGAACGGATATTATTTTTATTAAAACCAATAATTATAAAAAAAAAACTAAATAGACATCCATATTATTTGAAAAACATAAATTAGGAACTGTTTAATTACTCACAAAAGTTTTATAATAAGTGCGAAGAAATAAATAACCATAAAACTAGCATTGTTCATACATAATTAGATAATGTCATAAGCTAGACGTAAAAAACCATCAGTTGGTTGGAGGCCTGTACAGTTGCATAAGCTGTTGCATTTGGAGTTGCATATCTCTCCTGAACTCTGCTTGTTCTTCTTCATGTTGTTTGAGGCGCATCTCCATGTCTCATTGTCTCGCCAATTGAGCCTCTAACTCTTGTTGTTTTGCAACCAATTCTTCAATTCTACGATTCGCATTCTCTTGAGCTATAGAGGCAGACCCGGAAGAAGAGGAAGAGGGAGAAGGTTTTACACAGCGACCCAAACCCCTCAAATATCCTGAACGTTCACCCAGAACTTGTGTAAAAATCTCAACATCTGTATTTGAGGAATTTTGATCTGACGCAGATTCAGCACGCAGGGCAACCATTTTATCCTACACATAAGATAAAGAGTTAATATCATCATAAATATTCAAATATATTTATTTAAAACAAATTATAATACTTACATAATTTTCACGGGCATCAGGATGACTCCACTCTCCATTACGATTAGTATGTGATGCAGCATATAATTTTGTCAGATCATAATTGGCATCTGAATCTTGCTATAATAAAGATTTGTTAAGATATAAAGTCATTATGATTAATATATTCAGTTAACTATATACAAATGAAAGAATAGCAATACCAATTTTTTAGAGAGGCGGTGGAAAGATCTTGAGCCTGCATGATGAGTAATCTTCAATTTTGATCTATTTGTTTTGTTTATAGAACTTCGCTCCTACATAAGAATTGAAAATATTAGAAAGCGAAATTAAAAATAGGACTAAAATAATTAAATTAATTATACCTTATATGATGGATCCTCAAACATGTCACAAAGTTTTTCCCAATCAGAAGGTTGCACATCTTGAAAAGGATGTTGGCGTGCTTCTTCACTATTCTCAAACTTATTATAATGCTCATGACATCTCGCCTTATACTTGCAGAATGCATTAGTCATAAGCTCTTCCACAGTTTTACGCTCCTCTCTCCGACCAAAATTTAATTCGAAATCATCCTTACAGAAAAAAGTTTGGACAAAAATATTATCATTTATAATATTCTAACTTTAAAGTAAAATAAAATTATAAGTCCAATTAAATTTCATTTATTAAACATTACCAAACAACGCTTCTTGATAAGGTCCTTAACATCTTGGGGGACTTTCTTCCATGAACTTGTTGCCAAAGGTGCATAAGTTCGTGTAAGAGCACCCACATGCGATGCAAGCCAAGCTGCTGGTTGTCCTTCGCCTCCGGTATGTTCATCAAGAATGTTAACTTTGATCTTACCCACCTTACGATATTTTTCCAACGTCACACCTCTCGTAGTGCCTCGACCTTGACGAGATTGTACTGTGAAGTCATCATGATATATAACATTATAATCAATTTTCTATTATAATCTTAATTAATAACTTTTATGACTATTAGAATTTTACCTTGTTCTGTAGAGTCAATCTCTAATAGTGAGTCATAATTTGACTCACTATTATTCTGAAGGAGAGCTAGGAACAGGTGGAGATGGGTTGCGCACTTCCTTTCTCTTCGGAGGCATAATTTCAAAAAATTGATACAATATTCATTAAGTAAAATAGTGCTCATCATCACGTAATGTGAAAATATAATTCGTCAATCACTATCTGTATCAGTATCATTTGACAATTCAGTCTCATCTTCTGTAAATACTTCAGATGAATCAACACTTTGCTCAAGTGTCGCATCAACAATTTCAGCCTCAATATCTTCTCTATTCAATGGAATCATCTCATACTGGCTCAAATCCACAAACAAATTAAAGACGGGCTGACTCTCTTGGTATGCTTCTTGAGTAGAGGCATCATCTTCTTCTTCATCTCGCCCTTCTGCCTGAGGGATAACATCATATATATTTCTTGGAACATATTTTTGTACTACTCGCCATTGAGTTCCCAACTTCGAGTCATCTAAGTAGAATACTTGAGATGCTTGAGAAGCTAAAATAAATGGATCATCCTCGTACCATTTTCTTGATGTATTAATACTTAAGAAATATTCATCATCACGGACTCCAGTTCGAGGATTGCTTAAATCCCACCAATCACACTTAAACAAATACACTGCAAGCTCCCCCAAATATTTCATTCCAATTATATCAACAATCACTCCATAGAAATCAATATTTTCTCCATCATGACTTCCCTCAACTAGTACACCACTATTTTGTGTTTTCCTATAATGATCTCGATCTATTGTGTGATACCTACTACCACGAGAAATACATGCAGAATATCTTGTAGCCCGTCTCGATGGGCCACGCGCTAATGCATACAATTCATCTGATATATCGTTTGGATTATTGGCATGCATTTGTACAACTTACATATTAAGTAAAACGTCTATTATATCAATAAAAAAAACAATCAATATTTTCTATTTGTATTGAATGAAGTGTCGCATATGTAATGTCATTACCCGTTGTTCAAACCATCTCGGAAACTCCTCTTCATGTTTCCGGTCTATATCATTTACTCCTAGTTCCTTGAGCATGTTAATATGATCACTGAAATTGATGATTACCACATGTATTTTATATTATTAGAATTTTGCGAAAGTAAATGAGCGAATACTAAATTAAGAAAAGATTAATACTTACTTCAAGTAAATCTCTATTTCAGGGCAATTGTTCAGCACGTACCACTGAGCTTTCTCAAACTCTCTTCCACATAAGTCATAACCACGCACTGCACCAAGTGGACGTACTTGTTGGGAAAACACGGAAAATACATTTCGTTGTCTTGCTCTATCAACGTCAAAGTTTCTTTCTGGTCGATCAAACCTAGTGTCAACTCCGTGGAAATATTTGGAACAGAAGGTATGCCACTCATCATCAATATATGCTTCTGCAATTGATCCTTCTGGGCGAGCTTTATTACCAACTGTTCGTTTCAACTTCCCAAGAAATCGTTCAATGGGATACATCCATCTATACTGAACTGGTCCTGCAAGTCGAGCCTCACGTGGCAAATGGACGGCCAGGTGAACCATGACATCGAAAAATGACGGTGGGTAAATACTTTCTAGCTTACACAATATGATGGGAATTTCCCGTTCCATTCGATCCAAAGCTTCTACATTTAATGTCCGTGCACATAAGTCTTTGAAAAATAAACCCAACTCAGTCAAAGCCACGCGCACGTCTTTAGTCAAGTACCCACGTATACCAATAGGCAAGATACGCTGCAAAAGGACATGACAATCATGACTTTTTAACCGAGTTATTTTCCAGTCATTTGTTCGCACACACCTTGTCAAATTCGAGGCATAACCATCCGGTAATTTAATTTTCATTATCCACTCACAAAAAGTAGCCCTTTCATTCCTTGACAATGTATACCACCCAATCGGCATGTAAACGGATGAACCATTTTCTTGCAACTGCATTTCCGGTCTTATTCCCAACCGCTTCAAATCCTTCCTTGAGTTTAATGTATCCTTCGTTTTTCCTTCAATTGACATCAATGTTCCCAATACGGATTCGCATATATTTTTTTCAATATGCATAACATCAAGACTGTGCCGTAATTTTAACTTTGACCAGTATGGAAGATAAAAAAAATATACTCTTCTTAGTCCAATTCAACTCAGATGTAGCTCGTTTTCTCTTTCGTTGTTTTTTACCAAATTCATTACAACCAACATCTACAAATTGTGCAAGTAAATCTTCACCAGACAAATATGGTGGAGGTTGGCCCCATTCAACAGTACCATCAAACATTTGTGAATTTCCCCGCCATCTATGATCACCAGGTAGAAATCGACGATGACCCATGAAACATAATTTTCTCCCGTAAGTGAGCCATTCAGATTTAGTATGTTTGTTACAAGTTGGACATGCCATTTTCCCCTTAGTACTCCAACCTGACAAGTTTCCATATGCTGGAAAATCATTTATTGTCCATAAAACGGCAGCATGCATCTTGAACGACTTGCCTGTTGATGAATCAAATGTGACAACCCCATTCTCCCACAAATCTTTCAATTCTGCAATCAATGGCTGTAAGTGTATGTCTATATCATTTCCCGACGATCTCGGACCTGGAATGAGCAAACTCATCATGAAATATAGATCTTTCATACACTTCCACGGTGGTAGATTACACGGCATAAGTACAACTGGCCAAGTACTGTGACTAGTACTCATGTTCCCAAACGGATTAAATCCATCTGTTGCCAACCCAAGTCTCACATTACGTGGTTCTTCTGCAAACCATGTATGCTCCTTATCAAATTCCTTCCACACCTGAGAGTCAGCAGGATGTGATAAAATATCATCGTTTCTAACTCTGGCTGATGAGTGCCATATCATGTCTGCAGCTGTTGCACGTGACATATATAATCGTTGTAATCTAGGTGTCAATGGAAAGTGGCGTACTACCTTTTGCGGCACATTTTGTTTGTCAGATGTCCATCTTGACTCGTGGCATATGGGACATTCGTTCAACTGCTCATTCTCTTGCCAAAATAATATGCAGTCATTCTTACATGCATGTATTACGTTGTAATCAAATCCAAGTCCTCGTTTCAATTTTTTTGCTTCATAGAAGTTACGAGGAAGTGTATTATCTGATGGCAGTGCCTCCTTAAACAACTCGAGTAACATATTGACAGCCTTAATTGATAATCGGCACATTGATTTTATATGTAGCAGTCTTATGGTAAATGACAACTTACTGTGTCTTCTGCATCCTGGATATAGCTCACGTTGTGACTCATTCCACAATCGTACAAAAGTATTATGACCCCCATCATTTGAACTTGATGTGTCCGTGCCACCTTTATTCATAAACATTCCCGCACCGATGTCACCTAACATTTCTTCCATATCCTCATCATACTCATCTCCAACAACATCTGGTTGTACATCTTCATCGATAGCTTCTTCTTCATGTGGAGCATCGAATGAAGTTGGATATGGTTCCCTGTGTAAGACCCAATCAGTATAACCCTTGTCAATACCTTTTACAAACAGATGCTCTCTCACCAAGTCTATCTTATGAGAGCACAAATTCCTACATTCTTTACATGGGCATCTAATACATCCATCACTATCACATGTACCCAATGCAAACTCTAAAAATTTCTTAACACCTTCAGCATATACGTTGTAATTCTGATCCAAACGATCGCTAACTCGCATCCAACTCTTATCCATGCTGACTATCTTCATTATAAACAATCACGTGTGCATCAACAAACAAGCATGTATCATGTATCAATCAAGGAGTATGCCACCTTACACCGGGTAGTTGGTCCTATCCCATTCGGAATTGTAAGATCATAGTCGCAAACCTATCCTCTATAATCTGTCACGCCCAACAAAATTTCGGCAGCATCTCCCCATAGTTCTCCAAATATGCTCGTCTGGTTGTGTGCATCGACTTATCCATCGTCGATACAACATCACCGAAACTGCATATCTGGAGAACAGGGGATAAATCTGCCAAAATCTTAATGCTGAACGTATAACAGATATAGATCGATAGTTTGCGAGAATGATCTTACAATTCCAAACTGTCCACTCTGGACAATTCAAGAGTTATCAATCTTTCAATTAAGGCGGATTGATAACTCTCGAACGGGTCTAAGGCTAATATTGATGAACAAGCAATATAAGATATGCCAATATTTAACATGTATCAAACAAATAATTCAACATCATAAATAATTAAGTTTTGTAACAAATCTTAGATGATTTGTAAGGTAAATTCATTCTCATTTGATTATTTGAATCTTTTAAGTATTTAAGTATTATTAAATGTAGATTATAATTAATTAATTTTTAATTACACTCCTGCATTTAAAATGTTAATTATTTTAACACTGCCCAAGAAATCGTTCAAACGGTGCTCGTCACCGTTCGATCTAATATATTACGTTCGAACGGAACATACCGTTCGAACGGAACACGAATACCTTTCAAACAGATTACTTCCAGAAATCACTCGTCTTCAACCTCCGAAAACTCCAAAATTTACAGTCCATATTACATCAAAAGATAGCAAACTATATGACGAACTCATGTAAGCAAACGAAAACACTTATATAAAAACTAAAATGAGGTCAAATTTAAGGAGAATACCTGATTTGGAGAGATAAAGCGGAAAATCCACCAAACGGTAAAAACTCTTCACCAAACGGTAAAAACAACCTCTTAATCCGAAAATATAAGAGATTGATAGGAGTTAGTAATATTTGAGGGCTATATTGAAGAATAATGGCGTTGGTTGGAACAAAATGAGCGTGGGAGTGATGCTCGGTCGACTGGAACGAGTGCGAGATTGTGAGGTTCTGTCGTGTAAATGCAGAACATTTACGTTCGAATGGTTGTTTAATGAACGTTCGAACGTCAAATCGACAAGCGGGAAAAATTTCCCCCGCTAATTTAACGTTCGAACGTGAAAATATAAGTTCAAACGTTTTTATTAAACGTTGGAATGGTTATATTAGACTGTTCAAACGTCAAATCGATTAGCGGGACACATGTCCCCCCTAATTTAACGTTCGAACGTTAATATATACGTTCGAACGTATTCTTAAATGTTTGAACGCCAATTGTAAACCGTTCAAACGTTTAAGTTATATTGTTGATCCAAAGTATTTTTTTGAATTAATTCTTTAAATATAATAATTTCTAAATGTACTATAGTTTAGAGCCATAGTAATATAAGTATATAATATATAATCAAACATATATTATATAGTTTAGTAACATATATAGTATAAAATATCATATTACATCTAATGTTATAGTCAAGTACATATATTAACCTATTATATATAACATATATATGGTATCATAGCATAGGGTTATATGTATCACATGCATATATATATAATGTTTAGTACTATAATATTAATAGTAGATATTTAATAATAGAATATCTACTATTAATATATATAGTGTCATCTATACTAGTATATATATGTGATACTAGTTAATATCACATATAATATATATGTTATATAAATACATGAACATAGCTTCATGTATATAGTAGTCTATATTATATTAATTATACTATATAATATAACTTATACTATATACTATATAATATTCAATAGTATAATATATTTTAATTAAATATAATATAATATATACTATATATATAAAAAATTATATATATAATACATAGTGTTTAATAATATATAAGTGCATTAAATATATTGCATTTAATATATTTAACAATTAAAATATATTATAATTGAATTAATTATTATATTTAATATAATTAATACCGAATATTGCATTTAAATATTATTTATTATCATGAAAACCGATTAATTAGGGATGGAAATTAATATTCAGTTAATACGTTCGAACGGTAGTAACTTACCGTTCGAACGGAACTGGATATATAAGCCCATCCCGACGTCATTTTCACGCATTTCCTCCGTTCTAAGCCTCCAAACCGTCGATCTCCGCCGTTGAACACCGTCTTCGCCGCCTTCAACAGTGCCCACTCGAAACCCCTACCTCTAACTACCGGTATTTTTCATTTTTAAAGCATTTTACCGTTTAAATTTAGGTTTTTGATAGATTAATTGTTTAAGTTAGGGTAAACCGATTTATACATCAAAATAATCGGTAGATTTGCATAAATCCATGTTAGGAACGTTTATTTAGGTTTCTATTGCATTTATTTTGGTGTAAAATCCAGGGAATCGAAGGATTCCATGGATTTCAATGGCCGAGTCGACTCGGCCTGGAATCCCGATCGACACGAAGATCGTTCGAACGCTATGCGTAGCGTTCGAACGATATAACTTAACGGTCGAACGGTTTGTCTGTAACCGTTCGACCGTTACAGTAAACATTCGAACGATATAACTTAACGGTCGAACGGTTTGTCTTTAACCGTTCGACCGTTACGGTAAACGTTCGAAAGATATAACTTAACGGTCGAACGGTTTGTCTTTAACCGTTCGACCGTTACAGTAAACGTTCGAACGTTTTTGGTTTGTCTTTAACCGTTCGACCGTTACAGTAAATGTTCAAACGTTTTTTAATAATTTATTAGTATTATTAATATTGATATTGAGAAATATATTTATTGTTGATAATGTTGTTCAGAATATCAAATATTATTAAATTGCTGTTTGTTTCAAACTACTGTAAATAGTTCTTTATTGTATTTTTCTTGTTAATGTTATATATCTAGTTTGTAATTATAAATTTCAGATTGATTATAATGTCTACTTCTAGACCGGCACGTAAGCGACGCAATCTTGGTGAGAGTAGTAGTGGTCCAGTTCGGGAGAGGACAGTTTCACTGGAGCGACCAGTGAAGATTTCTGATTTCCAGAGTCTTCTCTGGGAGGGTCATTCATTGCCCTCAATATTCAGTGATCGTGGTTGGGGACCTATCTTGGATGAACGGGAGGAAGCATGGGAGCCAGTCTCCTACATTGACATTGTTGCTGAGTTCTATAGAGAACTCGGCAGTGCCAGCGCAGATGATTCTGGGGCCTACAGTATCACTGTCCGAGGAGTACCCATTGTATTTTCACGAGCTGGACTTGCTGAGCATCTCGGTATTCCTAGGCTGCCAGATGCATATCCGAATGTGGTGCCTAGAGAGTCTGATCCTTCAGTTGAGGCGGAGACAGCTGAGAAGGAGGCATCAGTTTATACTGATGAGGTCGATACCCTTGCTGATCATGAGGTGAGGGATTTGGTTGTCGGTCCAGATGCTCCACCGTATGACGGGACGAAGAGCATTAAACAGGCAGATTTATCTTCTTTCTTTAAGATATTAAATTTGATAATTGCCAATAACATTGACCCTCGGCAGCACAAGACAGAAGTTGGCATTGATCGGACGAAATTTATGATACGGGTCGCTCGTGGCATTCCTATCGACTTGGTGGGGTATATATTCGATAGGATTCGATCAGAATCTCAGTACATTTCGATGGATATACTACCATTCGGAGTCCTGATCACCCGATATCTACTATGTGCTGGTGTTGTGCCAGATGTTGCTGAGCATAAACGGGAGCTGATGGGACCGATAAACAGCACCACCCTCTCACGCAGCACGGGACACTCGAGACTGCATTTTCGTGCACATGTTCCAGAACCAGTTGATCCTCACGGAGATGCACAGCCGGGAGATCATGGAGTCTCAGCTGCAGCTGCAGAGACATCTACACGGGCCGAGGCATCAGTCCACAGTGTTACTCGTGAGGAGATGGCTGACATAGTGCGTGCAGCGATCAGTAGACATCAGCAGTGATCGATGCAGTGCGTATGGAGATCCATTCTGCTCTGTCTGAGCTTCGTACAGAGTTTGCTGCCATGTCTGCGACTCAGGTCACCATCAGTACTCGACTGACACAAATAGAGGAACGTATAGCTGCAGTCGAGGAAGTGTGCAAAGACTTGGGGTCTTAATTACTTTATGATCAATTTTATTTATTTATTTCCTGTTTTTTGTATGGACAATATTTTGTGTTTTGTAAATTCAGTATTTAAGTTATATGAAATAGTATTGTTTTATATTTTCTAAACTAATTCTTAATTTAGATTATTCATATTATTTAATTAACCAATTTTTTATAATTACTAGTTAATCTAAATATAATTTGGCAAAAAACTTAAAAAATTAAAACTCTGTCACCGTTCGACCGATTCAAATAACGTTTGAACGGTGAATATGCATCATTCGAACGGTTAATATTAACCGTTCGAACGGTTTATCTATTTCCCTCCAAAATATTTTTGCCTATCGTGCCAATATTACGTTCAAACGGGAAAAATTAAACGTTCGAAGGGTTAATCATTAACGGTCGAACGGTTAACTTATTTGGGACAAAAATTTTCGTCCCTAAGAATACCGTTCGAACGCGTTCGAACGGTCTGGCATAACCGTCGTCATTTTGGAACGAAATTCAAATTTCGTTCCAAAATCCCACTTTTTGGGACGATTTCCAATTCGTCCCAAAGTAATTTCGTCCCAAAAAATATTTTTTGTTGTAGTGATACTTAGGATATTTCAATTGAGAGGAGTGCTATAGCTACAAAAGAATTATATACGTAATCCTACAAACTGACGTGATTTTATATGATCTATTAGATTTACTTTGCAATAAAAGTTATTTTATAATTTAACAAATTATATAAAATTGCGCAAGTTTATAAAATTATTTTTGTGTAACCTCTTTATGATTATAGTATTTTTCTATAGGTTCTAATTAAACACGAGAAGTTGATTGGCAGAAAACATGTCGTAATTATATATTATTCATCAGGGCAGCTTGCCATAAATAGGCGTACAAGTGAACCTAAGATTACAAGGAAAACAAAACAATTTCCTAAACAACATGATCTATATGACATCCCAGAGATGATCACTTATTTCCAAATCAACATTATTCTTATTAGTTCACACCGAAGACAAAAAAAAAAAAAAAAAAAAAAACACTATAGTACTACATATAACAGCAGTAGTCCTTGTCGCCATGTACGCACGCCCTGTAACGACAGATTCATCGCCCGCATGTACGCCGCGTGCAAATGCACCCGCACATGCAGCTCGACGTTATACGTTCCAACGTCTGACGCATAATAATAATTAAGTTGTAATACCACAAAAGGCTTTGACTGAAATTTCTTGCTGAAATAGACTGGCTTGGGCTTTGGCATAGTCACGATTATTAAACGGTTTGTATTTCAAAGGGTGCTCTTCATCAACCAATTCTTCTGGCACATGTATCGTCCCATCATGGAATGCAAACATCCCGATTGAGTATCTCGTCTCATTTTCAACCAACATTACTCGATGGACGCTTGCTTGAATCCTGTCGTTGCTCCATACCTAGTAATTTTTTCAAGTATATACAAAATTACATTAATCATGCATCGCTCCAATTAAGTTGATGATCTCCTAGCTTGCATGTGCATCAGCCAGTCTTTAAAAGCATATATATAATCACTATATATATATATATATATGATTTTGTTTAAGATCAATTGATAAGAGTTGCTACGTACTTTAACAAATCTAGAACATATACAAGTCAGAAAAGAACGATAGACATGATATAAAAAGAGTTATATAACGTTTATATATAATTAAGCATTTAATACTAATCGATCGAGAATTTAATTGAACAATGATAAATATTGTAGTGTCCATTTTATATATCTATCTCTTTTGATCATCATCTGGCTACGAATTTTGTAAGAGCAACCATATATATATATATAATATATATATATGTGTATGTATGTATCAACCCACCTGGAGAGCATCACCTGCCAAGAAGAGAAAGGATGAAGGAGAGGGATCAAAGCCAATCCATTCACCATCATGTGTTTTTATCTCCAGACCCCTCACTCGGTTTTGATGAAGAATGGTGGTTAAGTGCTTGTCCGTATGGCTTTTAATCCCTTCATTGGTCTCCGTCTCATGATGTTCTCTATATTTTATAAGTGAGAGAGTACGAGTTGTTAATTCCAAGTGAGCATCAAAGTTCTTCTCTAATCCATAGCTTTCAAATACCATTCTCGTAACCATTTTATCCAACTCCGCCATCTTCTTCGCGTATGAATTAGCACCCTCCCTAATTACCAACAGATGATCATATAAAACAAATTAAACAAATCAAGCAAAAGATTACGTACTATAATTTCGAGCAATATATATAAATCTTTAAAAGAAAACAGATGCATAAGCTTGACTTAGTACGACGTACCGGACAATATCATTTCCGTTGGGCCAGAAGACATTCGTCAACTTCTGAGTTTCTTCCGGGGAGGTTGCGTTATTAATCATCATGCGTTCGCGGACAGGAGGATTGGCGACATAGCCATGGAAAACCTGTTCGGAAGTGAGTTTCATTTTGGTTTCTGTGGGGAAATCAAACAGCTCCTCCGCTGTAGCAAACATTGTGTTGTGAAGCTCCAGGGGAAACTTATTGCCAAGTTCTGCTACAAAACAACCGTACTCCTCGAGTGCACTGCAAACATCTTTTCGTACCGACAGCCATGAACTAGTGCCAGGTTTCAGGTTCTCGTTTGAGAAATCAATGGTCGGAATCTTGGTCAGTGTTTGGACGTCGGCCATGGTTTATTTTCTGTTAGCCTAGCTAGGAAGAAAGTTCAAGCTAGCTAAGGCTGCAAAGGCAGGCAAAACCTTGAAGTGCATGCATTGATATGGAATACTAGGTGCTATTTATAGAGCTAGGTTAGTAATCTTGCGGTGTTAGATATTCAATGTCCCACGTCACACGTTTATGACTTTGAGACTCCTATATATAATATATATGAGGTTGGCTAATTCCATTTCTACAATTTCTAGAATGCATATAAGAGAAGTAGTTTCTTATTTCTACTCCTACTTTGATGGGAAGTGGAGCCGCGGTAATTCTAAAGAAAGGGTTAAGAAAAAGAAACATATTTTCTGATGAATTTTACATTTAACCTGATCAAGATTTAATTGAAAAAATTACTGTAGATTCTAGTATATATGTTTGTGAAAATCATGATAGTAAACATACTGGGATTGATCATAAAAATTTAAGTTGCATGAGATTTATTTAAGTTTTAGGTCTATTCAATTTACATGCAGTACTGGCCGGGGCGGATGAATATATAATTAGAGAGGTAAAAGCATGGGAACTTAGGATTGAAGACAAACTCATGTGTGATTTCATTTTATTATCTTCATTATTTTTAGTTATTTTTATATTAAATTAGCATTTTAATTATAAATTGCCCCGGCCACTCACCGGTGAGAAAGAGTTGATCATGTCAAAGGGTGCATGTCGCTATATTCATTATACTAATTGGCTTTATAAGTTGGAATATTTCAAATGTGATCGTGAACTTTGGTGATCTTTGATTTATATTATCATATATATATATATATATATATATATTGATTTTATGAACGCAGCTAGGACACATGATTTGTTGATGTTCTATTCCTTTGATCATTTCATTAGTCATCATTTGAGACAAACCCGAACGCTAAATGATTAATTATTTTTTAATGAAAAATGATTTGTACAAGTACTATAATTGGTTTAAGTAGAAGAAAGATATATACATTAAGAAATGTAACAAAAATATTTACACAATTGGCAATAATTATCGTACGTGTAAGACTCACCACATGTCTTTCTTACTTCCCGCGCGTACTCGAGGCTCTCAAATTTTGTATAAGAATTTAAAAGAATACTTTTCCAGCTGGCTTACTGCTTTTCAACATGGCCCCATAGTTAATATATATATAACTAATTAACTTGTAACATCAATCCGTGAATGGAATGTACTTCAGAAATGGGTTTTATAAATTAAAACTTATAGACTGACATATTTTCATCATGTGATTCGTTAAATTTATTATAATAAAAATAATTTTATAATTTAATATATTTTGCTATGTATTTCTAATCAAAAGGTGAATCATTCCAAATCTACAATGTATTTTGTTACAAAGAGTTACGCTGCTTGTAAGATGGTTGGGATTCAAACTATAGGATTTCATGGAGATTCTTTTCCATGTTTCTATTTGGGTGCACCAATATATTAAAGTAGTATTGGTGCTACTTATCTTGAGCCTTTGATCCAAAGAGTGCATAAGAAATTAGTCTCATGGAAAGGAGCTTTACTCTCTAAGGGGGCTGGGTAGATTAGTGTTATTAAAGCATGTGCTGTCCAGCATTCCTATTCATTTTCTAGCAGTGCTTAATATGCCTCGTAGTGTGCTTCATAAACTTAACCAAATTTTTTGCATATTTTTTATGGGGTAGTAAGGATGGCAAGAAGAAAAAAAATGGGTGTTTTGGAAAAAAGTTTGCATGCCTACAGAAGAAGAGGGGCTTAGAATACAGAAGTTAGAGGACATGGAGAAAGCACTTAACATGAAATTTTTGTCGCAGTTCCTGTATAGTAACTCTCTATGGGCCAACTTTTTCCGTGCTAAATATAGAAATATAAACCACCCTTTCCTTATTGATCACATTTCCTATGAATCTAGTTTTTGGAAGGCATTAAAATCGTTGATGAAAATTGTGACGCCCCCAAATTCCGTTTGGAATCGGACGGACATTTGAAGCGTCGAGACATGCAACACAAGGTTACCTGCCCCTATTCATGACATATAAGATGCAATATTCGCAGCGTGAAATTTCTATTAACTTTAGGAACCTCGTGAAAATCCCATAAGTTTTCACGAATCCATTAATCGTATAGGTTTTTGTCTAACTATATAGTTAGTGTTATTATTTACAATAGTATCAGAAGTGTGTTTTTGATTATTGGAGATAGTTAGAAGTGTCAAAATGTATTATGGTTTGTGCCATTAGACTCGGATGGTTATTTAAAGTCTTATGGCGTAATAACATTTTTTCATATTTTCGGACAAAACGTCTGTTCAAAACTGTAAATATTATTGGATAAAAAGAAATATCTTGAGGTAATTTTCATGAATATTATTGGGTAAAAATATTTTAAGTTGATTTTTATAGATATTATTAGATAAAAATATCTTAAGTTGATTTTTGTAGATACTATTGAATAGAATATTATGAGATAATCTTTTATAGATATTTTGGGTAGGAGAAAACTACACTCAACTCTCAACTCCAGCCTCATCTCTTCCATATCTCATCCATAATTATCTCCAGCCACCTCTCCCCACGAAATTATCTTCATTTACACTTTCTATTGAAAGAATATCAAACACTCTCTCTCGGACAGCTTTTAGGAGGTATTTTGCACGCCAATTTCTAAGCTGTTGTAAGTGTTTTATCATAAAGTCTCCTTCATATAAGTTGTTTCTTTTTGAGTCTAGTTTACATAGATATATTATTTGCCCCATTTGAAGATCATTTGGTTAGTCAAATATTGTATAAACTATAGAAAGGTCATTCTGGGAGGTAAACTGGAGAATATGTTATAGTTTGGAGTTTTTGACCAAGCTAATGGATAGATATTGGTCCGAAATTTTTATGGAGTATTGTTAACATGTATATATGACTATTGGTTGAGGATTTTTGCATGATTAAAGGTTTTGATGAAAGATGTTCTTAGATTTAGAAACTTAGAAACTGGAAGAGGAAAAACAGTTTCTGTTTTGAGAAAGTTTAACTCTTTGGTGGTCTAAACCTATTCTAATGACTTTGATAATTTTATTGGAGGATCCTAAACATCTTATATACATGTTATATTATTATTTTGAAGATATTTGATGTTAGTTTCAAAGATATGAAATTTTATGCAAAGAGATATTCAGATAAGCCAAAGTGTGGATATTCTTGGCTAAATTTATGTTTTGGTTAATTTCTAACTATGTGATCTTGAATTAGAAGCTTGTATATGTTTTAGGACATCTTTTTAAACCATGTAATGGTTTGGTTTGAAGATCATATATTTATAAGTCATAGATCAAGAGATTTATCAAAACTAGTTGAGGAAAAAGTTTCTGTTTTTGGACTAAGTGTAAAACCAAAAACTCCAAATGTTATTTTGTGATTTTAGTGACTTTAGTTTGATGATTTAAAGCATGGTTGATGTTAGGATGATATTATGAATATGTTAGAAGTAAGATTTGATTTTTGAAATTCTTGGAGATGTTTTGATTTAAGGTCAAAACTTGTGATTCAAGTGCTTGGATCTTTTTACAAAAAAGTTTGGTGTTGATTATTAGCTTTTTCTAAATGGATGTTTTAAATATGGTTTTGAACTTAGGATTGGAAGATGTTTGTTGCAAAATTTTGGTTTAAGCATGAGTTTTGAAGTTAGAAGGAATTGCAACAAAAATAAAGGGAAATGACCTATGGATGTTTCGACCATAGTGTGTTCTTCATAGTTATGTTTTGTTTTAAATTTTTCTGAGTTGATATTTAAGTTTAGGACAAAATTTACATGAAAAATGTAAATTTTGGAAACTTTTGGAGTTAGTATGCAAAATCCTTAAGTTATGGGTAAAACGATCATTTTCCCACATGTAAAGAGTAAAATGGAAATTTTACTCTTTAAGTTAAAATTTTCCATATTTCAAATTATTAGTGATTTAGTTCTAACTTTTAGAATCACTAATTTCAGTTCCTCGTGATCGCACTTGAAGTTTTATAAGAAACGCGGAGATCGAGATAAGTTAGCTTTTAACTTACTAGCAGTCTACTGTGTATGTGTGCTAAGTAAAAGAATTACAGTGTATGTATGTATGTTATCATATATGTCATGCCATGCCAAGTTATCATGTAATTGTCTATTATACAGAATTTATTCTGTCATCAATTTTTATCTGTTACACAATATATTCTGTCATGTATTACTATACATTACAAATATGTCATGTTAAATATGTTGTCTGTTATATGTTATGTCATGTTATGAAATGTTACTATCTCAAGTTGGTTATGTATTTCAAATTATGTTCAAGTCACGTTATGTTACGTCAGGGCTTCAGTCCTTTCATATTCCAGTCACGTTTCATCTTGAGTACATTCAGTTTATGTAGAATACATGGGGCCACAACAACTGTGGAGTATGTATTTACATATAGAATACATGGGGCCACAACAGTTGTGGAGTATGTATTTTTCATGTTAAGTCAAGTTTATGTAGAATACATGGGGCCACAACAACTGTGGAGTATGTATTTACACATAGAATACATGGGGCCACAACAACTGTGGAGTATGTATTTTTAATGTTAAGTCAAGTTTGTGTAGAATATATGGGGCCACAACAACTGTGGAGTATGTATTTACACGTAGAATACATGGGGCCACAACAACTGTGGAGTATGTATTTTTCATGTTAATTCAAGTTTCAGAGCAAGTTCATGCTAAGTCAAGTTTCAAATCAAGTTCATGTCAAGTCAAGTTCAGTTCATGATTCAATTTAAGCTATGTCAATTATGCTATGTTGTACGCTAAGTTATGCTTTAATTACTTATGAATTTGATTATGCATTTATGCTTTTACTGTCATACATGCATCATTAGTCTGTATGGAAGTTTTTTGTTAACTTGCTGAAATTTGTAATCAAATCTCACTGTGGTAGTCCCAACTACCATTCCCCCCCGAATGGTAGATCTTGTTACAGGACCTGAAGGAGGATCAGGAGCTGACCAACTAGACACAGTCGACTGAACGACGGTGCGTCGTTAATGTTAATATAGTAGTTAAATTACTACTTGTACGATGGAGTTGCATCTCCAGTACTTTTGGATCATAACTATTTTGGACTAGTGCTGTGATCTTAGTTATTCAATGGATCTTTATGTATGAAGTATGTTTTAAGCATTTGGGATATTTTCAATTTGGTGCATAGCATTGCTAAAGAAAAAAAAATTATCCGCTGCGAATATTGCATAATGTTAGATGCATGTTAGGAACATTGCATCTTATATGTCATGAACGGGGGCAGGTAACCTGGTGTTGCATGTCTCGACGCTTCAAATATCCGTCCAATCCTAAACAGAATTTGGGGGCGTCACACTTTGTCACGCTAAGGATGCATTTTGATGCTGAGATGATATCAGATAAATATTTAAATTAATTTGTAAATAATGATATTTTATGAATACTATTAAGATGAATTTGAATGTAAATAGATTAATATGTGTCTTTGAATATATAAATAAGTTGAAATAGACGTAACTATTTTATGAAAAGTTAAAAAAATAATAAATTTTTTCAATGATTCATTTGAGAAGAATTGAGCTCACACTCACAATAAACATAGCCCAAAACGTCAAGATGGTAGAGAACAGAAAACACCAATCAATAATCATAACATCTGGGGCACTCAAAAATGCTTTAAAAAAAATCACGATTGGAAGTTTTAATGGTCGAGCATTTTAAAGGGAAGTGAGGTGTGTCTAAAAAAACTCTCAAAGTCTATTCTGGTCATTGCAGGATTAGTTGAAGGTATACCGGAAAATTTCATTATCTCAAGGATTGAATCAATATCACACCCAGGAGGAAAAAGAAAATGAGAGCTGAAAAATACCGGTAAACCAAACCGGACTAGTGTAAAAATGATTTGGTTTGGTTCAGTACTGATTTTGATTTTGTTTTTTTAATACCCGACCAGCTCATATATATATATATATATATATATATATATATATATATATATATATATTAATTTTTATATTATATTATATATATTATATGCTAAATTATTAACTAATATAAAAATTATTTTAAAATCTTATTATTCATGTAAAATAATCTAATAACATCAAACTTAAACTTAAACATGAGCACTAATATTAAGTTATTAATATAAACCTACTTTTAGTATGTATATAGATTATATCTAGGATAAATAAATTTTATAGCATAATAAATTATAATATTTATTATTTTTTATAAATATATTTTTACACATTTGATCATATACATTCATATAAAAAATGTATAGTCTAACTTAGAGTATAGTAATATAGTTAAATTCAATACAATAATAATGTGTGTATATATATATATATATATATATATATAAGAACGTGAACTTCTTTTAATTTTCATTCATTTTTTTTATAAGAATGGTGAGGTTCTTTGTCAAAGCATTGATGGATGAGAATTAGGTAAGCTGTCCATTAATAGTCATATTTGGGAATTAAATAACTTCTCAGCTACAGGCAATGATATATATTATATATATCTGAGTGGATGCAGCTAGGATATATATATATATAACCCTAATTATAATCTCATTAATTTATTAATTATATGAGTATATATCCATTCCACGTGATGTTGATCATCTCTTGCTTCTGCTCAATTAATCAATTAATGATAAGATGATCTTAGATATTTTGTAAATAGTAATAATAAAATATTAAATAGTAATAAATAGTAATATAAAATTATAAAAAATAATAAATAATAGTAAAATATAATGAGAATACTCCACCACAAGCTGGCTTGTGACTAGTAATGATCGAATTACTACATGCGTGGCGTTTTCGACAAGTACTTTAATTTATAAATTACAAACAAAATTATTCATGATAAATGATCAGAATCACTGACCATTAGGTGGTTTTCTGTTAATTTGGAATCTTACAGCTCATTAATTAAAATAATTATAAGCACATGTGCATGTGAGCATCTAATTTATTATATATAGTTGCCTTTCTTTTTATTTTTTCCTTTGATGGGAAATGGGTGGTTGAAAGCCGTTCAAAGCCTTAAATAAATAATGTTCCTTTGTTGAAAGTTTGAAGCAACACAGTCACCTCTACGACATAATTAATTATTTCATGATGGGCGTCGTTGAAATGTATTTATGTTCTTTTTCTCATCTAAACTACAATCATCGATAGGCCCTAATAAAAAGGTCCTAATTAATTAAAGTACCGATCTAATTTATACTATCCTAATTAAAGAGGCTTAGATCTAATTACGAGAGAAGGAACCATGATTGTAGATCGAGCAGATCAATATTAGATCGGTATCGTCAATATCGATGCTTTAAAACATATCATGACTTGATGAGATGATTTGGATTGAATTTCAATTTCACTCGCTCAACAATTTCTATTAAAACTAAGAGGGAGAATTATTTTTACAAAACTTTTATATATAGTTATTTTTGTGCACTTTTTTACGTACTTTATTAATATGATTAACTGCGTATTAAAAAAATTAACGTAATCAATTATATTAATAGAGTGTATAAACAGAATGTAAAAATGATTATATATAATATTATTTTTATTTTTATACAAAACTGTATATTTATTTGTATACCACTTTATAAATATATAGATATACAGGAGACTAAATATGAAAATATGTATAAAAAATAAGTAAACTAATTTATATAAATTAGACAAATTCTTAAAATTAAAGTGACTAATTCTTTAAAAATAGAGAATCTAGAAAATATCAGCTTTGCTACGTACAGTCGTCACATGCAGTCGGTTGTACGGAATGAATAAAAAAAATTATAAAAAATTTTTTTTATATTCAAGAGGACCTACATGAATTATAAAAAATTATAAAAATAATTTTTTTTTTCATGTAGGTCCTATATTAATTTTTTTTTACAGCCGACTGCACGCCGACTGCAAAAAATATTTCTCAAAAAATATATGACAACAGTCAAGTCAACGTATGGCAACTGTCAATAATTTCAATGGATGTGTGGGGAATACAGTAGTTTGGCGTCACACTGTCCTGGATGTATATAATCTCACAAAGAGTGCTAATTCTTCGTTGATTTTAGGATGTGATTGGTGTCTAACCATTTTTGATTATGCAGTTTTACATGAAAACCTTATCATTAAACACACCCAAAAATATCCAACCTTACGTTTCTGCAACATGTTGAGCATGATCCCGTGACTCACGTCTTCTAACAATGGCCGACATATATTTCTGACGAGTTTTGTCACATAAGAGCAATTTAATACATAAAATTGCGTATCAACAATTTTTTTATTAAAAAAAATAAAATAGAGAGAAGAAAATGTCATATATCTCATAAAAATTATTTATATCTTTAATTCACACCATTTTATTAAATAAATACCTTATATGTTAGTATCAATGCATAAATTAGTGCGTAAAATCGTTTGTAAGAAAAATTTTCATTTTTTTCATGCATCCAACTTTCAAAATATTGGTTTGGAACCTAAAATTAGAAGAAAATTGGACGTTTTGAAAAGTTGCTAAAAATACATAAAGAATAATATTATATACTGGTATAACTGGGTATGTAAGTTAGAGCATTCATTTTAAAAAAATAATTCATCATTAAAAAATAATTTCTTTACGTATGTGTCAAATTCTAAATGGTAATTTATTTGCCGTATTTCATGATTGTGATAACCCTCTCGAAACCAAATTATTGGAGCTTTGTGATTAACTAGTGACCGGTTTCTCATCGCTAGAGCGCTTTCTCAATGCGCGGAGTTCTTGGGGTGAAACTTTTAGAACTTTGGATGGTACCCACAAATTTACTATTTTTTATTGCTTTTTTTTTTAAATAAATGTATGAAACTTGCACACTATAAAACTGCAAATATCATTTATCATAAATAAATTAACAGCCGGATAAGTAAATACGAGTGATCATCAAGTTCTTGAAAACATACGATCGAAATTAGAAACATAAGATCTACAAAATATATGACAAAGATACAGAGAGATACTTTCAACTACATGATCAGAAGGAAAAAAAACTACCAAACGACTTAAACCATGATCTATCTCATAGTGCATAACACAGATAAGCATTGAGGTACCCTCCAATACGTACGTACGTCTTAGAGCTTAGTAATTTCTTTGAACAGAAAGATCAGTGCTTCAAACAGTGCCACAAAAGGTTTTCACTGAAAGTGCTGTAGCATGAACGGCCTGTGCCTTCATAAAGTTAATCATATTTAAGGGTTTGTATCGCAAAGGGTGTTCTTCATCAACCAATTCTTCTGGCACACTGATAGTCCCATCATTGAATGCAAACAACCCAAGTGAGTGCCTCGTTACGTTTTCAGTCATCATAACTCGATGGAAGCAAGCTTGAATCCTGTCATTGCTCCATACCTACTTACCTTGCATTGATGGTCAAGTAATTAATTAAGATTCCACTTATTTAAAATTTTAGAGCAATTAATATGTCCAAACAAACTTAGGTCTCGTTTGTATACATTAAGTGTTACATCTCATCTTATCTAATCATTATAATTTTTTTTAATTTATATGTAAAATATAATCAATAATTCAAATTTTGTGAAGGTGGACAAGTAAAATTAAAAAATTGTTTAAATATAAGTATTAACATCATTATAACTTTATATTCGGAATTTGCAAAAGTGTTATAATTTTCATACTATTAATTAAATAATTATTGAATCAAAAGTTAAAATAGTATTTTTTTTATTTGATTTTGAAAAAAAAACTGAAAAATTTTGAAACCAATTAAACAAGTCCTAATTCTTTTGATATTAAAGATTACTGTATTATTATTAATTAGAGAGATAAATATGCATGAGAGTTAATTAAGAAAAACCATTAGTATCTGCCGTAAACCCACCTGGAGTGACTCGGCTGCCAAGAATATAAAGGATGTAGGCGATGGCTCGAAACAAATCCATTCGCCATCCTTTGTTTTTATCTCCAGACCCCTTACACGATTTTGATGGAGTATGGAGGTGAAGTGCTTGTCCGCATGGCTTGGAAGGCCTTCGATCCTCGACCACCCTGTCTTGATTTGATCATCATCATCTATATCACGTTCTTTGTATTTTAGAAATCCGAGAGTGCGTGTGGTTAAATCCATGTGAGGGTCATAGTATTTCTCCACGCCATAGTTTTCGAACAGCAGTCTCGTCACCATTTGATCCAATTCCTTCATCAGCCTCACGTATGAATCAGCACTCTCACTATCCAAAACAAAAGTTCGGGGATTTAGTTATTTTCTCAAGCAACAATTGTGCATCATAAATCATGAAAAGAAAAAAAATTGTACAGATGAGATAGATTATGATTCTGATTACCGGAAATGATCATTTCCGTCGGGCCAGAAGATACTGGTCACCCTCTGAATTTCTTCCGGAGAGGTTGCATTGTCAATCATCATGCGTTCGTGAAGATTAGCAATAGAAGAATAGCCATGATAGGGCTTTTCATATATTACTTTCCGCTTGGTTTCTGTGGGGAAATCAAACAGCTCTCGTACTGCATCAAACATTGTGTCGTGAAGCTCCAGGGGTACTTTATTGCCAAGTTCTGCTACAAAATAACCATGCTCTTCGAGTGCGCGGCAAACTTGCTCGCGCACCGAGGACCATGAGGCTGTACCAGGCTTGAGGTTCTCGTTGGAGAAATCGAGAACCGGAATCTTGGCCTGTGTCTGGATAGCCATGGGGGGTTTCTTTTCCGTTGATTAAGCTTGAGAAGTTTGATGGCTAGCTCTGCAGGGCAACACCGTGAAACGCAGTTATGATGTGGAAGTATTGCTTTGTCAGTTATAGAATTCAGTCATTGCAGGGTTGTGTCCAGTCTTTTGGAAAAGCGCCGAACGAAAAGATCTTCTTAGCTATAGTCCAGATTTGAGTAAATAAATAAAGCATTTAGACAACGGATTGATACATTATGGCATAAATACGTATAATTATTTTTTTTAAAATTATAATTTGTTATTAAAAAATTAATTTATTTTTAATTTAATTCTTGTATTTATTTATTTTTTAAAGTGATTATATTTTACTTTTATACTCGTAATTATAATTATTATTTCTCATCTTACATATAACTAAAGTGGGCAACTCTTATTATTAAAAAAAAATTATATAAATCTTAAATTTATTTATATTTTTTTAAAAAATAGGTATGTAAATTTACATTATATTAAAACTATAAATATCATTTTTCTAAATATACTTATTACTCTGTCTCTTGCTTGAAATTTTAGGTTCAGATAAGAAATTAATAAACCTTCGACATAATGAGTTGGTCAAGATATTCGGCAAGATATTTCAAAATAGAGAGAACGACGTCACTGCTAGCTTTTGTTCTCGGTTCTCCCAAGTATTTATCCTTTTATTGAAAACCTCCAAAACATAGCTATCAAACTGTCCCTACAAATATGCGTATATATTAATTTCAGACACAGATAGAGTGATCGATCTTTTGCGCACTATAATCGTAGACCACAAATCAAAGATTTCACGAAAAAACAAAAAAAAATAATAATATATTAATATATATATAAAGTATATATGGTGTAAGAAATTTGTGTCATGGCTCAAAGAGTCAAGTCTGGCTTGCTGAGTCATGACCCCTCTAGTCTTTGCCGTCCGTACCTACCCTTATCCAGTGGCGGATGATCCATGCTCATGGGGCCACGGCACCCAAAACTTTTTGAAAATATAAAATGTCTCTTAAATTTTACACATAATTTTATTAATAAAAAAATAGCTCTCTCAAATAATTTATCATCTCTATTTACTTTTGCAATTTTTTTTAAATTTTCAATATATCTAAAAATTCTTTTCTCTAATTTTTTTTATAATTTTAAAATTTTATTTAATTTTTATATATTATTTATTTTTAAAAATGTGACCTCTCTAAAATTAAAATTAAAATAAAGTTGAAAATAAATAATAAACTTATTAATATGAATCTTAAATTTTTTTTGTTATACAATATGAAGTTTTTTAATATGAAATCTAAAGTATAAATAAAAAAAAATTATTTAAGATTGATGATTTATATGAAAAATAGTTTATAATTATATTCTTCTAATTTTTCAATCTCTTTTTAATTTACATAAGAGAAATGATGTTTGTAGCGTAGGATGTGCAAACACTGCCCACTCCATTTAAAAAATAAGATAAATCAAGGACCCACATTAAAAAAAAAAAAAAAAAAAAAACCCATTTTGTAACAGTGGGTCTCACTTTTTACTTCAAATAGAGTGTGTAGGACTTGCACATCTCTTAAGATTGTATATAATATTACTCTTTATATAAATGTATCACATAATAAAAAAGAAAATGCTTAGAGTTTACACACGCTAAGACAATATCAAGCATTACTATTTACATAAATTAGCCTCCACAGCACAATTGCTGATTCTGCCATTGTCTTGATCCAGTAGCAAATCTACATATGGCTTGAGGGTGATGCCTCCTCCAAAATTTTTTCAAAATACAAAATAAATGTTAATTTTATTCATAATTTCCTGTATATAGAAATCACTCCCTCAAAAAGAGTTATAATTTCCTTCTTCTCACGTGCTTTTTAAAATTTTATAAAATTTTCATATAAATAAAAATGTGTCACTCTAATTTTTTTCTTATAATCCTTAGATTTTGTATAATTTCTATATATTATCTATTTTTAATGATGTAGCCACACTAAAATTAAATTAAAAATAAGATTAGAAGAAATAGTAAATTATTAACATTGACTCCAAAGATTTTTATTATACAATATTAAGTTTTTTAATATAGAATTTAAAGTGAAAATATCAACAAAAAAAATCATTTAAATTGATTATTTATATGAAAAATAGTAGAAATGATTTATTTTCTAAACTTCATTAAGCAATGAAAAATTTATTTAAGGTCTCAATTATAGTATTCTATATTTAATGTAATGTCAAAATAGATAGATTTTACATTAAATTTGATAAATTAGCTTAAATATTAAAATAAAAGATAGCATTCTAAAAGATCACTTGATAGTTTATACGAAGAAAATAATTTCTAAATATTTCATATTTACGAAAATAATAATAGATAAATATTATTCTATAAAATATTTTCGTAAAAAATCTGAAATAGACTTTAAGTTGAGTTTTTAAAATTTTATTTCTACATTATTTGGCAAGTTATTAAAATTTAATTTTATATATGCTTTAAGATTTTGTAATATTTTTTCATTTTACATAAACATATCATGTGATAAAAAAAACTGGCCTTGACGAAAATTACTGGTTACACCACTACCTTGATGCCTTCTAGTTCAGAAGAAAAAAGAAAATAAAAAATAGAAAAATGTTTCCTTTATTATTTAGGCCTCGTTTTTCCTTACGTTGAAATGATAAGAAGTGAATAAAATAATTCAATTTAAAATATTTTATAAACTTTTAAGAAATAATAGAAAAAAAAATTAAATTAAATATTATAAAATAAAATATTATTCTAATATAATTATTATTATTAGTTTTATTTTAAGATTTTCAAAAATTAAATTATTTTTTATATTTGTTTAGAAATAAATCCCATCGCATTACATTTTATTTCCTTTTCAAATATCATTTAAGTAAAAATATTTTCAAATTAATTGTTACAACATTTTCAAAATAATTATTATAATTTTTTAAATTCTTAAATAAAAATAATAATTCAATTTTTTAAATAATTAAATAAAAATATTATTAAAATATTAAAAAATATCATAATAATATTTTTATTTTATAATTTTTTATTTAATTTAATTTTAAATTTAATAAATAATTAATTCAAACTATTTGAATATTATTTATGAACCACCTCGTTATTATTTATAAAAGTAGATAGATTTTTTCTTAAACCAGTTCTCGATTTTGCAATATTGGGTCAGTTTTAGGATTGGTTTAGTTATACAAAATTAAATTATTTCATCTCATATCATCTTTTATAATCATTATAAAATTTTTATATTTTCACATAAAATATAATAAATAATTTAACTATTTCAAATTTTAAAATAAAAATAATATTATAATAATATTTTATTTTATTTTTAATAAAAAAATCTCATTTTATCGAACTGCAAAATCGAAAGAGACCGAATGGCAAACGGTGATGCCTGGTGCTCATGCCTTTCCCCCCGGGTGATGTCTGGGCTGAGCCAGGTTGATCTATATTGAGCCCAAGCCCAACTATAATTGAGCTTATTTATACCCATCAAGAAAATAGTCTATATGTACTCAAGGGCCGAATTCTCAGGCCTGTTAATGCCTTTTTTTGGAATTGTTGGGCTGATTGTATCACAAACTCCTAAATGAATATTGGACGTCGGATGATTGATGTTTCACATAGCTAAATGGTTAGGGCGCCTACAGCGTGAGAGAGTTTTATACTTACCCAAAAAATGTGAGAGATTAAAAATTTAAATTTTGAAATTCAGAGACCAATCTGCCTATTAAACAAAGTCACATAAACTTTTTTTTTATAAAAAATATTTTAACCACAAATAGATTATACAAAAATAAATCAACATATTAATATAGCTTAATATAGTATATTAGATTATATAACTACTTTTATTGTAAAATAGATCTAACGTATTATATTAAATCATATTAATTTATAAATTTATTTTATAAAATCTTTTTATAACTATAACAATTCATATATATATATATATATATATATATATATATTAAATCCTTTAAAAAATATATAGAAAAGGAAATTTTCTAGAGAAATGAGATTATATATATATATTTTTTTTATGGTTTTCGAAACAATTGGGTTGATACTTATTCTAGGTGAGTTTTTTTTCCCTTTCACCTTGAAAAACATATTCTCTTATATTCTTAGACACATCATTTATGAATCAAAAAATTTTTAAAAAATATATTCAAAGATGGATGAGTAACATCATATCAATACGGTAATAATATAGGACCGTGCCACACCCATCAAGGGTATAGTCCAAGAGATTATTCTAATAATGTCATTTGGCGTTTTTTTAAAAACATTTATTTTACTCTTAAACATTTTTAAAAAAATTACAACACTATTAAAAAATATTTTCTTAATTACTAAATAAAAAAAATTGAATTGAAAAAATATCTTGAACAACTCTCGACGACAGTGGCCCAGGCATTTTCCAATATAAAAACACTACTTTGCCACCCCAAGCTAACTGCTCATCAAAAAATATATATTTATTTAGTGATCAATGAAGTAATTTTTAATAAATTGATGTATTTTTTTTAAATGATTAAAAAATGTGAATTAAAAAATTGAAAAAAAATTAAAAAATTAATTTTAACCTGGCGGCAAGGAAGAGCAGCTTCCAATAATATATGGTATTTTCTGTACAACAATGTTTCCAATGTGAAGTAATGAGAGACTCACAGACGACTGGCTAATGAAAGGAATGCGACGAGTGTTGTGTTGACAGATAGATAGCTATATGATGTGGGATGCCGACGGCCTTTAGGCCCAACAGAAGGTCCAGCATCCATCCATAGAGGTTGAAGCGAATTTTGGGCCCCTAACGGCCCAAACTGTTGCCCATGATGGGAACATATAATTATTATTTCACTAAGAGCATTCACATTAGTCGATGTATATGCAAAGTCATTTTTGCATAATATTAGCATAAATTGAGCTGTATTGGATTCTCTATCTGTAAAAATTTAGCTAACTATAAACAATATATTTACAATTTTTCATATATACTATTTACTCTCCAAATTATATTTTAATCTTTATTTCTCTCTCCTCCCACACTCTCTCTCCCCGACCCCCCCAACAGGATTATTCTTTCTGTAGCTCTCTCCACACGATTTCCTCTTCTCTGAATCTCCCTCTCTCGACCCAAACAACCCCACTTGAAAGATCAAAATCCATGCACCTCTCTCTCACAATAGTTGTCAACGGAGCTTGTGACTGCTTTGAGAATCATCACGGTTGCATTTTCTATTGCCTCTGCTATTTCAAGTATGATTTCTCCTTTTCTCTTCATGATTTCGGTTAGAGTTTTAGATTAGTGAAAGTGTTTTTCTGTTTTTCTGTTGCCATTTCTTCTTTTCATATTGTTCTTGGTTTTATATTAGGGTTTCTTCATTTTAGATCTAATGGAATCAATTTTTTGTTCTTGTCGAATTGTGTTTTGTCTAGGAAATCACTGAAAATGGGTCTCTTTGTTTAAATATATTATCAAATAAATTTGTGTAAAATTTGTGAGATTAACATATTTGTGAGAACCAACGAGAGCATTTGAGATTCATCAGAATGCTTCATCAAAGATCTATAATAAGCTGTACTCTGTACACTTATCATAATATATAACAAATGAACAGATCTTAATATATAGGGGAAAAAAAGCATCCATAAAAATAGATTTGATCTTGATGGGGAAAGAAAGTCTGACATAGCATATAGTTCCGAAATCACAACAAAAAAAGCATCCACTGGAGTTAGATAAACAGATATTTGGAGTATCTCAATTGTAAACAGATATTTAAACTATGCCTAAAGTATCCATTGAATTTAATTGAAATCTAAACTATTGACATGCACAAAAGTTTAATACTTGTACATCACCAACAGTGGATAAATGCTTTCATACTAAGGATTAACATGTTTGGAGTTAGATAAATATGTTTGGAATCTTGTGGATTAACATGTTTGTATTTTTATCCTGTTTTAATTGCATATAGATAAATCTGCACATCATCATTAAACTCATAAAAATTGCATTTAGATAAATCTGTACACCATCTTAAAAACTACATAATCTGAATTTTGTAAACATGTTGGCCTTGCTTTACCTCAAAACATGTACTAGGTATGAGTTTAATGATTTTTTTTAAACATGTTGGCCCTATTTTGCTTAATATGTGATATTTTAGTAACATTTTGTCCTTCAATATTTTGTTGAAGGATGAACACTTTAATTAATGAAGATCCATTCATCACCACATTGTTGGAAAGTGGTGAGGGTGGTATAAACAACCCTACTATGGATATTGCTTTCGTTGATGTCCAAGCGACACAGCCTCAACGAGAAAAAATGGCACCTAAACATAAATTCTAGCGGGGTGCGTCATTTACTATTGAGGAATATACTCTCCTCATTTTAACTTAGCTTAACGTTAGTATAGATTTCATACGAAGGACTGGCCAAACCTCCACACAATTGTGAAGTAGAATTTATGATTACTACTACGCTTATAAAAAAACCTAACAGTCAAGAACGATCTGTACCTTCTTTGACCAATCGGTGGTCAACCATTTGTATCAATAAATTTTTTGGTTCTATGACCTAAGTTGAAGGAATGCATCCAAGCGGTGCAACCGAGCTAGACAATGTATAGCTGTTTAAAAATTGTTATTGTTCTAATTATTTCATATTTGTCCTACTTATTGTTTCACTATTTTGTAGATTGACAAAGCAAAAATTTTGTACTGAGAGACCCTAAAAACCAATTTCACCTAAGATCATTGTTGGAATCTTTTAAAGAATCAATTGAAATGACAAACATACATGGAGACTATAAGAAGAAGAGACAATGTCTCACGTTCAGGTAGTACTCCAAACTCAATACAATTAGGGGACCCAATGGAAAATATGTCCGTGGAGTGTGAGAGACCTTCGGGGAAAATAGTGGAAGAAGAAAGGAAAAAAAAAAAAAGTAAGAAAAGAGAAGATAAAGAATTTAGCGACGCCTTAAGGGAAATGACAGATGATAGGAAGATTCTATTGTTGGAGAGAAAAGAATCAATAGTGAGGTTATAAAATTGCAATTCTGAGTTATTGGTTATTAAGAAGAAAAATGTTGAAATCGAAATTAAGGCTCAAGAAGAAAGATATTGTTGAACCCAAGGTTTCAAACTTTGTGTAATTATATATCTACACATGGATTTTGATTATAACAAATGAATTCAAAAAACAAAGAAATCTCAAACTCAAGTTGTCTACATAATGGAGTCAAGCACATCAAGGAAACAAACATGAGCAAGAAGGGAACAAGTTCACATTAAAGTCATATAGTAATGTTGTAAATCTCTTAAAAATTTGAAATTAGGATTAAGGCTCAAAATTAATATTTTATCATAAAGCATTAAAATACATTTTCCACATGTGCATGAATACTTTGAAAATTTTGAAAGATAATTTATTGTCATCTTTTACATGTGCATGCCTTGATTAAAAGTTTGAACTTTGAAAATATCAAAGATGATTGATTGTCATCTTTCACATGTGCATGTTTTATTTGAATATTTTTAAAAGTGATTGATACTTTTTTTGACTTATGCAAAAGGTAGATGTTTTTGTTTGAAATATTTGAAAAGTAAAGTGTGCTCTTTTTGTCATATGCAAAAAGTAAAAAGATTAGGTTTGAAAAATTTGAAAAGTAAAGTGTACTCATTTTGTCACATGCAAAAAATAAAAGATTAGGTTTGAAATATTTGAAAAGTAAAGTGTGCTCCTTTTGTCATATGCTAAAAGTAAAATATTAGGTTTGAAGTTTTTAAAAAATGAATGATGTTGTTTTTTACAATTGAAAAAGAAGAATCTTTTATTTAAATTTCTTGAAAAAGTTAATGATATTGTCTTTGACATGTGAATCTTTTTAAATTTGAATATGAAATCTCATATGCCTATAAATAGATCATTTGAGAGTTTCACATTCACAACACTAAAAGCATACAACATTCATTCAAAACTTTTATTATCTCTTCTCTAAGATTGAGCCTTAATTCTTGTTCATTTTGAGAGATATAGTTTGCACTATATTGTTCTTATTTCACTCATTGATGAGTGTTTTCTGATAACCTACCCACGAGGTGTAAATACTCGATCATCTCTTAGAAATATTTGCAATCATATTGCTTTTTATCTCAGATTGAACCCAAAAATATTGATGACGCACTTCTTGATGAATTTTGGATTCTAACTATGCAAGAAGAGTTGAATTAATTTGAAAAAAATGATGTTTGGACACTTGATCTTAGACCCAAAAATCATACTATTATTGGAACAAAATATGTTTTTAGAAACAAGAAAGATGAGTCCGGAGTCATTACTGGAAATAAGGCTCGACTTATAACCCAAGGTTTTAATCAAGAAGAATGAATCAATTATGATGAGACATATGCACCAGTCGCAAGATTAGAAGTTATTCGAATGCTACTTACATATGCTTGTTATAAATATTTCAAACTTTTTTAAATGAATGTTAAAAGTGATTTCTTAAATGGTTTTATAAATGAAGAGGTATATGTTGAGCAACCTCTAGGTTTTGAAAACCATATTTCCCCAAATCATGTTTTCAAATTTACAAAAGCACTATATAGACTCAAATAAGCTCCTAGAGCTTGGTACAAGAGACTCAGCGGTTTCTTGATTGAAAAAGATTTTTCAAGAGGAAAAATCGATAACTCTTTTCATTAAATATGAAAATGACGATATTCATTTGATTCAGATTTATGTTGATAATATAATATTCAGTGCTACTCATGAAAATATGTGCCAAGTTTTTGCTAAGACTATGTAGAAAGAATTTGAAATGAGCATGATGGGAGAACTTACATTCTTTCTCGGATTGCAAATTAAGCAAGCAAAAAGTGGGAAATTCATCAATCAATCAAAATATATTAAAGGATTGCTGAAGAAGTTTGGGATAGAAGGTGCTAAGGAAATTGAAACACCAATAAGCACATCAACTAAACTTGATAAAGATGAAACTGGTAAATCAGTTGATTCGAAAGTATATCGAGATATGATTAGTAACTTATTATATTTGACAGCCAGTAGACCAGATATTATGTTTAGTGTGTGCTTGTGTGCACGCTTTCAATCATCTCCAAAAGAATTACATTTAATTGCAGTTAAGCACATCCTTAGATATCTTAGTGATACAATTAACCTAGGGTTATGGTACCTTATGTACACATCTTTCAATCTAATCAGCAACACAGATGCTGATTATGCTGATTGTAGAATAGATCGAAAAAGCGCTAGTGGAGCATGTAATTTCTTAAATCATGCACTAGTTTACTGGTTTAGTAAAAAATAAAATTTTGTTGCACTATCTACTGTTGAGGTAGAACATGTTGTTACGGGTAGTTGTTGTACTCAAGTTCTCTACATGAAGCAACAACTTGAAGATTTTAAACTCATGTATAATCACATTTCAATCAAATGTGATAATACAAGTACTATAAATCTTTCAAAAAATCCAATACAACATTCTAGAACTAAGCATATTGAAATAAGATATCATTTTCCTCGAGATCATGTGCAGAAAGGCAATATAGTACTAGAGTTCACAAACACACACGATCAGTTAGCAGATATTTTCACAAAACCTTTACCAGCAGATAGATTATGTATGATCAAAAGAGAAATAGATATGATGCATGTTATGAATATCTCTTAAAAGATAGACCATAGTCAATAAAAATAGAGATAGATTTTTTAAATACTTTAACATAAACTTGAGATTCTTAACCTCATGTTTGAGACGCTCATTCTCTTCATACAATATCATGGCATTCTTATCCATGAGAACCGGCAAGCGAAATGAAGAATTTAATAAAAATTTCAACTATTTGTTCTTCTGCTGAATGATTCCTTCCATTGTGTGAGACTATTGAATAATTCATTGAAGTACAACAAATTGTTCTTTGAGCATTTCAACTTCATGATTTCTGACTTGTAGCCGCTAGAAAAAAGCAACAATAGAGGAAGAGTAGCGAGTCCCAAGACTTACCAAGTCATAGATAGCATCGAAATCTGACTTATTAGCTAAATTATTATTTTTTTGCTGCAACATGGCATCAATGGTAACTGCAGAAAAGACATGAGGTTGAGGTGCAGAATGCCTCATGGATGGATCTAGAAAAATATTAGAAGAATAAGCCATTGAGAAAAGAATAGAAAGCTTAAAGCGAGAATGTTGAAGGAATGCAGATAAGTTATAGAGATGGGAAGAAAACTTGATGCAGATTGGATGAACTTTAAGATTGATTTTATAGAGAATAGAGATAGCATAAAGAACAAGATGAGCTATCATCCAAGTCAAAGAGCAATGTGATTTTTTTTTACCGATCGGTGAAAATGACATTTTTTTAGAAACTTAGAGCCTTCAATTTCGTTTGTCAACAACATCAGGTGATTTTTTCAAATCTCCAGCCACACTTGTCTGATCACGGACGAATCTATTTTTTCAACTATCTACAGTTTCTACTAACGCATCGTTTTCTTTAGTCCATTTACTTGCTGCGGATCCTTTTTAATGATGCCAAAATGGGGAGAAGTGTTAGACTAGAACATTAACATTGTTTAAATTGCTAAACTTGTTATATATGCTTAGAATTATATTTATACTTTTGCTTGAAAAAGTAACGCACATTCTCAGAGGGAGATTAAGTATTAATACAGGCTTCAGGTTCTATCAAGTATTTGTCATCATCAAAAAAATGGAGATTGTTGAACCCAAGGTTTCAAATTTTGTGTAATTATATATCTACACATGGATTTTGATGATAACAAATAAATTCAAAGAATAAAGAAGTCTCAAACTCAAGTTGTTTATATAATGGAGTCAAGTACATCAGGAAAACAAGTATGAGCAAGAAGGGAACAAGTTTATATTAAAGTCGTAGAGTAATGTTGTAAATCTCTTAAAAATTTAAAATTAGGATTAAGGCTCAAAATTAATATTTTATCATAAAATATTAAAATACATTTTCCACATGTGCATGAATATTTTGAAAATTAAATTTGAAAATTTTGAAAGATGATTGATTGTCATCTTTTACATGTGTATGCCTTGATTAAATGTTTGAACTTTGAAAATATTAAAGATGATTGATTGTCATCTTTTACATGTGCATGTTTTATTTGAATATTTTCAAAAGTGATTGATATTTTTTTTGATTTATGCAAAAGGTAGATATTTTTGTTTGAAATATTTGAAAAGTAAAGTGTGTTCTTTTTGTCATATGCAAAAAGTAAAAAAATTAGGTTTGAAAAAATTAAAAAATAAAGTGTGCTCATTTTGTCATATGCCAAAAGTAAAAGATTAGGTTTGAAGTTTTTGAAAAATGAATGATGTTGTCTTTGACAATTGAAAAATAACATTTTATTTGAATTTTTTGAAAAAGTGAATAATGTTGTCTTTGACATGTGAATCTTTTTAAATTTGAATATGACATCTCATATGCCTATAAATAGATCATTTGAGAATTTCATATTCACAACACCAAGAGCATATAACATTCATTCGAAATTTTCATTCTCTCTTCTCTAAGCATTGAACCTTAATTCTTGTTCATTTTTAGAGATATAGTTTGCGCTATATTATTCTTATTCCACTCATTGAGGAGTGTTTTCTGATAACCTACCCACTGTCAGCTCTTGTATCAGTAAAAGAGTGTGTATAACCCTTGTGCGTGTAGAAAATGTTCTACATAGGGAATAGTTGAATCACCACGTGTAAGGTGATTGTAAGTGTAGAGGGTGTTTTACACGGATTCTTTGTAGCGGTGTTGTTCAAAGGTGTAATAGGTTTCTATCTCCACTTGAAAGAAATTGAATAGTGAATTTGGAAATTCTCAAGGGGTAGATTGAGGCGAGGACGTAGGCAGTGGGGCCGAACCTCGTTAAGATATTGAGTTTGCTTCTCTCTTACCCTTACTCTTTATATTTATTACTATTTCATATTTTGTTTATATTTTATATTGTATATTTGATTTATAATTGTTATTTTTTTAATACAACTCAATTGACCCCCCTCTTGTGTTAGTCATATGGGCAACAGATCTATAATGTTAGCTGAAAAGAAGAGGAAAAATGATATGAAAATTATGAAATTTGATATTGATTCCATGAATTATGTGCACAAGAGTATTTCCATAATCTTAAAATGGAAATTATTGAGGAACAAAGAAATAAGGTCATATCTTGTACATAGTTGTATGCTTTGTTTTGTACAATTTTTGATATATATATAGATATATTTTTTTTGCTGTGGTGATATGTTTTGGATATTTATGTACTGCTAGTAGCTATGAACACCAAACCTGTTTTTGTACCTCTATATGGGCCTTTATTTTGTTGGTAGTTGGTGATGAGTGAGAATATTTTGTTAGGTGAATTTTGTTGTTGGTGAAATATTGTTGTACTACTTGCTGGTGCTAGAGCCATTGGAGGACTTGTTGGTGGTTGCTGTTTTCTGATTGCTGAATTTGTTGGTTGCTGCTAATCTGAATTTGTATCAAAATCAACTTTTTCGAACTTGTATTAAGTCGATTTTAATACATAAAATTAGTCACATGTAAGTTCTGAAATTGATATTAGTCACATGTAAGTTCTGAAGTTGATATTAGTCTCATGTAAGTTTTGAGTACATGTTAATATGTGTTGTTTATGAGCATATGAGAATCATTTTTGGTGTATATCAGATTGGTGGGAAAGATTCACGTAGGTCGTGATCTATGGCTGTAACATATTGTTTTCATTTTCTGAAAGCTTGATTGATATTCATTAAATTTGATGAATTTTATTATATATAGAATTGGTAAATTTGGATGCATGAAATTGCTATTTGAATGTATGAAATTTCATTCTACAGGTTCGGTGGCGTAGCAATTTCCATGTATTGGGTACTAATTGCATGTATAAACCAATACATGGAAATTGCATTCTAGAAAAAAAAAAATTAGGCAAAAAATATATAATAATAAAATGATAATATTTTATTATTATTTTATTTCAAACATGCATAAATCAATGTGAAAATTTTATTAGAATGACAAAATAAATATGTAAAAGAGATAATTTCGTATATGCATATGTCCAATGTGGAAGCTGATACCGAATGAAAGAGCTCTAACGCATTAACCATCCATGAAATGACCAAAATGGCACCACCCTCATGCTAAAACCACAAAACCCTAGCGATCTCCCCCAAATAAATCCCAGCCGTTTGTTCCCGCAGAATCAATCTCATCCGTTCATCTCAGAGCCCATTAAGTACCTCTAGGGTTTATAACTTCCGCTTCTTTAGTCGCGCTTCCTCTCGTTAAGACTGAGCCGTCCCCGACTCCCCAACTCTATCCCTCTTTGGTAGAGTCAGATCGAGTTTCTACAATGGTGAGGCTCTCATACTAGGAATCTATGTTTCATTCTTGTCTTGTTCCATACTTGAATGGTCAGTTTCATTCAGGCGAATACTCTCTTTATTTGAGAATTCAATTCCATTATTCAAAGATATATTTTGTATTGTTTTATTTAAAGGTTCTTGTGGTTGTTAGGGAAGTGCCGAATCGTAAAGAGGAGAATTATTTTTTGGGTTTTGCTTGTTGCTTTTCCTCTAAAACTGAAGTTGTGGATTGGTCTGAGGGCTTTTGTTTGGTTCCCGGAAAATGCTGGAGAAGAGAGAAAAAATTCTAAGTCTTGTGCACTACGTTTGAATGTATTATTTGTCGTATGAGAAAGGTGAAATCTTGTAGATATGAATGTGCTATGGTTTTGTTTTGCCGCCATGTTCGGTCATACTTGATTAGTTAAAGTGTCCGAGTCTTAGATAGTGATATTTTGAATCTAAAGGTTAGCTGAGTTTTGTAGGAATATGATGTTTGTTTTCTGCCTCGGGAAGAAATATAGCTTGATTGAAGGTTTTGATTTCATTTGATTTACTGTTTTTCTTAAAATCGAAAATAAGGCTTTGAGCTTTTACTCCTATTTGATATTCAGCCCCTTTAACAAACAAAATATTGATCTATGATTGGCACCCGGTCTTTAACATATGATTGAAAATATTCATGCATATTGGGGCCTTTAGAAGAAAAATGTTGAATAAAGTTTCATTCTGATTCTTAGAAATATGTTTATTGCATTTTCTGGTTTTTCCTTTTAGGCTTAAGAAATACTTAATTGGAAACAATTGTGGCCATCTTTTAAAGCCAAAAAGGAAAGTATATTCAGTTTTTCCCCCAAGATGTGAAAATTCGTGTGTATTTGTCACGCTTTGATTTCTCATGTGGTAAATATCTTTGTTGGTTGTTTTGGTAATTATAATGTGGCATGTACCAGTACCAAGTATGCATGTACGTTTTCTGCTTGGAAGCATGGGTTTTCTTTTATTTTTGTTTGATAAGAAGTACAGACCGTTTATTATTTTGCATAATATTATTTTGTGTATGGAGACAATCTAATCATGTGGATTTGATTTAGTCACGATCTGCTTCATTGACATTGTTGGTTTTCTGGTTACCTTTGACCGTAGTCTAGGGACTCCTTGGTTTGGCCATTCTTGTTTTTCTTTTTTAATTACATTTGGTATGGGTGTTTAAACTATTTTGTCTATCATTGCAGGCCTTTGTCAAGGCTCAAAAATCCAAGGCCTACTTCAAGCGATTTCAGGTCAAGTACAAGAGAAGACGAGGTATTGTATTGTGTTTAATGGTTCATAATCTATGATTGATATTATGCTCTTTCTGACATTACTTTTCTTTAATATTTTTAGAGGGAAAGACTGACTACCGGGCCAGGATTCGATTGATTAATCAGGACAAGAACAAATATAATACTCCCAAGTATCGGTTTGTTGTGCGATTTGTATCCTAAGATGATAATGTTTTCTCGTGTACTACATAACATTTTTATCTCTTAATCCATATTTAGCTGATCACTGCAAAGGCATTTTTTAATTTTCTGTTTGCCTGCTTTCATTGGTAATAATAATTGAATTTGAAAAAGAAATGTAATCACTACGGTGTCTAAAGGCTTGGATGGAATCTTTATGAATTTGTAATAGCTTGAAAAATGCTTTATTTTCTATTATTTTCTTGTACATTGTCTAGGATTTGTATTCTTGGTTCTCTGAGATATTAGTGTTGGGATTTGCTGATCATGGTGGCTAATTAATATGTTTGATCTTAAAATCAGAAGGGCTTCCTTTTGGGATTTAGTATTTTTCTTTTGCATGTTCTACATTTTAAACCTTAACCTTGTTATTAGACCAACAAGGATATTACTGCACAAGTTATCTCTGCCAGTATTGCTGGTGATTTAGTCCTTGCTGCTGCTTATTCACATGAGCTGCCACGTTATGGACTTGAAGTTGGCCTTACCAACTATGCAGCAGGTATTTCAGTCATATATCTTTCAGAGCTCTTCTCCCCATCATCCTTTCTCTATGATTTTTGTTTTCGTTGCTTCTTTTCGTCTCTTGTATAATGAAAAGTTTTCGTAACACACTCAGCATACTGTACTGGGCTTCTTTTGGCTCGTCGTGTCTTGAAACTGCTCGAAATGGATGATGAGTATCAAGGCAATGTGGAGGTATATTAAGATTTGCATATCATATCTCTCTCTATCACTCGTCCACGTTAGATTTCATCCTGTATCAGGTTTTTATGGAAGCTTCATCTGTTAATAATCTGTTTTATTATTAGGCTACTGGTGAGGATTTCTCGGTTGAGCCTGCAGAGAGCAGGAGGCCATTCCGTGCACTTCTTGATGTTGGTCTTATCAGGACAACAACTGGCAATCGTGTTTTTGGTGCCCTCAAGGTATTGTCAATCAAAGCTGTCTTTCATAATCTTCTTGGTTCTCGAATTTCTTTTCGACATCTTGATCTCATTATGATTAAAAATGAATACCTGTATTAATTGTTGTTGGTTATTAACTATATAGGGAGCATTGGATGGTGGTCTGGACATCCCTCACAGTGAGAAGAGGTTTGCAGGTTATGGAAAAGAAAGCAAGCAATTTGACGCTGAAGTTCACCGCAAATACATCTATGGTGGCCATGTTGTCGCATATATGAGGGTATGAACTGGGTCATACCTCTTTCGTCTGATCATTATGTTTCTTATACAATGCTTTGTAAGCTGATGTTTACTTTTTATTTTCACCTGTTAAATTGGTGTCAGACTTTGATGGAGGATGAACCTGAGAAATATCAGTCTCACTTCAGTGAATATATCAAAAGAGAGATTGAGGCTGATGATGTTGAGGAGATGTACAAGAAAGTTCATGCTGCAATCCGTGCCGATCCTGCAGTAAAGAAGTCTGAAAAACAGCCTCCTAAGGAACACAAGAGGTGGGGACAATTATTGATTAATTGTTGGGTTTTGATCTATATGCATATGTATTTATGTATAACTAGTACAATTTTTTTTTTCAATCGATTGTTCTGGTGGTATTCTGGCAAATCTCAAATGAATTCCAGTTATTTATTTCCCATATATATATATTTTTTTTATTGTAAATGCTTTCCCCTTTTAATTATGCTTCTGTAAGATTCAACTTCTGCAAAACCAGGAAAAATTCTGTTTTCTTGTGTGTTCTCTCATTTTGATGATTCCTATCGGTGTTTCATAACAGGCACAACTTGAAGAAGCTTACTTATGAGGAAAGGAAGGGCAAGCTGATTGAGAGACTAAATGCATTAAATTCTGCGGCTGATGCTGATGACGATGAGGATGATGATTAAAAAAATAGTGCGGGAACTTGAGTTTTATAGTTCTGCTTATCTGAAATTGAAGCTGCATTTCTGCAGTTTAACTAGGGACCTATTCATGGTTTGAAAGTTCTCATGTTTTTCGTTTTTTTGTTAATTTTATCTCAAGTTCAATTTTGCAGCTTGGATGGTAAGAAGATTATGGGCATTTATGATGATGTTGCGACATGTATTATTGCTCAATTTTCCTTGGTTTAAACATTTATAAAAGAAATTTCTTCGTTTAAACTATGAAGAGCTTTCTTCTGCTCCCTAGTCACAATCTGCTGTGCTCATTATCCTGTGTTAGACATAAGACTCGTAAATTCACTATAAGACTCGTACGATATTCATTCGCTATGAAAAAAAGAAGAAAGAAAAAGGAAATAGCAATGTAATACATGATAATGATGATATTAGTAAAAGGGCTGTTACATGCCATTCCTTTTGCGTGGATAGTGTGAGTCTTCCCTTGAAGGTTTCGCGTTGTCGTCTCGCCACCTTAAACATCTGAGGTTCTTCTTCTATATGAGAGCAGCTGTCAGCCTTGATCGATTTCTGTGATCATTGGTAATGTCCGGACAATTCTTTCGTTTGGCATCAACAATCGTGGGAAACGGTATATGCTTTTGTCTCGAAATTGATTCTGCCACTAGAGCACGACAATTTTGCTGGTCTCTCTTCTTTTTCATTTAGGTGAAAGGAAAGGAAAGTACTCGTACCATTTTGTTACAAAGAACAGTCCCAACAGTTTTAAGAGTCATCGAACATTTTGGGTTCAAAATAAGAAAAACACAAATATGGGACAAGTCAATTTGGTTGGTCGGCTCATGGGTGTTAGTTTTTTAACTAGTTAAAAGAAAATAATCATTTTGGTCACGGAGAGACATAAAAGAGATACGAAATTTAGTAAACCAGCCACAAAAGGGTCCACAACCAAGAAACCTTATCTGATACCAGCCAATGGATCTCCTTCTCTTTTACAATTTAAGCCACCAACACTATCCACTTCAATAGATTTTTCTTACATCTTGATATATAATCGACTTCCCAAAAAATAAGTCCTATTATTTTGAATTAAAATAGCCCCCCAAATCGACATAGAGAAGAGTCATGGCCCATTCTCTAACCCCAGCACCAGCTCCTGCAGCACCCATCTCAACAAGATCAACGAAGAAGACTCATTTCTTTTCTTTAGGGTTTCAAAGAGCGTGGGCTTGCCATCAAGGTTGTGGTGGAGACGAGCTTGAGTATAAACTTGTCCATCGCAGGTTCGTTTATATATTTCCATACATATATCTATGAATGCACATAAGTCTGTTATGGAAACAATATCATATTTCAAGCGAGTCGGACGTGTTTTAGGGTTTAGTAATTTGCAAAAGTTTGCCATGTTATATGATGATACTATGCCAAGAATGGGGGTGCTGAAAAAATGAATCGAATTTAAGTTCTTTGAAAAAAGGAAGATGAAAGTGGGATTATAGAGCAATATACATTTTAGATTGTAGTTTTCCAACGAGAACGTATACGTATGTGTCATGGATTCATGCACGTTGCAGGGCTGTGACGTTGAGCTTGGCTGGAGCAGTGCTGGGCTTGAATGTCGGTGATCGGAGTGCAAGTGCGGCGGCCAAAAGGCCTCCGGCCCCTCCACCCACTGAGAAGAAGGACCCCAATGTGGGTGGTGTCATGGCAAAAGTTCTAGCCAGCAAGAAAAGGAAGGAGGCTATGAAAGAATCCATGTCCAAGTTAAGAGAGAGTGGGAAGCCCGTTAAGGGACCAACCGAATCAACCGAATGAACATGATTTCTCCATGAATGCAGACCACCTTCAAAGTTATTTGTTTGTGATCACTATCTACAAATGATGTATATTTAAGAACATCCATCAAGCACAATTTTCTATCATTTTGAACAAGATTCTTGTACGTAACTGAAATCCAATATTTGGCATTTAATCAATCCGTGTCACCAACCAGATGACCAATTTTTAGGGATAGATCTCTCGCATTCAATGTCTACAAATCTTCAATCATGCATTCATCCATGTGTTCAACTTGTTCGTTTACAATTGCAAATAGAACAATATTCTTTCGAGACACTGAAACAGTGGTAGGTCTCAGGTTTCCATCTCACAAATATGAAATACACAGTATATTTTGATCGAGTATCTTCACTTAATTCATTGGGTGAGATACACCAGGTGATAATCCTATCTAAACAATAGGAATTGTGAACATATTTTGTGTAATATTTTTGTATATGTAGTAGTTCTCTTGTGTTTCCGAAGAACTTTGAAGCAAAGGCCTAGTTAATAGATCGGCTATATTTTGGTTGAAGCGATCTTAGTAATTATAGCTGTATTGTGTCTTGAAAATCTATGCTACTCAATGAAATTCTATCTTTAAAGGGTTTTTTTTTTTGTCTTCCATGCGGTGAAGGCTGCATTTGTGTATTGAGGTGGTTTTAGATAATTTAAGTTGATATGTGAATGGTAGTGTTTTATGAATTCTATTGAGATATGTTTAAATATATGAAATATATCAAAATATGTATTTGAATGTATGGAGTAAGTTAAGATATCTTTTTACAAGAACTAAGAAGTTGAAAAAAGTAATAGATCACATCAATAATTAGTTTGAAATAGATTGAGATGAGTTTTACACCCAAACATTTTTTTAACCAGTGAATAACTCTACTATTGTCATAGCCTAAAGTGACACGAGAAATAGTGTTTTTTTTGGGTACAAAACTTCGAGCTTTTACTACTTTTTGTTCTTATATCAACAAAGCTTGCTCCTTTTGCTATGAAAATTAATTAAGGAAAATGATAGACACAATTCTTTTTGCAATTTTTTATAAAGCATTGCTACATCTTTGCACATCTCCCGAAGATGTAGTCTGAGAAGTCACCAAACAAGGCAAAATTTTTATTTTTTTTTATTTTTTTCATTCATTTTTTTATATTATTAAATATTTTGTAAAAATAAAAAAATTTCCAACATCATTAAAAAATAATTCCTTAATCGCTAAATAAAAAAAATTAAAAAAGAAATGGATTAGAGAGAAATCATCGGGAGCACTATTTGGGTGAAATAGCATTTTTCTTTTTTATATGAATATGTTTTCAATAAGAATTATTTTTGTAAAATAACTTATAAAAATAACATTATAATGTCGCTTTATCTAAATAGTTTCGTTTTAAAATATAGTTATATAAAAAATCGTAAAAATGAATATGCGTATCATTAGTTTTTAATGTATTCAACCTTAAAAAGGAATCTAGTTTTGTATCCAACTAGATGTACACTTTTCATCGTACGTAATTCTAATTCTGATTTGACGTAGAATATGGCATCTCCTTGCTAAATGGCCATATGCATTGACAAAACAATACTACATTATGTATAGCTATATATATATATATATATTTTGCTCTTTTTATTAACTTTGGGTGTTTAGAAATAACGTCTCGACTCTCGACTAATTTTAGAAGTGATTATGTATAGCTACTTCTTGTCATTGTTGTTTGGCGAGATTGAATTGAAATCTAGTAGAGGTACCTACGGTTTAAGCGTTGAAAATAATTTGTATATTTGAATTATGTGTAAATTTTAGGTATTTTTTTAAAATAATTTAGATAAATTTAAAATTTATATAAAAAAATTTATTTTTTAATCAGTATTATATTTTTTCAAAAATAAATGTGTATACTTCCACATCTTAAACTATACCTAACGTTACTATGTTAATGATATTAATCTAACAACATAATTTTTCATATATTATAATGCCTGGGCGGGTTATATACTTGACCCGACTTGGCCCACTTACTGTTTATGCATTAGAAAGTTTGGTGTGTTACTGTTAATAACAGGTGAGAAGATATTCGCGGCCGAAGAGGAGGAGGAAGAAGAAGAAGAAGAAGAAGAAGAAGAAGGATGATGCCCGGATGCTCTGTTTCGTCCAAAGAAGTTCAGCTCTTTCAGAGCTTGAAAGGAATTCAACAACTCGCCGAAACGCGTCGTTTCAAGGTTCCCCGTCTCTACTTACTTTACTTTGCGCCCCTCATTTCTTTTTTTTCCTCGGTGAAAAGTTATCGCTGTATTATTTCCCCAAGACACAAAACAGATCCTTTCGATGTGAATCTTGTTGCTCTCATGGTTCATCTCTGCTGAAGGGTGTTTTTTGTTATAAAAAAAGTTTTGGCTTGAATTGGTTGAGTCAGAAAGTAGATGGTCGGAGCTATCCATATTTCATGTGTCTATGATATTGATTGAATTGTGTTTTGTGAGAATTTTAAGATGGTCATTTCTTTGAGTCTTGATTACTATCGTTGTAATCATTTTACTCTGAACGTGTGCGTTGGTTAATGCATGTATGGTGTATCTAGATGTGTATATATTCATGTGTTCATCTTAAATGTACATATTTTTGTTACAACCTGTTTGTTAATGTGTATGCAGGCATGGTTTTTAGATCAATTTGGGGTCCTTCATGATGGCCAAAAACCTTATCCAGGAGCAATTTCAACATGTATGTTTTCATCTGTTAGCCTTGGTAGCCGGGAAACTCTTTTTAGTTGGTACCATAAAGTCATTCTCGGGGATAGAAACATGGTAGCATTTATGCTTTAATAATTTCTTTTGTTTAATAACAAAAGCCTATCAATAATTGGATTGATGTTTTATAGTAGAAAAACTAGCAAGTACTGGTAGCAAGATGGTGATCATAAGTAATTCCTCAAGACGTGCATCAACAACCATTGAAAAGATGAAGAGCCTTGGATTTGATCCCTCTTTTTTTATGGGAGCCATTACTAGCGGAGAATTGACACATCAATACCTGCAAAGGTTAACCCCTGAGGTTTTAGATTTCTATTTGACGTTCTTTTTTCGTTTTCACATTGAAGAGTCAATATGGTTTAGCAATCAAAACAAAAGAAGATAAAAGATTGATATACTACATTTAACTTCTATTTGTTTCCATTCCATATGCTAAATGTGGTCCCTGTGAACATTAAAATTTAAAATATCTCAATATGTGATGGACTTATATGCAACCTTAGTTGTTCTCATTTATCCACAGTTAATGTTATTTCTAGCTTCTAAATGCTTAACTTCTATCTGAACACCTTCATTAAGGCTACCTTTAATCGATAAATAATGAAAGTAATCTATGCTTTTCATTTTCTGGGTACACTGTGTTCTTATCCATATTATGTTGTGGACTATTCCGCATTGTTTTTTTTTTTTCAACTTATTTATAGTAGAGAGGTTGTGGCTTATCTTTTCATGTATTTTGATTTTCAATAGGAAAGATGATGCTTGGTTTGCAGCACTTGGAAGATCTTGCATCCATATCACTTGGAGTGATCGGGGTCTCATATCTCTTGAGGTATGGTAAATGCACAAGCATTGCTTGTAATCATTTTTTTTTTTCCTTTTATTCGAATCCTATGTTTTTTTTTGGGGGAGTAAATTGGTTTGGTTTTTCTTCCTCTTCCTTTAAAACATAACCAAGAGGTAAAGCAACACTGCTTCTAGCACGCCTGTTGAAACTCGTAGATCAAATCATTGCTCAAAGGAGAAACAGTGTATTATGCAATTTGAGAAACTAAAGCACAATTAGATTCTTGTATGTGAATGCTGAATAGCAGCCTGGTTCTGATAGATGCTTTCTTCAGTATGATCCACAGACTGTGTGACTACACATACACAGTCAGTAGAATTAATGAATTTAATAACACTCGTCCTGTGATCCCACGGCACTGTCTTCTTAGTTTATGTTTTCATCCAACCAAACATTTGTGATTTTGTTTAGGTGACAAGCAAAACCTAGGAAATAGATTTGTGTAAATAATTATTGTGCTAAAGAATACTCTGTCCCAATTTCATGGTCCTTTTCTGTTGTTCTAACTATTTTAGGGGACAATCAATTAATGCTTTCACATTCAAAATAATGTCGCTTCTTTCCCAAATTACCCCGCATTTTTTCATCTTCAATGTGGTTTTTATTTCAAGCATGGGAAATATAGAAAAACCATAAAATAATAAGTAATGCAGGCCCAAGGCATGCAAGCCCTTTGAAAAAAAAACGAGATCCATGACAGGGAAATGGGGTTTTTTACCATGTCCCACTTTTTTTCAAAAGACTTACACGGGGCTTGCACAAATTATTTTCCTAAAAGAACACAGTATTTTCATTGACTAGACAGACTTTTTGGGGCATCCCGAAAAGGAATGACGGACTAAGAAAATCAAAAGGAGGGTGCAATGTAAATTTTTCATGATAGGGTATTCTGAAGTCACCCGTGGAATGTTGAGTAAAGTTATCTGGTGTACAAATTCTTGTTGTAGGGACTAGACATACAAGTTGTCGAGAATGTTGAAGAAGCTGAGTTTGTTTTGGCCCATGGAAGTGAAGCTTTGGGGCATCCTTCTGGTGCTGCAATTCCCACGAAACTTGTGGACCTTGAGAAAATATTAGAGCGCTGTGCTGCTAAAAGAATTCCAATGGTGGTGGCAAATCCCGATTACGTGACTGTTGAGGCAAGGGACTTGCGTGTAATGCCTGGTAATAACGTTTAATTTTTTCTTTTATTCTTTTATGCAAAATGCATGCAAAGGGCTGAGAAAATATACTATAATCAGGGTGGGATATTTGATTCTCTCGGGATGAAAAGCAAGGCTAGGATATGACTACGTCTTAGGTTAAATCTCTAAGGAAAATATCAATGCCTTAGAGTTTAGGTGATGCCCTCTGGATCTAGTGTGAGTGTTGTCTCATTTTAGATTTCTTTTAGAGTTGCTCATAAATTCATTCGGGAGAATATTTTTTTTTAGAAGTCATTTGGGAGAATGTTCTCTCATTCTTTCAAAAGTTTTGTTACCAAAGTGACAGGTTGAAGAATCAGTAAATGTAGCCCCAAACTTACTAAATGTTATGGTTACATGGTGTGTCTTAAAATATGGAGAGGATCTGTTAACCTAAAAGAAAAGAGAGACAAAAAGGATAGAGAAAGAGAGGTCCATAGGGGTAGTAGTTCTCTATTGTGGCATGTTCCATGCCAACTATTGACTCTAAACCCTTGTTTGAAATTTCTTTGTTCTCATATGATTTTTGTCCTCCTTTGCCTTTGAAACTTATTTTTCAAATTAGTAAATTTGGTCTCTTCCCTTTTATCCTTTTTTCCATCTTGGTCATATTACAATTTATTTTGAACTACACTATCACTCTATCCACATATCCCGTGTCCTGCCTTTTGTCAAGTTTGTTTTTTCCTAGCATCTTTTGGTAATGTACATTGATTTACACTGAGTCATTAATTTGTAAATATATTTCATCTGTAATCTCCCTGGCTTGGTTTCATAAATAAGAACTTCAGAGTTGCAGTTCATGTGTTATGATACAAGCTTTACTGTATCATTCAGCTCTTTATTTGTTTCACCACTCACGCAAGCATATTTAGTTTGCGATGCAAGTAAATCAAGAAGGCATCTCAGTTTTGAGATACAAGAATTGCAAAAAATCTAATGTCCAACCTCTTTTCTGTAATCTAGTATAAGTGATGACTCTTCATTACTGATTATCTAGTTACCAGTTAACCTCTTGCTGATTCTTATCTAATTACTGTTTAAAAGTCAACTTGGGGAGAACCCTAGAGGAGCTGCCGCCGTCATCACCTGTCCGGCTAGTGATAACACACATTCGGCACAAATAGGACCCGCGGACACCAGCGACGTCACTAAGGGTATTCGGCGCCTGATATCCTTCTGATGACCTCTTTTCTTCTTTTTATTTATTTTTAATTTTTTCCCCTGCCTCGCCTCTGCCTACCTTGCACTAGCTTTCTTGGTGGAGCCACCAGCGTCTCTTCTCACAGAAAATTGCAACGAATCCCGGAAACCTCTTCACTAGCCTCCGATGTCGGATTTACTCCAGCGACTCCTTTTTTTTTTAGGGTTGGGTTTCTTTTTCCGAGATATGTCAAGCGTGACGTCCCTATTGGCTTCCACAGAACCTATCGAGGGACACCGGCGACCTCTTGAATGGCATTTCGCAGTCACTGTTTCCTTCCGGTGACTGGTTTGTATCCCGTAGCCTTTTTAGATACAATGAAGCCCCCTTACAGCTTGGAAAGCCCCTGCTTTTGAAGTTGAATCGGTATGGGTCAAATGGTGCGTTTTTGGGTGGAATTGAAGGCTTTTGAGTTTTTGCCAGAAATTTGGAGGTCTTCATTAAAAATAGTGGAGAGAGGCAAAAGGGTTTGGAGATCTGTAGTAATGGGTCGGAGTGGTATAGAATGGTTGATAGCTATGGTGGGAGCAGCATTAAAGGCAAGGAGAAATTCAAATTTTACAAAACACTTGCACGAAGGTAACAGAGAATTCATGGCCCAACGATGCTCCAACAAGCATGGTTGGCATCTAACTGTCACTGAATATGGCGAAGGAGGCCGGCGGAGTAGTGTTGTAATTCCTGAAGGGCATAAAGGACAAGGTTGGGAGAAGTTTGCAGCAGAATTACGCAGAGCCGCGGATTTTCTCTTTGATGAGGGGTCAAGAAAAGAAAAGAAAAGAAGAATGAGAATACCAAAGACCCAAGCACATCCACGGTGGTGAAGCGTTCGTATGCAGCAGCTCTAAAGATGGGTGATGCTTCTGTAGCTCAGAGTAAGGGGAACGGTGAAAGTGGTCTGCAAATCACGCAAGCTTGAAACCAGCTTGAAGCGATGCAAAATTCTCTAAAGGATATGGAAACCCAACTTGTCAAGCTGAAGATAGCGATAGCTTTCTTGTCTACGAAAATAGAAACGCTTTCAGCTGGAGGCAACATGGTTGTTAAGACTAAGATAGGCTCAATTCCTTTAAATTCAGATAAAAGAAAATGGAAGATTGGATTCGGTCCTGTCCCTATAACTAGATCAAGGAGAGCGTGGTGGGTCAAAAGGAAATCTAGGTTATTTGAAGTGGGGTCTACGTCGCGTGTTGGTGTAGAGAATGCAGTAATGGAATGTCATTTGCCTTAGGTAACATAGGATAAACTGTTAGGTGGTGTTACACCATTGCCTGAAAATGGTAAAAGAGATGTAGGATCCGTTGAAGTTGCACGTATAGGGTTGCCTGAGGTGAAGGGACTCGCTGTCATTCCAAAAGCTCTAATGCGGATGGAAAGAAACAATGGAGTTTATGAGGAGGTACGGGGCTTGTCGTTGGTGCCTTGCGTAGAAGAAAGTCCAAAATTGGGAATGCAATTGGTTAATGTGTCTGAGGATAATGTTGCTCCCCTGGTCTCTTTTCCTCCGATAGCGGATTGGATTTTGCCTAAAGTTAACAAGATTCTGCCTTTTATGGGGATTTCACATGGAGGATGCGAAGACCAATTCAACGAACTAATCACCGCGATCGAGGCAAGCCACGCCCTTGAAACCAAAAGTTTCAAGAAAAATAGGGAGTTACAACGTCTTTTTTGGGCAATTAACTACGACACTAAGGGAGGTAGCTCAGTTAGAGGGAAGTCTAAAGGGAGGGCAATGTGAAGACAGGAAACACAAGGGGTTGGGGTTGGGGTTTGGCTTGGGTATTAGTTATACGGGGAAACAAGGGGTTGAGGTTTAGTGTAATTTTTTGGGTATTTCGGGTAGTTTTGGGATTAGTGTATTTTAGGTTGTTTTTCACGGGCTCTTTTGGGTCATTAGGGGCGCTTTATTATGGGCTAGGTGTTTTCTTGTATACGTTCAGTGTACTTGGTTACTTCTTTTGATATATAAAATATTTTTACTTATTAAAAAAAAAAAAAAAAAAAAAAAAAACGTTAGTTGATTCACATGGCTTTGTTATTGATTCCTTTGAAATGTCCGTTAGTTACACTGGATATGGAATCTCTATCATTTATGTGTTTATCTATATTAGAGTGCTTGCGTTTTTGATAATTTAAAATTTTAATTTTGTTAGGAACTCTAGCAGCCAAATATGAGAAGTTTGGGGGTGAAGTGAAATGGATGGGCAAGCCAGATAAGGTGATGAAATCACATTGTTCTCCTCCATCATCTTCATCACGGTCCTCGTTCATTTCCATATTACATGTTCTTGTGCAAAGTAGGCAAAGTTGTTCTAGATAACTCTGCTTGCAATGTGCATTTCCTCACAATCTCTCTTAGCATACAATTAATATGTAATCTCAAATACCATATGAATGATTATGCAAGAATTTCATTATTCTAGAATTTTCAAGATAGAGCATATTGTTCTGAGATGTGACTATAGCAAATAAATGCAATGAAATTTTGACATGTATAATTTAATTAGTAAATAGCAAAAAGCCAATACAACAATTGAAATTATATTTAGCATTAAATCATATCTGAATTCTTTTCAAATTATATTCAATCAGTGCTGATTAGTTCTTTGAAAATCTTATCCAAACTTTGGTTGCAAGTGGTTTCCATGTTATTTCACAGATTCTTACCGAGCACATTTCAAATAATTCCTGAAAAAACCAACCAGCTGTCAGCCTGTCAGAGATATGTTTTGTACACAGGCTTAGTCTAGCAGTCTCTTGTATTTATTTCTAATTAGTCAGAGTCTCACAGAGCCGTGCAATTTTCTGGAATAGATAAATTTATTAAACTAAAAATGTTATATTTAGCTAAGTTAGTTACCTACATTGAATCATTATACAATAAATTTAACTTTTGAAAGAGTGCCAATGTCATCACCTCAATCTTCGAAATTTGGTTAAAACTTTTGTCTTCCCTCCTTTTTAGTCATTTCATTTTATATATTAATTATGGAAAACCTTACAAATTTACTTCAGTGGAGATAGGGGCGAAATTCTTTTTATATAGTGTCAAAGTAACCTCAGCCATAAAGAGTTGTGACTTCCTCTAAATTCAGTAACCTTTATTAGGCCCTTGTTTATAAAACTAAAAAGGCACGAGTACACAAAACCAAAAAGACATGCGTTAAACTAACTTGAAATGATCATTAGCAACTTTATTAGATGTGTTCTTTTTCATTTAGGAGTTTTTTCGTTATTACATATATAATTTAATTTTCATTTAATAACATAATGGCAAAGTTGATGATGTCATTGAATAGAAGCAAAGCTCCCGCCCCCCCTTCCAAAATTTTATATTGCTAGCGATAGTCCTCATGATGTTGTCAGTTGATTTTTCGTGATCACTAATTTTTATAGTTGAATTTTGGAGTAAGTAGTTGTAACTTTTGAAAAGGTGGGATATGATTGTCTTTTTCTTGATTTAAGTGTTTTTTCTTCTTACCATAGTGTTTGCCATTGTCAACTTCTTTGGGCAATTCCCCCCCCCCCCCCCCCCCCCCCCCCCTCCCCCTCCTCTCCCCAAAATTTCTTCCTTTGTCACAAGTCTTGCGTGCTGGCTTGACTCCAATATTATACCTTTTGAAAATGGTATCAGATAATCTATGAAGCAGCCATGGCAATAGCTGGAGTTGATGCATCTGATTCTATTGCTGTTGGTGATTCTCTCCACCATGACATCAAGGGTGCAAATCAGGCTGGAATCCAATCAGCTTTTATCACCTGTGGAATCCATGCAACAGAACTTGGAGTCGGTAATTTTGGAGAAACTGCAGATTTGTCTTCTGTTGAAGTTCTTGCATCGAAATATAATGCTTATCCGTCATATGTATTACCTGCATTTACATGGTAAAATCTCAGCTTGGTAAGCACTCTAAATTCCCAGTAACACAAACAAATTATTTATTAAAACCTCATAAGATTTATATGATTTAAACTTATTTGATTTGATGATATGGCAACATGTGAGATTAAGTCAAGAGTTTGTGATTTGAAATCATTAAAAGTTCAATTATTTATTTATTTAATGCAGAAGAACTACAATGTGCTAAAAGCAACTTTAACTGGCGAGTTACTTGATATCGATTGCAAGTTCGAACTATGTATGTCTGATCTTAGGACATTACTTTGATTTTTGTGTGCAGGTGCAGATGAATTTTCCATTTGCTTGGCAGTCGTGACAGATTTGTTGAAATCGTAGACTTCCATTCCCCCAAGTTCTGACTGTCTTTGATTGGATGTTCCAATCTAGAATGGCCTTATCATTATTTAGAATGTCCTTCTCCTTCTTTGTGTCGATCGGTGTACTAGAGGAATCCCAATAAATGGTTAGAGCCACGGCCCACAGAGCAAACCATTCTACTTAAAAACACTAGTGTGTTTCTATGAACACTATGGAATTATTTTGACGTCATATGTGAAGAAAGATGACTTGTTAGGATTTCTATTTATTAGAGAAGGACCTTTTTCTATTGTTAGTCGTCAGAGGTAGAGATACCAATTTGAGTTTGAGTATACTTCTCGGCACTTAAGATACAGGAGAATTGTTATTCCGAACGACCTGAAACCAGATTTTTCTATTTTTATTTATTTTTATGGGTAAAACCAATGAAAGATCCTACTCAGACATCAGATAACAGCTTGCTACTGAGTTGACACTGGACAAGAAGATTTGCAATGAGGTTCTCTATGTTGGCTGGCTTAGATTGGTCGTCAAACTTACGGTAAAGTATGACATAATTTCGTAGTTTATTCCCCAGACTTAATCAGACATAAACCATGACATTTACAGGCAAGTCTGACAATATTTCCAAGGTTCTCTTAATGAAATGCAAAACTAGAATTTCAAAGCAATTCGAGATGTCATGTCCACATTTTTAATATCGATATAAAATTTTAAAAAAAATTAATATTAATGTTACTTATTTTGAGCTCTTTATGATGTTGTGAATATTTGTAATATTTATTTATTTTTTAAACGGTGGAACCCCAAGTAGTGATGATTGTGATGGATCATCTAATGCGGACAACAATACGACAGCACATAAACCAGTGCTTGACACACAAGATTCATAAGAATTTCACCTTCAAGGTATATGTTTGAAGTAGCATAATTTTATGAAGTATTTATCATAGAGATTCGAGAGTCTGAGACCTATCTCTAATCTCAAAAGTGTGAAAAAAAAAAAATCTCAAAAGTGTGAAAGTGGTAATGGGTGAGGTTCATAACTTCTAATCCAAAGCCATGATTACAGACTACAGTCCTGTCTGCCATCAGAAATGAATAAGAAAAATGTATTCTAAATGGAAAGATAGATGCAAATCAACCAATGAAATAAATAAAACCTTAAAGAATCCAATATCAAATTGCTAACGTAGTTTAGGACCTCAAGCCCCAAATGCTGTCAATTTTCCAGCAAAGCTGAAACAGTGCTGTCTCATTCTCCGTGCTGTCTACACTGCACCGTGCCAAATGACACCCACACATACAGCACCTTGAACATGCAGAGCATGTTCTGACCCTTTCTGATTTATAAACCTAAGTCCCTCACTATGACAGGTATGTAATTGACTAGAGAACCATTTTCTTTACCTATCTTATCCTTTCACAAAAAACTTGGAGCACTCCCTTTGGCATATCTCTCCGCCTGTAATTTGGGGCAATGAAAGGAGGGGATGGGGAGGCGTCGCATGGCTTGCACCACCGGCAGATGCATTAGGCTCAGACCAAATGTAAATTCATGAATGAAAATCTTTATGGGAAGCCCTTCTAACAGAACATTAGCACTTGTTTTTGGGATTTAAATCAGAGAAATTAAAAATTTGTAAGCAATCCAAAAAAAAAAATGTCATAATACCTGAGAAATTCAATCCTGTTACATCCAAACCACCATTTCCTATTGTTTCTTTATTATATTACATCAGTAATATGTAAATCAAGCTATCACCATACACTCAATCAAAATAAAAACCACAATGGAAGGATAAAATAAAATTTAAAATAAAAAAAGGTTAAAAGAAACCAAAAATAAATCACACAAATCGGTTAAATGGCTTCCTTCCAACCCCAGCAGGTAAAGAAACTGTAGAATCCACACTCAAATTCCCTATAGATTGAACCGACTGGTTCTTGTCTAACATTCTTTGGGAGCTAGAATCCTTGTTAGAGAACAAGGAGCCCTTGTTCCACTTGAAAGGCCCTATGCCTTGTGTCAAAGGGAATGAAAGTCGCCTCTTTGACTCACTGGCCGGAGTCCCTGGAAACCTATCCCTGGGGTTACTACCAGCTCTTACTTTGGCTTTGGCTGAAACTGTTGGAGCCATGTAGCTTGGAACTGAAAATGGTGGGCAGCTCATGAGGCTGTCATCATCCTTTAGTGGCAGATCAAAAGCGGAATCAGCTCCACTAGCTCTTGGTCTTGAATACTTTGACAAGCTGCTGTTGCCTAGTGGGGTTCTACTTGGAGGTGGGGTTCGAGCATGTTTTGCCGTCGTGAGTATGGTTGATTTTGAGGATTTTGGTGTGGCAATATCCATATTATCAAACCCAAAATGATGTTGCTTGTAGTTGCTTGATTGGGGCGGTGGGCTTGGCTTCAGCTCTGAATGCGGTCTTTGAGGTGTAAGTTGAAAATTTTTCACTGCAAGTCCTTCAGTTGGATTTGCTGGAGGGAGTTGGCGTTCCAACCAGTTCCACCACCATGGGAATCCCCCAGATCGGATATCAGTTAGAGGTGTTTGACCCGATTTAGGAGTGGCTTTCCACAACTGTTGGCACAGAGAGAGAGAGAGAGAGAGAGCACAAACATCAAGACATACAAATATATAGAAAAAATTGTTGTAAGAAAACTTGGCTTCTGAAGCTAGTTTGAGAAAGAAGGAATCAATTTCCTTTGAAGTTGGTCATTGATTAAGTGTAGGCCAATAACATGGAGATAGGCATGTTGATCATTATTACGGGCTTAAGTGTATCCATGAGCAAGCATACATCTTAATATGTTATGTATCTTGAATTCATTGATCGTAGATGATAATTTTCAAACAATATAACGTTTGCATTTACAAGGGTACAACTCTGCGAGATGCAGAAACTTGTTATCTTTCAAACAGCTTAACTCTAATATGATGGCCTTCAAAAAAGTATTAGCACTACAATGTTTCTTAAAACAGTAAGTCTCTGTAGACCCCAAGTCCTACCTAAATGCTTGTAGCTATAAATCACCAAAAAGACAGCTGGGTTCTAGACCATATTCAAGAAAATGCCTTAGGATGCTCGATAATATGAGAAATGGGGGAATGAGAACCATGAAAAAAGGGAGGAATGAAAATGAAGATCAATAGAAAAATCGTGGTGAAGTAAACAAGACCAGATTGTTAAAACTGAATGCCCGAAGCGTATTTGTTGGTAGACATTGATGGATTTGATTGAATAGCTAATTGTGTAAGGGTAGACCAACCTGGTGATGCAATTGAAGCTGGTCCAAGTTAGCGTTAATAGATTACCTGGTGTGAATATGCATAGGCCATGGCTCTCTCTCTCTTGATAACTGCCTCAACCCTTCTCTGCAATTTTGCCTCTATCTGCTCCTTTGTTAGCAAGCTATCATCCCAGTCATCATGGTTACCTGCCTCAGACTATACCAGTACTCCAATTGTAAATGTTACTTCTTGTTGAAGAAATAATTAAAAAAGGCAAATAACCGAAACAACAACAAAGTATATGTTCTTTTGCACTTCAGACAACAAAAGCCCGTTGCCTCACTGGGTCTACTGGTGACATTCGAAAAGAAATATACTTCTTTATTAGATTACCAAAATGAAGATCAGGTAAGATGCATTGCAATGTCAAGTCCAGGTAAAGGGGTAGACATAAAGCCATGCCATTAATATGGACAGGCCATACATAATGGACACGGCATAAGGAATTGATTTTTGTAACTAAGGTTAGAACTTTTGATCATCTGATCAAATATCCAATGAGGTACCACCAATGGGCCAAATTGGGGAGCATTATTGACTGGAAGACTAAAAGCCACATAGCTCAAATCAAATCACTAAAAAAAAAATAGGGAAACTTACTGCCTGGCTCCATTTTCCAAAGGTACTCTCCACCTCCTTATCATTCCTAAATTGAGCTTGCCGCCGGGTTTGGTTTTCTAACATCTGGATCCTCCGTGTCTGAATTTGAGATTGAACACGCACCAAGAGTTGCATATATTTCATGGCATTCATTGTCTGGCGCTTCACGTTCTGTCCTCTCACCACTCCTTGAAGCCTCACCAGACCCTTTAATGCTCTAAAGCTTCTCCTTGCCTGTATGACAAGTGTGAATTGGGTTATGATCAGACGTTTAATAGAACATGCTCAGTTGAAAGAGGTCTAGAGGAGTCCTTTCAAGGTTCTTTGCTTTCAATATCTCTTGTCACATGATCTCCAAATCTGTCCAGCATTAGATATAGTCGGCCCAAAACTTGGGTTGACACGGATGAACTTTGATAAATTACTTCCTCAAGCTAACCTCAACAGAGTGTATCAGGGCATCTCCTAGAACCTATATTTAAATCAAGGTCGGCAAATGGCCCTGCCTTAAAGTTGCAGTTTCACTCTCTGGAAATGTTGTGCATGAACTAGACTCTTTGAGAGAACACTACACATACAATTCTGGCCAAATACAGTCCAAACACGTAGTTTGTGAACAGCTTTGAATTTGGACATCCGAAAACAATTACCTTCAATGTCAAGTGTCCTATAAACTTATCAAATGCGTTTTCGTGATAGGAGATTCATCCAAATGGTCACACAGCCCCAAAAAAGGGTTACTTAACAAAGAATAAAAATACCAAGGGATATCTGTATTGAATCTTAACTCCATATTATCATATTTTCTTGTTAGACATGCTGTGATACCCCAGGCCCTTGAATAAATGTCTTTGATGTTATCCAGTTAACAAGAGAAGATGGACAGTTACCTTATAACCTCTATAGGCTGCTTGGATCTTAGTAGCTGAAGCATGGTGGTTTCTTAGAGTTGGTTCTGGTCTGTGGCTGATCTCTTTGTAGTGACGAACAATCCGAGGAGAAGCAGCTCTAGGGGACACAACCCTTGGAGAAGCAACTCTGGGAGAGGCAACCCTTGGAGAAGGAGCCCTTGGAGAAGCAGCTCTAGGAGTCAGAAAAGGGGGTGTTTTTGATTGCTCAGCAGGCGTGGGAGGCCTAAAAGTTAATATTTGTTGCTCTCTTTCAAAGTCCCCAAAAATTTTTTCAATGCTGCTTGGCTCCCTGAATAGGGGAATGAATGAATTGGTATCCCGTTTTCCTAATCCCTTCTTCTTCTTTTCTTTTGTGCTTTTCTTCTCTGGGTCCTGCAATTGTTATAAAGCAATAATGGAGAAAAGTTCATTCAGTCCTCATTTCAGAAGTATTTTTCATGCTGGAAGCAAGTGATCTTTTCTCTCTAAATCCAGAAAAGTATTTTGAAACCCTAATTGAACAGCTCTGTTTATATCAAATGTGTTGTTCCAATGCATATATACTAAATATATGATATTGACTTACATTGATTAGCTTCTCCTTAGAATGCGGTATAAACACTCTCTTGATTGCAGAAAACCAACTGCCTTTCTTTCCCATGTCCCTAGCATTACTGTTTCACCCTGTTAAGGAAGAATATATCAAATGCTTCAGTAGATGCGAGTCCAGATACACATGCATGCATCCAGACTTGCATATGCATGTATCTTCTTAAAACACATCACAATAAAATCTTTGGGTGGCTGAAACCAACAAAGACAATTAGCATTGGGAGAACATCTGGAGCATATGATTTGTATGTTTTTGTCAAGCTAATGATCACAAAATATTGCAAGCACAGAATAAAGCTATTCAAAAACCACCCAAAAGTTACACGATCCGTAAATTATTGACTCCTCAACTTTCTCTTCTAAAGCTATTAGTCTGAGGCGCTTAGTATCCCTTCCGCCTAATTGACATGGAAAACCATAGAGATCTGAGATAGCTACCATTCTGAGGGGATTTTTATTGTTTTACTCTAATCAACAGGGAAAAACAGAGAGAAAAGCGATATGACCATATGAGATGTCTATCAAGACAAACAAAAATTAATTATAATAGCATTTCGAAGAAACTAGTTAAAAAATTAACCGGATAGAAGATAAGCCATTGATAGATAATGTAGACCAAAAAACTTACACTAATCAGCAAGAAGAAGGCCACCCCCACCTGCCACGAAGGCCAAAGGAGGATCAAAGAAATAAAATAGAAACCTTTTAAATAAACAGACCTCCCTCCAAAAAGAACAAAAGAAAAGTTTCATGTATAGAAAGAGATAAGGAGGACGGGAATTTGCAGATTGGATTCAAATGTTTGTACTATGTAACAGAGAGACGCCGTCCATGTTTATTATACGATATGACTACAGAAGTGGGTTTAAAACATCAATTTCATTGATCTGTATACAGTTGAGATCAATGACATTATCAATATAAACAAACCACATACTGACAAACAGAATTATATACTCAAATACAGAACATAAGAATTGCTTTTTATTTTCGTTATAAAGGTAAGAAATCCTCTACGAGGTTGATTCGCTTAATCTGAACAGGGTTCATCTCTCTGTAAAACAAAACTCATAACAAGATAAAAATCAATTTAAGTATTACCTAACATCCAGAGTACTCTGAGAGAGAGAGAGAGAGAGAGAGAGAGAGAGAGAGAGAGAGAGAGTTTATTAAGGTGTAAAAGCAGCACTACTCGCAAAGAAAACTAATTTTTAAGAGTTTAAAGACAAAAATTCTCTGAATAAACAGCGACACTCGTAAGGGAAAAGGGATCCAACGAAACAAGGAATTGAGTATTAGGAAATTACCTTAAAACTGACATCAAACTTCCAGCCTCTATAACAGAAACTGCCTACCTTTCCAAATTCTACTTCAATTAATATCTCCAAAAGATTATACCTGATCATCAGACAACATAAGTAGCATAAACCTAAAAGTACACACAATTAAATATGGCTAAGGGAACTGAGATCATGTGTACCTTGCTAAACCTTCGGACCTTTCCAAAGGCCCTTCAAAAAGCTGTTTTCAGCCAAAAGGAAGAGCAAGTAGGGAAGAGCCTTCTCTTCTATCTCTCTCTCTCTCTCTCTCTCTAGCCTCCCTCTCCCTTCCTGTGCCACAAGTTTCTTTCCCTCATAGCTAGCTACCTAGCTGTTTTCTTTGTGTGTCCTTCCCTAGCAGTTTCTCTCTCTACAAACTTTGAATCGGGTTCCTACTCGTATGAATTTACTTTTCTTTCTTCCCTTTGCTACCTTTCACCTTTTATGGGATTTATATTTAATTGTTTTTCCTTTTGGTGTCACTAATCATCATGAATGATGATGAGAAGGAAAGAGAAAGAGGGAGGAGTTGGCCACTTTCTCACTCAATGTGCCCAACTTCAACTACCTTTACTTCAGTGGGAAGACTCTGTACATCAAACATCAAACTATTCCCTAGTAATTAACGGTTAAGTTTGGTACACTAATTATTATTATTATTATTTACATTTTTAATTATTTATCATAATCTTTCCAGCCTTCTTTGTGACCTCAAAAATTATTTTTATTTTTATTTTTACTGGTTCTTTATACTCTTCTGAAGATACCCATATTCTATCTTACGCGCCTCTTGAAGTGGGTGTAATTCACTGACGCGTGCTCATTGCATCAGGGTGAGAAAACATGTTGATCGATGTATGAAGAAAAAAGAAAAAACTACAATATTGAAAAGATCAAAGACGTTATAATTTTGACCTGGTACTTGTTCTTGACACGGAGAACAAACTTGGACTAAGTTTTCCAAACCAAATTTGAAGTTGGGTCCAAAGTCCAAAAATGAGACCAATTAAGGTTTCAATGCTCTCTTCCTTGTCTGTCTGTCTGTATGTCTATCAAATATCTAGATCTAGATGTTTGTATATACTAGTAATCTTTAAGATAATAGGAGAGTATATAAATATTATATAATTATTTTTTAAAGAAAATAAAATTTATTATTATAAAATTAATTTTTTTATATAAATTATATATTTATTTATTTAAATAATTATACGAGACTTATACAATATTATAATTATCATTTACTTACCGTATCATTTTATTGTTTCATCTACTTTACTTGTAGATGGCCCTGGAGTTGAATCTGAGACTGACGCTTGCTTGCCTGCTAAGACTCCAGTTTTACAAAGTCAGAAGTATTAAAAAAAAAAAAAAAGGGAATAATTTATGTTGAAGTTGCACGAATTTAGACTCTTTAGTACACATACATTAATGTGACTATGAGCATCGATGGTCGTACTGAGTTGTCAAAATGAGAGACTTTTTTTTGCTTATTAATGCTAAAATTAAGTTGCAAATGAATTCATTTATTTTTAAAGAGCATGTTTTAAGGTTGAAAAATAATAAATACGCAATTATTACAACTATTTTGGTCTCATCTCTCTCTTATGTAAGGATAAATATTTTTTTTTTTTTTTGAGAAATCACTTATATATGATTAAGGATGATAATATATTACACGATCTGTTAATTCAATACAAACATGATACGATAATAATGAGTTAAAGTTTAATTTTAACGGATTCGAATCAAAACGGATTGAACTTTTATGACACGATTGTTTAACAGATTGATAACGGGTCAACCTGTTATGACACGTTAAGAAAGTTAAAGTTGCAATTATACCATTATACTTAAAAGTAAAATTATTATAATTTTAATTTTGATATTTTTATTATTTGAATTGTAATTTTAGATTTGTATTTAATTTTATAATTTTTATAAATATTATAATTTTAACATTTATATAAAATTCAGTTAAATTTAATCAAGTCAAACAGGTTAATTTCGAACTATTCAATTCATTTACATAAACAATTTGAAATATGTCGTATTGTATCGTGTTGACTTATTTAGTAATATTTGCTAATGGGTCAAAACGAATTGACATGACACGGCTCGTTATGTTAATAAGTCGTGTTATGATTTGAGATTTTGACACGATATAAATTCTATTAAATTTAATCAAGTCAGATATGTTAATTTCGAACCTATTTAACCGATTTATATAAATAGTTTAAAACATGTCGTATTATGTTATGTTAACCTATTTCGTAATATTTGTTAAGGAAAATACTAAGATCACAGATGATTTGTATCGAAAATTTGTATTTATTTATTTTTACTTAGTGATTAAGTAAACATTTTTAAATGAATATGTAATTTTTTTTTATTTTTAAAAAATATCTAAATAATTTTAAAAAATAGTGAAAGAAAAAAAAAGATTTGTAGTGATCGGTAAAACTTTTCTGTAAAAAAGTTTTGTAGATGTAATAATATCTATTTACTAATAGGTCAAAACGGATTGACACGACACGACTCATTTGTTAATGAGTCGTGTTATGATTTAAAATTTTGACACGATAAATTTAACGGATCGGATTATAATTAATTTATATGATATAATATATATATTTTGACACGAATAGAAAACTGTTAACAATATTTGACATTCCTAAACATGATAAAAAGATTTAAGGGAATTGCTTCTCCGGCATAAGATGATTCTCTATTATAGATTTTTATTTTTTATTTTTTTACTTAATAATTAAGTAAATATTTTTTAATAAATATCTGATTTTGATTTTTATTTTAAAATATTTAATACATTTAAAAAATAAAAGATAAACAAAATTTTACTGTTCCGTGAGGGTTTCGGTGGACTCTGTGAGAGTAGCACCGTCCAAAATTAAATGTCGTCACACGTTGTTGTCAGATAAAATTGAGACACCTGTCCAATCTCTTACCTAAACATCAGATCAATCATAACTCCAAAACCGGGAATTAATGCGGAATATAGATGCCTTATCTTTATCACTCTTCGTTTTTTTTTTTTTTTTTTTTTCGTTCTTTAAATTTGATTGATGGATTTGATTATAATACCTTAAAATGCCCTTTTATATGCACTTAGGAGAAACTTATCTTTATAAAGTTATTTATAAATTAAAATTTATTTTATTATAAAAATTATTTTATAATTTAAAAATAATATTAATTTAAAATTTTAATTTTAGATTGTTATTTTTCAACTATGACATTTGTATATACGATATTGGAGCGTGATATGTACTTGCCACAGATAGAGGTGGGGGTAAACCTAAACCCCAAAAGGCAAAGCAGTAGCTTTCGTAATATGAAAATACTGGCGTATTCCACGTGGAGCCCACCGACAACGGATGTGGTCCCTAGACATTCGAAATTAGCCGTGTGATATCAGCCATTGGATCAGAATAGTTATGGCAAGTTGCAGGAACTCTGACGCTTATGATAGTTTTTTGCACAGTTGGTTGTAAAATATTTTTGTTTGTTTACCATTATAACACTCCCTGGCGACGCACGTGAGGCGTGAATGTGACATCAAAAACGTACCGAGTGCATAGGATCCGACATCGACATGGCAAAATTGCAAATCCTGTCTTTCTGCCCCGGTTTCTAGAATTCAATTGTCATTAATCTTTGGGATCAGAAACAATCAAAATATAATATACAGGTGAATGAATGTATGATTTTCTATAATTGGGTACCAAAAAGAACTTTTGGATTCATGGGTAGCTCAACTACAACATGGGTTCTCGTGTATGGGTTAAAGGTACCAAAATTTCTTCAACTTCCAACCCAAAACACTTCCACTTGCATATCTTTACGTAGAAAGTATTTTAAATTTAAAACAAAAAAATAGAATTACTATAGAGATAAAGAGATTTTTTAAAAGTAAAACTATAAAATGATATTATTTTATATGATATGTTAGATTTACTTTATAATAAAAATAATTTTATAATTTAACATATCATATCAAATCACTTCATGAATTTATTTTTATGAAATTTTTTTATAGTTAAAATAGTTCTCACTCATTATATTAAAAGAGATAGAGATATTGTAGATTTTATCATCAAAGTGTAACACGTAAGTTTAAGGTTATGTTTAGATGTTAAGTTGAGTTAAAATGAGTTGATTTCTTTATGAATAATAGTAAATTAAGAAGATGGACTAAGTTTTGTGAGATCTACCTAAGATAAATTTAGAAATATTTATAAAAAGTTGAAAAAGATTATATGTTTCATGTGTAAATAGATTTTGAGTTAAAATTAATTTAATAATTTTAAAATTATATATTTAAATAATAGACTCAATTTAAAATTAAATTATATTAAATTGATGTCAGTTGAGTTTTACAGCTAAATAAACTCTAAAATAAGAGGAGAACGTACATCGAGGACTAGAAGAGAAATTAAGAATTACAAAAAATATTTTAATATTTAAGTATCTATTATGAGACTATATATAGAAGCCATTTGTTAAATTAAATAATTTAAAACATATACTTGTAGATATTTTGTCGTATTTAGATGTTGTTTTCAGCTTCTAGGATGGATCTCGCAGCTCACCATTAAAGACTTGACAACTATCAACTACACTTGAATTATATATAATTTCCCACAACTTTTTATTAAATATCAGTTTTAGAGTGATATGATATTTTTGGATAAATGACAAAAGACATGCATACTCCCATTTAGAATATCATGTACATGATATTAATCAAGATCGGCTCCTTGCCGCCTTACATGTTGGTCCACTCTCTTAGTCATGATTAGAAAGAAAGAAAGAGATAATAAACACATTCTGATCACACACACGATCGATCGATGGATGAGCTAGCGTTAAGCATATAAAGTGGCCGAATATAATTATTCAAGGTAAAGTGTCCATTTCATCATTTCCTGAAAATGGTAATGTCCACTATTTTGTTGTTGTTGATTTTTATTAGATTCCTCTCAGCTACACCTCCCACATCATCTTAAAAAGTAGTTATCAATAATAGTTGAGGCAGAATATTAAGCTAGATGGATGTTTTAAAGGTGACGGAATTTAAAAGAGTAATGCTATATATAATTATAAAGTATGCATATTCTCTATACTATTTTAGAGAAAAATAAAATAAAATTTACCATTAAAAAAATAAATTTTTTTCCTGTAAATTTAAAATTTTTCATTATTTTCAAATAAAGTACATGGGAGCTACTTAGTTAAGAATATAAATATTATTTCTCAATTTAAAACGAGGCTAGTTTGTTCCTAAAAGTGATTAAAAGTTGAAATATGTCGTTTTAGTGCTAAACTATAGTCCATCTTTTCTCTCATTCAGTGTGATCTAGTGTCTGATCAACGACAAATTGTCCTCTAGCAACTATCTCTTCGAACTTTTTTGGTAGGTCAACCAAAATGATTTGAACAGAAATAATAGTTACAGTTATAAGTGTATAAATATTATATAATCACTTTAAAAAAATATACAAATACGAGATTCACATAAAAAAAAAATTTATTTTTATAATAGTGCTTATTTTTTTCAAAATGATTGTATAGTATCTATGTATTCTCTATGACTATATATAACATTATTTGTATGTGACGACAGATAATGAGGTTTGGTGCGCCTGCTTTTACATATAGAAATTTGGAAGTGGAGTTCATATATACATATATAATTAGCTAAATATTAATTAAGAAGATTACAAATTATTAGAAAAAATTAATAAATCGTTGGAAATTCAAGGAATATTAAGTACTCTAGGATAAATAAAGTACCAAATAATTAAAGGGCCAGTAGTACTTAAAAAACTTGGGATAAATTAAGAACCTAATTAAAGCCATGCATGCAGTTTCGTATGCATCGGTGGTACTCATGCGTGATCAAGTACTTGTTTTGACGCGGGAACCAAGTTACCATTGAATACCCATTGATTCAACGTACGCGGGAATCAGATTACCATCGTCGCAAGTACGTCGACGCGGTAAAGCGCAAAGTTGATAACCAGTAGACTGGTCAAAGTTCACACACCGCGGGGAAATCAATTCCTGCCTCCTAGAGATGGAATCAAATCCTTCAACTATAGCTATTATTTTATTTTTCATTGTGTGTTGGTCACCGTTGAGTATTTTTGAATTATTCTTACAATATTAGTTTGGCAAAGTCAATGCACATATATATATATATATATTGATATGTTCAGCCAATTACATATGAAGACATTACTTTCAAATGAGAAAATGTGAAATTATTTAAATACATTTGGTTCGGTTCGGATGTTGAAATGGTATAGTAAGTTTTGTGGGGACTTATTTAAGATGTATTTAGATGTTGAAATAAATTTAGATGTATTTATAAGAAGTTAAAAAATTTTATAGATCTCACGTGTAAAGAAGAAATGAGTTGAAAAAAGTTATGGATTTTATGTGTAAAGAAGTTTTGAGTTAAAATGAGTTTAGTGTTTTGAGAGTTGAGTGTGTGGATATTAGATTCAACTTAAAATTAAACTGATCTCAGTTTAGTCTAAATTCTAAACAGAGCCTAAATATTTCTATTTTTATAAACTACAAGATGGATATATACCATATAAGTAATTAAATATTGGAGTTCCATTTCCAGAAACTTGTGATCATCATCCATGAGGTCGACGAAAAAATTCAGTCAAGATGGGTCAGCATGTACACCAGATGCAGGGAAATTCGATTAAATGATGCAAAATACCAGAGTTACCCATATGTGCAGCTAGCTACATGTACGTACACACATACATGATATTATAGAACATGAAAAAGAATCGTTTGGGGAAAAAATAAAATCAAGAGGCTGAATTGACGATGAAAGAAGAAGAAGAAGAAGATCAAGAAGAGTGAAACAGATCATGAAAGGTAGTTGATCAGAAAGCTTAGCTAGAAAGAAGAAAATCACATTAATTTATGATTGCGGATCGGAGGAGATATTAAGATAGTCCCGAAACAACCTAACTTGTTGAGTGTGATGCAGAGTACTGCATAACCACTATTATCCTTGCTCTTCAAGTTCTTTATATTTGTTTTTGAGTAGCTTATAAGCAAAAACACTAACTATATATTAGGTTAGCTTGAGTTGTTAACCTAAATATTATTGGAGGTCCAAGAAAAAGTAAAATTGCGTCGTTCATCATGTGTTTCGTAGGCTTGGTGAGGTCATTTTGGCCCCAACCTCATTTTTATCTTAAATTTTTCGGCATTAAAAAAAAAATTATTTATTTGTAACTAGTTATTTTATTTTAAAATGGTTATTTTCTATTAAAATAAGTCTGTTTTCATCACAAATAATCATTCTCATTGCAAATAATCTATCACAAATGCTCGTTTTTCTTGTAGTGATTTGTAACCAAATAAAACTTTTCATTTATATTTTTTCTTAACCATTAATTATAAATATGGTCATCGATCCTATAAATAATATTTTGTAGATAAGAAGTCATATATATATATATATATATATATATGTATTAATCATCCAATAATGGCCAGCCAATTCTGGATAAATCTTTCTCATAAATAATAGTTAGGAAAAAAAACAGAGAGCTAGAGATCATTGCTCAAACAATAAAATGACGGGGAAATATTTTCAAAATTTACCATTTGGACACATGCATGCAAACTATCATGTACTACTCTCAAGACGGACTACTTATATATATATAAATGATCATTCATAATGTTCGTGATCCTGATCCTCCCGCGCCCCTGCCATCACCATTCTACTAAGACGACTAGGACCCAGCTTCTTCCTTCTCATAATACTCCTTCTCCTTATGACTTCCATTTGATTCCTCCTCCTAACTTGCATCATTGCTTCTTCTTCGACAACAAATCTTCTCATTAAAACGTCATCGGTCAAAGACTTTCCACGGAAAACTCTTCTCCCTTCCACACTAAGTCTTGCATGACTTGGAAAAGGAATAATTCTCTGATCTTGTGACGTAGTAGCAGTACTACTGGGAAATGGCTTTGATCTTGGGTAGCTGTTGCTTCTTCTGGGTGGCACCTGATCAGCTCGGAAAACCTCGTTGTAAGAAGAGATTGGTGCACAAAGACAAACTCGAGTGAACGAAGTGGCAACCCTTAGAGAGGTGCATTTTCTTAGCTTGTGTACTGATCTAGTACTACTGGAATTCGCAGCAGTATTACTGGTACTTGGGATTTCTTTGCCACTTTTGGAATTAATGGTTTTCCACAGCGTAGCATTTGTCGTCGGGATTTGATCTGTGGACTTGGTGGAAATGGGTCTCCATACAGTGGCCATCTCGATTGCTCTTTGATACCAAGGTTTCCTATAACGTATATAAGAGGTAGAACATGTCATGCATGATGCATGTTATCATCATGTAGCTAGTGCACTTTAACTGTAAAATGATGCATGTATATACAAACTTGGTTATTGACATCAGGCATAAAAGTATATCGCTTATGTGAAAGTCTGTCATATCATTTAGCATAAAATTTCTAATACTACATAACAAGAAGCAATAAATTTAGTATCGGCGTGTAGATAGTAAAAGTCTACATGTTATATCATGTAGAGTCTAGTCACAAAGACAAAGTCTCCACTTTTAGACGTACGTGACCATGCATATATATATAGCAAATATTTGTGACACCTATCACAAAGGATCTGATCAGATATATCCGACGATTAGGTAAATATCTATGCCAAATTGTCTAGTAGTTTCTAAGTTTGCATGGTGTATAGATGTTGACAATATGAACCCAATGAAAACTAAAGTAAATTTATCGTAAAACCAAAGATGCTTGCTTGGCATTTGCTTCCCCCTTCTTAAATTGACGTTGACATGAAGTCTTGGTGCTGGTTCAAAATCTACAAATTTCAAATTTAGACTCAGCCTGGAGTTTTATTTACGGCCGTTTTGCACCAAAGTAGGCGGTCCAAGACGACCTCCTTTTGTTACTCATTTGAATTCTTAGAAAATTTTCTGAACATTGTACTCATAATTTAATTAATATAATCTCCAACAAGAAAATACCTAGTTTTGGATGTATATGTAATGACGTATATATGGTCAATCATGATCATGAAGAATTAAAAGTTTATGTATATATGCAAGGCTCATGACATTACATATTAGGATCAAAACTTGTTGAAATCGATTTAATGTGTTATATAGAAATAACCCACTCAAAAAAAAAAAAAAAAAAAGAAGAAGAAGAAGTAACAATTAATTTAAATAAGAGAAATTATATTTGTAGTCTTAGGTTGTATAAACATCATACATTCGTTTTGAAAAAGAAAATTCCATATAACATACTACCATCCTACTTTCATCTCACTAAATAAGATATGGTACACTTATCACTATTGAATTATCATTTATTGCATGCTACTTTATCATTTAATAGTAATGAATGTGTCACATCTTAATTAATAAGATGAATATAGGATATGAGTGTAGTGTATAACATAATAGCAATATTACTACTCTCAGTGGGCACACGCTAAAAATGTATATATTATTCTTAATTTATGGTTTATGGGATCGTGCTTACAAAACGTCAACATTTTACAAGACTGGGCCTTGCGGAGTCCACCGAGGTTCAAACATGGGTGTCCATAAGATAGAACCCTGGACCCAAAGCAAACAAGAATGCAATAAAGAAGAAAACTAAGGCCCAAAATCAATTACACGTTCTTTTTTTTTATTATTTGGATTTCCAATTAAGCAAAGAGAGAATGGTAAATGGAAAAATCTTCTTGTCATTCTTACACTTTATATATCATATTTATTTTAATTTTTTTTTATTTTTTCTATAATAAATATGTAGTGTGTGGATGATAAATAAAATAATTTAATTAGTTTAATAAAAATAAAATAAAATAAAAAATAAAAAAAATAAAAAGTAATATTTTAATATATAAAGTGTGTGGTGTGTAAAGATGTAATAAAGGATAATGAGTTAACCATAGAGTAATAATAAGGGCTGTTCACCCGGGTTTGGTGCCGGGTATATGGGTATTTAGGACCCTGAAATCTTTGATCCGGAATCCGAACCGGTTAATCCTGGTTATGGGCCGGTATCCGGGTGAATCCGGGTTTCAAAAACCCGGAAATCAGGATACCGGGTTGTACCCCTTTGAAAATTCGCAGTCTTCCCCTGGGCATCAACCCACGGAAATCAGGGTACCGGGTTTCCATTCAAAGACCGACGTGCATGCACTGATTGCATTTTCGTTTCGATCTTAAGATGCCGTAATTTTTGTATTTTGTATATATATATATATATTTTTTGTTTTAAAGTTCTGGATTCCAGAAGCTCCCTAATCCTTTAAGCTTGACCGTTGAGTTCGTTTAGTAGTTTCCTCCTCTAAATCTGAGGTTCGCTTTAGTTATGTTATATGGCAGAATATGTCTTAATTATAGAACTTGTTTTGGTTTGTCTATCAGAATGATGGGTAGGATCTAACTTCTGAGTTTGCTTTGTTTGCCAGGTTTAGAAGTAGATTTAGGTTCTTCGCCATATGTTTGCATTTACAGCGAAGAAGTTAAGAGAGGGTGTGTGAGTTCAGTTGCAATTTTTTTGAAAAAAATGGAAACCAGGTACCGGCTTTTAAATCCGGTATCCGGATTGTAAACCCATACCCAGACTACATTGGTCCGGGTTTTGCAATTTGGGTTCTGGTCCGGATTCTAGAAAACCGGATTTTGAACCTTGTTTGATAAAAATCTGGTTCGGATGAACAGTACTAAGTAATATCTTTAATCATATTAAAATATATATATATATATATATGTATTTTTCACATGTTGGAATTACATGTGCCATTAAGTAGACTAGGTAGTAGGTAGTTTGGGATTGGGAGAAATTATTTTTATCTTTCTTTGCATTTTTTTTCAATCCATGTAGTCCACATGCTATTGACATTATCAATAAAAGCTAAAGCCATGTTATCGTCTAGCTTAGATTAAAAATAAAATATTACATTTCAACTAAAATAATAATAATAATTATAATAATAGTAAAACTTTTGAAAAGGAAGTTCCCTCCTTCCACCACCTATGAAGTGAAGCCACTTGTAGGGCAACTTGATCAGGCCTCTAGAGGTGGTCTTTTAAGCAAGCTACTTTTGTGTGGTCCAGATTGGGCTTAATTCCAAACATAAGTTGCTAGAGGTGACCTAGACCCTTTATGGGGTTTAATTGGCATTGAAACTTTAGATCAAGGACAACTTGCAAGTATTAGTAATGAGTTGATAGTTTATGATGTAATATGCAATTAGACTACTTTATTTTAGTGGAACATGGATTTCATATGTAACAAATGAATAAATGTAATGATTTTCTTCCAGAATCCTCAATTACTTGGTAAGTGGATATACAGCACTGTCACATTGACATGCAGAATCACTAGGCCTATTAATTATCCCTGTTTTGTGGGCAAGAGGACACATTTATTAGTAATTGACACCATATTCATGGTTTAGCTGAAAGCTGTAGAACTTTTGACAGCAAACAGGGATAGAACTGTCTCAAGAGGATCTCATGTAGCCAGAGCAAATAGCAATGCACAGCAAGAAAGGCAGAGTGTAAACAATCTAAATGATCAGTTTGTTTTTTCCCTGTGACTGGATGATCAAGTAAATATTTTAACGGCTAAGTTATGAACAGCACACTTTGAACAAAATAGATCAAGATATTGTATAGTCTGTACTAGAAAAACTGCACAGAGTGAAAAGAAGGCAAGGAGTGTTTTCTTGGCATACCTTGTGTTTGAGTTCTTTGGATCTTGCATGAACTAAGCCAACTGGGGTATGAGTATGTGAGAGCTGGAGAAGAGCAGCAAAGAAGTTTTAGTTGGGTTGGGAATCATGAACAGCCTTTTCCTGCAATTTGTAACTTCAAGATGGGGTTGGCAATGTGCTTCTTTTTTTCTTTTCTCCATTCTTTATTGCAACCCACCCCTTCTTTTGCTTTGGCAGGCATGATTCTTATTGATCTTGAGAGAGAGAAAGAGAGAGTTTGAAATTTCAAAGGCAAAGTAAAATTGATGCTTTTGAGGCCAATTACTAAAGAACCCCCCAGTAGTCACTTTAAAAGGGAAAAATGCCCCTATCAAACTCCATCTCTTGGTAGGGCATGGAAAGTATGCAGACCCCTTGTAATCATGTTTAGTTTCCAACTTTATGATTGTGGGCGGGTCAGTTTTCTTAGGGTATTAATTTGTTTAAGACATGCTTGGCCTGCCTTTCTGACAGAAAAATTATAGACTATCAAAGTACCTTTTGGTTTGATTCATAAGTTTTTTTTTTCAATCTCAGTATTAAGATATTGCTTTTTCATGTTTAATCTCATGATACTGCTACTAGTCTTTTGCCATATATATATATTTATTTATTTTTTCAAAGAATTCAGCCAGACTAGCCAGTTACCATACACAAACGAAGCAGATCATTACAACTCCAAATTAATGCAGCAAATTAAAGATGAATGACTTTAGAACAAAGCAACACAGACTCATGCTGGACAGCATCAAGTTCAACATCAAGAGCAACAGATCCCAAACAGCATCCCAACCATGCATAACACTTACATTAGCAGAAAGGCTAGCAGAGAACATCAACTGCGAGGCTAATTGGAAGACACTACTGTTGAGTTGTCTTCAAATAATTTCCCGTTCTTGCATTCCAGAAAAAGATTTTGTGGACAGTCTTTTGCCATTAGAAATCTATATTCTATTGCACAAAATTATGAATGGAATGTACTTGAAAGAAGGTTTGGAAAGATAAATTGTCCTTGCCTTAATTTTCATTGGCAATGGTGGACTGGAATCATTGAAATAATTATCATATACTTGATGAGCGGTAACTAAAAAGAAAATTGTGTCAAATATGCAGAGGAGCTCAACTCCAGACTAGCATATGATGAGATCATGAGAGAATTGTTTTAAACAGCCAAGAAGAGGCATAATTTACTAAAATACCAAAACACACATAAGATTTAGCTACAACTAAAAAAAAAAAAATGTCTGGCATAAAATATTTTCGTCTGTGTATTGTTGAACTTTTGAATATAGGAAAAGGAATCCATTTCATAGTCCTCAAAAGGAGGGCAAGGTGCAGGCATGTATAAGGTCCAGTCTGGTTCTAAATAATTTGCCAATGGATGGCATCATGATTCAGTCTGTGGGTGGTGTTATATCCAGCACCCCAAAAAATGCTGCAAATAGGAAAAGTCATGATGATTGGATATGTTGGGATGGAGATTGCGCCTGTACGCTTAAATTGTTTGTTTATATTATGTTAATAAAACAGTCATTGGGATTTTTATATTATTCTTTTACCATCAGGCTGCATTCAATTTCTGGCGCATTTTGGCAAATTGCTAACTGTTAAGTTGGCAATTATTTTACATTCAACGCTTAACATAGTCCATAACAGAGAGCTTTTACTAAAAACAAAATGTAATTTACAAGGGATGTAACCTAATTTCTAAAGGGTTTTTTATTTGGAGTAAAAAAAAGTACTAGGGTTTTCAGTCAGCTTTTGCTTTTGTGCATTGTAGACCATAGAAATGATACATGGCCCTTCACATTGGAATTCAGAGCTTCCCACCAAAGGAAGAAAGGAAAGGGACACTGGTACAGACTTGCAGTTACCAGTAACTTTGTGGACTTTCCTGAATTTAATGTCAAGTAAACATGTGCCACTGAGAAGTGAGTCCCATTAAAGTTTGGCTCCAAAAAAAATGCAGAAACTGGGCAGTGATATACATATTTGGTGAAGAAGTTGTGATGAAAAAGAAAAGAAAAGAAAAGTTTGGAGGGTAATCTCGAATTAGATAAGATCCAAAAAGCTCTTGTATAATTTGAGAAAGGCAGAGCCAAACTATACAATCAGAGTAAATTTAGAAGTCCTGCAGTCTAAATTTAAAGATAAGAAAAATGGCCATCCAAATCTTAGCCTTTGTGGCCTTCAATCATGTCGAGGTGTTTGGTTCGACACATCACGTGTAAGTTAGGAGTTCATCTCAGTTCATGCAAGTTGCCAACACGTGCCATGCTCTGACGCTTTGCAGAGCACCATGATTCTACCCAAAACCTGCTCTGAGGCAGGCATTATGGAAGAAATCCCACCTGTTTATCTTGACTTTCGGGGACCATGAATCAATTATCCACACTTTGGTACAATTATTCCTTAATATATTCCTTTTATAAGTTTTTCCTTTTGAAGTGTAAATTTTTTCGTCTTGTAAATAAATGTATGGCGATACATGGTGATTGTTTGCAGTTGAACATTAAAACAGTGGATGATTAATCTTTTGAGGAGACGAGGTTTTGAGTTAATATTAGATAAGGGACGCCTCATTATTACAAGAAATTTAAGGGCTGCTTATGAATTGGAACGGCCATGTTTGCTTGGATAATTCAAAGTTTATAGTTGAGCAAATCCAAGACGAAGAGCTGGCAAACTTAGCATAACCTGAGGTCCTGAGGAGCTCAAAATTTAAGCCCAAGAACCAATCTACTTGGCAAAGAATACCAGCATAAATGGCTTACTTATTCCTCTATGCACAACCTTTCTTAAAACAACATGTTGCTGACATCCCAACTCAACCATCTCGTAGTCTTTTCTTCTTTTTTCTTTTCTTTTTTGGTTGATGAGTGAGCTTTTGGCCCAGGGAGATGGTACAGAAGATATTCGAACCAGTGAACTTCGCAACATAAGGCGAATTCCATAACCAACTGCTCCATTCCTTGGGGTTGAAATTTTGTGGTTGGTATGTGAGTGAAACCTCTTTCCACTAAAACAATTAGAGAGACTGCAGAATTGGTAGGTCTAACATTGGTTGCAGGAGCTGTCCTTACATGATTTATGCAACTACCAAAACTGGAGCCATATTGATCTGAAAACATGACATAACGCCACTACATGCCCCCATTCACCATGCTCCTATTCTCCATCAACTTATGGCGTCTTTACTTTGTGGAAGAAATATACACAATGAACAAGAAATTCTGACTCACTGGCTATGAGCCTCGCCCGAGGATCTCCTGCTCCAAATACCAGAGCCAGCTTTGCGCTCCCCACGCTTTCTCTTATTCCTAGGAAAATGGACATCTGATGATGCTAAACAACATGTCAGGGTTGATGGTTCCGGGGGCCCGACAGATTTCTCCACAGAAAGAGGTTCAGACATTGGAATTAAAGAGGGAGTGGTGCTTTCTTCTTGGTCACCTATCTCTGGTTCCTGATGCGTCTCTGTGGATTGGTTACCCATGCTTTTGAAAGTATGCCTTTCCGCTTCAGCTGCCTCACCATGTACCAGAACACTATCTACAATCTGCATATATTAATATTAAGATACTATAGTGATTTAATGAACATATCAAAGGAATTCAAGAGTACAAGAAATTTTCCATTCCTAATTATCTCCTAAAGCTTCCAAACATTTTCAATGCAAAAATGACTCGCGTAGTTGCAATAATGTGTATTCTGTAGGGCAATAAAGGAGAAAAAAGGGACTCAAACTACCGAAAGGTAGTGAAATGATGCCATGCAGGTTTATTAAAGCTATAATTTTAGAATTCAAAATTTCAAAAAGTAGAGGAAAAAGAAGATGTTACTAAAAAATTAAAGGAAAAACAGAGGCTTAAACCTCATATAGACAATCAGTTAAATATCTATGACTATACGAATAAGAATAATTTTAAGGGAAGAAGGCTTACATCTTCAGATGAATCTCCAATCTGTGGCTGATGAAGGGTGACATCAGCAGCAGACAACAGTCCCACTGTGCTTTCAATTATATCGGGAACATGGACTGCCTCCCCATAACTTAAAATGGCACTTCCAGGCATAACAATGTCTGCATTGTCATACTCCGATATTTGTTTAGTTGGAGTATATATGGGTCCTACCGATACATTGTCTCCATTGCCAGCAGAGAATGTAGGACTATGAGCAGAGCTGGTCTGTACATCACAAGGTGCTAGAAGGCTCAAATTCTCCGAGGAAGAGAACTTCGAAGCATTTTTGGCCAGTACCATGTCAATTTGAGCCTTCAGTTTGTGAACCCTCGAATGCACCATTTCAATTTTCCAGAGGACTTGCTCCAGTAAATGTTCACCATCTTTCAACTCCAAAAATGACAAATCATCACCCAGATCAAATTTGTCATTGCAATCGGCATTTGGGTTGGTGATTACTGCACCAAATGATTGCAAGAAGCAGCATTCAGAGAAATACATCCATATCAGTGGGATGATATAAATAACAATAATAAAATATACTTCTAACAGTGAACAATAATAAAATATACTTCTAACAGAGATGAAATTGCAGATGACAAATAACATGGAAAATAATGCCATGCACCAAGTTACACGAAGGTTGAAAACATCACAACACATATTGTAGATACAATATATGAAACTAGTATGTGTGTGCGCGCGCACATGCGTGTAAACAGGTGCAGGCATGCATAGATAAGCAAAATACCCAAATGAAGTATGCCTTAAAATGCTTCACTGCTTTCCCTATTTCTTGTATAACATCACATGTCAGCCAGCAGTAACAACATCCATGTGCAGCAAAAATTGTTACCTGGATTACCAAAATCACCAGCCATTGAATTTCCATCTGGATCAGACTTCTTGATTTCTGCAATATATCACAAAAGTCACACATGGAAGCTACTTATTTTTCGGAAAATATACTTCCTGCCCTCTTAAAAGGTTTTCTACACTTTACACTAAAAATCGTTGAAATTTAATATATGATGCGCATTGCAGCATTTTGGTAGTTTGACTGTGAAAAGTGTATTCCCCGTCCTTTGTCCGCCCCCTGGGGAGGGGGGGGCGGCGCAGAGGAGGTAGGGATTGTTTCAAGAGTTTTGCTATATACAAGCACAGTCGCGTACTAATCTGTGTACCAATACTGATTCATTCATACTTAAAATTTAAATTAACATTGTTTTCAATAAAATCTACTTTTTGACCAATCACATCACATTGGTGTACAGATTAGTGCACAATTGTGCTTGCAACTATATTTTTCCTTGTTTCAAAGGAGAGCAAATCACCAAAAGTTCAAAACCATTGAATACAAAGAATAAACTTGTACCAAGATAAGAGAAAAGGTTATGCTGTGACATGTATGATGTTATATCAGTTGTTTCTTCAACTCTCTTCCGTTTCCTCCTCTTTACAGCCTTTGTTCTGAAACATTGACTAGAAAATGGCAATGACTTTGAACCCAATTCTTCAAATGTAAACTGATCGAATCCTGAATGTTTTCTCTGGTCATATGCTGCACTCTGCCTGGAATATTTTAACGCTTGCGACTCTATCTCCTTGATTCTCAATTCTGTCCATTTGCAACGCCACATCAAAGGGCGTATAAAGTTCCTCCAGTGATTTGTCAACTTCTTCCTATAATGGAAACACAGGATTTTGCTTTTCTTGGGTAAGTGAAGCACCCAAATTTGCAACTCATAAATTATCTAAAAAAATAATGACAAGTATTTAAACAAAAGAATTGTGGATGCTTATCATGTGTCATTTGTGACTGAAACTAAATATTGATTAGTTCAGGAAATTTAATTGCTATTATTCGTATACCCAAAACTTTAGCACAGCCAAAAGATAGCTATGCTCACTAAGGAATGGTGAGAAATGGGATAAATGCAGAATTAATGGTAAAGTGTTTCTATACTCTCATCTTAACCCTTGGACTGGATGAAGTTAACAGTTGAATTATTTAGATCATGTCGTACAGAGCCCTTTTACATGCCACAGCAATACAAAAAAAAATTGAAAGTTCTCGATCATTGGTGGCAATCATTATCCATGGTTAATGCTTCTTATGTTAGGTTTGTCATCGCAAAAAACACACAACTAAACACGGTATATAAAAATCTTACTTAAAAAAATAAATAAATCAATCAATAGCCCTTTGTGGGTGAGCAACTTGTGGTGTTAGTGGTTATTACTCCTGTGGCCAAGGAAGCGAGGAGGGAAAAAATATAAAAAGGTTAAAAATAGGGAACTAAGGCAAACCTCATTGGAAACGAACTACTCAATGCTTCAAATGGAGAAGCCAAACTGTTGTCACCAAAGAATTGTGATTCCACTTCTCCTTCACTCAATCCAGACAAATTCTCAATATCAGAAGTAGTGTCGCCAAATGAGCTTGAATATTCAGTTGCATCCGGATCCTCACATTTGGATAACCTGATGTCACTTTTAATTGTACTTCCAATTATATCAACCTCAAGATCTTGAGGGCACTTTGGAGTATTATTTTGATCTTCCAGCATAGCTTGTGTCCCAGTGTTGGTGCCTTCGCAGTTACTCCTGCACCTTAAAGCCTTACCATCTGGGTTTGTCAGAGAACTATCAGGTGCCATTTTTCCTGTGAAGTGTGGTTTAATGTCAAGGTCAATGTCCATAAATGATTGGCCAGGAGCCATGCCACAATAGTTTCAAACTCCGCACATTTGTTAGAACAAGAACGATTTTCCTTTATAGTTAGCCTGAAACAAGATGCAAATTAATCAGTATGTTAGTGACTAGGTGAAATTTTCTGAAATGTTAAACTCAAGAAACTATTTGTAAGGCTCAATCCAGCGTCACCTAAAATGATAAGAGGAAAAAAATAATAAGAAGAAGAGAAAAGAATCACGGTTAACTTCAATGTGGGAGACTAGAATAAAAACCATCATTAGGATTTTTGTTTAGCCCCCAAATCTGCTGTGGGGGCATGAGCTCCATATTAGCATGGGCAATATGTATAATGCATGCTCCCTTTTTGTAGCTTGTTTTCGTCTTAAAAACAAAAGAAAAACAACAAAACATAATATATCCATGCGGGGATATGATATAATATATCCATGCGCACATATTCCGACCAAATAATTACTCCGCGCGTGAGACATTACAAATCCAAGAGTTGCATGATTTTTAGCTATATAAATCCAATAAGATATCTATGTATAATAGAAAAAGGAAAACGACTTTGCGCTGTCAATATTCAGATCACATAGATAATCAACATATATTAATTGTACAAACGATCCGACATGGAAAAATAGAGGAAAACAGAAATAGCTTCCATAGCAATGACAAACGTGAAATTGAGACAGACTAGAAAATTTTGTTTGAAATTCAGTGTTCATTTTTAGTACACTGTCCCGATCATAAAATAATAACAACAATTTCATTCATCTCTTTTCTGGATGATAACAAATACCAGACTTTATTTATCCCGAGAAGAAGAAGAAAGCTTGCCCAACAATTGGCGACACCATAAAGTAACATGCTTTAGTCAGAATCACTTTCAAGGTCGCAACAGAGACCAGTGGCCAGGAAAATAAATTACAAGACCAATTCATGCAGACATGCATACATCTAAAAGTATGAGATAAAGGTTTCTCAGGAAGTGGGTAAGCCAATACATAAACAATTTCAAGAATCTCAAGCTACATGTACATGTTTTGGTCTTGCAGGGTCCAAGAAACAACAAAAGCCAAAGTTTTTCGACAAAACAACGACAGTAACGATAAGAACAAGAAGAACAATAGTAGAAATAATAAAGAACTAGTGCAGCGAGGCATGGATGTTAGAAACATCTCCAATTCACAACCAGAGCTGCATGCATGCTCGTAAATGTGCGTAGGGTATGCATGTGTCCTGTGTGTGTGGAGGAAGAAATTAGAGAGGTACCAGAGCGGAGAGTTGAAGTGAGGAAGTGAGAGGTCTCGGCGGCGTTCCAAGGACGAGCAAAGCAAGTTAACGTTATAAACCTAGCTACTATAAGTGTAGTGCGGTTCCCGCTTTTTGAGGACGCGTGTGACATTCCTATTATGTTTAAACACGTGGACTGTTTTGATTGGTCAATTAAAATTGTTTTTTGAAAGTTTTATTAGAGAAATCTTAACAACAAAAAGATTTTATAATATAAAATTTATAAATTGAGATAACTTAATATAGTATATTAAATTATAAAATTAATTTTATTATAATTTAAATTTATTATATAATATAAAATCATATTAATTTATAAATTTATTTTTATGGAATCATTGTACCACTTATAATTATTGAGTTTTACATGCAATCGAGACATTGATTATTTTCTTTCATTTGCATGTATACGAGAACCTATTTAATTTCTCTCTCTTTTTTTAGTAACGTTTTTCCTGATTCATCATATATTCCTCATGAAATAATTATCATGGAAAACAAGTCATGGACTCATGTGACTCTATGTTTCACTCTACTACAATAGATATATCTAGGGGTGCTACCCACCTAGAGGGCAGGGTCACCGCTTCCCCACCTCCACATGGGCTAAGGTATTTTTTCTTATGAGAAATAATATTTGTAATTGTGGTTATGTAAGCGGCGTGCAGTCGCTTTGAAAAAAATGAATTAATATAAGACCCACATGAAAAAAAAACTAACTTTTTAATCGTGGATCTTACTCTTTTTCAAAGCGATTGCACGGTGTTTGCAATTCCACGACTGTATGTAGCATTGCTCTTTTTCCTACAATATGCACCCATCTATGTGGGGACGAGATACCCATTCGCTGCACAGGATATTAGGGTGAACCTCCATATCTGTTCGCTCTTCTATCAGTTCATATATCTGGGTTCAAAATGGCTCAAAAACACATTTAAATCTGTTTTGTCATTTTGAGACCAAAATTTAACTACAAAAATAAATAAATTTAAAAACTGAAAAAATAAATAAATTATATAAATATAAACTATTAACTATACACTAAGTTTCAACTTTTCAATAAAATCTAATAAATATTAACTAATAATCATCATTAAGGCACTGAGCTATTACAATGATACAAATTAAGAGAACAAATAAACTATTACAATAGTACAAACTCATCTCAAAATGGTAAAGATCACAAATTGTACTATTAACTACTGTAGCAACATTGCAATTAATTGTAAATTAACAAAATGATAAAATTTCAAATCTAATCAATTGGGGGTGCTGGGTGATGGTGAGGTCATTGAGTTGTATCGATTGCTGTGAGACTATGAAAATCGAGATCATGAAACTTGCAATATTAATAAGTTAAAAATAAAATAAATTATAATTATAGAGTTATAAACATGAAACAAAAATTTAAAATATAAAATATTAAAAATACTAACTAAGATGAGATTGGGCCATTGGGATGAAAATGAGCATGGATCATTGGGTCCTTAGGATTAGGATTCAGCATATGTATATTGAGAATATAAAAGCTAAACAATATACAAGTAAAATAATTAGATACTAAAATATTATATAAAATTATAAATGCTAAAAATTAAATTGTACAAACCATGGCAATGGTGAATCCAATACACATAAATTCATACTGCAAATCATGACTTGAGTTTTTTTTTTTTAATTTACATATATTATAAATATATAAATATAAAATATATATTATATATATGGACAACAGTGTAGGGTAGGGTACTTGCAGGATAGGGGCCACCCTCATCTCACCCACACCCTCGCAGTGGGGGTGTTAGATGTGGGCAGTGTCACCTCCGGCCCGCACCTGGCGAACAAGGAATCCATCCTGTACACATAGAGGTGGGGCAGATGGGGGCCAGGCCCCGCTACCCACCCCTAGATATAACAACAATTTAGGATGTTTGGATGCTGGAAGTTTTTGTTAACAGTAATTAAAAAAATTTGTAAGTAGTTGAGACTTTTTAAGATAAGGTTTTGATGGTTGTGTTTTGGTAGTACAATGATTTTAGATATTTTGTGAATAGTAATAACAAATATTGAATGGTAATATAAAATAATAAAAAATAAGTAAAAAATAATGATAAAATAATAAAAAGTAGTGAAATATTATACTACTCAAATCATAGTTTTGAAAGACTGATACAACCATTGATGTAATTTTCTTTAGAAGTTTTGATTTTTTCAGGGATTGTATAATAAATATTAAAAAAAAAAAATTGAAAAAAAGTGACTAGCCTAGCCACCATGGAGTGGCCCTGATCAAAGCTCAAACCAGTCCCGTTGTGGCTAAGCAGGCTGCCCAAGCAAGTTCTTGACTTCTTGTCGCCACTGATGGGCCGTTTAGAGCGAGTTCTGTTTGCCAAACGTTGATGAAAACTTCCATGCAAGATCCCTTTCACATACCCAACTCTCACACATTATGAAAAGAGGAAAGCAAATCCCGAAAGTGTATTCAGAATATATAGAAGAAGTGGATATGCTGATGGAAACTTTACTGAAAAATATAATATATATATATTTTTAGAAAATACAATTTCTATATAATTTATTTAAAAGAATTTTTACACTTTAAAATTGTAAATATAATTTATTTCTTAAATATAGCTTTTTTTTTAAAAGATTATTTTTAGGTGAATTTCAAATGCTACCAATTTAATATAAGATTGTGTTTGGTTACTTATTTTAAACTAATTATTGATAAAATTTACTACATTTTTAATTTTAAAAAAAAATTAAATTCATATCAACTTATTTAATACATTTCAAACTAAAAAATTAAGTTCATTCTAATCTTCAAAAGTTAAATCTATTTATATAAAATTTATAAAATATTACTATTCAGAACTCAATTTAATTCATCTTAACATCTATACATAATCTAAAGATTTTGTACAGGAACTACACAAATTATTTATTTTAATAACTATATAAATTACTGATTATTATTATTATTATTTTTTTATAGAGAATAGTGGTATACGTATCACAGGTAACGAAACACTTTTTTTTTTTTTTATTTTGTCCCTGGACTTTAGATTCAACGATGAACGATAGAGTTCATCCAACTAACGAAACACTGTTTTTTTGTCCCTCGACTTTTGATTCAATGATGGAAAAGAGGGTTCATCCAAGAAAAGAAACGATGAACAGGAGAGTGTTGCAAATGCATGCGCGAGACCTTCCCACGCGTTGATAGTATTCTTATTCAAAGATTCCATCCCCCTGCCAAAACAACCCCTCACAATCCTCCAAAATTTCAATACCCACCGAGTGGGTGTCGCCGTTATTTCGTTACTGACTGCATGGTAGTTTGGTCATCGACAGTACTACAATCGATTGCCAACCTCCATGCCTCCCGCTCCAACGGTCCAACCTCGACGTCTCTCACTCGCTCAATGAGTCGGAAGTGCTTCTCTCCTTGAAAATTCTCCCTGTCGATGGCCTTCCCGATCCCTCATACCCTATCAATTTTCTACAAGAAACCCTAGAACCCCCCCTTCTGTTTCTGATTAGTTCCTTTTCGTTTCACTCCGGGGTTTCTTACCGTTCTCGGCTCGGGGTGAGAATGATCGAGAGGGCTCTCGATATTTTTGTCCCCTCCTGCTGGGAGATCAAGGTCACGGTGGCCGCTTCGGTATTCGTGTTCTTCGCTTACTTGTTCTTTACGTACCGGAGCGAGGGTGATCGAGCACTCGCCGACAGCAATTTGCCGAATGCTGGCTGCACTGATAAAGATAAGGTCAATTCTAACGTTCATTTTTTTTTGGCATGCGAATGTAAATTACTTTAATTGCCAATTGCGGCAAGTTTTTCTTTCATCTGTGTATTCTTAGTAAGAAATGCCACGGGCAACGATGATGAGGTCAATTTGAGTTATTTTTTCTATTTTTTTTCTGTTCTTAGTGTGAAGTAGTGTGACTGTTTGAGAATTATGGTTTTGAGGGTAAAAAATGTGGCCGATTCATGCGAGGTTAACAATCTGGTGTGATTCTTAAATATGTTAGAGCAGTTATATAAATAGTGTTTTGCATACACGATAAGGTTTAGTTTTGCTCAGGTACTTTTGTTGGGTGCTGAGAAGATATTGGAAATGAGAAAATTATACATTTAATATTTTGACTTCTTGATCACGTGGAAATGAAAGGCTCCAATTTTGAGTTAGTGAATTCAAGTTATTCTACGTGTACTCTTGCCATTTTGCATTTTTATTTGTGTTTATGTGAAGTTATTAGTTTACAAATTCTTTTCTTTTATTGAAATTACCAAATGAATTACTGTAGCACTTGCTTTTATTTGAAATGTGTATTTTTGAAAGGTGCTATTCTTGTTCATGAAGAGTGTTCGTTTGTCAGGGTGCAGTTTTGATTCAGAATTTTGTTTTTGTTTCTTTTTGTATGTACAGCTTTTATCTTTCTTTATTGCTTACGTAATTGTTGTTATTCTTCTTATCATTATATATATATGGTTTTTCTAGTCATGCCAATATGTTCAAAGTTCACGTTGTCTTTACATACCGATACTGCATATGTACTTTTATCCTGCTGGTTACGGTCTATATGTATGCGTTTCATGGATTAATTTTTAACTTGTTTGACGTGCAGTTCTGCCCTTATTTTGTAGATGGGCCAATTGAAAGGATATCCTCAAACTAATTTTCCCTACTTAATCAAGGTATATAAGATCTTGTGATCCTGTTTGGCTCTCGTGTTTATTTCTATTAGTGTTTACGTTGGATTTGATTGGATGGAATGGGTCTTCTCTTTCTTGTTGAAAATGAGATGGTTTGTACTGTATTTTTCAGTTGGAATTGTTGGCAGCTAAGAATCTCATTGGCGCAAACCTAAATGGCACATCAGATCCTTATGCTATCATTACTTGCGGTACAGAGAAGCGGTTCAGGTTACCTTGATCTTTTCCCCTACTTTGCATATGTATTGATGCCGTTGGTTTAGCTGAACTCTGAAATTTATGTTTAACAGCATTATACTGGTCAAATATTTTTTTTTTTGATAAGTATTATACTGGTCAAATATGATCGAAAATACTGATGTAACTCTCTGTAACTTTGTGTTTTAGTCAATAACGTACTTAATGAGACGTGATATTATCTAGAGTAGTCATAGTTATCAAAAAAAAGATATTATCTAGAGTAGTCTTAGCTTAATTATCAGGAATAGAGTTTACTACGTAGGTAGGGTTAGGGTTCATAAGGTTTTTGGTTACTCTTTTAATGTTTAGAACTTTAGAAACGCTTCTAACCGGTACATTCTATAAGCGTAGAACAACAGAGACCAATGAAGTAGTGCCACGTAGAGGATTCATGTTCTACGTAATGCGGTGTGCTGCAGAGGAACTTCACATATTGAAGGGGTCTGAGTTTGAGACCCAACCCCCCCACCCCCCCCCCCCCCCCCCCCCCCCCCCCCCCCCCTCTCCTCTATCTCTACCCCCAACGACACCAAGTACTTGGACGATGATACCGCTTGCCGGTACTCTCCAAGCAAAAGCCTTCTCCCAGATTTCCCTTTGGTGGACATATGCTTAAACCAAGATAAGTTCTTCATGGGTCTGAGCCAAAACTCATCAAAACCACTTAAATCAGCTCCCCCTTAGTGTCTTGAACCAAAAGTACATTCCAAAACGAAGCAAATCCCTTCTAAATGTTTAAGTTGAAGAAGATCCAGAAGGGAAAAAACTGAACTTGCTTCGAACAGGTCCATATCCCACTACATTGTGGAGTTTCCAGCTTTCAAGCACCGATGAACAGAACTCGAGCCAGCAAATCATCCATGAAATTCAAAACTCTTGATTTTCTCAGATATATGACCACAAAAAATAAAAGTAAAAACAATTTTTCAGCAGATTTTCAAAAATATAAGAAGAAAAATGAAAGAAAATGAAAAAAACTATGGCCAATAAATTGTACAATAGGGGCTGCAATGATTCTTTATTTTTGTTGCTGATTTCTTCCTAATTTAACTGATCGTGAAGGAGAGGGAAGGAGAGAGAGAAAGGTTAGGGTTCGGTTCGAAGAGAGAGAGGGGGGGTGGGTCTCGAACTCAGACCCTTCAATCTGTGAAGTTCCTCTGCAGCCCATTCCACTACCCAAAACATGTATTTCCTACGTGGCACTACTCCATTGGTCTCTGTTGTTCTACACTTATAGGATCCACCGATTAGAGTTTATTCTCTTAGAACTTTGGGTTATTGGGGTTTCTGGATATTTTCGAAGGTGAGGAATTACATAGTTGGAAAATTCTAGGGCAGTATGTAGGTGGCATCTTTGTGTCATATAGTTCGTAGGTCTTAGATATGCCTATCCTTTTTCTTTCCTTTGACGTTAGCAGATTTATGTAACTAGCTTTTGGACTTTAATGCAGAGTTGAGTGATGGGAAGTGGCATATTGAGTGCTTATCAGTCGTTATAAGTAATTGTAGTTAAGAGAAGATGAGCTGACCTATAGTATCCTTTTAAAGCAAAAAGTAAAATAGTTTTTTTACTGAAATGTCCTGTCTTCATGTTCTCTCCTTTATTTTTTTAAGAGCCAGATTCATTGCTTGATCTTATATGGGATTGTGTAGATTTATTGTATCTACTACGATCTTATTTCATTTGTTGTCACCGATGCAGTTCCATGGTTCCTGGTTCAAGAAATCCCATGTGGGGAGAGGAGTTCAATTTTTCTGTTGATGAGCTTCCTGTTCAGGTAGCATACCTTTACAACCACTACCACTACTACTACTCTTTTTCAGTTTTGTTCCTACATTAATATGCATGTTCATTTTCATTCAAAGTAGGCATGCTTCTCCCACCTTGCCTCTTTGAGGTCTGGGCATAGACACAGTACCTGGCATCCTTCCCCGTTCTTTGCCATGGGTGACAAATGAAGTCTATTGACATTACGATAACTAGAGTTGTCGTGATTTTCACTTATCATAAAATAAAAAAGAAGAGTTGTCACGATTTTTAGTCCTTGTCTAAGGCTGGGGTGACTTTATCCCCTTTTCAACTTGTTTAGGCAGTTAGTTGATTATGTATTTGGGTTCTATCCCTTTGCAGTTTAACTTTTATTTATAAATATATTTGTTTATTGTACTTCATTATCTTTGAAATTTTCTTTTTCTTACCTTAAGTTCTCAATAGATGAGTAAGCAATATTGTTAGACCCTTTTATTTAGTTATTTTGTTGCTCGAAATGCTGGGTTGTTACATCCTAATCTAGGTGAAGCAAGAGTTGATACTAGGTCTCTGCTACGAGGCCAAGATCCTTGGACTTTTCTGCCAATGTTATTTTTAATCCAAGTTGCAACTGCAAGTTGAGCTTAATGATGCAATCTCTATTTTTGTAACTTTTGACTTGGAACGATGATCGAAGTAGATATTTTATCCTTCTCTGTTGGACAATCAGATCTGTGCATATGATTTTAATGAAGAAAGATAATTAAAAGTTGTTTTTTTCGTATATGTTAGCATATATGTCTCTATTGACATTCCTAGTGTCGTTATCTGGGTTTGGCATATGAAATTGATCTTTCCCCTACTGGATGACATATTGGTTATTTTTAATCTCACATATCAAGGAAGAAAGGGAATGCATATTTTTCTTTTGGTTATGTTAACATATACTGACGTGTTTGGTTTGTTCACATAGGATGGGGGTATGAACAGATTTTAACTCCACTTGATGGTACATTAATGTGTTCTTCATTTTCTAATGCACTAATATGCCTGGTCATTTTTTCAAAGTAGGCATGCATTTGATTGAAAACTGATAGCTAACTTGTACAATTTTTTTTTTTCTATTGAGGTTATGCACTGACAAGTTATGCTCATAAAATACTGCTGCGGTTAGACAGTATGGTTCAAAACACATATTTTTAGGCTTTTCTGAGACTAGGGTGAGTTTATACACCGTTTGAGTCAAGACTGATGTTATTCGTCTTTAGTCAAGTATCTAACCTAGTTTAACCTGACTTGAACTGGATTTTAAACAGATCTCAATTTTAAAGAACCAAAGCCTGGATAAGAATAACCTGAGATAAGGTAACTCCTTACTCTGTTTCCAAACAGCCTTCTTGCTTTCCTCTCACAACTGATCGACAATGGGAGTTTTCTTCAACCCGTACATTAATGATGGCCTATTGATATAGACAATCATTGATGGCAAACACCAGCAACCATAAGAGGGCCAACAGAGCCAACCAACACTAATTACGGAGGAACCAAACCAGCAACCATCACGCTTTTCTGTTTTGAATCTAAGGGATTATGGATTTATTTATTTTTGATCAGTAAATAAGTATTTTATTGATAATAGGTGAAAGCTACACCTAGGCATGACTATCTAAAGATACAAGAAAATCATGTACGTTCATGCCATTAAAGTCTATTACAATCTTCCAATGGAATAAAGTGTGCAAAAAAAAGTTTTAAGCTCATCCATTGTCCATTCATGATCCTCAGTCTATTACAATCTACCAATGGAATAAAGTGTGCAGAAAAAAGTTTTAAGCTCATCCATTGTCCATTCACGATCCTCAAAGCTCCAACCGTTCCTCTCCATCCATATGCACTGCCATAGACAGGTCGGTATCATCTTCCACATAGCTGCAATTTGAGAATTACCTTGGATTCCTTGCCAACTGGCCAAAAATTCAACAACCCTTCTTGGCATTACCCAAATAAGTCCCACTCTCGCAAAGAGATTGTTCCATAAACTCATGGCTACATCACAATGCAATAATAGATGATCCACAGACTCACCACTTTTCTTACACATATAGCACCAATCCAATACAGTGAAGCGGTGTTTCCTTAGATTATCTAAGGTGATAATCTTCCCTAATGAATCTGTTCATACAAAAAAAGAAGCTTTTAGGGGGACCTTAGTCTTCCATATGTTCTTCCATGGGAATGTTCTTGTAGAGTGTCAGAAGAGATTTATAGTATGATTGTATAGTGTATCTCCCCTTCTTGGATGGTGACCATGTCATCTTATCCGCTCCTCCAAACATTCTACAAGTGTGTAAAAGATTGAAGAAATCTGTAAATGTGTCAATTTCCAAATCTTGGGCGGCTATAAGGAAAATTATGTTCCAATCTTGGGCGGCTAGAGAGATCCATAAACTCTGCTATTGAGGCCGCTTTTCTTTGTGCAATGTTGTATTGTATTGAGTAGGCTTCTTTGCGGATTCGATCTCCATACCATAAATCATTCTCGAATTTAATTCTAGACCATCCCCAACTACAAAACGTGTTGAGCGATGGAGATTGGTCCAGCCTCTTCTTATGTGTTTCCAAAGCCCCACCTATAAATGTGTTGAGAGAGCTTCTTTCCATTTCGGTGCTATTTTTGCAGGGTTCACTAATCGGCGCACGTCTCCTTATGTCTCTCTCAATAGCTATCACCTTAGCTTTCGAAACCCAGAATTGCCCTCCACCCTAGGTACCACTGGTGCTGTATCTCCCAGTGAGCCAACCACCTTTGTGTATGACTTAGGCAGAGTGTTGAGTTTTAAGTTTTGAGTTTTGCACCAGTTCACCGTGGGTTGAATTTTAAGGCCTTGACAGCCCAACCTTTCTCCCCTTCCCCCAGTTGTCGTAAGCTTCCCGCAATGCAACCACCATTTGGCTCCACCCTTTTCCCTCCATGTCGTCCAGTATGAAAATGAAATTTTGTTGGCCACCATTGCCATATTCCGCTAATGCCATATATCTACCCTGAGCATTGGAGCATCTCTAGGCAATGTAACTTCTGTTACTATCCCAATAGGTTTAAAAAAACTCCTTCTAAACACTAGTCCCTCAAGGACTCTACTGAACCAGTTCACCGTGGACATCTACAGGACTAATGCTTTCGTAATCTTCCAACTTCTCTCTATTATGCGAATCCATCGGCTACCTTTCTCAGTTAATACAAAAACTCAAGATTCTATAAGAATCTGTTTCGAGAAGGACATGATAATCTCGTAGTCAAGCAACAGAGATCATTGTCAATGAGAAAGTGTATGGAGATTTATTTATTTTAATTTTAATTTTATTTTTTAAAAACGTAAGTGTACGGAGAGAAAAAACAGCACTGAAATGGAATTCAGCACGAATATGGATTTATACCCTGAAAAAATGACATATTCCTAATGAGAGGCATCGCAGTACTTATCCACTCTCTCATTGTTCAAAATTATATATTCTAGAAGAATAATATAATAGAGTAGTATATTGTTATGTAGTACACTTCTTACTAGGATGACCACTAACAATCAACATCTCAGTTATATGCTTCATAGAAGCTGTTAATTAATTAGTTAATTCCTTTTTTGTACTTGGGTTTTATCTGTTTTTAATTTTAATATTTTGCTGAGCTTCATTGTCTTTGGAAATTTTCTTACCTAAGTGTATTCTCTGATAAATTAGTAACAGCCTTGGAGCTTTTGTTTTTGTTCAAAGGGGTTGCCCGTTGATAAACTAGGTCTTTGGTACGGGGCCAAGATCATTAAAATTTTCTACAGATACTATTTTCATAATTTTCCAAGTTAGTGGAAGTTGAGTTATTTATGTTACCTCTGTTATGACTCAGGGAAGCACCTAGCCTCACTTGCACCATATACCAAAAGAATAGTTAAAATTACAATTATTTTTGTAAGTAATTGAGATTACAATTGAAATTCCTAAAATTACTTTTGAAGCCAAAAACTTGGTAAACAATCAATGTGGATCTTAGCACCTATGTAACGCCATCTCAATTCCCCCATAATGTGGGACCTGATCACAATTTGAGGTATCACATTTTTTTTTTAAGTAGTTGGGCATGACCCAAGTACACATGAAGTATACAAATGGAAACACCTAAATACAAGCTATGAACTAGGAACGAGCAAAGTCTAAAAAAGAAGCATTTAAAATATCCCCATTAAGTAAAAGAGTTTTCACCCAAAGGCAAAGAGTTTGAAAGAAAAACTCTCTAAATTCCCTCAATGAACGTTATCTATTATCAAAACAATGTCCATTCCTTTCTAGCCATAAGCATCGAGGAATAATCTTCCAGTGTATATGCTTCCAGAATAATCTTCCAGGTCATTAGGGGCTCTTTAATATGGGCTAGGTGTTTTCCTGTATACGTTCAGTGTACTTGGTTACTTCTTTTGATATATATAATATTTTTACTTATTAACAAACAAAAAAAATCTTCCAAATATCAGCAATATGATGGCTGCCCATATATCCTTTTCAACTAGCCAATAGATCCACCACTCTCTTGGGCATCACCCAAGCTACACCCGTCCTGCTGAAAATCTCATCCTGAATAGTCTTTGCCACCTCACAATGCAGAAACAAATGATCAACTGACTCCCCATCTTTCTTGCACAAGTAACACCAGTTCAAGTAAATTATATCATGCTTCCTCAAATTATCCGTTGTCAGGATCTGCCCAAGTGACACTAACCAGCAGAAAAAAACAACTTTAGTCGGAACCTTGGATCTCCAAATACACTTCCAAGGGATTGGTTGACACAATGGCATGTCAACACTTTATAATAAGAACAAATAGAAAAAATTGAATTTCCAGCATGTTGCCACAGCATTCTATCATCTCCTCCCTGCACCATTTTTATGTCATACAATCTACTGAAAAAGACAGTAACAATTGGCACTTCCCAATTATGAACATCTCTATTAAATCTCACATTCCATTGGGGAATATTATTGGAAAATGATTCAGAATCAGCTACAGTGGCATCTTTATCCCTTGCCATTCTAAAAAGGGAAGGACAAGCATTCTTGAGTGCCAAATCCCCACACCAACAATCATGCCAAAAGCAAATTCTATCTCCTCCTCCAACCTTAAACAAAACGTGGTTAGCAAATTCCCCCCAACCATTCCATATGTACTTCCACAAGCCCACACCATACACACTTCTAACTTCATTAGAACACCAACTCACCCAAGCCCTCCTCACAATTTTCCTCATTCAAATTCATAATGTCCTTGTGAAGGTCTACTGACTCACATTTATTGCAATACTTAATCATAAGAATAGGTATTACTAAGTTGTTTTTTTTTTTTTTTTTTTTTTTTTTTTTTTTTTTTTTATAATTTATTTATTTATTTTATTTTTTATTCATCAGTAAACAAGATTTTTTTTTTTCATAAGAATAGGTAAGAGCCCAAGTATACAGGACATATACAAGAGCAATGTCTAAGCGTGCTAGTTTAGTGATACAAGGAATTCATGAAAAGTCATGCCATGAAAATCAATTACAATCGACCAAGGGGGTAAAGTATTGAAAAAGAAATTTCTAAGCTCATCCATGGACTGCTCTTGATCTTCAAAACTTCTTTCATTCCTCTCCCTCCAAATACACCACCATAAACATATTAGAACCATCTTCCATATTGATGCAATCTTAGAGTTTCCCTAAATGCCTATCCAAGAAGCTAGGAGGTCAATTACCCTTCTTGGCATCACCCAAGCTAACCCTATCTGAGCAAAGACTTCATTCCACAATGTCATTTTTATATCATTTGTTGATTTTGATGTAATTTGTTATGATCTAGGGAACTTCTAGTCACATATATACTATATCCCGAAAGGGCTTGTCAAAACTAAAACTGATTTTCTTTTTAATTACTTATGAAACCCAATTCACATAGTAAACAACTAATATGATACAAGACCTGTGCAAGTCAATATTTCATCCTTCAGCGTTGGACATTTGATATGTATGTTAACATAGATCTTTTCGTTGACATTAAGGATTTCTTAAAGTTTGTTTCATACGTGAAGCTTATTTTTTCCTTACTGGCGAGCAGATTAACGTGACAATATATGATTGGGATATAGTTTGGAAAAGTGCTGTTCTGGGTTCTGTGACTGTTCCAATTGAAAGTGAAGGTCAAACTGGTACAGTGTGGTATAAATTGGATAGCCCATCAGGACAGGTATCTTTGTTTTTGTTGGTTCTATTTATATTATTTTCATGGCATCCTATATCTTTGATTATTCCTTACAGAGACCAATAAAACTCTAGTATTTGCTTCTCAGGTTTGTCTCCATATTAAAACAATAAAATTGGCAGTAAATTCTTCCAGGTAGCTTTTTGTTATATTTATTATTAGTATTATTTTTTTGCCTTTAATTAGATTGGTTAGCTCCTTAACCCCCTCTCCCTGCTCTGTGTACTCATGTATACATATGAAAAATGCAAATTAGGTAACATATTTATACATCTTTTTGTGTACACATTAAGTGGATCTACTGAATGGATATTTACTACTGCAGTTCGGGTATATGGCTTTGCATTTGTGCTGAGTATCCTGATTTTAATTTTATGTGTATATATATATTGTGTTGTCAAAATTGTTCTTTTCTGCCTTAAAGAAGGCCCTTAGATGATAGATACATTATATAGATATATATACTTAACCAAACTTAGAACATTTTTATGTGTCTACACTTTGTTATTGTTGATTTTATGACACAATCTAGGCAGATATAGGCATATGAACGTTTATTTATTTATTTATTATTTTTTATGCAATATAGGGCCTAAGCCGTAGCACATGATTGTTTTGATGCATTCACATCTCCATTTGTGGGTATTGCATTTGACTCGACTTTGTACTTATTTTTAGTAATAATATTGTAACATTATCTTTATAATTCTGTACTTAATTAGGTGCATTTTCTTGTATACTGCTTGTGTACTTAGGCTATACCTATTTTTGTATTAATAAAATCTCTTTCAATTATATAAAAAACTTGGATCTTCATAATTCTTTTGTTATGCTTGAACATGACAAATTTCTATGCTTCCTATTTCACTTTTCATATTGAGTTTTTGGGGAGGACCCTTTATTTATTATTGATGTTATTATATTTGGCATTGGTTCCTAATGATTATAATTCATATGCCCTAATTACTGAGATTTTTTACTGTTAGGGCTATGGATGGTTATGCTGGAGCTAATGCTCAAAGAAGGATTTCCGTGGATAAACAAGGGCCAACAGTGGTTCACCAAAAGCTGCAGCCTCTTCAAACAATATTTAATCTCCCTGCAGATGAGGCAAGTTGCATAAACTCTGTTGTTGTGGCAATGTTAATCTCCTGAAGTTTCAAATAGCACCTCTTTGTATGAGAGTTACATGCCTAACAAACGGAGTTATTGTTTCAGGTAGTCAAGCATAGTTATTCTTGTGCACTTGAGCGGTCATTCTTGTATCATGGTCGAATGTATGTGTCCGCATGGCGCATTTGCTTCCATTCAAATGTTTTTTCTAAGCAAATGAAGGTTCGCCGGCCATTTTTCTTTCCTAATATTGTACCAGCAAATTATTTCATTTAAGGAATCAGTGAAGTTTCACTAGTGTGATTTGATTTTATGAGCTCAGATAACAAATCAACTTGTCACTTTCAAGGTGCTTGACTTGTTTAATTAAGTTGTGATGGTGCACAAATTTATCTATAGATTTGGCTCAGCTTATGAGTTTTATGTATTCTGCACATAACAGAGCAGGAAATGGGACAAATGCTATTATGTCATCATAGATACTAGTCATCATAGATACTAGTAAGCATGAGTGGCTTGATTTATTTGGCACATGACAATGGCATAGCTTCATCCTACTTTTCAGAGTCTGTAGGTTACATTGATTACTGTTGAGTATTTAGTCTTACATTAATTTTTATTTGCATGAGGAAGTTTCTGGTATATTTAATTTCTGTATGTATTCTACGTCCGTATGTATTCTCTTGTGGGTCCTCATGTCCGTACGTAATCGCTCCGGCGCTTCTCGCCGGAGTTAATCTTTTTTCTCTGTCTAATTCCTTTCTTGCAGGCGCTTCTCACTCCTTTTTTCTCTTCCAATCCGTTCGTTTCTCTTCCTATTTTCCTCTTTGTTTTTTGTTCTTATCCTGTTGCTTTGATGGAGGGTGATAGGTGGCTGCAGGTAGAATAAAAAACCTTTGTTTTTACGAAGGTGGGTGGATACAGCATTTGTATCATCACCGAAAGAAGTAGAAGGATGGTCAAGTTTATTTCTTTAAGTGGGTCGTTGGCTCTACGGGGGCAAAGGTGATAGAGGAATGCCTAGAACTTTTTCGATGTGAAGTGAAGCCCGTTCATCCTGAGTAGTGGGCTTAAGCAAGCTCAGATGTTAATGGGCCAGGCCAGGCTTGAGTCCCACTCAACTGGAAGGGTAGAAGTCTAGTGGGCCGGGCCCGCACATTGGGGGCCCGATTCTTTCACTAGTCCACTCTGATGAGAGGGTTGATTTGACCATTGCGGGTTCGAGGCTTCTTGAAGGGGACACTCAGGCTCGCCGGGTGTTGCTCCAGACACTTCATCACAGAAAGGGTCGTTGGTTGCCGGTGATACCTTGGCTCCAAACATGGCGCAGTTCTCGACTGTGGTAAGGGGGTGCAGCTGTGATGAGACCACCATTTCAGTTGGATTGGCTCGAAAGGAGGCTTCTGCTTGTCCTTAGGCTGCCGACAACTCACCGTCAACTCAGAAAGGGTCGCTGGTTGTCGTTGACCTCTAGGTTTGCAATGAGGAGTAGTTTACGGCCTCAGGAGGGGTGAAGAGATGCGAATAGATGAAGGCTTCAGCTGATTTGGCTAGGATTGGAGCTTCTGTCTATCCACAGGGCAACGAAGGTTTTAAGGATCAGTTTAAATCCCTTCTTATTGCCATTGAAGCAGGAAAACCCCTTTTAGCTAGATCTATGTCTAAAAGAGAAAGGGAGCTTAAGAGACTTTCCTGTACCATGATAGGGAAGGAAGTGCCAGTAGAGGGAGGCACAATGATAGGGTGAAGCTTGGTGTTTTATGAAGCCCAAGATTCTTTAATAGACTGTTCGGGGGCTAAATGATCAGAGTAAGCACCTCTGGGTAAAGAATCTGATCCGGAAATGGAAGGTTGATGTAATTTGCTTGCAAGAGACGAAGTTGAAGATAGTTGACTGAAATATAATAAGAAGTTTTGTGGGTTGCTTTATACCGGATGGGTCTCTCTTGCTTCCAAGGGTGCCTCAGGAGGTATTATAGTGATGTGGGATAAGAGAGTTGTTAATTTGGTGGAGGATTATGTCGACGAATTTTTGGTGTCTTCTTCTTTCAAGAATGTGGAAGATGATTTCGAGTGGGGCTTTGCTGGAGTATATGGGCCTAATGTTGACAGTAACAAAAGGCTCCTTTGGGATGAGATTCCTGGCCGGTGGTGTATTGGAGGGAATTTTAACATCACTTGGTTTCCGAGTGAAATGTTTGGGGACTCTAGTGTTGGCTGACTTCTCAACTCTAGTTTTTGAGCTGGATTTGGTTGATCTTCCCCTCACTAGGGGAGAATTCACTTGGTCTAATGGGAGGGCTTGGTCTAGATAGGATAGATTTATTGTCTCTTCTTCTTGGGAGGCTCACTTCCCTAACCTATGCCAAAAATGCTTTCCCAGGCTATGTTCTGATAAATTTCCCCTCTTATTGGATTGTGGGGGTCTTCATGAGGGGTGAAGATGTTTTAAATTCAAGAACATGTGGCTAAAAGTAGATGGATTTACAGACAAGGTTAGATTGTGGGGGTTCTCATACCAATTTCCGGGCACTCCTAGCTTTGTTTTAGCTGGAAAACTTAGAGCTCTGAAAAATGATTTTAAAAAATGGAACATGGAAGTCTTTGGGAACATTAATGATCAGCATAATAATCTTTTTCAGGGGCTGCAGTCTTTGGGAACATTAATGATCAGCATAATAATCTTTTTCAGGGGCTGCAGTGTTTTGATGATAAAGAGGTTGATGGGGCTCTCTTGGTTGAAGACAAGGCGAGGCTGAGCTGGAAAAAATCACCCTTATTGAGGAGATTTCTTAGAGACAAAAATCTCGGGCTCTTTGATTGAAGGGGACAAAAGCACAAAGTTCTTACACAAAGTAGCTAATTCCCACCAAAGAAATAATGTCATTGAGGTTTTTCATTTGGAAGGTAGGGTTCTTATGGACAGTGCTGAAATTAAGGATCACATTGTTCACTTTTATGAAAATTTTCTCATGGAACAATACCTTTGGAGGCTTAAGGTTGATGGGCTGGTTTTTGATTCGATTGATCAGTCAAGCGCAACTTGGTTGGAGAGATTGTTTGAAGAGGATGAGGTGCTTAGTGTATTAAGAGGGATGGTCAAAAACAAAGCGCCGGTCCAGATGGCTTCTCAATGGATTTTTTTCAGGCTTGTTGGGATATTGTTAGGGAGGTCATCATGAAGGTTTTTCTCGAATTTCACTCGTTAATGAAATTTGAGAAAAGTCTTAATACTTCATTCATTGCTCTTATCCCGAAAAGAGCCAGGTTGGTGGAGGTGAAAGACTTCTGCCCCATAAGTTTGGTAAGTGGGGTATATAAGATCATTTCAAAAGTTCTTGCTAATCGGTTGAGTGAAGTCATGGAGAAGATTATCTCGAAGTCACAAAATGCCTTTGTCAAGGGAAGACAAATCCTTGACTTGGTTCTTATTGGTAATGAATGCTTGGATAGTAGAATCAGAGTATGTGGGTTGAGGTTGTTGAAAATATTGAATGTAGATTGGTAGGTTGGAAGAAGATTTATTTTTCCAAAGGCAGCAAAATCACCCTAATAAGGAGCACGTTGACTAACCTCCCAACATACTTTCTATCTCTATTTCCTTGCCCGTAGGTGGCGAATAGATTGGAGAAGATTTTTCGTGATTTCTTGTAGGGAGGTTTAGAGGATGAGAAAAAATACCATTTGATAAAGTGGGATAAGATTGATACCCCTTTATCTTGTGGTGGTTTGGGGGTTAGAAAGTTGAGAACATTCAATAATGCACTATTAGGGAAATGGCTATGGCAGTACCATCAGGAAGGGGATTCCTATGGAGGAATGTTATTGATGTTAAATATGGGAGTATTTGGGGAGGTTGGTGCTTAAATGAAGTAAGAAGGGCAAACGGTGTGGGGTTTTGGAAATATATCTGGAAGGGATGGGAAGATTTCATAAATAATTTCAGATTTGAGGTGTGAAGGGGAACACAAGTCATATTCTATATTTGGTGTGGTGATGTTGCCTTGAAGAATGCTTTCCCTTATCTCTATGGGATTGCATTGGATAAGGGTGCTGCAGTCGCTGATAATTTGGACATTTCTTCTGGTTCTCTTCAATGGTCCTTGGGGTTTATTAGAGCTGTCCAGGATTGGGAGGTGGGGGATATTACTGAACTTTATAGAGCATTATATGCGCTGAATCTAAAGGCTGAACAGGAGGACAGGTTGCTTTGGTCTCATTCGGGGAACGAGAACTTCTCGGTCAGATCATTTTATAAGGTCATGTCGACCCATTCTTCCATTGTTTTCCTGCGGAAGAGCATTTGGAGGTGTAATGTTCCTCTTAAGATTGCTTTGTTTGGCTGGCTGGCTGGCCTCCCATGGAAAAGTATTGACTATTGATAAGCTGAGAAAGCATGGTCTTTCTATAATCAATTGGTGTTTTATGTGTAAAAGTCTAAAAGAGATGGAGAATCGGCGGATCATCTTCTTCTTCATTGTGAAGTGGTTAAGGCTTTATGGGATGAAATCTTTACAAGTATCACATGGGTAATGCCTACAAGGGTAGTAGATTTATTGTCATGTTGGAGAGGCATTCAGGGCAATTGTCAAATCGCGGCTGTTTGGAAGATGGTGCCTCAATGTTTAATGTGGTGCACTTGGAACAAGAGGAATGGTCGCTGTTTTGATAATAGGGAACGTTCAATGGGAGGGTTTAGGGACTTCTTCTTTCATACATTGTTACTTTGGGCTTCGGCTATTGTATTGAATGGGATGAGGTTTATTGACTTCTATGCTGTTTTTCACTGCGCTTAGCTTGTAATTAGGTTCATCTCTTGTATACTTCTTGTGTACTTGGGCCTTGCCTAATTTTATGGATCAATAAAATTATTCTTACTTATAAAAAAAAAAAAAAATTCCATTCTATAAATGTTAGGAGAGAATGTATTTTTAGAACTTAAGATTTCTAAAATCACTTCTGGTCCATTGGCTCCTATTATGGGCTTTTGTTATATTATTAGTTTTTTTTTTCATGGTTTTGTAAGTAATTAGTTTTGACTTGGGTAGTTGAAGCTCAAAAAATCCAAGTTCGGTTTGGATTGCGTTTAAGTTTTTTTTTTTTTTTTTTTTTTTTTCTAATATAAATATCTATGCAATGCTCACAATTGAATAAGCAGCAAGTTTAATGGGATTCTCCAATAATTATTCTGTGTAATGCAATTGTTTCAGAGGTGTGATTAGGAAAAAAAAAAATCTCTGTATGCTTAGGGAATTAGGTGTGATACTTGGATTTATCTTCTTCTTGTCTTCTAATGGTATTCCATCAAGTTCCAGCCAAGACCAAATCTGAATTTTCAACTATAAAATCTAAATATTTTTAACCCCCAAACGACCCATCCGTCAAATAACTCCCAAACAATTGCAAAACCCAAAAAGTGTCCGAGATCACCTCCATCTTTTTTCAAGTGAATATTATCATTTAGTGACCTTTTTCTTCACCAGCTATTTGCCAACTTCTCAGAAATCCAAAGCGTTGACCTTGCTTTTATTTTATATCAAGCTCTTGGATCTGCTAGGCATTTATTACCACAAAGCTTTATGGAAGCTAGTGGTACGATCCTGAGGTTGAAATTGTAGCCTATACCATTATAATCCAATGTACCAGGTGAAGTGACCAAAGAAGCAAGGAAATTTGTTATTCAGACTTCAGGAACAACTGCTTATTTGATACATATACTGTTTTTTATAATCTGTCTGTTATCTACTTTTTTTTTTAATAATTTTTAATCAGTAAATAAGAATTTTATTAAAATAGGTGAAGCCAAGGGATATATAGCCAAGGGATATATACTTTCATATCTACTTTAAAATAGCCAAAGTCTGTTATCTACTTTCATATCAAGCTATGTTAATGGTCTTCCTTCTTAATCTTCCGTTTAGATACATGTAATCGGGTTAAGTTTTTTTAACTAAATATATGACTAATCATTTAATTTGAAGGTTGTAAATGCAATGTTAGAAGAATACATTATTCACGCTAGCCATCTGTTTCTATTTACATTTGACAGGTGATTATACCATTTAAAGATATAGATGAGGTATGCTCTTTCTCCCTCCCACTTCCCTCCCCCTCTTGATAAAATTATTTAATGGTACAAAATGCTCATTTGACTTGTAAATTCTTTTTTCTTTTTTCCCACTTATGAAGATACGGAGGAGTCAACATGCATTCATTAATCCTGCTATAACAATTATTCTTCGCATGGGTGCTGGTGGACATGGTGTGCCTCCTTTGGGAAGTCCTGATGGTCAGTGATTAGTTATGAATGCATGAAGGCATTATATATCATTTATGTATTTATATTAAAAAAAATAAGATGAAGATGCCGAAATATCGGTTTTATGGATCATAGTTTTCTCTTTTTCTTGAAAGAAATTATGATATTTTTAGTGATGTGATGGATTTAGGTATTTTGTGGATTGTTTGTCAAATTATAATATGGTGCTAGAGTGGTCCATCGACCGAATACACTACCAATGGATGTTAGTTATTGGCATGGTTTTTTATATCGAAGTATAAATATAATAATTGATATTGCTTGTTTAGAACTTGCTCAAATGACAGCTTTGGTGGCTCTTTTGGGGATGCCCATATTGATGGCATTATCTACACATTAGAGTGGGCTTATTTTTTATTATTTCAAAATACTGACAACTAGTCCACTCTTGAAAGAAACTTTATGATTTTCTTAAGGACATGATCTCCATTGAAATGTTGTAAAAATTTGTATGATTGAGAAACTGTACTTTGAAGGTGACTTCTTTACGGTCTACATTTCAGCAGGTTGAAGTCTTCTGCATGAGCTTAAAGTTTCTGATACAGTGGAGTGCAAGAAGAATTCCCTTCTTAAAAGTGGAAAAAAAATAGGAAAAGACTACGCCTGAAACTTCAGTTTCTTGTATTCAGGAGAATTGAACAATATCTGTTCACAAAAATAGGAATAACTGATTTTAGTGCTGACTAAATGCTTTTATACATTCCTCCCCTCATGTTTCTCACGTAAATTATTATCCTTAGTGAGTTTTCTTTAAGTCAATTAGCCATGCACGTTTACATGGCGCAGATTTTAGGACTATGCTTTCATTTTAGCTTTTTAAGGTTGCATGTCGATTGTATGTTTACTTCCTAATCTTTAATTTTCTTCTTTCAGCTTGTAATTAATAATGAATCATTTCATAAGATTCACTCAATAGACTTGAGTTACATGCAGCTTCTGAAAAAGTGCCTCTTCCAGTTAAAATCTTGATTGCATGTAAGATCTACAGTGTTTATGAACTATATTGCTTTCTTCCTGATTGTCCCTCTAATCACATTTGCACTGGTGCAACTAGCATTGATAATATAAAACTTTAAGCATTTCGTTTGGTAACCCTGCCACCAGTTTAAGCATCTAGGAAAACACCCATCATCGAAGATTTTGATTCTTTTTCAGATAAGTTGGTCTCTTAAGATGTGTTTATATCATTTTTCTTTGCCATTTTCAGGGAGAGTCAGATATAAATTTGCATCATTTTGGAACAGGAATCATGCATTAAGAGCTTTACAGTGTGCAGCGAAGAACTTCCATGTCATGATAGAAGCTGAGAAAAAGGTCGGTCTTGTGCTTTATAAGTTCTCTATATCCTCTATTAAAAGGATTTGCATGTGTAAGAGCTTAGTTATCTTGTTGACTTTACAGCAGATGGAGCCTGATTTGAAATTTGAAGAAATGAGTAAATATCATTTAATTAATGTTAAAAGGTCTTGGGTGATGTTCATTAGGGGCTATTTATTATGGGCCAGGTGTTTTCTCTTGTATACACCTAGTGTACTTGGTTACGCCTATTAATATTAATACATTTTTACTCATAAAAAAATGTTAAAAGGAATATATGCCCATTTTACTAACAGCCGTACATTATTTAGTGTGACGTTTTGTTAGGCTTTGTGGATATCTCATTTTGGCATGTGCTCAGTTCCAAAATAAATGACATAAACCATGAAAAGCTCTACTCCTTATGTAGTTTTAGATGGATTTGATGAAGATTGTATGTTACAGACTATTGATGAAACATGCTGAAATAGAATTTCTGTTCCTATTATGCTTATTAATTACTTTTGTTACTAAATCACTAGTGCATATTTGCAGGAATCATACGATTGTCTGACATTGGTAGATTCTTAACCTCTGATTGATAACTTTTGCAATACTTTTGAAACTTAGAACTGGTTTCAGTTTTGAAGGTTAATAAGGCTAAGTAGCCAAACAAGCAATAAAGAGAAAGGTCACTGAGTCTCAATTGTTAATCTATCATGCTTAACATAAATTCAATCTCATATATGTCTTGTTTACTTGGGCTATGCCTATTTCTCGTCAATAAGATCCTTAATGAATGATCAAAAGGATTAAAACATAACTCAATTTTCATAATATATGACCAGTGAGAGCTGCATTCCATAGTCCAAAACGTGCTGAAGGTCAGGCACTCTATGTTTTATATGGGAAAGGATTATAGAAAGAGCTCTTTTTCTATCGATATTTGGAAATTTCTCCCTCTCAAGTCCTCGTTCCTCCATGTTTTTATGTTTTTAGAATTAGTTATTTTTTATTCCAAGTTATTATCTTTTTAATTGAAATGTGAGGGTAAAAACTGGAGTTAGCATTTGAAGTCAAGATTACTGCTCTAATACATTGTTATATCACAATCTGTCTTAAAAGTTAAATTGATAGGAAGAGGTGAATTTAGTTATTTAATTTAGATTCTAGTTGCACTCAATTTTCATGTTCTAGTTAAAGTCATATTTGCTATTCAGTGATAATTTAGGTCCCATTTGGATGTTGAGATGGTCTCAACCCATCCCATCTCATCTCATCTCAACATCCAAACACCAATCAAATGCAAACATTTTTCAATTTCAAAATTTCAAATTTTCAACTTATTCATCTAATCATTACCTAATCATTACAACTTTCCCAAACTTCCAAACAAAACACAAAAAACAATTCAACTTTTTCAAATCTCAAAAGAAAAATAATATTAAAAAATAATATTCTAATAATATTTAAACTTTATAATATTTTTATTCAACCTTTTCTCTCTCCTTTCCCAAAACCGCATAAAACATCTTAACTAAAATAGCTTGTAGCTGGATAAGGATACATCTTAGTAGTTATTGAATATTATACTGATTGAGGGTTTTTTTATTAAAAAAGGTTTGTTGAGGGCTCACTGGTTATAATTTATACAGAGAATCTTAGGCGGAAGGTGTTTGTGGATTCTTTTTCCAAATATTTATAATGCACTGCCCTTTTAGTTAATTTAGTTAATAATTGCCTTCCCTGTTCTCTTTATTTCGCTAATGCTGGATTTCTTTTTACTTGCCTTTAAATTTTATACTTTTAACTATAAGCTGCTTGAATGGTACATGTGATCTCATGTTACTGTTATATAGGAGAAGGCAGAGTCAGCTCTGCGGTTACACAGCAGCTCTGTTAGAGGAAGTAAAACACAGGCTAAAATTCCGGAAGATAGTGTTCTGAAAACTGGAAAGCTTCAATCTTTTATCAAGGAAGAAGTTTTAGTCCATATTTTCAATGTATGCATTGTTTCTACTCTTACCTCTTAGATTTAGCTTATTTTAGTATGCTCATAAAATAAAATAAAAATAAAAATAAAAGAAGAAGCTCATCTTAGTATTATTAGCATGCAATTAACTTATCTTCCATACAGGCTGTTTACCCATGCACAGCTGAGCAGTTCTTTAATATATTGTTGAATGATGATTCAAAATTTACAAACGAGTATCATACAGCTCGGAAGGATACTAATCTTGTTGTAAGTAACAAGTTAGCTTATGTTCATCATCCTTTTTGTTTATTAGTAATATAGAATTGGGTAATTAGATTTGATTAGCGTATCATGATGCATTTATAATCATCCTAAGAGACATTATGTTGTTTGTTGAGGACACTTTTTATTATTATTTTGCCCCCGTCTGATTTTTAGACGGTAATGGTGGAGCAATGAAGTTTTCTTCTGTCTTCCATTTGCTTGAATATCCAGCAATTACTGAATTATGTATTGGTACATGTCTGTTCATATTCTAGCACCTCCTGAAATGTGTAGGAAAGGTTAACGACTTATGAGTGCATACAAGTCCTAAGGCTTTGCAGTACGCAATTTTCATCTGCAGGATGCACTTGAGCATGATCTCAATGATTTTTTTTATAAACAAATTTTATTAGTAAACTTAGGCCAAGTACGTGGGATGCATGCAAGAGTGAAACCTATTGATGACCGTCTGGTCTCTCAATGAATTAAACGGGCTTTGCCTAGCTTACATTTTTATGTGATCTACTTGGACATAAACCTCAAAGGAATCAAGTTGGCCTTGCCTCAAGGAAAGAGTTAACCTATAAACTATGAGTTCGCCAGTTTGGAGATGAAAGTGCAAGTCAAATCAAACCAGTTGTGACAAAAGTTTGATGTTTTATTTTATTCTTGCTTTTAATATGAAATTAATTATGAAATGAACTTATTCTATATGCAGCAAAACAGCGAAATGGGTATCAGTTGTGTACACCTCTGTACATTGTCTGCCATTGAGCTTTTAGAGTATCCTGTTTTTCTACCAATAATTCAATTCCAGATTTGGCCCGTGTTAGGATAGTAAACATGTGAGGATCGTTTTCTTTTACCTGATGTGCATGTCTTATGCAAAAGTTTTTCTCTAAAACCCAAAGCGCATTTGATTTTATATCATCTTGATGCACATTGGTCTATTTGCAAATGAAGTCATTGGCTGAATCCCGAAGGGTTAAACACCTGAGTTTTAACTTGTTAATCCTTTTTTGCCATTCCACTACAAAAAGTCATAATTCCTTTTGAATCGTTTGAAATTATATAGTTTTCTCATTGCCCTCTCCAATTACACCTTGGATTTTCTCCTTTATTTTATTTTATTTTTTATTTATAAATTCTTAAGTAGGCATTAATTTATTGTTATATTATTTCTTATATTGCACTTATCTATCTTATATTCTGGTTTCTCAGACAGTAATTCCAATTAAACTTACTTGCCTAGTATCCTGACCTGAAGGTGTAGATGGCCTTCTCTGTCTTGAAATGTGACTTTTATATGGAGATATCATTTTCTCATAATTCTGCACCAAACCACTCAGATTTACTGATGGTACACATTCTTAGAATGCTTTAAGTTAGTTTTTGTCACATTTGATTGCTTTTAGGATTTCAACCTCGAAAACTAAAGCTTTTAATTCCTTGAATGGAACTCCTGTCTACATTTTGTTGTTTTATTCCCATGCAAGGTTGAACAGAAAAACTTTAGCCTATCAATTGTAGCTGGTCCGATATTCATGTATGCATATTAATGAATGAGGAGATATTTCATGCACTCATTACACAAATGGATTGATTGCAAACTTGGATGCATTTTTGAGCTATGATCAGACTTATCAAAAATTTGTCTTCAATTTCTGTTGACCTGAGATTTCATTCTTGCTCTTATCCCTTCTCCAGACGGGACAGTGGCATGCTGCAGATGAATATGATGGTCAAATCAGAGAGATAAAGTTCAGATCCCTTTGTAGCAGTCCAATGTGCCCGCCAGATACAGCCATGACAGAGTACCAGCATGCTTTTCTATTGCCAGACAAGAAATTGCTGGTAATGCACGTATCTCTCTCCTGTCTGCAACACAATCAGTTGTTTTGTCATCATCATCACCATAACCATATTTACTTTTCCTATTATTTAGTTGAGGTTAAATCATCCATTCAATTCCATGGTGCATGAGTTGTATTTGTCTGAAAATAATTTGCGACTTTCTTTCTCATTTTTGAAGCCTACCTTTGTTGGTTGTAGCCATACTCTGAGCGTTGATTTTCTATATCTTCATATGCTCATTATTTTGTCTCCAATTTATTTAACAATGATGAGAATTTTGCTTTCTTGTAGGTGTTTGAGACTGTGCAACAGGCACATGATGTTCCATTCGGATCCTGCTTTGAGGTATAACAATTATCCAACACTTCTTCAGGTTGTCCATGGTCAGGATTTTCCCTAGAGAGGTTTTCCAACCAAAGAAAGCAACCTTGGAAGGCACCTTACTTCTCCATATCCACTTCCAAGAATAAGGATTATGGTTTTGGCATGAAAAAACCTTGTAAATAGATCGAAAAATGAACTTTTTATTACCAAAATGAATCTAAATCATCCTAGCCATCTCATCCCTACCAATACTCACAGCATACAGCAAGCTGAGCCAATAGGAAATGGCACTAATTTTTCCCAGTCCCACACAGCCCTTAAGAAAACTCATGTTCCACTGTGGAGAGCCACTAGAGTTCAAAAGATTTGCCACCAAAGCGTTCTGATTATGGGCAATCTGAAGAGGATGACAATTGAAACCTTAAGAGCCATGCTACCGCACCAACTGCCATGCCAAAAACTGACCCAGAAACCCTCGATAACCATGAAACTAATGTGTTTTGAAAAATCCCCAAGCCACCCCTTGTGTATTTCCACAACTCCACACCATGCGCACCTCTCACTTCTTTAGAACACCAACCCCCAAAGCACTCCTGTATTTGGAATCAATCACAGCCCTCCACAATCTCCCCTTCCTGATGGTACTGGCATATCCATTTCTCTAAAAGGGCTTTATTGTGGCAAACTAGGAATTCGACACAAAAAGCTAATTAGGAGACTGACTTGGTATCAGTTAATTGTTAAGATTTATCGTGACAGTTACTTCAACTTGATAGTAGACTAGGGGTATTTGGCATAAAATCTTTTGGCAATTAAACATCCTTTTGTTTGTCTTAATAAAGTTGTGACTTGTAAAAGAAACTGTTGGTTGATTTCTTTGTGCTATGTTTCTTTATCTGCTTTATAGGGTACATTAATTTGTTGCTGTTGCATCAGGTCCACTGTAGATGGTGGTTGGAGACAAATGCTGAAAACTCAGTTACTATAGATATAAAAGCGGGTAAGTATTGGATTGCCTCCCATTTCTTTCTTTCATTGCCACTGACATCTTGGCATAATTCATTGCTACCTTAGCCAGTTGTGATCTACAATCACTCAGTCCAAAACGTGGTATGCTTTCAGTTAACTGATATTGTTGTTTCAGAAATATCCTTCTTTTGCTTCCCCATCTACTCTTTATAAAATCCAATGAAGATAATATTAAAATCTTAAATAAATTTTCAGATTTATTGGCAACACCATGGTCAATTACGAAGACTTTTGACTAAAGGCTACTTATCACATTCTAATTTATTGTGAAAACAATTTTTCTATGTTATATAAGCTGGCTATGCTCATAGTTTCCATGGAGATATATGAACTTACTGAGGAACAGATATTTGTACCTCGCTCTCAGTTGGGCTGTAATCAAGTAGAGTCAAACCGAATAATAAATGTTTAAACTTTGTTTCTTTAATTCTTTTTCGCACTCTTGGTTCATATATTTTTATAACAAGTTAGAGTTTATTTATGAGCTGTTTGATTAATTTATTATTTTCTCAAATAAACTAAATACCTTTGCAAAAACGTTATATGTTTTTAAAATTTCATGTTAGTCTTTAGTTACTTAATTGTAGTCAAAATTATATTGTTCAAGTTCATTGGATAAATTATATTTATGAACTTAGAAAAACTCTCTTTGTAATAAATCATATATATTGTTCTATTTATAAATATTTTATATATATTGTATCTCATGACCTTGTCTATAAATTTAGATAATTCAATTTTGGATTTATGAGTATCTTTTTTAGTTTATATATAAATCTATACATAGAAAAATATAAATGTCGATTATAAGAGTCGCATTCATAAGGATTTAAACAACAGCCATCACATTATGAAGATGGCTCTCCCTCATCTTTTAAATGATAAAATTCTTGTTAGAGATTTAGATATAATAGAAGAGAAAGTTATATGAACTTATACGAGTTTATATGAGTTGAGCTTAAATTTATACTAGTTAAAGGCTCTGTGGAAATTTGGGTGGGTTTGTCCTTGAGAGGATTAACTGGCAGTCCACAAATTGCAGCAGTGTGAAAGATGATCTATACTTGGCTTATGTGGTGTATTTGGAAGGAAGGAAATGAAAAACATTTTGAGGACTGATAAATGATGTCGGAGTAGCTGAAATTTCTAATTTTCAATGCTCTCTTCTTTTGGACTGCTGCTTTTGACTTTAATGGGCTTAACTTTTACAATTTTCTTGTATATTTTCCTATTTCTAGATAGGTATTTCCCTTGTATACATTTTGTGCACTTTTTTTTCCTTTTGCTCTTTTGCATGATATTTATTAGTCATAAAAAAATAGATTAGTAAGACTGAATCCGAGTCAAGCTTGGTTTGCAAAGTTGTTCACTATCTGTCCTTGATTGTTCCAGAAACTCAAGTGTTTTTCCCCTTCTATTCATAATTTATAGATGCATCCACCGGCTCTTGAGATGGGTTCTATAGTTATTATAGTTATCACCATCTCCATTATCATTATACTTTTAAGCATCTGCACTCATTTGTATTTCAACTGGTTAACCAGTTCACTTCATCCCCATAATATGTTAACCTGCTGAATATCTATTTTCAGAGTTTTTTTTTGATAAAGGTGCCATAGATCAACATGTAGCTCTGCATATGGGTTTGACATGAATTTGCAGATCTTATAGCATTTTATGGCAAGATTTAGGTGCTTATAGTTTTATATGGCTTAGTTTAACATAAAGCATTTTTGCCACTATTCAGGAAGTTAGTTTTTTTTTTTTTTTAAAGGAAGTTTTTGATAGAACTGAGGGGTAACTTTGACAGGTGTTCACTTTAAGAAATGGTGTTTGATGCAATCCAAGATAAAGTCAGGGGCTATCAATGAGGTTGGTACATAACTGATTAAAATGTTCTCTAGGGCTTTTCATTACATTATCGGTCATAGTTGTGCATTCTGTCTTTCAATAAGCGAGTGGATTTTAGCTGTAGCTGTCAATGATGACATGTTTGGTATTTACATAAATTTTACATGGACGTGTAGTGCAAGATAGGGGTGGAAAAGATGTTAGAGTTGGCCCGTTTGCATATCAAGTCAATTGCTTCTTCTGGTGGGACGGACAATACCCCTTCCTCTCTTCCTGTCCCCCAACAAAGCAGCTAATATTTTCAGTGACCCCCAGGTTGGGTTTCCTATTTACTCGTCCATTTTTTTTGTTGTTTTATCATTTATGAATAGTAACATAATCATCAAGCTCCCAAGGCCCTTGTGATGGCAATAGGTGTTCATCTTTCTGTACTCTTAATGCAGTGCACCCTGGCTCCTAAGGAGAGAGAACTGGCGATGTATGTTTGTGTAATTCATTTTTATTTAATGATCAGATCTCAGTTTTCAGAAAAATAATCGTACGTTTTGAGTTGGGGCCATATGCCCTTCCCTTTCAGAAAAGACCTGCCGACTGAGTTGGCACTGCTGATATGGCTTTGGTAAAGTTTTAACAGGCTTTACAGTAAAGTTAGGCATAGTTATTAGGTCTCAGATTCCTACTTTTTACTCTTTCCTATTTAAAAAAAAAAAAAAAATGAAAAAAAAAATGAAAGAACTGAAAAGCAACGGTTTTGAACTTGGAACTAGTCACCACACTCCACAAGTGAAAGTGAAAGTGAAAGGATTTGTGGCGAATACCATGTAGGCAGACAAAGATCTTTAGCTGGAAAAGGCTATTTTTAGTGAAACACCGAATTAAATGGTTATTAATTTTTCCCTGTAGTAAATTTCCAGTGCGATTGCAACTTGCCCATCCCAAACCCTGGAAAGTTACGTGCATGGTATGGGCTTTAGTTGGAGTTCATAGATTATTATAAGAGTTCATATATGAGAAATATACAGCTGCTAGTGGTTTATGGGTGATTGACCAAGTTCAAAAAATCCTTTTGGGATATTTTAATTTAGAATATGGAAATTGAATTTACAACTAATACAGCATGTTCTATATTCCTTTAAAAACTACCTGCCACCATTTATATATACTGGACATTCATTGGATGCATAATTGTGTATATATATACCATAGCAAACTTGGATATGGACAGCACCAGACAGCCTGGCTTTTTAACCTTTTGGAGACGCCCATCTCCGAAATGATCAACCCTATGCTTTTCTCTAATTTTTATTGTTCTGAAGGAACATGCTGAGTTTGTTCACGTAAGGGGGGACGTCATTCTATGGGCAAAAATCACGAGCATGAACTTAACGTGGCAGGTACCAGCCTACCACAATACCACGGTCTCTTAACTATTCTGCAATGGCAAAGCTTAATGATATTCGGAGGCTCGATTCGTGCCTTTCCTGCTTGTCCTTTTCATATCATTGGTTTTTGGGTGGGGTGGGGGGGGGGGGGGGGGGGGCGGGGGGGGGGGGGGGTGGGTGGGGGATCATTGGAATTAGGAAAAGTTGCCTTCCCACTCGATATAATCTCCACCAAGTGATGATAAAATCCAGTGTGTTTTCTGTCTCGTCTCTGAACTATTCTGCAATGATAAAGCTTGATGATATTAGGAGGCTCGGCTCATACCTTTCCCGCTTGTCCTTTTTCATATCATTACGGTGGGGCGGCGGCCCACTCAATATAATTTCCTCCAAGTGATGATAAAATCCAGAGAAGTGTTTTCTGCCTTCTGACAGTTCCACGTAATCGTCTCAAAAGAGGGTAAAATGTTTTGAAAAAATTTAGTTGTAAGTATAATTATGCATTAATATATATATTAATTTAATATAATTGGTTAAAAATTAGATTTTATTGAAAACGGTATTAATTTAAATTTTGAATATAAAATAATCAGTATTGGTACGTAAATTAGTAAGTAATTTTATTTGTACGTAATAAAATTTAAATATTTTTACTTCACAAGTCACGGCTGATATATAAAACTTCCGTACATATAGCTACAAATCTAGTTGTAATAGATTTTTGAATGATTTCCCAATTTGTTAATTTATTTGACTGCCTATGATTTTAATTATTACAGTTGTTTTGGGACCTTGAATTGCATTGTAATGCTATGAACGTGAGAAGTGGTTGCCCATAGTACATTAGAAAAAAATATGTAAATCTACAGAACTCGGAGAGAAAGAAAGTCGTGAGTAGATATCCTATTAATTATTACATTCTTATCAAGCATTCATGATTAAATGCTACATTATAAAGGCTTGTGCCATTGCTAGGCTATCCAATGTTTCAAAATATTGCTTTCATTTCTTCTTTTGAACAAGAAGAATTAGATAAGGCATAGAGACTAACTGATAAGCATTTTCCATTTTTTGGCCCCACTTCAAGCGCCATGAAAGAGAATAAAATGAAAGAAAAAAAATGATAAACAAACAATTATTTTCAAAGTATATTTCACAATCATATTTCAGGAGGGATAATATTGTAAAATACCATATAAAAATAACACTACTTTACAAATATATCTTCATTTTATATCTTGTGTCGTGAAAAGTGTTCGGAATAGTGTCGTTACTCAAGTAATGAAAGCTATCGACCATATCCTACAGTTTTGCCATCCTCCACGACGTCCTAGCTAGGCTTTCAGTGCATGTGAATAGCGCATGCTCGCACATGGAGAAAAAGCAGTGCTCAAGATCGATCATGTTGGAGAGAGACGTCTGCGCATTAAAATACCGCACACGTATCGACCTCTCAGCTGGACCAACCTACTCCAAAGGCCAAAACTGAAACTCCGGATGGGATTGAAAGTAGTGCATTTTTTTTGCCTTTGTACTGTTGCTATTTTATCAAAGATTCCTTTTGATATATACCTTTTGTCTAATACATATGTATACCTAAATACTCAAAACTAATTCGGAGGATGTAAGGAAGCCAGAAATCTGAAACATGTATGGCGCAGATTAGGGGGATAGATAGACAATAAACAGGATATTTTTGTCCATATATTGCATGCAAAACTCAAACCATTAATTTGAATAGGCACAACCTCATGAATGAAAACATTTGGGACAGATAAGGGGGATAAATATGTTTAATATAGTCATTTTTACGTATTCTCTACTCATTTTATTGATGTAATTAATTGTATCAATTTTATTTTAATACGTAATTAATCATATAAGTAGAATGCGTAAAATAGTATGAAAAAATAATTGCATATATAATATTTTGAAAAGAAAATAAATATATACTACATAAGAGTCTAAACCACGTCACATACCAATGGAGGCAATCTTATACGTGGGTCCCCGGTACCACTCCGAAAATTTGCCTCCGCCATTTCCCCTGTTCTCGATCTGATCTCTCCACTATATATTGTCCTACTGTTTAGAGCACTAGTATGAAGACCACTTCATAGATGGAGTTGGACAGAGAGAAAATGGCTGATGATGAGAAGCAGAAGAAGATAGAGGATGAAAAGAAGACGAAGCGGCAGCTTGGCGGAATCAAAACCATGCCATTTGTCCTTGGTATGCTCGCATTATTCCAGTACTCTTGTTAATGCCCTTTTTTTTTGGGGGGGGGGGGGGGTTGGTTGTGTGGGGTTTCCTCTAACCGGGACGTACGACATAGCTTCTTCGGTAGTGTTGCTCTATGCTCTAAAACACAGAGAGAGAGAGAGAGAGCCAACTAGAAAGCCAAGAGAGTGCAGCTGTATTGATACATGTGGTAATGAATCTGCAAGCGCACGAGTCCTCCCCCCCCCCCCAAAAAAAAAAAAAAAAAACTCATGAAAACAAATATATATGACATAAGACACCAAGTCACATACCAATGGAGGCAATATCGTACGTGGGTCCCCGGTACCACTCCGAAAATTTGCGCCTGCCATTTCCTCTCATGTCCTCAATCTTATCGCTCCCCTATATAATATTGTCCTACCGTTTACAGTACTAGTATGAAGACCACGTTACAGATGGAGTTGGACAGAGAGAAAATGGCTGATGATGAGAAGCAGGAGAAGATAGAGGATGAAAAGAAGACGAAGCGGCAGCTTGGAGGAATCAAAACCATGCCATTCGTCCTTGGTATGCTCGAAGTACTACCTTGTTAATGCCTTCTTTTTTTCTTTTTGATTAAAATGACCTTTTTTCTCTTTTGGAATTAAATAAATCTCTCAAGTTCGAAGTACCACACATCATGATCTCAGATTCTCACTGCAACGCATAAACAAAAAGAAGAGAGTTCGTGATATTTGAAAGGAGAGTGCGCACCCCCATAGAGTATATTTTGAAGTACATTTTAACTAATTTTCTTTTTTCGATGTAAAACAGCGAATGAAATGTGCGACAGATTCGCCACAACTGGTTTCCATGCCAACATGATAACGTATTTAACACAAGAGCTGAACATGCCGCTGGTACAGGCATCCAACACCCTCACCAACTTCGGTGGAACTGCCAGCTTCACCCCTTTGATTGGTGCTTTAATTGCCGACTCCTTTGCCGGGCGATTTTGGACCATCATGGCCGGCTCCTTCCTCTATGAACTGGTATCTATCCCTTCAATTCCTTAGTAAAACAGCAGTACAAAGAGTCACAAGTGTACAGTAAAGCCCACTATATTATTCACGTGTGTGTTAATTAAGTTGTTTAATATATCCTTGTGAGTTCTCGTGCATTAAGACTAGCTTTGGCTTACATCTAGTAAAAAAATCAATGGATGTATCTTGTTAAAAAACGAACGGATGAGATCCATCCATTTATTCACTCATTCGATCTCACTTATACAGTAACTGGAGGTAAGCCAAACTCTTATTATATATATATATATATATTTATATGTTTATAATGAGAAATGTACAAGCTCCAATAAAACAAATTTTGTGCAAGTCTTTGTAAAAAGGTAGACCCATCTTGAATTTGGGACTTGTAATTAGCACTAAGCCACTCTCACCAACATTTGTTTAATTTCGAAAAAAAAAATCATATTTGATTTAACATTTAACAATTTGTCATTCTTTGTAAAACTGAACAACAATTTCAAGTCTCGCAGGGATTGGTGAGCATAACCATATCAGCAATACTGCCAATGTTCCACCCACCACAGTGCCCGAGTCAAACGAACTGCAAGGAAGCTTCAGCATCGCAGCTTTGGGTCCTTTACATCTCTCTCCTTCTTACATCTCTCGGTTCAGGTGGCATTAGGCCTTGTGTCGTTACCTTTGCTGCAGACCAACTGGACATGAGCAAATCCAGTGTTGCATCTCGACGTTGGAATTTCTTTAATTGGTACTACTTTTGCATGGGAATAGCAACACTGACTGCCCTAACTGTTGTAGTTTACATCCAAGATAACGTGGGTTGGGGCTGGGGTCTCGGAGTCCCAACCATTGCCATGGCCTTGTCAATTTTAGCCTTTTTGGTGGGTTCTCCTTTCTACAAAAGATTAAAACCAGGGGGTAGCCCTTTGGTTAGAATGGCTCAGGTAGTTGTTGCAGCCACGAAAAAGAGGAAAGAAGCCTTACCGGCAGACTCATCTCTCTTGTATGAGAATAGAGAGCTCGATGCTGATATTTCTTTGAATGGAAGGCTCACACACACAAATCAGTTAAGGTAAGCGTGCACCGTTGTATAACATCATTTCAAATGTTAAGCATGCTTTACAGTCGAAGTGACTTCATGAATCATTAATTTGTATGTAATGAGCTGAGAATCACATGATTATAACATGGACGAAAGAACAGAATCGAAATTCTCCATGTCACATAACAATTGAATGGTTAAACTGCTGGGCTTGTATATGACTGCTGCAGGTGGTTTGATAGAGCTGCCATAATAACAGATGGCGAAAGAACAGATTCAAAGCCACCAAATTTATGGAGGATTGCCACAGTCCATCGAGTGGAGGAGTTGAAATCCATAATCCGAATGCTTCCCATATGGGCGGCAGGAATTTTACTCGTCGCCTCATCTTCACACCAACATAGTTTCACTATCCAACAGGCTCGCTCCATGAATCGTCACTTGTCCCGTTCCTTCGAAATCCCTCCAGCCTCTCTATCCATCTTTGGCATCCTAACCATGCTTAGTGGCCTTGTTCTATACGAACGCCTCTTTGTACCCTTTGCTCGTCGCTACACTAGAAACCCATCAGGCATCACATGCCTGCAAAGAATGGGTGTAGGCTTTGCAGTAAACATTCTTGCCACGGTTGTTGCATCATTTGTCGAAATCAAAAGAAAAGCAGCGGCAGCCAATCACAACTTATTGGATGATCCAAAAGCAACTATCCCAATAAGTGTTTTTTGGTTGGTACCTCAGTTTTGCCTCCATGGGGTAGCAGAAGTTTTCATGTCTGTCGGGCACATGGAGTTTCTTTACGACCAATCACCCGAAAGCATGAGAAGCTCTGCAGCTGCTCTTTACTGGATAGCAATTTCCATGGGAAATTATGCAGGCACATTGATGGTTTCACTTGTTCACAAGTATTCAGGCAAGAAAAGCAACTGGCTTCCTGATAGGAACCTCAATAGGGGAAGATTGGAGTATTATTATTGGCTTGTCAGTGGAATCCAAGTCATAAATCTCTTGTATTATGTGGTATGTGCATGGTTTTATACCTACAAGCCCTTGGAAGAGAATTGCAAACTGGAGGAAGTAGTGGAGCTGACTAGAGATAAAATCCCATCTTTCGTCTCGGATAAGAAAAGCGATGAAGAGGCAGAGCTTCCAAGAAATTAATGACAATACTTTATTAGGATTAATGTGGATATGTAAGATTAAAATAATGTAGCAGAATGAAGCTTGATTTTTCCTTCTTGATCTCCTGCTATTTAATTAAGCGAAGTAAGCAAAAACAAGAAGTTTTACAACTTCATGTCTCACATCCAAACACGACCAGCAACTGCGGCTGCATGGGAATGGGTACACACAAACACGAGTGCAATACCAGCACTGCTGTCTTTAAGTCAGCTCCACGCAAGACCTCCTCCGCGCAAGACTCCAAGTCAGCTCCACAACATGATCCTTGCTCATCTCTACCAACAGAATCCTCTAGAATGTCCTCTCTGTAATTCTGTATTTTCTGTTTTAAATATAATTGTACAAAGGAATCTTTTCTATTGTAACGATTCCTAGCTGGGTCTAGAAGCACCAACGCATATCACCTGCTTGTACGTAGGCTTGAATCAGTGCAATACTGCGTCTCTCTATAAATAGAATACTGCACTCCATGTAATGTAAGACAAATGAATATATTGCAGTCTTCATTATTTTTCATGGCATCAGAGCTTTTTCAAGACTACCGTCAAACAATGGCGGAAGAGTCTCCCCTTCTAAAAATCCAGATTTCACAATCGTCCTCCTCCACCCCTTCTCTTCCACATCTTTCTCATCTTGTTACTGTTAAACTTACAAATGAGAATTTCCTTTTATGGCGTACTCAAATGGTACCCTATCTCAAAGGTCAGTGACTTTTTTATTTTGTTGATGGCACTGGAATACCTCCTTCCCCCACTCTTCCTGATAACACGCCCAATCCAAAATTTCTCTCTTTGATTCAAACTGACCAGCTCATCTTAAGTGCCTTAATCTCTTCCCTATCTGATAATCTTATTGCTTAAGTCGTTGGCTACTCTACCCGTGAGGTTTGGAAAGCCCTTGAGAAACTTTTTACTTCTCAATCTCATGCTAGGATCATTCAGCTCCACTATCAGCTAGCTACTATTTCAAAAGGGTCTAGTTCTGTCACTGATTATATTCGAAAGGTCAAGCATCTCTCTGATACTATGAGTGCTGCTGGTTCTCCCCTATCTCCAGAAGAATTTATTTCTTACCTGCTTGCTGGCCTTAATAGTGAGTATGATGCCTTCGTTACCTCTATTACAGCCAAGCTTGACCCTCTCTCTACTGAAGAATTATACAACCTTTTACTCACTTATGAAACTCGCCTTGCTCATTCCAACCATCTGCCTTCTTCTTTCAACCTCTCTGCCAATTTCACCACCTCCTCTCCTGTACGTGGCCGTGGTGGTTTCCGTGGTTCTTATCGCTGTAACAATTGTGGTCGTGGGAGGGGACGCACAACATCACCCTAATCTTTTCCACATCCTTCTCAATCTTCAGCTCCTCTACCTACCAACAAGCCCACTTGCCAAGTCTGTGGAAAAGTTGGTCACGGTGCTCTAAAATGCTATTTTTGTTTTGACCATTTCTATCAAAGTGAACCACCTCATTCCCTCACAGCTCATTACACCACCTCTGCCTCCTCTCCTAACCCCACTTGGTATCCTGATACCGCTGCCACAAACCACCCAACCTCTGATCTCTCTAACCTGAACCTTCAGTGCCCTCCTTATGGCGGTACAAATAAGATACGTGTTGGTGATGGCTCTGCCCTTCCCATTTCTCATATTGGTGAATCTGCTCTCTCCTCCTCTTCTCGTTCATTTCTTCTCAAGCATTTATTACATGTTCCTCACATAACCAAAAATTTAATTTCGGTTAGTCAATTTTTTCGTGATAATTTTCTCTTTTTTGAGTTTCACAGTTCTTTTTTTCTTGTGAAGGACTCCAAGACGAGAGCCCCTCTCCTTCGTGGTCCAATGCTTAATTGCCTTTACTCCTTTCAGCAATCCGAGTCAGTTTCTCCTTCTCAAGTTTTTGTTGGTGAGCGCACATCTTCCTCATAGTGGCATGCAGTCTCGGGCATCCATCTCTTCAACTTGTCCATCGTATAATCAAGTCAAATAATCTTCCTATTTTTGCTAGCTCTATCTCTCCAGTCTGTCCAGCTTGTCGACAAGCCAAGAGCACTCAACTTCCCTTCAGATCTGCTCATCAGCATTCCACAAGACCTCTTCAACTTATTTACATCGATATATGGGGCCCTGCCCCTGTAATTTCTAGAGAAGGTTTTAAATATTATGTTTCATTCCTAGATGATTTTGCACGATATACATGGTGGTTTCCCATAGTTCAAAAATCTGATGTTCTAGGTGTTTTTATCAATTTCCAAAAACATGTTGAATTAATGTTTAATGCCAAAATTCTCTCAATTCAAAGTGATTGGGGCGGTGAATATCGTTCCCTTCACAACCTTCTTCAAAAGCAAGGCATTTCACACCGTTTATCTTGTTCCCACACCCATCAACAAAATGGGACTATGGAAGGAAAACACCGCCATATCGTTGAGACAGGCCTTGCCCTTATGGCCCAAGCATCGTTACCTCAACTTTTTTGGGCTAATGCTTTTCAAACTGCAATTTATTTAATCAATCGACTTCCTACTCCTCTTCTTCAAAACAAATCTCCTTTTGAAAAGCTGTTTTTAAAATCTCCATATTACACTTTTCTTCAGGTCTTTGGTATGGCTTGTTGGCCCCATCTACGGCCTTACAACCGACACAAACTTGACCTTCATTCTTCTCAATGCCTTTTCTTGGGTTACAGTAATTCTCATAAAGGTTACAGGTGTCTCCATGTCCCTACTAATCGAATATACTACTCCCGTGACGTTGTTTTTGACGAAACTTTATTTCCGTTTTCAAACTCCCCCCCCCCCCCCCCAAAATTCCAAAATCCTCCACTACTACTCTTCCGTCACTTCTGGGCTCCCCTTCTGTGTCTCATATGCCAAGTCAATCCACGCAACCTGCTATCTCTTCAAATTTCCCACTCACTGACTCTCCTCCTGTGCAGTCCATTGAGTCAAATTCACCCTCGACTTCTTCACCTATTTCTCCTTCCATTGAGCCTAGTGACCCTCTTTCTTCTCCCAACAGCTCATCATCTTCTTCACCTAACACTTTTGCGGTCTCTCCTTCCTCTGCGTCAGATATCTCTTTCTCTCCATCTCCGATTGTCACTCATTCAAAAACAAATTCTCTTCATCCTCGACAGTTCACCGATGGCACCATATTATGGCCACCACCACGCAGCTATCTTACCTCTGTTTCCACGACACCTGAAGACCCCACCTCCTACACCAAGGCTGCCAAATATTCAAAATGGCGAAATTCCATGACTGAGGAATTTCAAGCACTCCTAAACACCAATACATGGTCCCTTGTTCCCTCCTCTGGTATTACTAACCTTGTTGGATGTCGATGAGTTTTTAGGACAAAACGTCTTGCTGATGGTTCGGTTGAGCGACGGAAGGCTTGCTTGGTTGCCCAGAGCTACCACCAACAAGCCAGAATTGACTACTTCGAGACCTTCAGCCCAGTTGTCAAATTGAGAACTATTCGAACCATACTCACCATTGCTGTTAGCGAAGGATGGAGTCTTCGGCAACTTGATATTCACGATGTTTTTTTACATGGTGATCTCCGTGAGCAAGTTTACATGACTCAGCCGATTGGATTCATCAATCCAGACTTCCCAACTCATGTGTGCCGATTAAATAAGGCTATCTATGGCCTTAAGCAGGCTCCCAGAGCTTGGTTCTCCAAGCTAAGTGCTCGTATACTTGATCTTGGTTTTTCATCCTTTCATGCCGACCTTTCTGTTACCTTATTTTTTTCTTGTCTACATAGACAACATAATTCTCACTGGGTCACATTTGGACACCATCTCCTCAGTGCTTCACTCTCTCAGTTTGTCTTTCCCAGTCAAGGATCTTGGACCACTGCATTTTTTTCTTTGTCTTGAAATTAATATCCTTTCCACAGGACTTCATCTATCCCAAACCAAATATATATGTGACCTTCTCAAACGCACAAATATGGATCTTGCCAAACCCATCACCTCGCCAATGTCCACCTCAACTCACCTATCTCTCACAGATGGCCTTGCCTTCACTGATCCAACCCTCTACCGAAGCACTATTGGGGGTCTTCAGTATCTATCCCTTACACGTCCTGATGTGGCTTTTGCTATTAATAAGGTTGCTCAATTTATGCATGCTCCCAAGCTCCCCCATTGGCAAGCTTAAAAAGGATTTTGAGGTACCTCAAGCATACTGCAAATTTTGGTCTTCATATTCGACCATCTTCAAAATATTCATTGCATGCATTTTCGAACGTTGATTGGGCAGGGTGCCCCGATGACCGTCGTTCCATTGGCAATTTTTGTGTTTTTCTTGGCTCAAACATTCTCTCTTAGGGCTCAAAGAAGCAGAAAGCTGTCACTCGTTCCAGCACGGAAGCAGAGTATAAAGCCCTTGCTAATACCACTGTAGAACTGCTATGGATCCAGTCTCCCCTCAAAGACCTTGGGATTTTTCTACCCCTGCCTCCTACACTATGGTGCAACAATTTTGGTGCAACATATCTCTCTGCGAACCCTATCCTTCACTCATGCACCAAGCATATGGAAATTGACTTCCATTTTGTCTGTGATCGCGTATCAACCAAAATGCTTAATGTTGCCTTCATCTCCTCTCGTGATCAACTTGCAGATGTCCTGACCAAACCATTGGCCTCCTCACGCTTTCTTCAATTACAGATGAGTCTCACCATGATGCCCCTGTTGGACTCACGGGAGGGTGAAAGCAATACCAGCACTGCTATCTCCAAGTCAGCTCCATGCAAGACCTCCTCTGCGCAAGACTCCAAGTCAGCTCCACAACATGATCCTTGCTCATCTCTACCAACAGAATCATCTAGAATGTCCTCTCTGTAATTCTATATTTTATGTTTTAAATATAATTGTACAAAGGAATCTTTTCTGTTGTAACGATTCCTAGCTGGGTCTAGAAGCACCAACGCATATCACCTACTTGTACGTAGGCTTGAATCAGTGCAGTACTGTGTCTCTCTATAAATAGAATACTGCACTCCATGTAATGTAAGACAAATGAATATATTGCAGTCTTCATTATTTTTCAAAGAGAGACAGAGATTGAGATTTGGAAGTGATCTATATAAATTGACAAACTTCATATATTTAAAAACTTTTATGTAAGTACTCTATATTACCCAATTTTATTACTTGAGAGTAATGTCATGTACACCAATTGATACAAGGTGCAGCCATTGCCCTCCCGTGAGCTCCTCAGTGAGCTCTCTCCAACCCTCCCGTTTTCTCCTACCTTCCAATCATCTGTGACTCAAAAACCCCGTCCTCATCTACCTTTCTTCATGGACCCTCTCCCTGGTATGGATAATCTTATCTCACTCACAAAGGCGCTCTCCTGGAATAATCAGCACCTAGGACAACACTTATAATAAAAGAAATATAAAAAAATTAACTCCATCGCGTGTTATATATCATCCCAAGACTCCATACTTATCTCTCAAAAAAATATACATGGGATTCTCGCGCCAGGGGTAGAAGTTAAAAAAGTGGGGATCAAAGGTTATGGCAGAAAAGACCGCTAAGGGACTAAAGAGAGGGCGGTGATCGTCAGGCGCCAACAGTTCTAAGTTTTTCACTAAACAATTTGGATATAAGAGTATTACAACTAGATTTAATTTTAGGAAAAAGCAGCAAGTGAATTTGGTTATCATTGCTGAAAACACGTACATAATTTTAGATAAGACTTCTTAAGAGTTTTTATATAATACGTGCAATAGCTTATTACATTAATTAATAATCATAAAAATCATGTGTTTCTACACTTTCGATCTGCTTCTGGTAATTAAGCCGATAAGAATGCATGGACTTGTCTTAAAGTACTAAAAGACTCACCAAGAATGCTTGAAACTCATCTGGGGGGATATTAAGAATGCTATCGATTTCATCATGTGCTTATGGAGAAACTTGTTCCCCTGATGGATCAGAATTACCACTCCAGCCCGTATCCGAAAATGCTTGTTCCGATATTGATACAGCTCCCGAAAAAGCTTGTTGATGATCAGATGATGGATCAGTCCAGGTCGTACCGTAAAATGCTTGTAATTGATCCGATATTGATAATTCGAAAAATTAGCAGCTTGTTCCGATGACGGAAAATCAGGGATCCTCGTATCCAAAAATGCTTGTTCCGATGTTGATGGGTCAGTCCTCGGACCGTGCTGCACATGATCATGACCACGGTACCTTATTCGGCATAAAGTCCAGCTTTGAAACTGTACGTAGTTGCATAAAACAGCGTCAATGATCGATTAAATAGAAACTAACAATTAATTAATTGATCATGGAGCTATATATATACATATAATGGGAATAAAAGCAGTGCATGCGTAATTACAGTACTCTATATAATTATTAATACTCATGATGAGGTAATTTATATGAACCCATGCATGCAGCTTACTTGAGAATCGGAAGCTAGCCTGTATTCGTGCATAGTCCAGTCGGTTTTGGTTGCTTCTTTCCGGATTCGTTCTTTGTTTTTGTATTTAAAGAAGGTGAGCGACTTCATGTAACCCACGAGGTGGTCCTCTGAGTCTTTAATTTCCATGTCTCCGGTGTTAGCCTTCCACTAAACCTCCATCAGAATCCCCTTCCAGATCCCTTTTGATTCTCTTCCCATTACCGTTTCCAGATACTGGCTCTCTCTGCACAAAAAAATATCGGTCATTGTTCACGGCCATGCACGCAGAATCATTACCATCTACATGCACCAAGTTTCAAACCAGCGAGAGAATCATCAGTACTGTACGTACATAGAAGATTAGAATTAAAAACGATCACAAAAAGATTATCTCATGAGAAGAAACGAAAGGTACTGGAAGAAGAACTTACGGTGAAGAAACCATGGTTCATGAGCATAGACGTCGGCTTCAACGATGGGACCTTTCGGTAGATCCAGCCCCTGTTTTTTCCGCCATAGATAAAAGGACACCAACACTTCGTCTTTGGGATCAAACCTGAACCCGATGGGGAAAGATGTATACCAATGTCTCGACATCTCCAATATCGATCGCAGCTCTCTCCACTACAACAAATTTTGATCTCTTACTGTTAATTATATGGAAGCTGGAGAGGAATATGTTCTAACTAGCTTTTATGGTAACCCCACTACTGCTAGAAGAAGAGAGAGTAGGACTCTATTGAGAGCTTTGAACGGATAAAGTTTGGATGTGTGTGGGTCAAATTTCAGATCGTATAGCCAAATCGAAAGAGTTTGAGAAGATAATTTGTTTACTAAAGAGATCAGGAAGAGAAATGATATTTGCAGTCGTGGTTGTGCAAGCGTCGCACAGTCTTTTTAAAAAAAGTGAATTAATACGGGACTCACGTAAAAAGAAAAACTAACTTTTTAATCGTAGATCTCACTCTTTTGCAAAGCAATTACGCAGCGTTTACACATTTCACTATTATATGTAGCATTACTCGATCAGGAATGTATAGGACTTTTGGGAATATGTATTGGACTGTGCTATTTCTGTGTCTTGTCCATAAAATTTCCCTTTAAATTTCAGTGCTAATAGCACTTTTAATATACAATTTAGACAGTAGTGAGTGAGATCATGTACACGTAGTTGTGTAATCCATTCTATATTTGAATTAAGTATTGATGTTCATCAAGTTCATAATGTTTATAAAATATGAATCTTAATTGGTTAGGGGTTTAATATTATAAGCAAGTTCAATTCTTTTATGATAGGTTTATTTATTTTTTGAACGAGGTGGAATTTGTTCACAAGTCATTTGTTTGATTTACTATTTTATTTTTTAAAATTAAATTATTGAAACTTTTTGCATTTTTATAAATTTGTTTTTATATTAGTTACTTAATTATGTTTATATTATAACATTCAACGTGATCTTTAAGTAAGTTAATATATTTCAACTTGAAGATAGAAAATTAGATTGACAAGTCTTATATTTATAATAAACCATGGTATCTTTTTATTACTTATATTACATCTAACAGCTTTATCTACAAACCGAAACAAATCAATTTAAGTTTATATGAATTATATTTTCATTTGACAAATTTATATCAAGATTATCAATCTACTTAGTGTATCATGTTGTCCCTAGATATAAGTTAGGAAAAAATATGTTACTTGCATTTGCCTTAATTTTTTTACGAACACTTTTTTAAATTCATTATATGACATTTATTCGTCCTTGGGAACAGGTACTCGTATCAAGCACCTGCCTAGGTTGAGCAAGGTTGCTCACCCGCATCAAGTGGGTGCATGAGCGGGCAACCACACATGGACAAAGGTGAGAGCAAGTGCCAACTTGTGCTTTAGCCCACTTGGGTTTCACCCATCTACTCGGCCCCTCTATATAAATATATGTAATAATCTATATCATATACTTTATAAAAACAAAATCCCAAACCATAAATATGCAATTTTTCTCTCCTCTCACCCTTCCTTTCCTTTTGTCTTCTCCCATCTTCTCTTCTCTTCTCTTCTCTTCTCCCTTCCTTTCACACCTTAGTGGATGTTCACCATCCTTTCTTCTCTATTCTCCCTATCACCTTTCTTTTCTCTTCCCTCTTATCTTCTCATCCTCCACCTCTGAGCTGGCCTTTCTTTGCACTGTCATGGCTTATTAGTCACAACTCACGGTCAAGCCGCAATCTATGATGGTAAGACCATGACACAGGAGTGTTTGAGGACCAACCCAATGAAGCCACTAAGCCCAAAGACTCCAAAGACCAACTCATTACCCTGCCCATTGTCCAGTATGATTTTGAAATTTAATTCTGGGATGATTCCAGATGACTTAGCCAGCTAGTTATATCTCATTGAAAAGCCTCATGTCTCAAGTTTCCAACACATCAAAAGATGAGCAGTTTGGAGCCTTCTAGAGGAAGTTATAAGGATTTTACTAAATATTGTGCAAGGCTGGTGGAATCTTGCGAATCTTGAGATTATCTCATGTCTTTTCAAATTCTCTAGGCAATAGTCTTAATTAATGTTCGCTTTAATTACTTATGTTAGGAGACTTTTTCAATTGTTTTTTTTTGGAATAAGAAAAATTTGGAGTTTTTAGCTTATGTAGAAGACTTACTTCTTATAACTAATCTTATCCTTCAGTGGATTCTGATAGGTGGCGAGCTCTTGCTTTGTATCCCTTGTGTATTTCCTTTGGGTGCTGATTTCTATATTCCTTTGGTATTCTTATTCAGGTGGAGAGTTTATTTTCCTTTGAGTGGTGATATCTTTATCTCATTGAATCCCTTATCCTTTATTTCGAATCATAAGCCTGGTATCAGACCATGGCTTGGTCATGGGTCCCTGCGACCCAAGACCATACCTTGCCACTGTGCCTGCGAGGGGATGGGTACACAGAAACAGAACGGAGAGAGAGAGAGAGAGAGAGAGAGAGAGAGAGAGAGAGAGAGAGAGAGAGAGAGAGAGAGAGAGAGATTTGGAAGTGATTTATATAAATTGACAAACTTCACTATGATTTAAGAACTTTTATAAGTGTTGTGCATTACCCAATTTAATTACTTGAAAGCAATGTCATCTACACCGAGTTGAAAACAATATAAAAAAGCCTCGGCCAACCCCAAACGCATGCCCCAAGTAAAGAGAAAAAGCAAATAATGATCATACTTTCATTTCAAGCCCTCAAAATCCCTCCACAACCTGCCACCTATAGCTTTCCAAGAGATGCTAGCACCATCATTGTTAAATTCAACTTTCATAGCTTCAGGGGGTCTCCAACAGATTAAGGTTCTGCTTGGCCACTAAGAATTCTCAAATGAGAATTTTGAGTTTTAAAATTAAATATTAAAATATTATATTTTAATATTATTATTGTATTGGGATTTGAAAAAGTTAAGAAAAAGTTAAATTGTTTATTATATTTTGTATGGAGATTTGAGAAAGTTATAATGATGAGATGAAAATTTTATGTTTAAGATAAAAATTCCTTATGGCCAAACACAACCTAAAGAATGGCTTTCATACTCTAATTTGCAAGATTTGAAGAGTGGTGCCTTTCGGGGATAAGTACCAGCAAACTTGGAAAATTTAGATAATTTTCGAAGACCATTAAACTAGCTCTTGCAACCAATTATTAATATGTTTTATTACTACTCATGAAATTAGTCGACATTCACCATTATCGTACACACAACTAATTCTTACTAGCCATATGTCTCACAAAATAAGAATGGAAACTAAAGGTGCAATGTTACGAATTTGATAATTCTTTCTAGGAATTTTCAGGTACCAATGCATCAGTCTAGCTTTTTTAGCCCGAGTTTTAAAAGTGTGAAACACCAAAAACACCTGCAAAGTTTCTCCAAATCTCAGTATTGAGATTAATATAAGTAAAAAGATGTTCAATCCATAGGTTCCATTTGAAGGGATGCTGAAAAATCTCCAAAACTTGTAGGCATCCATGTCCTCTTATATATATTCAATAATGCTCAGTTGCACTATTGTCTTGCAATATAGTAACAGTACTTCTACCTAATTTGTGACGCCCCTTATTTCTACGTACGGATACATGGAAATCGAGACTCGGGATGATGATAACACGGGTCACACACCCCAATGACAAGTGCTAAATGTGTGTACATGCAATACGTGTAAGACAAAATACTCAACAGATAAGTTAAAGTCAGTCAAATAAGTACCGAAATTTTAAATACAGATTTCCAGAATAATTTAAAAAAAAAAACTATTTTTAAAAGTTATACAGTTATCCAACATAAATATAATACGAAATCAATTACATAACCAAAAAGTGGGAGACAAATCCTAATACCCTAGCAAGTGATCCCTGATTACTCCTCCGGTAGAGCTGCATCCTCAAACTCTGCATCCTCATCTGCAACAAAATCTACGGTACTATAAAACGGTACCGCAGGTAAGTGATAGACCAAACAACCCAAGAGATAAAAATACATTCATATAACAACAAATATGCATACATATGATGAAATATGCATGAGACCCAAAAATCATCCTTTCCCAAAAAGAGTTATTTTCCAATGAGTTTTGCTACATACAAGCATAGTCATGCACTAATCTGCGTACCAACACTGATTTATTCATACTTAAAATTTAAATTAACACTGTTTTCAATAAAATCTACTTTTTGACCAATCACATCACATTGGTACACAGATTAGTGCACAATTATGATTGCAACTATACTTTTCCTTTTCCAATATACACCAAAATCTCATTTTTACCCAAACACCAAGTCCAGTTCATTAAAAGATCCGTCATTTTTCTAGAAAATGACCTAACATAAAATTTACAATTTTTTCAAAAAATAGTCTACATATTTCCATTAATCAAATCTCATAATATTTCTAGAAAATTGTCCACATATCCAATTTAAACCGTATGCATCATAATCAACAGATGTTGAGTAGGACTCTATTGAGAGCATTGAACGGACGTACGTGTATGGGTCAAATTTCAGATCGTATAGCCACATCGAAAGAGTTCGAGAAGCTGTAGAAGAGTGTACGTGGTTATACGATCTCTAGTAAACAAATTTTCTCGAATTCTTTCGATTTGGCTATACGATCTGAAATTTGACCCATACATATCCAAACTTTATCCGCTCAATCCTCTCAATAGAGTCCTACTCTCTCTTCTTTTAGCAGTAGTGGGATTCCCATAAAAGCCAGTTAGAACACATTACTTCCATATAATTAACAGTAAGAGATCAAAATTTGTTGTAGTGGAGAGAGCTGCGATTGATGGAGATGTCGAGACGTTGGCATACATCTTTCCCCATTCGGTTCAGGTTCGATCCCGAAGACGAAGTGTTGGTGTCCTTTTATCTATGGCGGAAAATACAGGGGCTGGATCTACCGAATGGTCCCATCGTTGAAGCCGACGTCTACGCTCATGAACCATGGTTTCTTCACCGTAAGTTCTTCTTCCCGTACCTTTCTTTTCTTCTCATGATAATCTTTTTGCGATCGTTTTTAATTCTAATCTTCTACGTACGTACAGTACTGATGATTCTCTTGCTGGTTTGAAACTTGGTGCATGTAGATGGTAATGATTCCGCGTGCATGGCCGGGAACAATGACCGATATTTTTTTGTGAAGAGAGAGCCAGTATCTAGAAACGGTAACGGGAAGAGAATCAAAAGGGATCTGGAAGGGGATTCTGATGGAGGTTGCTGGAAGGCTAACACCGGAGACATGGAAATTAAAGACTCAGAGGGCCACCTCGTGGGTTACATGTGTTGAGTGCTGTGGAGTCTGGTCCACACCGCTCGAGCGGAGGCATTGGCCGCTCGAGCGAAATCAGGCAGAGTCGAACGCTCGATGTCAGCTCGACAGTGAGCTCGAGCAGGAGGAGTTCGCTCGAGCGGAGGCATTGGCCGCTCGAGCGAAATCAGGCAGAGTCGAACGCTCGACGTCAGCTCGACAGTGAGCTCGAGCGGGATGCGGAAGGGAAGTTCGCTCGACGCACGCTCGACACGCCGCTCGAGCGAACATGCATTTTAGGGATTCCGCCGTTTGAACTATATATATGATTTTTGCCTCTTTTGTCTGTAACAGAGCAGCTACGAAAACACTGTGAATGAACAGTGTTGTGACCCATCTTGTAGTGTAATTCCTCAATAATAAAATCCTCTGCAGCTCCCATGGACGTAGGCAATTTGCCGAACCACGTATATCTTGTGTCATGTGTGATTGCGTGTGTGATCGTTTTTCTCATTCGGTGTTATTTCAATTCATTGTCATCGTTTTTCACAACAATTGGTATCAGAGCCAGGTTCGGGTCTGAGGAGAAACGATGGCTGGAGATGAATTGAAGGTATCGGGGATCGAGAAGTTTGATGGCACAGATTTTGGATACTGGAGGATGCAGATAGAGGACTACCTCTATGGGAAGAAACTTCATCTTCCACTATTGGGGCAGCAACCGGAAAAGATGGATGATGCTAGTTGGAACCTGTTGGATCGACAGGTTCTGGGGGTTATTCGATTAACCCTGTCGAGATTCGTTGCACACAACGTCATCAAGGAGAAGACGACGGCGGATCTCATGGCGGCTTTGTCGGGTATGTATGAAAAGCCGTCAGCGAATAACAAGGTACATCTGATGAAAAAGTTATTCAATTTGAAAATGGCAGATAGTACGTCTGTTGCACAACATCTGAATGATTTTAATACTATCACAAATCAATTGTCGTCTGTTGAAATTGAATTTGATGATGAGATACGTGCACTGATACTATTGGCTTCATTGCCAAATAGTTGGGAAGCCATGAGAATGGCTGTTAGTAATTCTGCTGGTAAAAATAAACTGAAATATGATGATATTCGTGATTTGATTTTGGCTGAGGAGGTGCGCAGGAAAGATTCAGGCGAGACCTCGGGTTTGAGTTCAGCCCTAAATGTTGACTCTCGAGGGAGATCACATGACAGGAATTCAAACAGAGGAAGATCAAAATCAAAGTATAGGGACAAGAGCAAGTCGAGGCCTGGTCAGCAGGCAACTTGCTGGAACTGTGGCAAAGCTGGCCACATAAAGAAAAACTGCAAAAACCCCAAGAAGACGGAGAATGATAGTGCTAATGTGGTAACTGAAGAAGTACAGGATGCACTATTGCTTACAGTTCATAGTCCAGTTGATGACTGGATACTGGATTCAGGGGCTTCCTTCCATACATCTTCCCACCGGGAACTAATGAGGAATTATGTTGCAGGTGATTTTGGGAAGGTATATTTGGCTGATGGTGAGGCTCTGAACGTAGTAGGGATGGAAGACATTGACATTGCACTCCCTGGCAAGAACAAATGGACCTTGCAAAAGGTCAGGCACATTCCTGAGTTGAAGAAGAACCTCATTTCTGTTGGGCAGCTTGATGAGTGTGGTCATTCAGTGGTGTTCTCAGACAGCACCTGGAAGGTCACAAAAGGGGCATTGGTACTAGCTCGGGGTAAGAAAACTGGTACACTTTATATGACTACTGGTTTAATTGACACTATTGCTACTACCGTTGCAGAGAGCACAACAGATTTGTGGCATTGTAGGCTTGGCCATATGAGTCAGAAGGGCATGACGGAACTTCTGTCTAGAGGCAAGCTACCAGAACTGAAGACAGTTGATCTCGGTATGTGTGAGAGTTGTGTTATGGGGAAGCAAAAGAAGGTCAGCTTCTTGAAAAGTGGCAGGACGCCAAAGACAGGAAGACTTGATCTTGTGCACACAGATGTGTGGGGTCCTTCTCCAGTTGCATCTCTTGGAGGTTCTCGCTACTATGTTACGTTCATTGATGACCATAGTAGAAAGGTATGGATTTACTTTTTGAAACATAAATCTGAAGTATTTAATGTTTTCAAAATTTGGAAAGCCATGGTTGAGACAGAGACAGGCTTGAAACTGAAGTGTTTGAGATCTGACAATGGTGGTGAGTATGTTGATGGCAGGTTCAAGGAGTACTGTGCAGCTCTGGGTATCAGAATGGAGAAGACCATTCCTGGGACACCACAGCAAAATGGAGTTGCTGAGCGTATGAACAGGACCATTAATGAGCGTGCTAGAAGCATGAGGTTGCACGCTGGACTACCACCCACTTTCTGGGCAGATGCAGTCAGCACTGCCGTTTATTTGATAAACAGAGGGCCATCAGTTCCACTGGATTGTGGATTGCCTAAGGAGGTTTGGAGCGGGAAAGAGGTTAAGTTTTCTCACCTTAAAACCTTTGGTTGTCTTTCTTATGTGCTTGTTGATTCTGATGCTCACAGTAAGCTTGAGGCTAAGTCAAAGAAATGCTATTTCATTGGCTATGGAGACGAGGCATTTGGCTATCGTTTCTGGGATGATCAGGGTCCGAAAATCATAAGAAGCAGGAATGTGATTTTCAATGAGAAAATGATGTACAAGGATAAGTCGAGTACAGTTCCTGCAGTAGCTCCTCAGGAGTCCGAGTTTGTAGGATTGGATGACCTGCCAGAGGTCACAGTGCAGTGTAGAGATGAGAGTGACGGGGAGAGTGGGTCCAGTACACCCATTCCTATTATTCCGCAGGCAGTTTCAGAACCGTCTACTCCTACAGTTGCAGTTCGCAAGTCAGTTAGGACTATACGTCCCCCACAGCGCTTCTCACCTACTTTGAATTACATTCTGTTGACAGATGGTGGAGAACCGCAGAGTTATGAAGAAACCTTGCAAGATGAGAATTCTAGCAAGTGGGAGCTGGCCATGAAAGACGAGATGGATTCCTTGCTAGGGAATCAGACATGGGAGTTGACAGAACTTCCATCAGGGAAGAAGGCATTACACAACAAGTGGGTATACCGGGTGAAAACTGAGCATGATGGCAGTAAGAGGTACAAGGCTAGACTTGTTGTAAAAGGCTTTCAGCAAAAGCAGGGTATTGACTACTCTGAGATCTTTTCTCCTGTGGTAAAGATCACAACTATCAGGATGGTACTGGCTATGGTTGCCACTGAAGATCTATTTCTTGAGCAGTTAGATGTGAAGACCGCTTTTCTTCATGGAGACCTTGAAGAAGACATCTACATGCACCAGCCTGAGGGGTTTGTGGTACAGGGAAAGGAAGGTTCAGTTTGCAGACTGAAGAAGAGCTTGTATGGCCTGAAGCAAGCTCCTAGACAGTGGTACAAGAAATTTGACAACTTTATGCACAGTGCAGGGTATATTAGATGTCAGGCAGATCACTGTTGCTATGTCAGGCATTTTGACAATTCTTACATTATTTTGCTGTTGTATGTGGATGACATGCTTATTGCAGGGGCTAGTATTGATGAGATCAATAATCTGAAGAAGCAGATGTCAGAGCACTTTGCAATGAAGGATTTGGGAGCTGCAAAGCAAATCCTTGGCATGAGAATTGTCAGAGACAGAGTCAGAGGTACGTTGAGACTCTCACAGGCTGAGTATGTGAAAAAGGTACTCAGCAGGTTCAACATGGACAAGGCCAAACCAGTTGGCACACCCTTGGGAAGTCACTTCAGACTCAGCAAGAATCAGTCACCAGAGTCAGAGGAGGAACGAGATTACATGAGTAAGGTTCCTTATGCCTCAGCCATTGGTTCACTTATGTATGCTATGGTTTGCACAAGACCGGATATTGCCCATGCAGTGAGAGTTGTGAGTAGATACATGAGTAACCCAGGAAAGCAACATTGGGAAGCAGTGAAGTGGATTTTGAGGTACCTAAAGGGTTCCTCAGAAACCTGTTTATGTTTCTCTGGAGAGAGCTTGGAGGTGCAGGGCTATGTTGATGCTGATTTAGCTGGAGATATTGACAGCAGAAAGAGTACCACGGGCTTTGTTTATACACTTGGTGGTACTGCAGTGTCATGGGGTTCTAATTTACAGAAAACAGTTTCTTTGTCTACAACAGAAGCTGAGTATATTGCAGTGTCAGAGGCTGCAAAGGAGATGGTATGGCTACAAGGCTTCTTGGAAGAATTGGGTAAGAAGAATCAGAAAGGCACTCTCTACAGTGACAGTCAGAGTGCCATATTCCTTGCCAAGAATCCAGCATTCCATTCCAGGACCAAGCACATTCAGATCAGGTATCACTTCATACGGTCATTGCTAGATGACGGACAGTTGTTACTTGAGAAGATATGTGGAAACAAGAACCCTGCTGATATGTTGACAAAGGGTGTTACGCTTGAGAAACTGAAGTTGTGCGCAACTTCAGTTGGTCTTCTAGAATGAAGACAGGAGCAGTGAGTTGCAGAGGTGGAGGATATCATGTTTGAGGAAGACGAAGATACAGCGAGTGTACCAGTCTCCAAGTGGGAGAATTGTTGAGTGTTGTGGAGTCTGGTCCACACCGCTCGAGCGGAGGCATTGGCCGCTCGAGCGAAATCAGGCAGAGTCGAACGCTCGATGTCAGCTCGACAGTGAGCTCGAGCAGGAGGAGTTCGCTCGAGCGGAGGCATTGGCCGCTCGAGCGAAATCAGGCAGAGTTGAATGCTCGACGTCAGCTCGACAGTGAGCTCGAGCGGGATGCGGAAGGGAAGTTCGCTCGACGCGCGCTCGACACCCCGCTCGAGCGAACATGCGTTTTAGGGATTCCGCCGTTTGAACTATATCTATGATTTTTGCCTCTTTTGTCTGTAACAGAGCAGCTACGAAAACACTGCGGATGAACAGTGTTGTGACCCATCTTGTAGTGTGATTCCTCAATAATAAAATCCTCTGCAGCTCCCGTGGACGTAGGCAATTTGCCGAACCACGTATATCTTGTGTCGTGTGTGATTGCGTGTGTGATCGTTTTTCTCATTCGGTGTTATTTCAATTCATTGTCATCGTTTTTCACAACAACATGAAGTTGCTCACCTTCTTTAAATACATAAACAAAGAACGAATCAGGAAAGAAGCAACCAAAACCGACTGGATTATGCACGAATACAGGCTAGCTTCCGATTCTCAAGTAAGCTGCATGCATGTGTTCATATATAAATTACCCCATCATGAGTATTAATAATTATATAGAGTACTGTAATTACGCATGCACTGCTTTTATTCCCATTATATGTATACATATAGCTCCATGATCAATTAATTAAATGTTAGTTTCTATTTAATCGATCATTGACGTTGTTTTATGCAACTACGTGCAGTTTCAAAGCTGGACTTTATGCCGAATAAGGTACCGCGCGTGGTCATGATCATGTGCAGCACGGTCCGAGGACTGACCCATCAACATCGGAACAAACATTTTTGGATACGAGGATCACTGATATTCCGTCATTGGAACAAGCTACTAATTTTTCGGAAGTATCAATATCGGATCGATTACAAGCATTTTCGGGTACGACCTGGACTGATCCATCATCCGATCATCAACAAGCTGTTTCGAGAGCTGTATCAATATCGGAACAGCCATTGTCGGGTACGGGCCGGAGTGGTACTTCTGATCCATCATGGGAACAAGTTTCTTCAGAAGCACAAGATGAAATCGATGCCATTCTTAATATCCCCCCATGATGAGTTTCAAGCATTCCTGGAGAGTGTTTTAGTACTTTGATTCAAGTCCATGCATTCTTGGCGGCTTAATTTACCAGAAGCAGATCGAAAGTGTAGAAACACATGATGATTTTTATAATTATTAATTAATGTAATTAATAAGCTATTTTACGTATTTGATAAAAACTGATCTAAGAAGTCTTATTGATCTAAAATTATGTGTTTTCTGTAAATTAAAGACAAACCAAATTTTTTGTATTTGATTATATCTTGGTTTGTTATAAGTAGTTGAGAATCTCTGGTCTGTTCATTTTGATCAACCTAATTCTACACGTTCTTTGTATTTTAGTCCTTTTTCTGTAGAACCAATGCGTAATGGCTTTTTTATTCTTAATTTGGATATATAGAACTAATTTTTAATGTACAGAAATTATTATTCATTGCCCAAATAAGATTTAATATTCTTTTAGAATTATTATTTGCATGTGTCAAGTATTAATACAGAAGCCATATAATATTTACTTTTGGTCACAATTCCTTTTTCCGGCTATTAAAGTCGCCGCAAATAATCACAGACCAAGTGTTATGATCGAGCTTTTTTTCTCTAGCGAGAACAAATCACCCATAAAATTATTTTACTTTTCTCAGCGCCAATTAGTTACCTTAGCTCTCCAACTTTTGCGACTAATTCTTTTTTATTCATTGGATATATATATATAACTATTTTTTAATGTACAATCATTAATCCTTGCCCAAAAAAAGTTAATATTCTTTTAAAATTGTTCTTAGCAAGTGTCAACTAATGCAGAAGTCCTACATATAATACATAACAACATACTTTTTCCGGCATCAATTAACCATATTGTATAAATTAATAACGTTTATTTAAATGCCATCACTATTACGTTATTGGTGCATCGTATAAACTAACGGCATTTAAAATAGAAGTTTTTACCCCTTATCAGTTTTCAAGCAACTGACAGTGTCATTTTCACAACCAATACCTTCCCTACATTAGATAATTCCATTTCTATTGTGTTCCACTCCACCGTATACCATTCCATTTTACAATTACAATTAAAATTACAAGCAACCCAACAGATATATAAATGTAAAGCATCAAATATCTTTCATTTAACCCAACATTTCTATTTTGTTCCACTTGAACCACTCAATAGAATTTAGGGCTCAAAATACATTTATCGTAAGTTACGGCATCCAACTCCGCTCAATGGAATACTATAGGCATGTGCTCGTGACGACGGCAAGACGACCGCTCACGAGAGAGGAACGGTTAATGAGAACAGGCCAATAGAGACGACTCAAAGATAGAATTTACGAAGAAGATTCGAAGAATGAAGTGAGCTTAGTGAGGGGAAGAAGGAAGAATGGGGGTCCTTTATTTTGGACCACTCTTCTGAAGCAAACAACGTCGTTCCATATTAAATGGAACGGCGACGTTTAGTTAATTTTTTTGAAAAAAAAAAAAAATCAGATGTAAAACGAGGTCGTTTTAAATTTGTTTTTTTTTTAATAAAAAAAAAGGTCAGAGTTTGAAATTTGGAATTCGGAGTTCAAAGCTCTACCTCTGAACTCTGACTTTGACATACATTTTGGGAGGAGCTCCGACTCCAAATTCTGATTACTCCAACTCTATCAGAGTTGAAAATGGAGTGGAGGACGGACAGAGTCGGAGTGGCCGAAGGGTTTGCATATCCCTAATCATTAACTTAGGCATCAAAGTGGCCGCAGGCATTCAGTGCCACTCATCTTTGACTTGCAGGTTGAAGATCACATTCAATAGTAGGACACATCCTTTACAAATCCCTTCAACAAACCCACAGAATTGTAAAAATAAAATAAAATAATTAGAGAGGTCGAGACACTAATATGGCCTCCGAAAGCCATTTCAAATGTAAAGTAAAATAAAAAAGAATGTGGAGATATTAGAAATACAAAAATAATTTTTAAGATGACTTCACAGATCTCATAACTGCAAAAACGAAGAAGTATGTGGAGATGAATTTCGCAAGATATGATCGGAGAGCATTAGCAGTGAAAAATTGTTCAAAAGAAGCGTCTAGCATAGTCTAAACCATTTTTTGGCCATCAAGCAGAGAAAGAGAATGAGAGGTTCTAGCTTGTACGCATAAGATGGGAGACTATTTGACCGAAAATTTGAAAGAGAGTTGAGGTACTTGTATGCACAAGAGAGGAGACTTGAAAATTTGAGAGGGAGTTGACGAGGCGCTTGTACATGCACAGCAACACAAGAGATGAGACTTTAAATTTGACAGAATTTTTGAGAGGGAGTTGAAGGCATGAGGCACCAAGTTTAAATTTTCAACCTATTAGGCTTTTCACATTTTTCTCCATTTTATTATTAACATATTATTTATGCATTTTATATTAAGAGCCTGTTTCCTTTTGGTTTGTGAGATTTCCATGTTTGGAAATTTATATTACAGTTTTGATGTGGTTTATGGAAACCCATTTAGAATGAAAATCACATGCTTTTTTTATGAGAGGAAATTCATTAATCACATGATTTTTTTATTTGTTAAAATATAAACAATATAATTTTACAATACAAATAAAAGTTTAAGTTAATATAATTACCAGTACAAAACTAATAAATTTATGGCAAACAATTATATGTTATAATTACTGGGGTAATCAATATAAACCCGGAAAAAATATCTATTTTACTGGTACAACAAATAAGCGTCAACAATAATTTATATTTATCAGCACATATATACAAAAATGCCGGAAATGTAAACGTCGGCAAAACTTATTATTTACTAGCGCAAAATTAATGAATTAGCGGTGATTTTATAAACATCAAAACAATTATATATTTTTGTAGGCGTAACAATATAAATACCGGCAAAACTTCTTATTTATCGATGCAAACAATAAGCACCGTCAATAATTCATATTTACCGGCACATACAAAAATGCCGAAATATAAACGCCGATAAATTGGTTTTTTATTTTTTATTTTTGTAGATATATTATCATATGTGTGCTAATTAAAGGAGAAAATTCAATAATATTCATAAAATTGAGGGGAGGATGCATCTTAAGCTAGTTCTGCTGAAGAGGTTGGTAATTTGTTTACCAATTTATATAAGGAGTTATTTTCGTCTTCAAGTCCAAAGGATATTGGAAGTTGTATTAGTTCTATGATCCCAACAATCACTGAGAAAATTATTTCAATTTAACTAAGGAATTCACTGCTCTTGAAGTGAATGATGCTATTTTTCATATGAATCCATTGAGTTCTTATGGACCAAATGGATTTTTATTAGCTTTTTACCAAGACCATTGGAGTATTGTTGGGCAAAATGATTGTGAAGTTGTCCTCAAGTTCCTCAATTCAAATTGTGATATTGGCCACATTGATGATATTTATATAGCCTTAATCCCAAAGGTTAAAAGTCCAAAGAAGGTTTTAGACTTCAGGCCAATCAGTTTATATAATGTAATTTACAAAATTATTTCTAAAGTGTTGGCAAACAAATTGAAGATAATTTTACCAATTGTTATTTCCTCCACACAAAGTGAATTTCTTTCTAAAAGATTAATTGTAGATAATGTAGTGGTTGCTTATGAAACTATGCACTTGATGAATAGTAGGAGCTTGGAAAAAATCAGGTTATATGGCAATGAAGCTTGATATGAGTAAGGCATATGATAGGGTGGAGTAGGGTTTCTTAAAAGCTGTGATGATTTAAACGGGATTCAATGGAAGATAGATTGATCTTATTATGATATTGTTCTCCTCAAAGTTCTTTTAGACCAACAAGAGAGATAAGACAAGGTGATCCTTTATCACCCTATATTTTTATTCTATGCTCTGAAGCCTTAAGTAATTTGCTCAACAATGCCTATGCATCTACTGTAATCTCCAGTATCCAATAGCTAGAGGCCAACTTTGCATTAATTATTTTTTTTTTACAGATGATATTTTACTTTTTTACAAGGAGAATTCATTGAAGTGGAGCCGATTGATTGCAATACTTGACACTTATGAAAGGGCTTTAGGACAAAGACTGAATAAACCAAAAAAATCTATCCATTTCAACACCAATACTAGTAATGAGTTTAAGGATATAATTTTGAGTATTACTGAGTTAGATATACTTCATCCTATGAAAAATATTTGGGGCTGCAACTATCATTGGTAGATCTAGAGCCCAATCTTTTAAAAGCATCATGGAGAGAATAAGAACCATATTAAGCAATTGGAAGACAAAATTTTTATCACCAGTGGGTAAAGAGATTTTGCTCAAATTAGTGGTTCAAGTTTTGCCTACTTATAGTTTGGGTGTTTTCAAGCTTCCCAAAGTTCTACTTAAGGAAATAAATAGAATTATGAATAATTATTGGCAAGGACAACAGCAAAATAAAAAGAAGGACAACAACAAAATAAAAGGAAAATTCATTGGGTTTCTTCGAGTAAGATGGAAAATCAAACATAGTTGAAGGGTTAGGCTTTGGAGACTTGGAGAGTTTCAACTTGGCAATTTTGGCAAGTAAGGGTGGAGGATTATTCAAAGGCGTGATTCACTTGCAGCAAAAATTCTCAAGTCAAAATTTTTTTCAAAAACTTCTTCTTCCAAGCCAAAATTAGTTCAAGACCATCTTATATTTGGAGAAGCATCATGGTAGCTAGGCATATAGTGGAAGAAGGGTATTTTTGGAGGAGGGACAATGGAGAAAGTGTTAAAATATGGAAAGATAAGTGGATTTCTCAACCAACTACATACAAGATTCAAATTGTTGTTGGAATTTTTCGAGTTTTGAATGATGATGAATATGTGGATGCTATTATTAATTCAAACACTAAATACTAGGATGTAGATTTGATTGAAGAAATATGCTCTTATGATGAAGGTGCAATTATAAAGATACCTATTAATTAGGGCATGCTTGAGGAGTGAGATGAGATGAGAATTTTGTAAATATTAGTGAGATAGTTTGTAAATAGTAGTGAGATAGTTTGAGTTATTGTTTTATGGGATTTTGGGAAAGAATTGAGAAAACGTTAAATAAAAAATATTATAAAGCTAAAATATTGTTAGAATATAGTTTTTTAATATTATTTTTGTTTGGAGATTTGAAAATGTTGAATTGTTTTTTTTTTTTTTTTAAGTTTGGAAAAGTTATAATGATTAGTTTAAAAATGTTGTAATGATTAGTTTGAAAATATTTGTATTTGAGTAATGTTTGGAAAGGAAATGTGATGAGTTGGGATAAAATGAAATAAGATAAGGATTTTAGGATGGAAACTTTTTCCAAACAAGGCCTTAGTCTATCAAACTATCCAAATAAGGTAATATGGAGATGTACAACAAGTGGTCAATTTACTATGAAAAGTGCATAATATTTACAAAAAGAAATACTGGATTGAGCTAAAGGATAGTCTTCAAATTCAAGTTGCAAGGAAGAATTAAGTATTGTACAAAATCTGAAATTAAAATTCCTAGTATGGTGGGCTTGTTTAGAGGCATTACCTACAAATCCAAAACTCTTTTAGAAGGAAAATAATGAAGTCACCAAACTGTCCAATATGTTTAGAAGATGAGCAAAGTACTATCCATGTTCTTTGGGAGTGCATAGCAGTAAAGAATGTATGGAGTCTATGATCAAAGAAAATCCAGAAAAGCAGCTTGACAGCATAATGTTTTAATGCATATGTAGCCATGCATAATCTAGTTGGTGAAGAACATATGAAAGAAATAGTCTTGATAGCAATGAGACTTTGACAGAGAAGGAATGACTTTATTTTCAATAGCAACTTTTCCCATCAAATTTGGTGATGCAGCAATCAAAACAGTATTGATTTTAAGGAAGCTCAAACAGATTTTGTCAAGCCAGCAACGGGTGGAGAAAATTTGATGAATAGATGGAAGCCTCCTACTGGTAAATTATTCAAAATTAACTGAGATGCAGCACTTAATAAATCTCTTGGTAAAGTTGTTGTTGGCAATATAGTAAAAGATGGTGAAGGTAATGTACTAGCCACTACAAAAAGAATGCAAAGGTTGCGCAACCTGATTTTTTCTATAATCAATTGCTGGCTGAAGTTTTTAGTGCTCTTCAAGTCACAATTTTTGATAATGAGTTGGGCTTAAGAAGGATTATCTTGGAAGGTGACTCTCTCCGAGTTATTAATAACATCAAGCAACATGATACTCTTTGGAATAGTGCAGGTTTGATCATAACAAGTGTGAAAGATAAGCTTATACTATTTAATAAAGGGGTTGTTAGGCATGTTAGGAGATAAGCTAATATTGTGGCTCATTGTTTAGCCAAGAATTCTTAAGAGTTAAGAGGAGAATTCTATTGAGATGTAGGATTGTCCATCTTGTATTCTATCCCTTCTTTGATGGAGGTTCATTAATAAATATATTGATATTGATTCTTAAAAAAAAAAAAAAAAGTTTGTGAAAACCCTTTGTAGGTCTAACACTTATCGTATACTAATTTTGATGATTTTATATTTTACACCCCACAATTGTTTAATTTTCTCTCATCTAACTTAATTAGGTCATGAAGATTTTTGTCCATTGCCATTGGCGTGATGAAAACTTTTAGACCAATTAACTTATTTAAGAAAAAGTTTATTTATAAGGCGGTGTGGATAACAGATCTAGTAAAATATTTACATGGTATAATTTAATTGAAAAATACTACTCTCAATGAGAGTAGCTATTGAAAAAATAAAAAATTTATATGCAGTAACTTTTTTGCACTCCTTGTATACTCCATTGATGTAATTTGTCAAAATAATTATGTTATATTAAAAAAAGTGATGTAGTCAATCACTTCAGTGAAGTGCATAAAAGTAATTGTATGTAATAAAACTCTTAAAAAAACCACTGAAATGATTTTTTTTATTTTTTATTTTACTTAAGAATCAAGAAAGTGGTTTTAATGACTATGAATTTTTTAAAAATATTTAAACGGTTTAAAAAAGTATCTGAAAAAATAAAATAAAATAAAAATTACGTTTTTTTGTGAGAATTCCCGATGGGTGTAACATTGCCCAATTTAATTTAGTAGGTAAATTTTAAGTTTTTTTTTTTAATACAATTAGGATAGGGGTTTTGAACTCATGATTTCTATTTGAAGAACCGGGCCGTATACCATCAAGCGATCAAGATTTTGACATAAATTTTAAAATTTGAATCTTATAAATCAAATATTACCATTTAAAGTAGATAATATATTCTACATATCAACTTAAAAATAGAATAAATTTTTATTTAATGATAGTACTACATCAAATAGGAAACAAATTAAACAATACCATTTTTTTCAATGAAACAAGTCTAAATTAAATCATAGAAAATATAATTGGACAAAACATTTTTTTTTATAGAAAAAACATATAATTATTTGTTCAAATTTAAACGACCCCGTAGGTTAAAAAAAAAAAAAGGGACCCCGTAGGTAGAACAAACATAACCGATGCCGTATTCCGTTACATCCAGTCCCCAGCCCTTTGGAAACGGCAGCGCATGTCATCTGACTCGACTGCTTGTCGCGACAATTTTCTTTTTGAAAAAATATAATTGTAAGTATAATTATGTATTAATTTATATATTAATATAATATAATTAATTAAAAGTAAATTTTATTTAAAATAATATTAATTTAAATTTTAAATATAAATAAATTAATATTGATAGATATTAGTATGCGAGTGTTTATACGTAGCAAAACTCTTTCTTCTTATACCTCTTATTCATTCACCGGGTCCTTGAAACTGCGAGTGGGAGAGTGTTTTTAATTTTACAGAAAGAGAGATGGGGTTGTTGATCTATATCTGTTCTTTGGCTCTGCTAGTTTCTCTAGTACCTCTGGGTGTCGCAAAAGATCAACTGAGCTCAAGGGAGTGCGAGGATCTGGGTTTTTCGGGGCTTGCTCTATGCTCTGATTGCAAGACTTTGGCTGAGTATGTCAAGGACCAAGGTAAACCATTTAAAAACCCATTATTTAAGCGAATTGGCGGGTATGTCTTCTATTAATTGGTAGCTCTCTCGAAAAATCATATATGTTTTTATTTTTAGGAGTCGTTATAACATTTTTGTCAGTCTGGATTTATGTAGTTCACTGGGCTTTCAATATTCTATTGTGGTATTGTTTTTTTCTTGCCTTGGATTTGTAATTTGTTTCTTTTTTTCCTGGATTGTGGAATGTTAGTTTTGTTTATGAACTCTTATCATTTCCTTTGGTTCATATTAAGGGTGTTCGTTGACTATTAATTATGAGGTTTTATGGGATTTTAATAGTCTTTCTCTTGATTATCATTCATGTAAGTTTCTTGGTTTTCAAGTTTATGGGGTGTTATGCTTGATTTTGGCTTGGAATTTTAGGTTCTTAATGGATTTGTATTGTTGTATTGAATGCTAGCCAGCATTGTTTATCATTTCTATGATTTTGGTCTTTTGGGATACCTGTTGATCATTGGTTTTGCGATTATCTGGACCTTTAGAGATTTATATATTAGGCACTTGCGTGTTTTGTTTCCCAGCGATTATAGTGTGATTTTGGGTGATAATAATGTGTTCTGCTGTTGGTTTTTTGGATTTAAGTCGAATACGTGGAAGACTTCTGAAGTAATGGATGGATACCTTTTAGTCTTATAGAAGTAATACTAAAATCTCAACTCTCGGTTTTGGTTTAGCAGAAAAATCTTTCTCTACACAGTTTTATAAGATATAAATCTCTGGTGAAATCTTTGAATTGGATAAAAGTCTAAAGACATGTTTTCTTCCTCAAGCAGACTGAAAAAAGAAATTGTAACAAAATCTTTTACAAGTAGAACTTGCAACTCATTAGTCTAGGTGCAGGGTGTTTATCATTGAACATATAACTTGTCTGGAGATTAGATGATGGGACGTGAACAGCTTCTATACATGAAGGAGACAACCCACATTTATAAATATACTGATTATTAGGTTGTTCCTCGACACTTTGACTTCTGACTCAAGTTATGCCCTAGGGATTCTCCATAAATAAGACTTGTTGCTACTACTGTTGTTATAGATGTGCTAACATCTGATTTTGGCTGTAGATTTGGTATCAGACTGCTCGAAGTGTTGCACTGAGGATTCTGATGATTCCATTAGCAAGGTATGAATAATATTTCCAGAATTCTAGAAGCCAAAAGTGATAGTTTCATTTAATATATTTTTAGATTCACTTGAGCAAATTTTGCTAACCCGAAATCAGTCAAAAGACAAAAGATTGATTAGGTAAACATTGATGAAAATAAGACAACAGGTTAAACTGTCAGGGAACTGGCATGACTGACGACACTTATTTTGTCCGTTCACTCCTCTTTTTTATTTTTTATTTTTGATAGGTCTCCACTTTTTTATTTTCTTTCCCCTTAAATTATGAATACGTAATTTAGCTTTAAAATTTTCAGTCCAATCTTTAAGTAACAATGTCCTTTAATTATAAAAATGTAAATTGAAGTTCAAGATGCTAAAACAAGAAAAAAATGCACCGTGGATGGCTGTCTCAATCATACTTCCTTTCTGGGCCTTCTTGTACCTTCTAGCACCTTTTAGCCATGTGTTAAAAAATTTAATTGATTGGACGCTTGGATATGTATTGGGTATATTGAGAGTTTGAGTGTATCAGAAAGGTCTCTTTACAACATGAGTGTACATGCTACTTGTCTAACTCGCCCTCTTTCAAAGATCTTTTCAACTTCACGTGCATCATGTTCCAAATCACCATGTCTTTACCCGCATCATTTTCCATCTGGAGCCGTAAATCTTCTTGACTTTTTATTTTTATTCATTTACTCCAATGGAAGGAAAAAGATGCTGTAGTTTAACTCTGTGGAACTGCAGATTACCTATTCTGGTGCTGTACTGGAGGTATGCATGAGGAAACTGGTTTTCTATCCTGAAATTGTGGGCTTCATTGAAGAAGAGAAGGATCAGTTCCCTTCAGTAAAAGTTCAATATATTTTCAATTCTCCACCAAAGCTGATCATGCTTGATGAGGCAGGCCAACACAAGGAAAACATAAGGTTAGCTTTCTTTTGTTAGTGTCAACTGTTGAGCACTGGTCTCTCCACTGGATGGATAGAAATTTTGGTTGAGAGATTTGCTTGACCTGATTGATGATAAGGGAGTGATGATGCTGAAATTTGTTTAATTTGTATATGTATAAAAACCTCGCTGCTTGGTTATAACCCCTCCCCCTTCGTTAATCCCCAGTATGTCATGCACCAAAGACTGAGCTCTATGTTACCCAGCTGATGTTTTCTGCCTGGCTCGTGTCAAAGTGTCAGAAACATTTGTTTTCCAAAATTTCTATCATTATAGAGTTCCTAGATTTTCATATCCTTTACTTTGTTATTGTCATGTTAATAGGGGCAGGTGCGGTAGGGTGTTTTGAGGGGTTTGGAGAGTCGGGAGTTGTCCATGCCATGTTGACACGCCATATTTGGGTAAATCAAAGATGGAACTGACAGATCTTGCCTTGATCTGATATCGGTAGACAACCAAAACATGTACCTTAGAAATTAGACAGCTGCAATTTTAGATTTTGATGTGGCTGCCGTACAGTGGCATTTTAGGTTGAGATCTCGTTTTAGTCCAATTTTGGCACAGAAAACACAATTGTCTGGTTTTAGTTTGTTCCAAGTGAATAACGGGTATACGTTAGGTCTGAGTTATTCTACATACTTCTCTTATTGGATCACTTTTTTCCCTTATCACAGGATCGACAACTGGAAACGGGAACATATACTGCAATTCTTGAGAGAGAAGGTTAATCCCACTTCAGCAGACTGAGTTCTTTTTTTTTTTTTGTCTCTACCCTTCTGTGTCCTGATTGTTACAGATGTCCAGATTCCTTTTCTTAGAATTTAATAAAAATGTAGACGATAAGAATGGAAACATCATATTTTCGGGCTCCTTTCTTTATATACAAAAGATGTGAACTACACAAATGAATTGTATTGATGAAAGCTGCCTCTCTAAACCATAGCTTGGATTTGGTGGAAGATTCCGAGGGTCCATGAAGACCCGACATTAGTAATTTAGTGTTATCCTGCTTAATTTCTCTTCTCAAAATTAGCATTCCATTCAGAGTAGCTGGATCTGGGTAGGTTTATTCGTCTGTAGCTGGGCTCCATCAGAATGAAAGGTTTTCAACTAATAGATCCACCTATAATTTCCATTCTCCGGTTTATCTGTTCAATCATTGAATATTGTTCTGGGCAAATGGCGTGAGCTACAAAGCTGCATGAAGCATCAGCAGCTAGATAAATTGGATCTCTGTTCCCAGTTTTATTGTGGTGATGACAAAAATGCACTAGTCTAGCAACAAGTTCTAGGCAGACAAAAAGAGAAACAACAAGTTCTAGGCAGACAAAAAGAGAGAAATAGTATCCATTTAGTGATAATGAAATAACCCATAACTCTCTACATTTTAAACTATATGGATGCTATTCATTTAAGTTGATACCTTCTCTGTCAAATGTGGTAACAAGATAGAATAATGACCACTATTCTACTACAATTTTACTATTTTTTTTATTTTTTATTTTTTATTTTTAATGATTAAGAAAGCGACTATTAGTAAAATTATATATTTTTAAAATTTTTTTTAATGATTAATATATTAAAAAATAAAAAATAAATAAATACACTACAAGTAGTAAAGTGGGGATATACCATCCTCTTATTTTTGGATCAAAAAATAAAAGAGGAGGATGGAGATTGGACATTTGATAAATGGCGTCACAACGGGAACTGCTTTGATCACTCAGGCAAAGAAGTTACGTAAAATGATATTCCCCCCTCCATATATTCATAAATAAATTAATTATCATCATCCTTATACAACTCAGGTTTTTCTAAATATACATTTTCGCATAATCAGTAGAGAGATGATACACATTCGATACTAGGAAGCTTCTACCATTACCAGCTTATAATCAGGATGTTGAGGAAATTGCTTTCCCACAGTTCAAAAGATAGCCTATTCACGCTCCAGATTTCCATGGATACGCCGTGCTGAAGTTTTCGGTCACTAATTTGCCTCTGCCCAACATAATATTTGTTGCACAGTAAAAGTTGGTTACCCTTTACACCACCATTCTAGCCGCATCAAAACCCTTGCGGTCTCTGTGCGACGTATTGCCTCTCAATGGAATTGAGAAATAGCCTTCTCAAACTTGGGAGAAGTAGTCTTGATAGGGGCCCAGATATCTGCACCATTGCTTCGAGCAACTCCAGCTGTGCAAGAGACTGGAACAAGACATAAACCTTTGCTTCTCAAACTGTATGGTCCTAATTCCTGGAGACAGAAAAAACACTGCCTTTATATTCCTGTCATTCCTTTTCTCCAACTATGCTCAGTTATATGGCATTTCTGAGATTGGAATCAAGGATTCAAGGGCATGTTGAATAGCCGAGCATCTAAAATCAGATCAGATTTTTCTTTATTTTTTTGTCCAACAACCTAAAATTGCAGGCATGACCAAATTATTTATTATAGGGAAAATTTGTATACCACCAATCCTAAAGCAATCCAGTACCATCATTTGCAGTAATTGTTCGGTTTCCTATTTTGGAACTGTTGTTTTAACTAATTATGTAAGTACTGTTCCAAGTACCATAAAACACCCTTTATCAGAGCTGCTTCGGAGAAAAATCCAAATTTGACCATTCAGTGTTTAGTATATCCTACAAATGTTCTGCTAATGGATGGCTCAAGCTCACCTGCATTACACTTGGGGTACTTTGGAGGTATGGAGCACTCAACACCTGAAAGCACCGATAAAAATCAAAAAGCAATGAGACCAAACTGAAATCTGTCAGCCATATCTTCAAATAATTAGATACAGATGTCTAGTAGTTCAATCTTCAAACATCAAACTTTAGCCTCATGTAGTTTGGATCTCTCAAAACAGTTTTTAATGGATACAGATACAGATATGATCAGTAGCCCAAGAGTCCAAACAAAACTCTATCACCACAAAGATGGTTGCATCCCTCAATAAAACAGTTTTTGATGGAGCAACCCTTGGGCGATGATTTTTAATCTTTACTTAGGAGATAATCCATGATGGCACAACCCATAATAAATTGTCTATTTGCTTTATTGGACATGGCCAAACAAGTCCAGCACATCTCAAAGTTGGACAAACAAGATTTTCTACAGGATAAAACTTTCATCACTGTAAAACAAGACAACAAAATGGTCACAATCTAGGGAAGTGCTATCACGTGTATGCTATAGATGGGCTACTAATGATAGTTCAGAATTAAACGATCCTAGTTAATAGATGGGCTGCTAATTATAGTTCAGAAAAACAAAGCAGGAAAAGAACAAACCTTAACTTGTTCATGAAGGAACTGTATGTATTCCATTGCCTCCAAAAGGACAGAAGCTGTATCTGTCTGCAGTCAAATCAGAAAAGCTTTAGAAACAACATCAATGGTGAACAACTCTATCAGGGAGAGCTTTAATGGATGAGCTATAACCTAGAAAGAGAACAATGTGTCCCCAAGTAACATCTTTCTTTTTTCCCTAGGGCATCCCTCAATAGCATGCATCTTAACAACATTACTATAATTTAATGTTTTCTTTTCACAAACTCAGTTGGAGATGAATATCCTAGAACTGATCTTTAAAAGGATCCATGCTTTAATTACAATGTCAATTTTCTGTATTACCTTCCCATATGGTGAAACAAGCTGTTGCAGAGTCACAATTCGCTCGCCAAGTTTATCCTTCCTCTCCTATTGTTAAAGTGAGAAAATAAAATAGTAAAATAAGAAAAATAAACACACCAACAAATTACAGATAGTATGCAATAGGGTGAATTGAAGCAGCTCCAAAAGGGACTCAAAATTGCACTGGGATAAATTCTCAACCACCTTCAAGAAATGCTTTCAGATTTCCTCTAGAATAATTTAGCCAACGTGACTGTTTCAGCCACGTGGCCTTTTGGCATTCCCTTTATATTTGCTAGTTATGCCACTTTACTTTTGGAACTGCATATATTCTGCTGGAAAACCATACTCCAACAAAGAAATATAGAAAACGAAAATGGAAAAGGAGATGAAGAAACCTTGGCAGACAAATCAGCCTTATGCCGTTTGGATGTAAGAGAAGTGAGACTTGTCTCAACAGAACAGGGGCTCCTTTTGTGTTCCGTCATCTTTCCTAACTCTATCCCTTCTTCTCCCTAGTTTGAAATAATATAATAATCACTCGGTGAGATAAGACAAAAGGCAACAAGGGCAAAAAACTTGCATGTCCATAATCCGCTTGAAAATATATATAAATCTAAACCCAATAACCAGTATCTTAACTTAATTTATGTTCATATATTTTTCATAATGGAATGATATCTAGACTAAAGGGAGAATGCGCCTATGTGCTTGCCGAAATGTTATACCAGCCCTTCAATCAAATTCTATAATGCTGACTACAGAAGTAATTCAAACTACCGTGAATAAACTCATATTCCAATAAATTAAGTCTTTTCTTGTTTGCATGCGATACCGGTAACACAGAGTAACCATGTAATATGACCAGAATCATTTATACAATATTATGACAAATCAACAATGGACGTATTCTTCATAGTTTTGGAATTTCTGGAGTTTTGAAATTTGGAGCCAGTCATGGTTAAGCAAGTGAGACTGCGACTGATCTGGGGGGCAGTACTCCATAAAATGAAAAACAGAAACCAAACTCGGAAAAATTAAATTAAATATCTGTGGGAAAGCAAACTCTTAATGGAAGTCCCAAGAAGCAAATGCATTTTGCTTGAGACCTCAGCTAGGAGGAAAGGTCCATCTTCACCTCAAGATATGTCACACCCGCGTGTCCAATCAGTCCTAGTAAACAGGCATGATCTACACCGGTACACCTTGCAAAAATCCCAACCCGTGTGGTAATGCCCACAATAATAACAGATTAAAGTTGACCATCCAATGTAATTGACTTTACTTTAAGAAGCATCCCCGAAAGAGGATAGCCATTTTTAGCCAATTATAAACCAGATTGGCATTCTCAACATACCTTAAAAAATCAAATTTTATATGAACCATACACGAAACCATGCAAAACAAATCATAACATTACAAAGTTCATATCTTTAAAAACAAGGTATGAACCATTTTGGTCAGAGGCTAACCACCCTCAATTTAAAACATCCTGTAATATACTTCTATCTGATATTATCAAAAAAAAAAAATCAAATATATATAGATTATATAATATATATATATATATATAATCATAATTAATTAATAGTAGGCTCCACAAGCAGACAACGGGACCATGAATCCATGAAGAACAGATCACCTACACTCACAATTAATATAATACGAATTTATGATACAAAACAATTTTATAATATATAATAGTAAGAAAAATAAATAACAAAGGACGCTTACAATTGCTAAAGACAATTGCTAAAGCTAATTCATCATAGCAATCAGAATCACTGAGTTCTTTCAACTTGGCGAGGGGTCCATGGTTTGATTAATTACACCACACCAATGAGCCAATCTAACAATTAATTGGGGTTTCCTTATATGATAAAAGATCAGATGAAAATAATTAATAAATCTTTTGGGGATAGGATTGGGAATAAACTGGATTAAAGAAATTGGGTATGGTGGGACCAGATTAAATATTAGACAATGCATGAAGGAACCGTAAATTAATCCAATTTTGCACATAAATCAGCCTTCCCACCTTTATTTAATAGCCAGAATAATATGTTAACGAATACCAAAAAGTAAAGACAGCAAGTAATCCACAAAGCGAGAGTATGTCCAGAGAATGTCATGAACACCACCCCTACCATCACTTATTTCAAAATAAGAATAAGCAGGAGAGAGAGAGAGAGAGAGAGAGAGAGAGAGAGAGAGAGAGAGAAGAGAGAGGGGGGGGGGGGGGGGGGAGGAAGATAGAGAGATGAAAGAGTGGCAGAGGGAAGTACTTTGATCGCAAGGTTAAGAGGGGAAGATTAATAGTGATAATTAGGAACATAAAATTTATCAACAAAAGGAATATTTAACATGAGTTTTACTTTTATCATGTGAAGCAAGTTAATTACAACAAAACAAAAGAAACTAGCGGAGAAAATGAGAGAAAATAAATGAAAGGTTTAAAGCTTTGAGTACTTACAGGGTACTTAAGAGTCTGCATTGCAAGGAGCTCGCGATCGTCTCCAACTTTTTACTCCAAACCCTCCAAGACCCACCACAGATGTCACCCAATCTAAGGACCACTTTGATTGAAACCCAAATAAATGTTTCTTATATTGATGTTCCTACTTACTATCCCCGTCCAACTTCCAAAACCAAAAAAATAAAACCACTCTTTCTTCTCTTCGTCTCTTTCTCTCAGTGTATTAATTAAAACTTCTGCTAGAGTTTGTTGGGTTTTCAAGTTGTAAAGTCGTGGACTTTAAGCACAATCAGCGTACATGGTTTTCACTGAATCAGCCACATACTTTTTTTTTTCCCCCAAAGTTCCAAGAATTCGCTGAAAACATCAGAAAATTTGCAGGCATATGATACTAAAAGGGGAAAATAGTCCGAAAACGATTCCGAACGATGACAATGGTCGGACAGTGGGAAAGAACGAAACGAAGAGAGAGAGAGAGAGAGAGAGAGAGAGAGAGAGTGTGTGAGGGAGCTTGTGTAAAGAAAGCTGAGGGAGAGGGCCGGAAGTAGGGGGAGGTGAAGGGCATCTGAAAGGGTGTTATAAAGTTTTTTTTCAAGTTAATAAAAGGCTCGGAAATTAAATTTATATAGATATATGATTATTTATTTGACAGCTAATATACAACCGTGTTGAGAGAGAGAGATTGAAAGTAGTTAATTTAACCATAGATGAAGTCACTGTCCTAACTATGGTTCAAAGAGGCTGGAGAAAATAAATTTTAGTTAATTAATTTTTTCAAAAAAATAAAAATGTGTGTAAGCAATTCAATTCTTGTGGCTTGGCTTGTGAGTTGTGATGCTTTCTGCTTGAACTTAGCTCTTGGAGAAAAAGTCAAAGTTCACAATCTGCCATATAAATGCAGCTTCATCTCTCATGTACGCTTGAAATTAAAGAGAGAAAATATTGCCCGTTTTCTCGTCATTCAATGTAAAGATGGAAAATCTGGGATGCTGTACTTGTCCCTTTAATTCAATAAAGAGAGCTCATCATTTTTTTAATCAAAGCTGCTGTAAAAATAAATAAATTACAGATATAAGGTAGGGAATCGAATGTTTCAAACAAATATTCATTGAAGAAGTGACAACAACATTCTGGAATCTGGAGAAAGATGTGAATAATATATATATATACATATATATATATATATGAGTGCATAGGTATCGTATTCTCTTTAAAAAAAAATTAAGTAAATATAATTAATTTTTTAATAATAAATTTTACTTTTTTTTTAAATAATTACTTGCTCCTTGGACCACACTTTATAATTATACATAGAATTATATATATATATATGATAATGAAGGTGTTAAAGTAAGGGATTGCCAAAAGACAGTTTGCTGTAATGTAATTAATATATCGATTAGTTGTGATTAAAAATTGTAATTAGTAAAAAAATACTGTAATTATCTGTTTTGGTAGTTTCGTTATAGAAAAATTTTGGTCTTTAATGACATTCAAGAGAACACCCAGAGAGAGCATGGCATACAAACTACCATGTATTAATCTTAAAAATATATATTTTATTATAAAGTCTATGTAAAACATACCTATAAAGTGGTTATATGATATAATTTAATTTTGAAGATTAAAACTGAATGATTAATGCTACTTTACATCTAATTTATACAACTCCCTTTATCACGTACGTGGCTAATTAAAAAAGTTCAAAAATATATATTCAAAACAAAATTATGCCCAAAAACATAAAAAATTATAAGTTTATTACTATTTTATGTTGTGCTTTTTATTTTTTAATAAGTCACGTGACACCGCAACAATATGGCAAAGTGGATGGTATAAATTATAGGACATAGTAACATTACTCTATTTAAATATTACAAATCAAATCTTACTATATAAATCATATGACCATAGTATGCTCTACACACCGATTTGAAAATATAATTACTCTTAATCATATAAGTTGCAGTTGAGTGATTATGCCATTAAACTACAATATATTGATCCGTCAAGAGTAAAACCTGTTCTTAATTTATCATACTTGATTTTAATTAGATACCAAAACTTAAAAGATAACAATAATATCAATGGATGTTTGCATAATAAAGTCATATATATAGAGAGAGAGAGAGATCTTATTTAGTTATTAAGTAATTTTAAAATACGGATAAATAATATTCTCACTAATTTCAGATTTACTATTCTATAATCTTCCAACACCGACACGTGCAATTGTAACTCAATGTCGATGGCATGTACGGTTCGTGGAACATGCATAACGAGTGCAACCACTTTTCACGACGAGAATATTAGAAGTGTAGCCTACGTTTGAGGTGGTGAGACAATGCTTGCTTGCTTGGCTATTCCTAAGAAGACTTTAATTCTCGTAAATGACATTCAAAGTAAGATGCTGCATTGATAATTGGATCAAGCATGCATCTACAAAGCATACTCTTGTAAATTTGGAGAAGATTGCTTAAAATTTTGTATTCGTCGAGGTTTAAAGATCAGGACAATCCCACCATCTATTTATGTTGTTTATTGGGAAAAATGAGTTTTAAGACTAGTTTAGTTACATAAATCTAAACTATCTAATTTCATCTCATATAATCATTATAAATTTTTTAAATTCTTACATAAAATATAATAAATAATTTAATTTTTTTAGATTTTAAAACAAAATTAATATTAAAAAATATTTTATAATAATATTTTATTTAACTTTCAACAAAACATCTCATCTCATATTATTTGAACTGTATAACCAAATGAGACCTTACTTTTAATGTATACATAATAAACGGTAATATATATCTTAAATTGTAAAATTTAAATTATAAAATTTATATATTAAATCAAATTATATCATTCTATTAAACATATTCTACGATTTGAGAATAAATTTATATCTATATGTGAGAGAAAACATGTTACATGTAATCACCCTATCCTATAATATGCTCCTTTTTAACTATATTTCCTTCTAGACATTATTGTTAGTTTATTGATGTACAAGGCATTCCATCAATTGATGAGTTGTCGGATTTAACAGATAGGACATTCTCATCTGTTAGCTTGAATGACTAGACAATACTATACTTGAATGACTTTTTCTTTTTTCCTTTCTAATCATTCTGATTGAATTAAAGGGAAATGCCGGTGAGATTGGCTGTCGAAAAAAAAATTCGATTTTTTATATATTTAATTATGAAGAATGTATTTTTAAATAAATAATAAATTTTGTTTCCTTGTTAAAATGTGTAGAGGGGTTTAAAAAATTTTGAAAAAAAAAAGGAATTGCACTCCTTAGCACAAAAATTCGATAGGGATAGGGCTCTCAGTCGCCTAGCACTAACCGAACACTAAAAGAAAAATGGACTTAGTTATTAATAATCTTTTTATTACATTGATTGTAAAAATCTATTTTTCTTATAGTAAAAATAAAATAACAAAACATAAAACTAAGTACCAGACAATTCCAGATGCTACCAAATGCAATTCAATCAAGTTTGGTTCAAATTATAGAATAGAGCAATGATATATATAAAACTATTTAACAATTTTTAATATAATCAATATTTATGTAAAGTGATGTTATTTTTATAAGTTATTTTATAAAAATATCTTTAATTTAAGACATATTTGTATAAAAAATTATAAAAAAGATTGTATATTTATCATTTTCCTATTTATAAAAGACTGATAATATATAAACTCAACTCGACTTGAGGGGATTATTCGAGAGTTCCAACCAATAATGTTGTTTTTATATATGTCCAAACTTTACTCGTAGCTCAAGAGTTATAATCGAATCAAACCTACTAGTAGATTTTGTTAGCTTTTAGATTTAACCTAGAAAATGGCACAACTAAATTTGAACTAACATTTCAAATCCATGACGTTATTACTAAAATGCATGCTGGTGCTAACTATATATATATATATATATTTTATGAAACATTAATATCTTATTAATTATCAATATTTTATCTCTTGACACCCAAACATTAATTAGAGGTTGTTTGAAAGATGTGACGGTTTCATCTTATTTGATCTCATATCGTTCATAAATATAAATATTTTTCAATTTTTTCATATAATCATTAGCTAATCAATATAATTTTTCCAAACTTACAAACAAAACATAAAAATAGCTCAACTTTTTTCAAATTCTAACACAAAAATAATATTTTTATTATACTTTTCCCCTCTCATTTTTTAAAATTCCATGAAACATCATATAACTCAAATCATTTTACTACCATTTACAAATCATTTCATTATTATTCACAAATCTTTCATCTTATATATCTCATTCTCTAAGCATTCCAATGTTATGTTTATTTATCGAGGAGATCTCAAATTATTTGAATTTATTTGTGAATAGTTATATTTTGTGACTTTCATTAAGATGTGTTTAAATGTGTGGCGTATATACATTTGAATATAAGAAATAAATTAAAATATATTTAACTTTTTATAAGAAGTTAAAAATATAATAAGTTTTATTAATAAATAATTTGAAATAAATTGAAATGAGTTTTACGTGATTGGCCTAGAACGAAGAAGAGAGTGGTTGGTTTTGGCAAATAACACGTTCTTAGAATTTCTATCCAAACATAGCCTTTTGTCCCCCTCACCAAAAACTTCCTCCCAACAAAACTCATAGGATGAAGGGAGACACTTCATTTTCACCGTGTCATAGTTTCAATATCCGTCCTTAATTTCCTAGCCTTTCCCTCCTTTCACATTTTCGCTAACTTTCTCGTTTTCTCCAACCCTTTAGAGACTAGAAGTCTAGATCTATGGTTCTTGACTCAGTACCATCTCTTTATATGCTTCCGCAATTACTAGCAAACCCGCCATTCATTCACCAACCCCACCGCCGAACCCCCTTTAATTGTTTTGCGTTCTACCTTAGTTTTTAGTTTTATTATTATTTTTAAGGACATTGAACACTAATATTCTCGCCCCAAATATTCTCACAATAAGATAACTATACCTTTAAATTATATAATATGATAAATACATTTGAATTATAAAGTCACGATAACGATAATATTTTGTGCACAATAACACATTAATTTAATAAAGAATGTTAAAATATACATGACTTTAATAACATATAATAAACAACCCCTTTAAAAAAGGTAAGGTAGCAAATTTACGCTTTTGACAATTGGAAAGAAAAATGCTTTTGACAATCGGACTTGTCATTCAAACGAAAACGAACCGAATCTGAAAAGAATAAGAGATGCATTAATTTGGGCGGCATACAAATAGTCATTGATCATCTTAATAACGTTGAAATAAAAAGCAAATTTTATTGCTTTTTTGACAAATGGATCGACGCGTGTATTTTGGCAGAAAAAAGTGATGGTGGTTCCAAGTTAGATCCTTGAATTTGTCGCTGGATTTTCCGAGTAATTTGGCATGGGATTCAGCTTGAAATGGAAGTTTTTTTTTTTTTTTTTCGACAAAGCAAGCATATTATATATTAAGGCATAAGGTAGAAAAGCGGTTCAGCAGCAGTCATGTATATAATCAGGGGAATCTTTCTTATTATGAAAATTAAGTAAAGACGGTGGAATAGAGATGAGAGGTATGCTTCTAAATATTTTGTTGGTATTGCTTATTGTGTAATGGAATGTACACATCGATTTATATTTCGATATATTTTTCTCATTTTCTAATTTTGAAATGACTTTAAAGCTAGTTTGGATGATAGGTTGAGTTGAGATTAGTTGAAATAAAAGTTTAAAATATTATTTTAAGATTTAAAAATTAAGAAAATTATAATAATTAGATGAAATGAATTGAGTTGAGTTGGATAACCAAACGGCACCTAAAGCAAGCCTGATATCTTGGATGATTGGCTTAGCTAACTAGTATGGATTGATGCTTAAATCCTTAACTGCCTGTAATGTATTTAAGGAGTGTCCAGCAATTACAAGCTTGAAATGGAAGCTAATTATGACTGCAAGCTTCCTATAAATTTAAGAGTTTTGATACACACAAATCGGTGTATTATCATATAATTTATAATCGGATCTATTAAAGTTTCTTTAAAAATTAAAACATTAATATTATTTTAACATAATTGATATGAAAAGTTTTCACATTAACAATGTGTTGGGTGTACAATTAAAAGTTTTCTCTAAATTTAAATACGATTTTAAGAGTTATGTTGTTCGAATTCTAGAAGTTCGAAAATAAAATTAATATCTATTCAAATTTTAAAACTCAATAAAAATTATAGAACCCAAATTAAATATTTATCTTTTTTTACTTAAATCTTAAAACTTGAATGAAGAATCTTGATATGGTACGGTGAACATTTATTTATCGTTGAGAATTATTTATAATAATACTAAAAATTCAAAATCGTAGAATTATTTATGATAGTAACTCATGATCAAATATAAGTTAAGTAGTCAAAGAATTTGGAATAAATTTGGAATATGAACCGACAATAAAAATATAAAAATTTATTTGTACAAATTTTAAATAGATAATTCTTATATAAGATCCCGTAAAAGAGTGAATCTTACTTTAAAAATATATATAAAAAATTATTCTTTATTAATAAAACTCATTTTTTTATTTAAAAAAATATATATAAAACTTGCCACTCAAAATATAGCATATCCTCATTTGAATTGAGAAGTGATCTTATCTTATTTTATATCATTTTATCTCATTATCATAATTTTTTAAAATTTTTATATAAAATATAATAAATAATTTAATTTTTTAAAAATTTTTTAAATCTTAAAATAAATAAAAATATTTTTTTAACTTTTAACTTTTATTTAAAAATAACTCGTCAAAATTTAGACGAAGCCGGATCCACCACCAAATCTACCACTCTCTCTCCCCAGTACGCCAAATGATTTTGACTTATGAACAGTACTATTTCCTACAATTCTAACAGGGTAACTACACACGTCACAGACCAAGCTGCTGGCTCAACTTAGCTATACACCGAACCGAGCCGAGCCGAGCGACACTCACCGTGGTCTCCGGTTTTATTTTTTTAATAAATAAAATCATTTTTTTATTTTATTTTTAGAGAAATGTTTGTCTGCTTTTGGCGGGAAATCGCTGTCAGAGCAGTTTCCGCATTCAGGTGGAAGGTTTTCTGACAGCGGGTCCCACTCATGTTGTCGGGACCCACCATCTTTCCTCACCTTTGATTCCCCCAAATCCTTTCCCAATCTCCGCCCTATCCATCCCTTTTTTCCGCTAAACTTACTTTACGAATTCCGTCCGTGAGCTTGGATTTCTGGTCCTACTTGTGTACTCGCTATCTACGCTCTCCGCGTGTTATAAACGGCACGTGCCACTCTCGGAGGCTGGCTTGGACCGTCACCGTCTAGAAGAGAGAGTAGATGCAAGTCGCGAGTAGAGTTGGGGGATGTGGGGCCCACGGCACACTGCGGCCGTGCGCCAAAAAGTCCACGAGGAGGAGGATTTAGTCATTAGTGGGACCCACGCGGTTTTGCTCTTTGTCCTTCGGGAGTACTTCTTCGGACCTATGTGGGAGTGGGAGACGCATAGGATAGGATTGGTGCCTAGGCCCTAGGCCATAATAAATATCGAGAATTTATTTATCTAAAATATCTTATTTTATTTTATTATTATAATTATTATAATTTTTTATATAAAATATAATAAATAATTTAATATTTTTAAATCTTAAAACCATATTAACATTAAAAAATTATATTATAATAATATTTTATTTAATTTTAAAAAAATCTTATTTCATCTCATCTATATAACTAAATGATATTATTTTTTCTTAATAATTTTAAGTTGAATATATATAATTTTAATTTATATTAAAATTTAAATTCTATAAATTAGATTATACCATATAGATAGTATAGGGTGTAAAATTTTTCAAATAGAATTATTCATATAATTTTATAAGACAAACATTTTATCTACCAAATGATTACATAAAAGTAATGTCATAAACTGATATAGTTTGATATGATTTGTTAGATCATTAAGTTAATTTTATTACAAACTAGATTTAATAGATCACATAAAACTACTGTTAGATGTGAAATTACTTTTATATAATTTCTTTGTGGTTATAACACTCACATTCATATAATTATGCAATTCATCCAAAGTTAGATATATTATTTTCTATAATATAGATTATAATTATACAAATTTATAAAACAAATTTATTATAAACATGAATGGTGGATTTTTTTATGTTGTCTATCGTTAGGGTAAGAGAAATTATATTTGCAGTTTTAAAGAGAGTGTGTAAGTTCAGTATATTCTATTTGAAAAAATTGGATAAATCTATAATCTAACTAATTTATTTAATTTTTTAATGATGAACTCGAATTTTTTTTATCAAAGCAAGTGTGGGCATATTCTATTTAGCATTACTTTTAAGATAAAATGAATGCAATAATAAACTCACAAGAGAGTCTATGGAGATTGAAGGTTTTGTTTACAAAAGTATAAAAGAGAGAGGGAAAGAAGGTGAATTACCAGCCAAGTCATGCCCTCATGAGGTAAAGCAATGATAGACTTGAAGCGGGACGAGAAGGCATAAAAATATAAAGCTGAAAGATGAGACACAGTCACACAAAGTTGAAAAATATGACATAAAACGGGAAGATAGGCTATAAAAAAGAAGAGGAGGGAAACAGAGACTGGGTTTTCCGGATTGGTTTCGTGGGAGAATGGAACTGATACCAGAGATCACTCCATGCATGGAAGACCACATAAACACTTTATCTCCTTCATTTCATTTTAAGTAAGTCATGAATTAGAGTTCTAGCCACATTACCACTGCGAACTATCATATGAGATGAGAGAGTCATTCGATCATATATACTGTAAGCATTCAAATGTGACCCAAAAAGCCTGAAAAACTATATATTTAAAATTAACAAATGAACTTGCAAATAAATTTAAAAACCGATCCGAGACACAATTAATTTTATTGGTCATTTTGACGATCATAAATATACATATTATACGTTGGACAAAGCTGTTACAATCAATTGTTGCTATGAATATAATTTTGTCTGTTTGTCCTTTGGCAATTATTCGAAGAGTAGTAGGGCAGCTAGCCATGCATACTTTTTACATAATATATCGCTAAAGAATACTAGGTATAGGGCATTTGATTGAAAAATATGTAGGTATTAAGAATGTGATGATTAGCATCATTGAATAATTTTGATCTGATTAAAGACTACGACAATTGTTTGAACCTAGACTACTCATCACTCATGTCTCCTTCCCTTTACGCTTGCTTGATCAACAATAATGCATTTTGTGTGCTGTCGAATTTCTCATGTTATATGCTTTCTGAATTAAATGCCTTCTCACGAAATAATGCACTTTTTTTAAAAGGGGGTGGGGGTGTTTTGAACCCAAATTTTCTACTTAAAAAACTAGATCGTATGCCATCATGTCACAAAATAATGCGCCTTTGGTTGCTTGCCATATGATGATAAAAGTTGTAATATCTTTCGGACGTAACTTGGTAATCTTTTTTGGGCTTTTTTATGCGGGCGCGGGCCTACTACGGTCTTGAACTCTCAAAATCTTTTCAACTCCTATAGTGGTACGTACTATTATACAAATATCTAAAAGAAATAATATTTATAATTTTAAAATATATAAATTTCACGTATTATCTTTAAAAGAGAAGTAAATAAATCTAAAATTTAAATAAAAATTATTTTTTAATAATGAACTCTATTTAAAAAAAAAAAGAGTGCAGAAATTTTACACATTCTAAAATTATGTCTACTATTATGTACTTTATATACAAATATATAGAAAGTGAAGGTCTTATGCCGGTGTTTCGATGCATCTTTCGATTGTTATGTTTCTATGTTTATGTTTTTTCTAACTGATGATAAGGACAATTGTGGTCGTGGAAAACTTCTACAATCAATCTAGACAAATAAGATGCAAAACATTCCGTTTCACTACGAATTTTTTAGTGGCAATTTGATAGTTTATTTATTAGACTATTCTAAAACCGCTTCAAGCGACTTTACCTTTCTAGGAAATTAGTGGGAACCATTTTTTGACTCGAGATTCATTTTTTCTTTTTATTTTTTTATTTTATTTATTTCACTACATTTATTTGTTTTGATATAATTGTTGGGACTCTCACTCAATTAAATCTTGTATTATGAAACTTTTTAATTTATCTATAAATTTACTTGCTTAAGTTAAAAAAAAAAAATACAGTACTGATGTCAACATCGATCATAGATATTAGTGGTCACCATGCACTGGCTGATCCACACGATTCCAGAGAGTACGCCGATTAGAAGCAGTTAATTGCTTTCAATCCGTCACCTAAAAATCCTTGTATCCACCTACTAAATGTCACCGATCTGCCCAACTTATGGAATCCACCACCGACAGATTGACCCCCCCACGCCCCTAATGCAGTATTTCACACGTCGCTCTACAGCCGTTTTCACATGCAAGTACGTAAACCAACGAAGTGGTACGAACAGATTTAGAGGGCACCGATGTATCGTACGCTCGATCCCTATGCACCCAGTTGATCTAGTACTCCAAGCAGCCGCAAGCTCCATGAAATGTACTATGTACACGACTTGTAAAAAGAGTCAATTAGACAGACAGGCATGCATGCACCACCTGCATATATGCAGGGCGCAGGCACGGCCCATGGACCATGCCCGTTTATGACTACTTGATCAGTACGCATTTTCACGGACGATCATCAATTGATGTCGAAGTTCGATCATCCAATTACCCGACCACGATTCACGCATGAACATTGGATTATACGTTGAGTACTGCATGTGAATGCCTTCCCAATTATAGCGAATGTACAGTACGGAGTCCTGATGACATTGACTCACGTATGTATCATATTTTAAGTGATTTATCCATTAAATTAATTAAAATAATGTCTTACATCAGTTAATTATATCATGATTTCAAAAAATAAAATGTAGCTAGCATGAAGATTAATATTATATAATATTGCTCATTATCTTTATATGTGAACGATTAGTAATTCTAGCTAGTGATCAAATCACACTCATTGGTCCGGCCGGCCGGCCACCTATCATTACTAGTCAATTTGGCGAATATCTAATAGGGATAACTAGATATGCTTTGCTTGCCATTTTAGATACATTCCTTTAGGCATAATATTTTTGGAAGGGTTGATAATTAGATGAATTTGGAGGAGGCCAGGTAGGTAAGTATTGTCTGGGTTGCATACATGCACCTTTATCATTACGTACTATACTACCAGTCTCATGACGAATAAGATCAGTTTATCTTATCTTATATATGGTATGTATCTTGAATGAATGGTACCGGATGTACGTACTCGTCTTAATATTACTTATTATCAAGTTTAGCTAGCTAGGCTCGTGACCCAGGCCTTGTCATCTAGCTAGCCTCGTTATCTACATCCAGACCCAGTTTAAGTCTGGCGAAGTTTTATCGGATTAGATGATTTAACTTCAAAGGAAGATGGGGTGTCTAATTTACATAAATGTTACTCATTGGCAACGGCAACGACAACGTCGGCCTGATCACAGACGTACAAATATCACAAGCGCCATGCATATATAGTAGAATGCTCCGTACGTACTACTGCATGCAGGTTATTTGTTTGAAATTTCAGCGCCCATCTTAGTGATTGTGCATATAAAATACATACGCATACATGTATGAGAAATGTTATATATAAGTTCTAATTAATGGACAAGTTTCATCAAAACCATTTGTCACTACAAGAAAAACGGTCTTTTGCAGCGATTTATATATTGTTGCAAAAAAAATCGCTGCAATAGGTAATCTATTGCAGCGATTTTAATTTTGTCGCATGATTTTTAAATTAAAAGCGGAAGAAGTCCTTAATTTTACATTTGCAGCGAAAAATACGACGTTTGCATAGATTTTGATCGCTGGTGTTACTAAAACACGTTCCAACGCCTAAATTATCGTTGTTATTACTTTTGGGCGCCAAAATTTTAAGAAATGTTTTATTTTTCCCCCCGATTTCTTTTCTTCTCCACTTCTCTCTGTTCTTTCCTTCTCCAAAATCGCCTGAGTGTCTATGCCCAATTCTTTTCCTCTCTCTGTAATTTCCTTCGATCACCAACCTTAGTTCCTCCGCCCCATTTACCTCCCACGGCTACCCATTGACCCAGCAACCCAGCAACCCATCAGACTCCATTTTAAAATCCTCAACATCCACCCTTCCCAGTGACCTTTCCTTTTCTCCCTTCCCTCTACTCCGAACGCCCCTTCCATTTTTTTCTTGGCTAATTCTCTTTTCCTTTCTCTCTTTCTCACATTCTCTCTTCCCTCTAGATTGGCCCGATCCTCCCTCTCTCCCCTTCTCTCCATTTTTCATTTTCTTTTCCCACTTACGTTACTGCTTTCCTCCTCCGAAGGTTGTCGATTTCTTCTCTCTTGGCTTAGGTTAGGAGCAGTTGGCAGTTGGCAGTTGGCAGTTTCGTATCGGTGGAAGACAGAATGTTGACATCAAATTTTCACTTCTTGCATCGTTGTGTTCGGACTTGTGCTTTCTGCCCTAGACTGCCTCTCCGAGTTGGTCTATTTCGATTTCTATTGTGGGGAAAGGGTAAAATTCCTACTTTGGCTTGTGGATTCGATTTGTATTTGTATTGGTTGATTTTTTTTAAACTCATTTAATCAGTGATGCTTTCGAAGGTTGGCAAGTAGTATTTGATATATGGATTCAATCTGTGATCCTTTCTGCATTTGTAAATTTCGAAGTTTGCTTCCTAATTGAATTTGAATGGCTTATTTCTAGTTGCTAGGATTATTAGGTTGGCAATGCTAAAATGAAGCTGGCGTGTAGTCTGAGTTGGGTTTATTTTGAGTGAAGTAAAATCGGGTTTTTTCGAGTCTATTTAGTTTAATGCATATTTTGGCTGAAGAGAAGACTTTGAGCAAACTGTGGGTGATATTTAGTTGCAAAAACCAGAGATCTAATTTTTTTGATTAAGTTCTGGAAATTAGAATTCAGGGATAATATTTATGAGGAAGTTTATCAAAATTGTTAATTCATTGGATTGGTTTAACTTGGGAATGCCGATGGTTGCTATGTTGGTTGAAAAATGCAGTAATTAGGGCTGTGAGTATTTTTCTGCATAGTGCAGGCTTTTATCAGAAGATATTAATTGGTCTTATAGATGTTAAGTTCAGATTGGAGATTCAGTTTGGACTGCTAGTGTAGGATTATTCTCAGTTCAAGTTTGGTACATGAAAATGTGTAATGCAGTAATTGGCGCTGTGAGTATTTTTCTGCATAGTGCAGGCTTTTATCAGAATAGTATAGGAGCATAGTACATGCTTTTCTCATAAGAGCAAAGTTTGTGATGTTTTTCATCGTTGACATAGAAATAAAGGAGACTAGAGGATAGGTTATCAAATTATTCAACTAAATTTTTTGAATAAAGGATCTATTTATTAAATAATAACTGAAGGTCTGCTGAATTAATTACATGGAGTATTTGTGATGCATGCACACATGGACATAGAGAGAATTGAAGGGGAAGCAATTGATTCAATTATATAGAGGGAGATCAACATAGATGGTTAGTGATTAACATCAAAGAAAATTTAGGAGACTTGGAGCCACCCTTATCAACTGATTGTTGTATCTACAGGCTTCAAACTAATGAAGAGTTGTTCACTCCTCTGCAACACTCAAACTGTAATGTCTAGTGATTTAGTAGACACAATAAAGAGTTTGGAAGGAAATGCTACTTTATCTAGAATCCAATTAGTTGACTGATGCAATTGGTTTTTATTTTTATATTTTAAGCATCTCGAATATATATTACTTTATCTAGAAGGATGACTCTAGTCTTAATAAACCATTTAAGCAACTCAGCAATAGTACTTATCACTCAAGCCTGTTGTAAGGTTTCAGGTCTTAATTGCTCCAAAGTAATTATTTTTCAAACATAAGTGTAATCTCTCTAATTTGTATTTGGAAATGATAGTACTAAATCAAGGGATGTGAAATAATCCCCTCCATGCCAAGCGCATGATCAGCCAATCTTTGCTCTTTCTTCCCTTTTGAGTTCAAAATGATTATTAAACAATTAACTTTATTTAGCTGCCACCTTAACTTTGAGCTTTAATATATATAATCCCCCTCTCTTTCATCCTTGTTATATTCATTTATTTTTAGTCATATATAGCCATAGCTCAATCTAAAAACCAATATAAATGATATAAATGATGTTGAACATTTCAGTTGCCCATTTATTTCCTTGTTCCCTTGTCTTGCAGAATGGATACTCTTCACTTCTATCATTCACAGTGACTGACATTAACAATATAGTGACAAATAAGAGCAGTAAGGGAAATTACCAAGAAAGCAAGGATTTCTTTGTTTGTTTAATTCTTGTTTTCTTCTTTAAAGTAAGTTTCTTCCCCAATACTACATATTTTCTTCTTCTCTTTTTTGCTATGTTGCCCTAGCTCTTAGTGTAAATGGAGGTATTGTTACTGCTTGTGTTTTCCAATATCAATTCATATTTATAATTTTCTTCTTGTGTATATCATTACAAAAACAAGTAATTGTTTATGTAAACATCTAACTATTAGAGTTCTGAAGAAGAACTACAAAGTGTTTTGGTTCTGTTTTGAGATGATGGGCATCATTTGAAGATAGCCCTCTGTTTTAGTGAAAGCTTTTGCTCTGACTCGATTTTTTGGTTAGGCTTAGATGACTCTTCATGTTATATAATAGTAAAGTATTTGAGCACTATGCTCACTTGCGACCCTAAATTGTGAATTTAAACAAATTTAAAAACCGTAACTTTGTCAGAATTTATACTCGAGATCCTAATTTGGGAGCATTCAATTTCAGTTCAGCTGATGGCTTTGTGTATCTAAGGTAGATTTCTATATTTATGTCTATATATATATGCTTACATTCATACATACATACTACCTATAAATGCTCACACATACATAGAAAGAGAGATCGATTTGGCTCTTCTGTGCTTGAGCTGGACGATGAAAAGTTATTGTGATGCATCTGCTACACTTGTGGTCTTTGAGCGAAGGTATGCATCCATGTCTTATGATGGCCAGATGGACACTTACATGGCATAGATACTAGTACGAACCTTTTGTCATCAGTTAATGTTGCTATGTTGTTGAAACATCATTTCCATAAACTATATTTGGAATTTAATTATCAAATTTCATATTTGCCATTAGGTATGCATCTCTGGAAAATTATGTCGCTGAGCCAATCATAAGTTCAACAGAAAAGCAGCCACTCCTTGAAACTCCAGGAGAAGTAAGCTTTGCATTTTGTTATAAGCAGTTAATATTCTAGAAAGATTGGAAGTCTCTGTTGGAAAGAATTGATCAATTTGATAAAAATCGATCTCTTTGGAAGTAATTCACCAGATTAGATGTTGTATTTTTTACTTTTGTGTTTGCCATCAAATATTTCTGCCACACTTTAAAAAGTTGTCAACCTATAATGTTATTTCTTTGGAGTTTGTAATTTTTTTCCTATAATTTGGAGCTATATATATATATATATATGTCATTGGGTGTGTGTGTGTGTGTATATACAACTTACATAAAAAAAGTGTATATATACACATTTGAATTTGTAATATATACATCTCTTTAGAGACATTGTATATGTTGGTGTTATAAGCAATAGCTAATGCACACGAGAGATAGGAGTACATATATATATATATATATATATATATATATATATATATTTATACTCTAACTGATTAGGCCCTTCTTGGACAGCAGTCACTACTTTTTTATAAATTGCCTATGCATGTGTTTTTGCTTGTATAATGTAACTGTGGCCATATAATGTAAATTAAAAAATTGATGATGGTGGTTTATTGATGTGGTAAACCAAGGAAGATGATTCCTGATGTGCTTACATGTTGAAGAATTATTATTATTTTTCCCTATCTTCCTGAATCAAGGGTGGCAGAGATTTGATTAGCTAAACTTTTAGTCTTAGAAGCATCTGTTATTTATTTCTAGTCAAGTAATGCACCATATAAAAATAATAGTTTTTAATCCTCTACAAATCTTTTGATATAAGTTTGGAAGTACTGGTTTTTTAGTCAAGTAATGCTTTGTGTTTTTGCTTAATTTATATATATTTAGATTGGTTGCTGCAAGTCCTATGGATAATTATCTCTACTTTAATCATAAAAGTGTAGTTTGAAAGCAGTGGAGACCTAAATAAATATCTAAGCAAATTGTTTGTAAATTTGTATAGGAGTTTTGGTTTGGACAGTTATTGATGAGCTTCTAGTGTTAACAATACACATTTTTCCAGAATTTTAATAAAAAAAGGTTTGATTCTAAAGTTGTACTTTACTTGAATGAAGTTCTACTTTGAGATTAGTAAATTAGATTGATGTTGATGTGTTACAACTACTATGAAAAGTAGGTTTTCATGCATTCTTTACCTATAATAAGGCTTTCTCCTGTTTGTATGACTTCATGCTCCACTTTCCAGGTTTTTTGTTATACTAATCAGTTGGTATTGTGTCTTTCCAGAAAACTCATATACAGGTATGCCTTTGAATATGGGAGCAATTACTTTTAGTTGAAAGTGATGAAGTGCACTTAGGATCAACTTGAAGTTTCTGCTTGGCTATGTACTGAACATATTTCTACTTGTTGTATACTGAATGTACTGAACATATTTCTACTTGTTGTATACTGAATGTACTTTGTTGTTATTTTCTATGTACCCTTTGTATTATTAAGTAAAGGGAATTAAATTATTAAGTAAAGGGAATTAAATCCTAGCTGATCTACTAACTTTGCTTCTAATACAAGTGAAAAAAATTACTGAAACTGTATGTTTCAGTAGTAATTTTTTTTTTTAATTTTGTAATTAAGTATTGCAGCGATTTTTAGTCGATGCAAATAGGCCAAAATTCGTTGCAAATAATCAGCTTCAACGATTTTAGTCCTTGAAAAGTTTGCCAAATGCAACAAAGGAAGCAAGCGTTGCTTTTGCACATTTGCAGTGCTTTTTGATTTTTTGCAGTGATTTTAGTCCTTGCAAAAAGTATCAAAAGCAGCGCTAGAATGGTATGTTGCTTTTGACGTACACAAATTGCAGCGCTTATAAATCAATTGCAGCGATTTTTAGTGTTGCAAAAAATGGCAAAAGCAACGAACCAAATGTACCGCTATTCTTGTTGGGGGCTATTACAGCGAAATTTAATAATATAGCAAGGATAAATTTCGCTGCAATTGATCAAATGCAGCGCCATGGCAGTCACATGGGGTGGCCTTTTGCAGCGTGAAATTAGTGAGTTTGCAGCGGTTTAAAAACGCTGCAAATGAAGTCTTTTGCAGCGTTTTTTCAATAACGTTGCTATTGATCAAAAATATCACTTTTATACTGTCGAACATGCAAGGAGGGTAATGACGCTGCAATTGATCAATCACAGCGTTTTTTAAATATATTTGCAACGGTTTTAAGCGCTGCAAAAGGGCTAATTTCTTGTAGTGTGTATAAAAGTAAGTCCTACTATAAAATAATTGCTTTTTTTACACTTTTGAGATGGGGTTCACTTTTTTACTAAGGGACTAATTACCTTGCCTATTTGAAACTTATATAAATTATATAAATATATATATATATTACATATCATGTATGTATTTGTACATATTATTTTGTTTTATATGTTATTCCAATATGGGAGCTCATGAGGCTTGGTAGGTGGTCTGTTTGATTTGACCTAGCGGGCCTATATAACCGATGGAATCGCAAGAGTCCCACGAGAATGCAGCCAACCTGGAATTATGCCAGAAATTGTGGCTTCTATTCCTTGTAGAGCGGATTGAATTCTTGACTTTTGCCTCCTTAATTTCTAGGTATTCACGTACAATTATCTTTGCATTCCTACCATGTTAGGGATCTACAAGATAATTCCTTAATTTGAATATTTCTTGAGTACTGATCTAAAACAGATTATCAAGAGTACTTCATGAGGTAAATACTGCATTAAAGTGAGCTGATCTACACATTAAGTAAGCTTTTACATAAAGTTGTGGTGAAAAAAACAATACTCATCGATTTATTTTATATATATATACACACACACATCGATCGCTTCTTCCCACAAAGAGGTGTTCAATATTTTTGAACGCTCCAGAGACGAATTAGCTAGTTAATTTGATTCGTCAGTGCGCTAAATCCAAATCATCCGTGAACAACTCATGCTAATTAAGCTAAACTTCAATGAGACAAAAGTCCGTGACATTCTGAGTTAGATCTGATTGCCATCACTAAAATCATATTAGCAATCATGCATTTTATATATATAGTTTTCTGTCTTCTTCTTCTTCTTCTTCTTTTTTTTTTTTTTTTTTTTTTTTTTTTTTTTTTCCGGTTTGAATTTGTTTAAGTATGACTAACATTTTTTAATGAACCTCATATCAACATATATCATCAAAAGCCAAATCGAATCCATGCAATATCATAATTACTTTCATTCTATTCATCAATATATATATATATATATTTTGTTTCATGTCATTTGATCTTTTTCTTAATTTCCTGGAAGAATGTAAACTATATTTCAAACTAAAATATTTGTGTTTTGCAATTAATGTGCATTTTAAATTATAAAAACTAAAAGTCTCACTACTTAATCATTGATGCATGACTGAAATAATATTTTCATTCAATTATTATCATCGAGATGAATGAAGCATATCTAAAAGTAAGTGTCACGACATAATTTTAACAGTCAAATTTCAGCAATTTAACGAATTATATTACATAAATCAAGCTAGCTAGCTTTTGCGTGCCATGGAACGAGCTATATATAGACTAAGGAACATATATAAGATTCTTTTTCTTTTTAGTATCATGAGAATGATTATATACTCAACACATTCTCTATAGATTTTGAATTTGAAGTACTTTGTATGTTTAAAAAAATCTTTTTAAGTTCAAAGTTTCATAAGACTGTTAAAAAAAACTCCCTTATTTTATCTAATTAAACAAGAGAAATCGATCAACCTTCCAAATTCTTAAGCTACAACTTCAAATATTGAAATCTCACCACAAAATCCACCCTTATTAACCAAATTAGCTTATCATGTGTGGGGAAAGAAAATCATAAACTAGAATATCTCCCGGCCATTATTCAATGGAGTTGGTTAATAACGTCAAAGGCCAATCGATGGGGTCAACAACTCCCCTTGGTGAGTTCAAAAAAGGCTTCTTGAAGCTAGGTGCAAAATCATTGTCAATGCACATCATGCTTTTCACAAAGAAAGCAACCAACCCCCATTTGTCCTTTTTCACTTTCTTAATGATGGTGATGATAAGATACCTTCATCATAATCACTATTCTAAACTTTAAAAAAGAAAATAAAAGAAAAAGGAATCAAAGAAGAACGTACCTAGCATTCTATGCTAAATTAGGTCCATCATTATTTTGAAAAGCTGGAAAATAATGAACTTCTAACTTCTTCGAATGACAACATTAGCGGCAAGATTACTTTGATGCTTTTCTTTGTCGGGAGATCTTTTGCTAATTTTCTATGATACGTATAATGTCTTTGGTGGATCATGAACGTTTGCTTAATTTTTAAAAAATAAATCGACTGTCTCGCTCGAGAGGCCGGGAAAGTTCCATCAATCTAGCTAGCTATCTTGTCCCCCTTTTTTTTTTTCCTTTCCTTATGGCAGCTTTCTTGTCTTTAATTAACGTCTATGCGCGCATCATGTGATGATATATATTAAGGCATGGTTTAAAAACTCAAATCAACTTATTTAATTATTATAATTTTTTTAATTTTTAAAATAAAATATAATAAATAATTAAAAAATTTCAAATTTTAAAATATAAATAATATTAAAAATTAATATTTTTTTTTTTTAACTTTTAACTCAATATCAAATTAGATTCGATTTTGAATTAAGCCATCACGATCAAGCTAGCTATATATGTCCAACCAGAGCATTCAGGAGTCTATTCTCAAGGAGTCTATTCGCAAGAAGGCAAATGTTTTTGGGAGTATCAATTATCAAAAGTTAGCAAAAACGGACGGTTCTGCCGAATGTCGATTTTCTGTCAATTCTTACAGTTGTCCTCAAGTATTTTTTTTTTTAATTTTAAAATTTTTTACATATTTGTTATATATTTGATTGATGTGACTAGCTGTCTTATATTTTTTTAATATAAAATAATTATTTTAATTATAGAGTATATAAAATATATAAAAAAATGATTGTATGTAATATAATTAAATATACAAAAAGTTATCATATATTAGAATGTATGGCACACATTTGTTTATAAGAATTAATAATATATATAAATATATAAGATTGTATATATAGTGAAATGCCAATTAATAGTTATAAGTTAAAGGGTGCAAAAATGTATAAATTAAACCAAGAAAGTTGAGTGAAATAATTATTGCATTCTAGAATCTGTTTGTATATATGATCCATGGAAAACGTACGTACGTACGCATGCATGCAGTACTCTAATTCCTTGGAAAGAAAATTAAAAAAACTTGTAAATTTTGCCCATGAATTACAATGGAGAGGTGCTAATTTTCCGAGAAAATTGATTTTCACGGAAATTGATTTATAAGAGGAGTTTTAAAATAAAATATCTTATAATGGGAAACAACGTCCTCATGTTGCTATTATCAGAAAACGTTCACAAAAGCCGAGGGATATAAGATTTGAGCCGAGGTTGTAGCACGAGATCAATCGTCCTAGCCTGAGAAACAGCTAAAAAAAAATTTATTTTTTTTCTTTTTTTAATTTATTTTTTTATATTATTAAATATTTTTTATGTAAAAAAGTTCACAACAATATTAAAATATACTTCTTTAATCACTATGTAAAAATAAAAAATTATCTGGTTCCAAATGTCGGTAGGACTAGCATTTTTTATAAGATTTTGATAACCAAACTTCCGAACAAAGTTGGTTTAACTAGTAGATTGAATTAAACGGATGGCAGGGCCCAGTGTGATCTCAAGCCCTTCCTCTAACAACTGAAGTCCGGCCCAATTAGTTGGGCCATGATTTGGTCCCTCTTTAGGCTATACATGTAGACTAATTATTTAAGTTTAGTTTTTTTTCCCTCACTTTCAACGTTTCGCATTTATAACAGGGTTTACTATTCATCATTTTTATATGCCATATATCATATATTTTTAATTTTTTTTTTGGTTTTACTATTATTAAATTAATTAAAATTTTCTATTTATTATCCATACAATATATACTTGATAAGAAAAAAAATTAAAAAATTATATGTGGTGTGTGATGTGTGGGAATGTTGAGTATAATTTTTTTTTTTTTATAATATATATCATATATAACATGAATTAACTGCCATTTAGGATGGTAATATATATCAATGGATCGAATATTAATGGAATGAACCGTATATGTATCAAATTAACTAGCCAAAGCAAGGTATTCATAAGTACTCTTGCATCGACCTCATGATTTGAGCGTATAGGCTTGATGGAAGAACACAAAAACAATAGATATTAGCGAAATGTAAAGGGCACAACAGGCCGGAGTAGCAAAGATGTCAAAGCCACGGCGGAGGTGCCGATGCATGCAGTGGTGGAGCCAGGAATTTACTCTAAGGGTAAATAAAATTAGAACAATATACATAAAATATTTTTTGTTCTACTTTATATATATCATAAAAATGTATAAAAGTAGAGCAAAAAATTAGAACAACTTATGATACATTTTTTGCTCTATTTTTTAACAACTTATGTATTAAAAAATTATTTGATATGTCAAGAATAATATATCATTAAAATAATATAAAAGCATTCATACAAATATATTAAATAAAAGAAATATTGAGTGTCTAAAATTGTAACTTGCGTTTTTTTAAACAAACAAAATCATCAAGTATTGAATTTAAATATAAATTCTTAACTATTTCCCTTTCAATATAGATAATAAAAAGATGTTAGAAATACTACTGGTTATAGTTAGAATTTTTTTTAATTTTATTTATAATAAAAATATCTATTTTATTTTATACGAGATGTATTTTATTTATTTCATTTTTATATCAAATTGAATTTTAAGGAGTGGCCAAAATAATTTTTAGAGGATGGGTCAATACATAATAAATTAATATTATTTTATTAAATCAAAAAAATTAACATATATATATATATATATATATTTTCAAATTTGTCCCAACATGGCTCCACCACTGGACGCATAATCTTCACATGGTTTTTTTTTTTTTTTTTTTAAACTATATTTGAAGCCATTCCCATGCCTTCCATTCTTCAAACTCATCCATGACCATTTCAATTATGGTCCCATGGCTAGTGAGCATCGCTTTAGACTCATTGCACAGCACAACCCATCCACTTTCATTCTGGTAGCTGTAGGACGGTTAGGAATTTTGACATCACAAATTTATCCCCCTATGATATATCATTTATAAGAATAATAAAAAAAATAGAGAAATAATAACAATACAACATATTTAAGTGAAAACTTCTAAACAGAAGAAAAAACCACTTGACCTAAAAAAGAAAATTTATCATGTAAAAAATTATTACAATCACATAATTTTTCTCCTCACTCCAAATACACACACAGAGTTTCTCCATTAGCAAAATTTTAACTTCTCACCTCTTCTCCTTTTACAAAAAGGCCAATAGAAGAATTTAACAAAAGTCAAAAGTTATTAGATGATCTTTCAACTGATGTGTTTAAACTAAGAGACTTTTTATTTAAGTCTGGGCCTATGCCCTTTATTTTTTTCCCACCGGTGTGGGACTAAAGAATGAGCAAAAAATCAACAATCTTCATATTACGATTTTGACTGGTCCCATAACCAAGCTCCACCTTAATGAAAATCTTCAAACTTCCACTATCATGCTGTACCATAAATACATATATACTTAGAATAAACTAATTCCAAACATTTCACTTCGGCCCATTTCGAAAAACAACATTGTTGAAAATTATTATGTAACTTTCATGTTTGACTTTTCTGGAAGTTTATCAGCCATCAACATAAATTTCCTTCACACATCCCGCATTAATGCCAAATTAATGCCTGTGTGCAAACTTGTAGACCCGCTAACATTAACACATCCTCTATCATGACAAATTTTAGAAATTAACAGCATGCCATGAGGACGTGCATGTCCCTTTTTAAAGATCAAAATCTTTTATAGAGAGACACGTAACGTTAGCATTATTTCCAGTATTTTAATTTACTGACTTGGAGCTAATTGCCGAACTTGCTCTAACTATTGGATAATTTTTCTTGACGTGTCCAGATTGTCCACACTACCAGCAGACTACTTTATTCTTCATGCAGTTTTTCATCTTCTCATTTTCAGCTGCTGCTATTACTAAGTTCTCAAATGGAATATTACTTCCATTACCTAATTTTCTCTCTTCAGAAAAGATTTTACTGATAACTTCTGAAAAAATTATTTTTTCATTCCCATGTATCAAAATAGGCTTCATGTGCTCATAGGAAGGTGGAAAAGACCAAATGAGTCTCAAGGCTTGATCCTTATCATCAATTTTAACTCCAAAAGATTCGATCTCAGCGACAATGCCATTGAGAACGCTTAAATGACATGAAATAGTTGTATCTTCACTCATCCGCAGTGTATGAAACTGCTCTTTTAGGTACACACGATTTGAGACATTTTTTGTCTGATACAACTCTTCAAGTTTTTCTCAAAATTCCTTTACCGAAGATATTCCATGCACATTTGTAAGAACATTTTTAGCCAAACACAAACGTATTGTATGTACTGTTCTCAAATCTATATCCTCCTAATCTTCATCGCTAATTTTAGATCTGATCTTTTCACCAGTCACACTAGTACCAGTGCTGACTTCAGGTATTAGTCTACCCTTCAATGCTTTGTGTAATCCTGATTGAATCAAGATATCATTGACTTATACTTGTCACAAGTTAAAATTGATTTTTCCATCAAAATTTTTCACCTCAAATCTGAAAATATTTGAAACCTTCATTCTTGACGTTACTTTGATGAATTTACTATAGAAATTAATAGTACCTCACTAAGTAAGTTCCCAGAAAATATTGGAGGGTCATAATAGACACACTCAAAAATTTCAATCTTCTAGATAAAACCTCATTAGACTATACGTATCCACACCACCACACCAAAACTCCACTCCATAAAAAGAATCCAGTGGCTTTGATATCAATTGTTGAAAATTTGGACCTCCCAAATTCACCCCCTAGGATTTACCATTTGTAGGAATAATAAGAAAAATAAAAAAATAATAACAACACAATATATTTACGTGAAAACTCCTAAATAGGAGAAAAAAACCATCAAATCTAGATAAGAAAATCTATTATGTGAAAAATTATTACAATTATAAAATTTTTTTCCTCACCCCAAATACACATACAAAGTTTTTTCACTATCAAAACTTTAACTTCCCACCTTTTCCCCTTCTACAAAAAAGCCAATACAAGAATTTAACTAAAGTAAAAAATTACTAGATAAGCTTTTAACTGACGTGTAAACTAGGAGGCTAAATTTCTTATTTATAAGCTTGGGCTTATGCCCTTTATTTTCTTCCCACCGGTATGGGATAAAAGAATAAGCAAAAAACAACAAGGACAACAACCTTTGGATTTCCTTACTCACAGTGTCCCACAGTGCTATCTTCTTGTTAGTCTTGATGAAGAAAAAGCTTTCAACTTTGCTCTAAAAACGCCCTAGGATGCTGAGGTCGTCCTCCCATTTGTTGTCCTTTTCTACACAAAACAACTCTATGGGAATCCCCGTCTTCTTTATGATTAGGTCTTTAGCCAAGGCAGTTGCTTTTTTTAGCAAATCTTTGTATCCACCTCTTGTTCTTTCTTTCATAGAAGAAAACATACGTGTCCTCTTTGATCTGATTAATGAAGATATTAACATCAAGTCAACTCTATTTAAGGCTAATTTTTTATATATCATGAATTTGGAGATGCATGCATATTGAATGTGAAGTTTGCTTAAATGTTATTTGGACTAAGAAAACAACTAATTTACCACGAACGGTGATGTTGGGTTGATGCCATTGATTAACTCATCCAATTGTGTCTACTTGTTAAAACCTTTTCAGCCTCGTTAGTGAAAGGGAAGGCCTTCTCTCCCCAGACCCGAATCATGTGGAGTGCATTGGGGTATTCCACTTTCCCTTGTGAGTTCAATACCGGCCACCACCATAGGGCGCATATTCTAAAAATTCCAATCCTTCGAAATGAACTTGATGCCTACTATTGGTGAAAAGTACTTCACTATGTATCACTTCATCTCAAGCCTCAGCTTTTCAAATTTTCTGTGTAGATCATCTATCCACCTATCCATGATTGGGATCCACAGAATTTTATACTAGTCCTCCCCCTTTATTTCTTCATAAATTGGTTTCAAAATCGAGATCTCGTCAATGGAAATGACCAGACCCGAAATGAATAGCAAAACAATCTTTTTTTTTTTTTTTATCACGTCGTTGATGTTTACCTATTTAAACAGTACTTTTCATTTCAAGAGCCTAAACAACTACTGTGCCACGCATTTAATTTACATATGAGTTTTACTCTCGGGAATTATTCAAAAGTAATGATCTCTTAAACTGATATAATTTTATATGATTTATTAAATTTATTTTACAATAAAAATAATTTTATAATTTGACTAATCACATCAAGCCACGTTAATTTGAGAGATTACTTATATACGTGTGATCTATTTATAGTTAAAGTATTTCTCTTTACTTTCGTTTGCATATATCTTAAGAGAAGTGCTACAGATACGAAATAATTTTACAATAATAAACTCACAAACTGACATAATTTCATATGATATTATGTCAGAATTACTTTAGAATAAGTAGTTTTAAAATCGAATGTGTCAATTTCTCATAACAAATTACGCACAAAATCAACTTAATTTATAAAATTGCTTTTATATAATCGACTAGAGCACTCTTCATAATTTAAAGCTCTTGGGTGTTGTTCTCAGCGATTGAGAGTTAGAGCATTAGCATTGCCAAGTCCAAAATTTAGCTAGAATCTCACATTTTGGCCATAACATCAACTTTTAGTTAGATGAGTCCATATTAGATTAGCCATCTTAAAAGTAAAATAATAATATAATATTATATATTTTAATAATATTTGATAAATATTTTTTTTATATATTTTACAAATACACTTCATATAGTAATTAATAATTAAATAAAATATTTATTATACTTATAAAAAATATTAATTAATAATTTGTAGTACTTTTATTATTGTTTAAAAAATCCATTTCATGAAATTAACTAATAACATAAACTAATGATAACATGATCATGTCAGGTGGATGCATAAAATAGATATATTGGACAAATGATAAAATGTAATGAACGGAAGCAATTAATCAAAAACCAGTACAGTGTGAAAATTTATAAAATAATATTTTGGCATGTGGACAATTACTCTCCAAATTTGAAAAGCACCCAAAATTTAGTATTGTAATTCAAGTGTTGAGTTTTGGACTATTAGCTTGTCTGATATAGACTCGTGGAGGCTTTTTCTCACATTTAATTAAAGCTTAGATTTACATTGATATTTAGTTAAGCTATTGTCAATCCTCTTGGATCTTATTATTACTGTTATCAGAAAACGTTCCGGCCCAAAACCCCGAGTGATTTTTACTAATCAGGGTTTAACAGGACCAAGTTAATTTGGTGATTGAATAAGGCGGTAGGGCCCACTGCGACCTCAGGCCCAAACAACTGAAGTCCGGCTCAATAAATTGGGCCATGATTTGGCCCTCTTTGTTATATGTTTTATAAAAAAAATATATAATACTTTCTTTCTCAACAGAGTTTCCAATTACTCCGACTAAGGGTACTAAGTTCTCGTCTAGTAACGTAAACAAAACGAGGGGAAATGAAAAATTTATAAATAAGATTGAGATAATTTATAAATAATAAAAAGTTTGTAAATAAGAGTGAGATAATTTATAAATAATAGTATTGAAATGATTTGATCAGTTAAGTTATTTTATAAAATTAGAATATTGTTAGAATATTGTTTGAGTTAATTTGTAAATAATAAGAAAATAAGAGGGAAAAATTAAATAAAAATATTATAAAGTTAGAATATTATTATAATATATTTTTTAATATTATTTTTATTTTAGGATTTGAAAATTTTGAATTATTTTTTATGTTTTGTTTAGAAGTTTTGAAGAGTTGTAATAATTAAGTAATTATTAGATGAAAAAGTTAATGAAAGTTTGAAATTAAAAAGTATTTATATTTAAACGTTATTTAGATGTTGAGATGAAATGAAATTGATTGAGATCGTATGTAAAATCAAACGGAGTACTCTAAATTTAGTACAAGTAGCAACCTCACGTATATATGAAATGAGATAGGTTAAGACAGTTTTATTTTTCCTCATTTTTTGATGAAAGAACACAAACAGATCAATACAAAGCGATATGGAAAGCTAGAGCAAAACAAAAAAAAAAAGGGAATGCCATGCATCCATAATCATAACAAAGACGCCCTCCATGAACATAAAAGCATTAACACACAAACACTTTGGCATCAGATTACCGACGCAATCTAGATGCCCTTTATTACACAAGAGTACTGGCGGCCGGCCGGTGACAAAGATAGATCACTATGGGAGGCCGAGGCACGTGTTATTTGGCAGAATATTAATCGGTAATGATGATGATCATCTAGAGCCTCCGTTCATGGCATCGGCATCGACAGTGTGGCAGCACATGAAGCTCTTATAGGTCTCCATGGAGTGGTTACAGTAAGGGCAAGTTAAATCATCAGGGAAGGCATGTCCAGCACCCATGGAAATGTCAACGCGACAGCAGGGCTGTGGAACTTCCTTTTTAATATTGACATGGTGCTGTGTGATGGTATGTTCCAAGCCACGATCACGCACATACACTTTCCATTTGTTAAAGTCATCCACGACCCTATCAATGATTTCCCAATGACCAGCCAGAACCACGCTAGACCCTTTGCAAAGCACAGCCCATCCTTTTTCATTTTTGTAGGAAAACAACTTCCGAATTTCATTCGACGTCACAGCGTGATTCCGTACGGTCTTCAAATTTCCAGTAGTATTAATGATCAAGAAAAGGCTTTCGACTTTGTTCCAGAAACGCCCTAGGATGCGGTGGTCGTCCTCCCAACCGCTGTCCTTTCCCACACAAAACGACTCTAATATGGGAATCTTCGAAATATTCCTGATGATCGGATCTTTAGCCATGTCGATTGCTTTCTTATTGAATCTTTGGACCCACTCCTTGCACTTGCCTCCATACAAGAAAAAGTACTTGTTCTCGTCGATCTGATTGACATTGAACCAGATAGATATATGTCAAGTACTCTAATATATTAATTTGAGTTTTTGGTTTTGTTTAAATTAGAGTGAGTGCATGCATGAATACTGTCGTCATATATATATATATATATATATTTGAAGTTTTCTTCTTAAAGTTATTTGGATAATTGATCAGAAAACAACTTTATCACAAGCGGTGATTGATCTGGCCGGTTGATGCCAACGATTAAGTCTCCCATCCAATTGTCTATCGAAATTGGCTTGTTAAAAGGGAAGGCCTTCCCTCCCCAAAGCTGAATCCTGTGGACTAAGTTGAGGTATTCCACACTCCCTTGTGAGTTTATCTGCAGGACCTGCATCGACCTCTTCTGATATTTCCAATCCTTCGAAATGAACTTTATGCCTACTATGGGTGAAAAGTATTTCACTGTGTACCACTTCATCATAAGCCTCAGCTTTTCAAATTTGTTCTTTAGGTCAACGGTCCATCTGTCCACAATTGGGATCCACAGTATTTTATACTCATCTTTCTTCACTATTTCATCATAAATTGGGTTCAAAATCGAGATGTCGTCAATGGAAATGTCCAGGCCTGAAATGAACAGCAAAACATTCTTGTTTTCCAGGTCGTTAATGTCAACTCTTTTGATCTGCATCACAATTAAGTTCACCAAGTTAAGATTTGGGCTCGGAATTAGACTCTTCGTTAATTTAAGGGCGGCGCTTTGAATTAAAAAACTGTGCCCCGCATTTCATTTCTATATCATTCGTTTTCACATATCGTAAAGAATATATTGCGGTCTTCATCGCAATATACACCATGCATTTTGTAAACTGCCTAGCTAGAAATACATTACATTAATAAAGGACCCAAATTTAAGGCGAAGATCAGTTAAAAAATGAAAAAGAAAAAGAAAAATGAAGAGAAATTATTAACTTACCTCAACTTTGGAACAACCTTCAATTATTAGCGGCTCATGCACAGCATGCTTGCGGAAGATCAACGCCTTGAGAAGCTTCACGATCCCGCTGGGCGCTTGTGAGAGTTTTCTGAGTTCTTTTCTAGCTTCCAGTGAGTCTGCATGAATGAACAATAACTTTTAGTACTCATGAACATAGTCGCCCATTTTAAACAGTAAATTAATTAGCATGTCATGCTAAGTACGTACGTATACGTACGTGTTCAAAGGCACAGCATGCTTCATTAATTATAGTATTGAAAGCGGCCCAGGGGCTAACCTATTTCAATTTGGCAGAGTTCTTCCTGGGTCTTCAGGAACTGGAGGGTGGTGGTGATTTTCTCATGAAAGCGCGATAGTTGCTGTTTGTTTACCCTGAAACCACGGCTTTGTTTGCATTAGAGAATAAAGAAACAGCTGTATATATATATTGCACACGTCATGTCAAGGTATATATATAACGTACTCATCGCCACTAATGCAATAACGCATCTGAGTGGTGCAAGCTGCAATTGTTATGATAGCCCAATAGACATCCACGGGGATACGTTTCATGGCAGTTGACAGTTCAGTTACATCCTCTGTATCATAGCTACAGTATTTAAAATATAACTTCTCAAACGCAAAGATGGACTCGATGACTTTCAATGTGTTCTTGATCAGACCGTCAAGCTCAACTATCGCATCCTTGAATTTCTTACTGCCCAAGTGATTTAACATAGCAGGTGCCCGTTTCAGGATCCCCACCGATTCAGCGAGTTGATCATGTGATGAGTTAAGACTAACAAGCAGCAAGAAATCCCCATACTCCATAGCAAAGGCCGCAATTGTCAGCACTGCCTTGGTATCCCATGAATACTTTGAGAGTTTCCCCAGTATTGACATGGTTGTAGCGTGCGTATGCGCATCAGCGGGGGCCTTGCACGCCATCTGATGTACATGACACATTTTTTTTTTTTTAACTATGAAAATTGATAATGCAATAACATGGTAAATTCATCACATTTATCTTAAATAATAAAACTTGGTGCAAACTTACACGAAAAAAGAAAAGTCCGATATTATTATATATATTTACCTCGCTGGAAAGAGTTTTGAGCATGCACGTCGGTGAAGGGAAGCTGGCATATTTGGGCACCTTTTCCTCCAGGCGTTCTTCTTGTGGTTTGGTACCCTTTAGTAGGAGTCATAAGTAATTATAGGTCAATGAGAAAATGTACTGATAAATTAAAAACTAAAAAAAAAAAAGACAAAAAAGGATTATCATTAATGTACATACGTAACATTAATATAAAAACTAATTTCATATCAATCTCTGTGTGTGTGTGTATAATATCTGAAAGATGTTAAAAGGTTAATAATTATTAGCTCTCTGCCGTTTTGAGGACATAATATATAGCATGCACTGAGGAGATTTATTAAATATTTAGTGTAAAATCAAACTTCATAGTTACATCGACCATCTAAAGTACTTTAGTGTAAAATCTTTATAAAGGAAAAATGATACATGGGGGAAACATATACATACCCTCACAAGATTATCAATAACATGGCTGGTACGCTTAAGAATGTTTCCGACGACACCCAAAAGAGGGTCGACATAATCAGGCTTTTCCTCACCATGATGATCATGGGTAGGTTTAATTAGACTCAGGATATGGTCGTGGGACATGTTTGACAGGTTCTGGACGTTGCCGGCCGCGGCCATAGTATCGATCGAGGTATTACAATATAAGCGCGAGAGGTTGGAGAAGGGGGGAAGTAATTAAAAGTGATGAGTGGTGGAGCTGGCTCGAGTACGTCGGGGTTATTTATAGCTATCAGGACCGCATTAGCTAGCTAGCTAGGGTTCTGCATGCATGACGTGAAAAGTAGCCAGCGTATATTCCTGTTAAGGCCAATATTATAGAATTAATTAATTTTTCATTTCCTAAGACTACTCATGACTGTCCCTTCAAAATATTTTTTTTTTGTTTCTCATGTACTGCATATTCATAATTAGGACACATATGCATGTGCTACGATATATATATTATTGGTATAAGCTCTGGACAACGCACATGATCATGATCATGATCACGATCACGTTGACCTATAAGATTCCCGGTCGATTAATTAAATACCTTAGACATTAATGAAAACCGTGTGATGGTGGGAAATACTAGCTTAGCTGCGAGCCATTGCAGATTAAACCACGTGCATGAAAACTTGACTCTGAGCTAGTGTCCTTAATTAATCCGTTCCAGATCCACTGGCCGGCCTTCAGGTAGTACCGTTTTAGCTAGTATCAATATATATATAGTACTTTTTTTTTTTAAATAAAGAATGGTCGATCGAGATCGAAAAGAACAAACAGACACAAATGGATAATTAATTAAGACCAAGAAATTAAGTACTCCAACGTCATCGATGATGATGTCATTAGATGTGCTACATAATATGATCGATGACTCCACAAGTAACGTACCTAGCATATATATATTGAAAATCATGACTCTGCAGTAATCATAAGCCTTTTATCAAGGAATGTTTAGGTAATAAGATGAAATGATTTTATATAAAATTTAAAAATTAAATAAAATATTATTAAAATATTAATTTTTAATATTATTATTATTTTAAAATTTAAAAAAGTTGAATTAAAATTTGAAAAAATTAAATTATTTATTTTATTTTGCGTTAAAATTTAAAAAATTATTATAATAATAAGATGTGATGAAATAGATTGAAAGTGCTCTCGAATCTCAATCCAAACGGTCTCTTTGTACTATAAATCCAATATCGTGCTTTTTTAAAACTTATAAAGATTAGATTAGTTATCGAATTAAGATAATTTTTATTTGAATTATCCGAAATGGATACACTTATTTAAGAAACTTTTTATCAAAAACCTGTACGCAAATTGGAACTTTTAAAAAAATCTATATAGCGTATATAATATGCCAATAATAAAGTTATATACCATTAATCAATATAAAAATGCGCACACAAAAAAAATTAAGACTCTAAGCTGGGTCTTTTTAAAAAATAAAAAAATAAAACTCTAAAGCCGCGAGTGCCATTTAAAATTAATTAACACTCGGTAAAGAATTAAAGAGGACCAAAGCTCAAAAAGAAAAAATAAAGACCAAGACTTTCTCGATGTGATCATTAATAGAACCTTCCTCGTAACGTGATGCATGCATGTCGGTGCAGGCATGCTGTTTTTCGCCTAAACTCATAAACTAATGATCTGAATTAAGGTTTCTTTCCATTGTTGTGAAGAAGCGAGAGTTAAAAGAATTACTTTGCAATAACGTCTTGCAGCGCCACACATCATCGATCATAAAAATAATAATTATAAATACTAAGAAGAAAAATAATTATAGGTAACTAATTAAGGTGGATACTATCGACGTACTCCTCATGAAAAAGTTAAATGAAAAACGAATTCATTATGTATATATAAAGTCGCACGTCCAGGCAGATTTTCAAATATCTGATCTTTTTTCTGAAGCTTTAAATCTCATTTCGACTAGAATACAAATGCATTAAACTATGTTCACATGGGTCAGTCATTTGTAACCCTGCATACATAAAGGTCTCCCAAAAATAAAATAAAAGAAGACTTGGATTTTCAATGATATCATCAAATTAAATATAAGAATCTAACTAGGAATCATATATAATGTTAGAGGGATTGGGATTTAATTAAAAAATCCCCTCCACTTGAAAACTATTAATTTTCAGAAAATAGCACAAGGAACATGTTGTTTTAATATATAACATCGTGTATGAAGAAATTAAAAAATAAACACGAGAGAAATCTCTACCTTATAAAAACTTCCTTTTAGCTGTAGGCTGCTGCTTTGTCAACATTTCCACGTTATAATTAATCATTACTTGTTTCAAAAGCTTAATCTAATGAAAAAATGTAGATTTAATTATTTGTATTATATTCGTAACACTCCCCCTCTCGGTGGGTTAGATTCCATCTCAATGAGTAATGAGTCCAACACACGGAACATTTAATTAAAGAGAAAACCTTCCCGCAGGCACACCCTATCTTCTAATAAAAACGGCATCCAATAAAATTTTGCCACGTAGGTATTCTATTTCACAATCATGTATCTGCGTTATAAAGGAACCCGATTGTTGGACTTCCCCCCTCCCTCTGTCATTTTCTCTCTCGCCCATTTGCTCTCTCAGAAGAGAGATTATGTGCCCTAGCCCTGCCGCCGAACCTGATTGTTGGACTTCCTCCCTCCCCCTTTCATATTCTCTCTCGCCCATTTGCTTTCTCTCAGGAGAAAATTGTGTGCCCTAACGGTGCCACTGAACCTGATTATTTGGTCTCTCTCATATTTTTATAAAACCTTCCCACCGGCACGCCTCCTTCCCTCCGTCTGCGGTGCTCGTGCAATCTATTTGGGGAAAACGTTCCCACCGGCACCACTCCTTTCCTCTGTCTGTTGTGCCCGTGCAATCTCCTCTATTTTGCTATTTCGGTGACGTCACCTATTTTCGCTGTGGGTATTTCTTTAATTTGCGTTATGATATATGGTGCTTTGTTTTTAGGTTATCATATACCAGAGTACTGCTATATAATTTTGTGCGAAGATTATACGTGGGATTTTAATTGAACATGTCTTGTTTTTTTTTTTTTAAGTTATAGTGCCACCGACGACGATGATAGAGACTCTGGTATGCCCTTCGAAACTTATTCTCTGGGTTTGATTGTGGTTTGATGCCATTGGATTGTGGTTTGCTGCAATTGGACTTGATCTGAAATTGGATTTTTAATTTCAGCATGCGTTTGATTGGTTTGATGCCATTGGATTGTGGAATCTCAGAAATAGTCTATTTGTGTTGGCTGCTGTTTACCTATAATATAAATATAATTGAGTATCATTCCCCACATGAGGTGCTTGGTGATGATCTTGATTTTACTCTAGAAATGGATTCCCCAGCACTTGCACTCCTGTTGTCACTTTTGGTGTAGTTAGGCTTGGAATTCTGTTGGACCGGCTGAATGGCTTGATATGAATCTTATGATAATGACTATGGTTGGTGAAGTTGAACTTGTATAGTATAAAAACTAGTGGAAAGAATTCATTGGTGATTTTTATTTTTCGCTCATGGCTAGGGTATTAGCATAATCCTTTGTGACAAAAAGGCTTGTTCATTTTAAATATGACTTGACATGTCAAGGTGCAACCCTGGTTTCAATAGATACATTTAGTTTAATTTGATAGATAATTTGGAAATAATATTTGAGTCTCTTTTCATCCAGCACCTTGTATAAAAAAATTTGACAAATAAGGTTTAATTTTCTCTTAACATAAACTTGTTTGAGTCTCTTTTCTTCTACTATTTTTCAGATCTTTAGATTGAGGTTATTGTACTTTTTATCAAGTACTATGCCATGATCTGGTTTAGCTAAAAGGATAAACTAACAATTTTCTTTTGTCAGTATAGATTTTTCAGAATTAAGCATTATGAAATACGAAGACAACAGTGACAATTTCGAGAGGCCATTCTGCTACTGTGGGATTCCATCTAGGCTAAGTATTTCGGGCAAGGCTACTAGTTTTGGCAGGCGCTTTTACAACTGTCCAAATTATAAAATCAAGAAGCAATGCGGATTCTTTCAATGGGTAGATCTTGAAATGGAACTAAATACATGTTGCAAGAGCTAGCTCAAAGAAGGAACAACATATTAAGCCAAGAACGTGTAATCACTGAACAAGCCAAATTTATTGCTACGGAGAAGAAGTATAAGGGAACACTAAAGCTTTATTGTTGTCATTAGAGGTGCTACCCGCATCATGCGGGGCGGGTGCACCCCTTCCCCACACCCCGCCCCCGCATGATGCAGGGGATGAAATTTCATCCCGCACCTCGCCCTCGTGAGGCGGGGGCGGGGCCCCCCGCTCCGGTGCCGGGGGGGCGGGGCCCCCCGCTCCGGTGCCGGGGGGGCGGGGCGAACACCCCATCCGCCCCGGCCCCCGCCCACTTCAAAAATCCCATATTTCAATGGGTTTAAAAAAAATTTTTGTGTCTAAAAATATTATTTTTAGACCCAAATTATTATATAATTAAATCTTAAATTAAAATTTATATATATAATAATAATTTAAAAACTAATAACATAAAAATTATGTTACTAATTTTTAAATTTGTTAAACTTGTTCACAAGAATCACAAGAGAGTGAGACTTGTTCATCACAAGCTTGCATATGCCGCGGGTACCCTAGGCCTCATTTATATAGAACTCTAAGGCCATACAAGAGTCTTACTTGAGCAATGTGGGACTTAACAGTAAGTCTCACATTACCCATGCGGAGGCGGGGCGGGGCCCCCGCTGCCCACCCCTAGTTTTCATGGTCTTGTTTTGTACTGATTTGGGCTGTAATAATTTTGTATCGTAGCAACAATTATGTATGTAGGCCAATAGTTACAATCTATGAGTATTAGACTGTTTGTGAATTACCTTTGTAATGTTGTTGAAACTAGTACTTTTGGGATGTAATGATACTTATGTTGGAAATGTAATGATACTTATGTTGTAATTTCTGACTTTGTTAAAATACATGCTTTTTGTGAATTACCTGTATTCCAGAATCTGTTGGTAAAAAGTAATTATGAGAATCTATTCCAAAATCCGTTGGTAGAAAACAGTGACGAAAATTTTAATAAATTGAACATTACATTAACTTGCTAAAATCTGAAAATGCACAACATCAACATTACACTAACTTGCTAAAATCTGAAAATGCACATCATCAACATTATACTAACTTGCTAAAATCTGAATATCCAATAAATACATAACATTTCCACAATCTAAACTAGTACATCATCAACATTACATTAACTATCCAAAATCTGAAAATGCACATCATCAACATTTTCAAAAGCATTTCTATTAAATCATCAACATTACACTAACTTGCTAAAATCTGAATATCCAATAAATACATAACATTTCCACAATCTATTCCATTACAACACATTTCCAAAATGAACATCTCCATTGACCCTACGGAATTGAGCCATCATTGCAATCCTCCAACTTCATCTCTAAGGCAACCAATAGAATTCTTCATTCTTATTAACTGTAACATAAAAAAAAATAAAATACAAAACAAAACAATTACATCCAATAAGAATAATTTAAAAAACAACACCATCACATTCGATCCCCATATCATTTAAAACACCAACCTCATGTTTGACCCGACGAATCCAAGTTTTGAGATATGTTCCCACCTGTATTTTCAAGATCCCTACATAAAAGATAATAAACCATAAAAAATTATACATGTACATATTAAAACACAAAAAATTTCCAACACAAATTTCCAAACTTTAAACCAACCTTACTGAAGGACAGTTGTTCTTAGAATGATTCTCAGTCTTACAAATGCTACAACGCCTTTTTTTCGTGGTTTGAGTCTCTTTCGGATTTTTTGCTCTCAATGCTTTTGGTTGGCCCTTTGTTGGCACCTTTGGAGGATCTTGTAAAATTTGAGAAAAATTTGATACAACTTGGGATTTCAACACTTGCGAATCATTTTGTGACATATTTCCACCTTCTATATTTTTTTTCCCTCAATATCTTCCATAAAGAGCAACTCCTTGTGGACCTTGTCTAAGGCAAGAGAGAGGTGGTTGTATTTCTGTGGTGATTGTGAGCCAAGTTCGGCAATATCATAAAATTGCATCCTCAACTTGCTTTTACTTATCATTGGATCATCGTGTGTCATTACATAGCCATCGGAATTTGGTATGTCAAGAATGGCCCGACTCTTAGCATTAATGGTCCATCTCTCTAGAATATAATGATGTGGCAACATATTTAATTTCGATTTCTTCTTAAAGACACATAGGATATGCCTACAAAGAATCCCCACAAACTCAAACATATGACATGTACATATTGCCTTCGCATCTCCACTCTCCAAGGTCACATGATAAATAGGTTGCTCTTTGCCATTCAGTGTGACTCCATATATCCTTCTCTCGTCCTCTTTTCCAACTTTGGTTGGAATGTACCATTGGCTATTGAAGAGCTCATCCTGGAAGATCATGAAAGACTTCCTTGTATAGACTGAGGCTGCATCTGCTTCAATTTTCCATAAAGTTTTCATAACAGCCCGTGTCGATTTTGTTTGCACATCCTTCTCTTTCTCCTTGAAATAACGTGCATCTAAGACTTTCTCGTATTGATGCACAAAATCACTCACCATCGTGCTTGAACGAACATAATTTTTAAAAAATTTATTCATGCTTTCGCTCTTTTGAGTTGTTGACATACTGGCACAAAACGTGGTTCGTAAGTAAGCTGGAACCCACTTATCCCGTCGGTTGTAAAGATTTTGCAGCCAATCATTATCTAGTAGACTATACTTCGTTAGTACTGAGCTCCATTCTTGCTCAAACTCATTAGTCGTTATTGTTTCATGGATACAATGACGGAACTCTTTTTAAAAGTCTGAAAACTTGTTATACACATGTGCCAAATGTTCTGAAAATTTTTGTAAAATATGCCATAGGTACAACCTATGAGTTGTATTAGGAGTACCACACCAATGGCCTTCGCCATCGCCTTGTCATCATCAGTAATTATGGTTGAAGGGGCATGTCCAAGCATTGCCTCTTGCCATGTTCTCAGTAGCCAAATATATGATTCAGCTGTTTCATTAACTAACAATGCACAACCGAACATGATCGTTTGGTGATGATGATTAACTCTTGAAAATGGGACAAACGACATCTTATAAATATTTGTCAAATATGTCGTATCAAAGATGACAACATCCCCAAAATATTGATACACAACCCTTGATCTTGCATCTGCCCAAAAGCAATTTCCCATCCATCCATTCTCATCAACTTGCATGGAATACACAAACTCATGTTTTTTACGCTACCTATTAAGAAAGTAGGCATACAACCTTTGTGCATCTCCCTCTTCAAATAATTTCCTTCTTTTATTTTCCAAGTAATTCTCGACGTCCTTACCAATACATCCAATGTTAAAATCACCACCTGATTCTTTGCTCAACACTGACATTAACTTCCTTGTCGGTACACCAGATTCATTTAAAGTGAGAATGAGTTTTTTTTGGACATGTGTTACGCCTCTATGTCCACGAAGCAAACTCGTGCTTCTCAGTGTAAGTAGTTCATGGTTGTGTTCACGGACGAACTTGCATACTGTCCACTTTTCACAATCCTTTTTTATACACATCGTTGCTTTACACTCAATTTTTGTTTCAGCAGGTTCAAGAATTTTTCGTTCAATTTGTTTCTGACTTTCACGCTGAAATCCTTCACTTGAGCAAACATACTCTACTAGAATTAGTTTTCTGTCCTCTTTTGATAATCGAGTATGGTTGGTTCTCATTGCAAAACCCGTTCGTCTTGCATACGCCTTGTAAAATGCTTGGGTGTCTTCTACCTCATCAAACTCCTTCCCAACAAATGGCTCAAAAACACCACTACTTGAACTGAAAATATTATTAATTCCATCTCCCACATCCACTCCATCTTCCACATTCACACAATCTTCCAAATTCATATCATCTTGTTGTACTCTAGAATCAGTCTCAATAGTATCATCTTCAATATCA